>NC_064628.1:150599287-151232204 GCF_023864275.1 Schistocerca cancellata
GAGTAAATATTGTTCTACTGTTTGTCATAATCCTCTTCTACAGCAGTAGCCAATGTCCAGAGGGCCTTCAGTGAGTTAAATGATAGTTAAATCAAGACCCTAAGCTGTCGACAGGCATTGATATACATCAACGGGGACAGTTGAAAATGTGTGCCCCGACCAGACTCGAACCCAGGATCTCCTGCTTACCTGGCAGATGCTCTATCCATTTGAGCCACTGAGGGTGCAGAGGATAGTGCAACTGCAGGGATTTATCCCTTGCACACTCCCCGTGAGACCCACATGCCCAACTTAATGTCCACACATTACATTCGTAGTGCCCCTGCCCATTACACTCATTACTCGCGGCAGACAATCTTACCGAGTCCCATAAGAGTTCGGGCAATGCGTGTGCATCCAGCACAGAAGAAGTTGGTCAATGGCTGGTTAGCCTTAACTATATGAAGATGGACATGTCCGAAAGAACAGATACCATCTTCATATATTCAGTGTGTCAATTCGATTTCTGGTTGTGTTTCTAAAGTTCTGTGAAATATGCACCTGTAGCTGTAAATAACAGCTTCATTTGATTTGACACTATTTTCAGGCAGTTTCTGTAGATGTGGTGATAGTCAGAAGAAAGAGGGGTGCCGAATATGTGTACAGGCGCGCTGCTCCAGCAGTTCTCACCTCAAATCCCTCATTTTTCCCTATTGTCAAAGCCTCTTTGTTCTAAGGTTTTTTTTCCTGTTCACATCCCATACACTGCTAATCTGGTTTTTCAAATATTTGATTGAAAGACCTAGTGTAGCTTCTGCCAATTGTTGTAGCCTTTGCAAGAAGTCAACAAGAATAGTATCTGTAGCATCCCAGTAAACATTGGGTAAAGTCTGCCCAGCAAATGAACTGAAAGTTTGTTTTTGTGCAAGTCATTGGCTTTGATCCAGTGATTTGATTGCAGATTTGTTACTGGGGTGAAGTGGCAGTCCCACATATTGTTCACAGTAATAGAGCCTTGCACAAAATCGGTTTCTTTTCTTCACTCGGTCCATTATTCACATTTAGTCAATGTTTGCAACCGACATTGCTATTCATGGATGTCTTTCACTTGGATCATCTTCAAGAGAAACATGGCTACAATTGAATGAAACCACTCATTTCATAACAGCTGAAAATAAAGGAACAGAATCTTAACAAATTTTCACTAATTTGATTTAATCTCTGGTGCCAATAAACTGTTAAAAACAAAGAGTTTTATGACTGACCAGTGTTCCCGTTAATCTGTTCGAACTAAATATTCACTAAAAACATAATAAAAATAAAGTTTCTTTGGTATTAGTGCCATCAGTGTACCAGTCTGTTTCTCTATGCTCTCATAAAGACTTGTTGATTAAACATTGAATTAATGATTGTATTTATACAGATTAAAATTAATGTGTGTATATATAATACTTTTCTTTACTCAAGCATGTCCGAAGGCCAGACCATGCACACAGAGCAACACGAGAAATGGATTGAAGTTCCACCTGAAGCAACAGTGCCCTTCACCTATGAAGACAGAGGTAATAGTGATACATTTAATTATTCTTTATGCTTTAAATATGTTGTGGAGCACCATTTGTCATCAGATATAAAAAATTGTAATTAAATGTAGCCTGCACCTGAGTGACCTCAATGCCTGTTATAGATAAAGTATTTGTTTTGTACTGGTACTAGCCAGTTGCTTCACTGGTAAACAAATGAATGCCTAGCTATTATTACCACAAATGTCAGTGCAGACAGATCAATAATCAATTTCTTATGGCAAACTGCATATGTTGTATTGCAGTAATGCAGTAAGTGTTTATCTTTAGTTATGAAGGACACAAACCAAGCTCTACAGCAAAATTTAGAAAATTCAGCAGCAAGCTGTACGGTGCTCAGTACTTTGTGCTTATAGAGATGTGATGGAATTTGTTTAATACATTGTTCTGATTGCGCTAAGAAATACATTACGTAAGAAATATGGACTTTTGAACTTGTAAGCAAAATGTCTGACGTGCAGGGATAATGTTTAATGATCATGCTCCACTTTGTCCTCTCTCCCCATATCTCCATATTTTCCTACACAAAATGATTGCATTGGGATTACATTGGAAACTGCTTGTAAACTACAGTGGTATTGGTTTAAGATTAATTCAGCAACTTCAGCATTAATGGGAACATGAGGGGTAGGGGGGAGAAAGATTGATGCAAAATATGAAAGTTGAAACCTATCACAGTATATTAAATGAAAACAAAATAAATAAATTGATTGGTAGCTGGGATAAAACAAATAAATAATTTCTTCATTCATGTCTTTATTATGGCTCTGACTTCGGTAATTAGGATGATCTCTAGTTCAGCTAATAAAAAGACTGTGAAATAGGTGCTCTTGTCAATTCCTTTTAAAACCTATAATTAGTTATCTTCATCTAAAGGCTTGTGAATGAATGGATTTCTCCATATCTATGCCTCAGGCCTTACATTCTTTTTCTGCATTTTATTTTCTAGTACCAAGAAATGTTGTTCACTTGCCAAGTGTCAATTTGTTAGCGATATTGTTCTTTGTTTGTAACTCGAAGGTTAGACCTAGTACCTGTTCCATGTCCAGCTTTGTTCTGAGGTTCAATGTGAGACTTTTAAGTGTGTATCTTTTTACATGTATGGGTTACCAATTCTTAGCAAAACACCGATCCAGAAGGGCCAGGTAATTTTTGTTCATTGTTTCCCTCCTCTAGCCTTTGACAAGTCAACACCTATCTGCAAGGCAACAGTGTTTTCAGGTTGCCTTAAAGATAATTCTTCTGCAGTTAAGTCATTCCAGAAGACTCCTCTTCCACCCTAACTCTTTTGGGTTCTTCGCTTTTAGAAATAAAACAGGAAAATGAAAGATGACCTGGAGCCTCAGAACCTTATACTATTTTGGTGGGGAGAAAAAAAGTTGACTAATTGAGATCAATAGAAAAGAAAACAGAAGCCGCCTGACACAAGCAAGTTGAAGTAATGTCAGATTCAGCTAAGGACCCATGTGTTTGCTCCCCCCCCCCCCCTCCTCCACCTCGAGAAGGGATTCCTCTATGGGGATCAGTATTTTCATGGTAAGAGTAATTGTTTTTATCTGTTGTTCTAAAATTTTTCCAATCTGTTTTGAATAAGTTTCTTTAGTTTTTCCCTGCTTATTTGTTGACTCTTCATGGGTGTAGTACTGGTACTTGGTATGCGCATTGGACACAGAGCACCACGAGTACACTTGTGGACCGTTCTGTCAATTTTTGAATACTTCATTAGTTTCATTGTTGCAGTTTAATGATATGGAAAAGTCAGTTTGTAGGCTGTATTTTTGTGTGTTTATAGAAGCATACATACATTTCTGAAACAGAAATAGTAAGCCAATGGTAGTGAAATAGAAAGAATGTATGTGCAAATTGAGGAAATAATAAAAATTATTTCAAAGGGGATGACAGTTAGGAAGTCTTTGCAGATTGAAATATAGCAACATGTTGGGAGTGTGAGAAAGGGGAGGGGGGGGGGGGGGTATGGAAGAATCACTGAAAATTATGGACTGGGAAAAAGAAATGAGAGAGGACGATGGAATTTGGATTTCTGTGGTAGATGTCAGCAAATTGTAACCAAAATTTGCTCCACAGGAGGAGGAAGATAGACTTGAAAAGTTCTCAGAGACAAGAATATGTCAACTGTGCTGTATATCATGATGTCATGGTAAGAAAAGATTCAAGAAACACATACTGGACTGTTGATGTATGGATATAGAAACAGGTAACAACCTGGTATTCATAAACAGTCAGCAGAAATTCAAAAGAATAAACTAAAACATGGAAGATATGAGAAAGGGGGGTAGGGGTTACTAACAAATCACTGCTATGTATAATCTGCATGTTTTTTTTTTTGTACCACAAATAAAGTTATGAATTTTACTAACAAAATTGTTCCCACTACCACCACCACCACTACTTAACATCCACTGCTTGGTCAAGGGCTCATATTATTTTAGCTTGTATTTTGGACTTCAGAAGTAATCATGTGTGTTGCTACTGCGTGCTTTCAAAAGCCATCTGCCCACCATCTATTACATCTTCATCATGGTCTTTTCTTACAACTTGAAATCTATAAAGATGTAAGAAAAATCTCTGTGGCTTTAAACTGACATAAGAAAAGACTGAGACAAAGCTTACAGAAAGTATTCAGATAGAAATAGAAATTTGTGTAGGAGCATCATGTTGGCGTAATACTGAAAACTATAATCGATGTGAATGTCGTAGGGGAGACTTTAATCCAGTAGCAGATATCAAATAGCTGATGAAGATTTTAGAAAATTTCACTTGAGGCTCCTTCCATTCCCTCCCTCTTCTATTATTTGCTAATGTGAGTATCTGTTTTCTTTTTTTTTCCTGCAGGAAAAATTCGCCATAGAGACACACACAAACATACCATTCATCAGCTTCTAGTGAAGGTTAATGGCTGGAAATGTACACTTCCTGTTTCTGTTGATAAAGTAGGGGTATACTTTCGACAAGCAGTGCCTGAAAACCAGAATCCTTATCTCTCGGTGAGTATCCTAAGTATATATCATGATAATTGCCTTAAAATTATCTGACAGTTGTCTTAAAATTATCTGTTTTAATCTTTGAATATAACTATGTTGGTGACTGCACATTGCTGTATTCAGTTACGATTTTGTTTTCATCACCGTGTAAACAGAAGTGCCTCTGACTTATCGAACTCGTACTAGAATCCATTGGTTGATGTGCCAGGGTGTTGGTGTTACCATGTTGAGTGGTAAGCTGGTAGTGGACCACATAATGGTGACTGCTCAAAGGGAGTGCCCATCACTGTAATCATTGCAACCATATATGTTTGCTTTGCTCAGGGCCAAAAAGTGAAATTAGCTGGTTGTGGTCTGTGACCAGGTGAAATTTTGTTATGAATAAGAAATTTGAGATACTGTAAATAATAGCTAGTGCCTCCTTTTCTATTAGGCAGTTATTCATCTGTGCTGCTGTAAATGTTTTAGATGCACATGTTATCAGTTATTCTGTGCCATTGGTGGGCCTAAATGGCAGAACATTGCCTACTCTGAATTTTTGTGTGTGTATCATCAAGGTTAAATTTTTTCATGGTGTCAACGTGGGCAGGTGGGAATCAGATTTCAAACACTTTTTTACCTTCTAGAATACTGCATGACATTGCTGAGCCATTAAAATTGGATGCTTATTTATTTATTTATAAGCTGATTGATCGTTTATGTTATCTGCTCATCATTTAGCGTAAATTTGCTATAGTAATTTATCTTGAACAAAGAGGACAGGATCTCCTACAAATTTGTAGATGGAGGGAGACTGTTGATTGCTTTGTTATGGGTTGGTGTGGGCCTGGACCACTGTGACTCAATATGTGGTCGAGGCACTGAGTGTCCCGCTCGAAAAATGACACTCTCTTAATTTGTATTTGAACCCACTAACACTCCTGTGTACAAACTGTTTGAAATATTTTTGAAGTATTGTGAGAGCACTTACATCAAAAGGTAATCTGTGATATTGATATAGCACGAAGATGCATTGATTACCATAAACCACTTTGACTCTGCAACTAAGACTAATTGCAGATAAGCATCAGCTTATCTTGGAATAGGACTGGTCTCTTGATAACTTTGAAAGTAGCTCTTAAGAATGTGGAATTGAATTAAGATCTCTGTTAGATTGAGCATTGATAGATGCTTTAATATACCACAAAGATGACTTGTGCTTTTAGTGCTCTGTGATTACAACAGTGCATGGATGTGATTGGTCCCACAAGACCTGCTGTCTTCTGTCCACACTTTGTGGTTCTTTAGAGGATACAGAAGGAAGGATCAGATGCCATTCATTAACAGAGAATTCAGATATTAATTTATTCTACAGCTAATATCAAATAATAAAAATAATACATAATTCTTGCTGTAGACGCAGTGTCAGTTGCTAACAGTAGATTTGAATGTAGAAATGTGTACAGATACAAAATATTTATAAATCTATCATCCATCAATACAATGGCTATTCAGAAGATGTTGAGCCCTGGCTACTATGAAAGTCTGTAAATGTTGTTCAGCTGGCAACCACACAAAATGGGGGTCGGTGCATGAATGTTCAAACTTAAGTACATCCACTGCTGGAGCTCTGGAGGGGAAATGCTTGCATCTCTTTGGCAGCGGTGTAATCATTTGTGGCAGTGCCCTCATGCCTGGGTGGCAGCTGTAGGAAATGCAACTCTGTGACTGGCGGTGTGCGTATTTGGAAATGTGACAATCTGGATTGTGGCCAGTACTGCACCACCTTAAGTAATTACTTGTGCCCCAGACAGAAATGAGGGTTAACACCAGATTTTAATGGTATGTATATTTCAAAGCTTTGTGCACAACCTAGATTACATTCTCATAAATTAGCGTATGCAACAACAGAAATGCCTGGATGGAGCAGTATGTAAAATAAGGACAAGGCAATGAATCACCTTTATTGGATTCATGCATATAGCACAGAAACATGTAACAGAAAACAGCATTCATGCTAGCTTTTGAGCAGTAGTTCTTTTTTCTACCACAAGTACATAAATATCTTACTCGCAGACACTGAAATGCACACTCCCATGGTTATGGCAAGTCTTGCTACTGGTGAAAACATGACAAAAATGATATTAGTCTACATGCCTACATGTTTATAGGTAACCCGGACTGTTACTTCTCATGTTAAAGTACCAGACTGATTACATTACCAGGTGATGTTAAGTTGCCTCCTAAGGTGATGAGTTGATATGCCTGTATGTTTCAGTGTTATTTAGGCATATAGAAGCTCTAGTATCCACATGAAAATCCATATCCAGACCGTTAATGATCTTTAAGATAATCAGTTTGTGTGGAAGTTTGGTATTGGCTGATGTCACTGCCCTGATGTTGTACATTGCAGTACTGAGCCATGGTGATAGTTATGGGTGCTTAGAGAAACAGACACCAAATACACATGATTGTTGCAAGAAAACCATTGTGATTTCTCAACTTTAAAAGCACAGTGTACTGCTGATGTCAATTTCAAATGACAGCTATGTGAAGAATCTTGGCTTAAGAAAGCTAGCCCGAACTTCATGGTTGGGAACTACAAGCATCACAAAGATTCACTTTGGATGTGTTATACTGTGAGTGCAGTAAATTACAGCATCAGCTGAGACCTTGTAGGTCAACCAACTAGGATATATAGGACAGGTTCCTTTCTTCTGACACTGACTGAGACTTAAGCCTAGCACCCTCTACATGTGTTTGCATCTCAAAAGACCAGACATTATACAAGACACTGGATGACATGTTACTAGGTTTTACAAGTGGTTGTAATTTTTGAGCCAGCTAGTAATTGCAAGTACCAGAAGACAGTAGCAAAGCAGAGTGAATGTGAGTGTGAGAAGTATTACTAGCATTGCATAACAATGGAAACTGTTAATGAAGATTGACAATAGGTTAAAAATTCAGTAGAAGGTGAATATTTTGACTGAAAGTAATGTCTTCTTAAATCAGAATCATTGAACAAAGCCAAAATCATTGTAAACACCAACATGCAATTGCACCGACTCCCAAATCTTAAGTAAGGCCCAGAAAGCAAAGTAACAGTTGTATTTTAGAATTAATGCAAGGAGGCTGCAGTAAAGAAATGCAAACTGCTGATCCATCCTCTTGCCTGGGTATATGTTTGGTGTTGAGGGCTAACAGCCATCCCCATGGTGACTTGTGTGCTTCAGTCCCTAGAGTTATGTCAGTCAAAGGTGGAACTGTATGCTGTACAAATGAGTTTGCTACCACTGTGAGTCACCCTCAGTATCTCTGCAGTGGCAGGATACTAGAATTACCATTGAAAGATGGCATTAAGTCATTATTAAAGGGTGAAAATTTTCTTTTTCAAAGATAGTCTACCTTTGGTTTGAGAAAACGAAAGGGAAAGAAGATTAGTGTATAGTGTCTTGCAGACTGTGAACTCCTTAGAAACAGTTTTGTGAAAAGGGAAAAGCAAGTGAGGAAAAAAGTTTCCTTAACAATTTGATGTCAAAGTCACACAGTATGTCACACAAATGTGGACAGAGTAATTTCAAATCCTGTGAAAGGAGAGATGTCCTCAATCCAAGCCACCTAACATTAATTTTTGTCATGAGCAGAAAGAAAGGCACTGAGGGATATCAATGAAAATAGTGACAGTATAGTCTTTACTGCTGACAAAGCCAGACTGAAGATTTTTGATAAGAAGATTACTGGTCTTACTTGTAATAGCTTTAGTAGGATCCTATGAGGAAAGTTTTAAGAATTACCAATCAACTGGTAAAAGAATCTTCTTTCTCCTCGAACAATAAGAAACAACTCTGCAGGACAAACTGTATTGCCTACCAGAGGTTTGCAAGCCAGAGATTCATATTTTGAGTGCTGTAGGGTCTCCCACCTGTAAGGTGGCCAGATGTCTAGTAACATTGCTGCAGCCATAGAACTAACTGATAGTAATATCAAAAACTTGGTGCACTTTATTGAGAAACTAAGACATGACCAGAGACCCGAGTCAGCTTAAATGTTGTGTCCTTATTTATGATGATACCTGCAAATGAAGCTATATCATATTTCTAACAATGGAAACTTCACATATGAATCCGTAATCTAGCGTCCCACATCACAGACACCAACTCATTCCTTCACTGATTCTCCACCACATCCACCCCTTTACCTCTTGGATCCTTACTTGTCACTGTTGATGCCATCTCCCCGTACACAAAGATCCCTCAAGCCCATGGTCTTACTGCTATTGATTGCTACCATTCCCAATGTCCTTCAGACTCTGAAACCACCATCTCATTCCTCGTACGCCTTACTAACTTTACCCTAAGCCACAACTATTTCTCCTTTGAAGGGAAGGTGTACAAACAAATCTACAGCACAGCCATGGGCACCCACATCTACAGCACAGCCATGGGCACCCACATGGCACCCTTTTATGCCAACATGTTTATGGGTCATCTAGAAGACACATCCCTAGCCTCCCAAAATGACAAATCCTTAGTCTGGTTCAGGTTCATTGATGATATCTGCATGATCTGGACTCAGGGTCAAGACACCATATCTTCATTCCCTCACAATCTCAACACCTTCTGTCCCATCTACTTCACCTGGTCCTCCACCCAGCATCCCACCTTCGTAGATGTTTAACTACTCCTCTCTGGTGGCGTCATCTGCAACTCTGTCCACATTAAACCCACCAACCACCAACAGTACCTACATTTCAACAGCTGCCATCCATTTCACACCAAAAAATTCCTCCTGTGTCAGGAGATCTTATCCCTGTGGAAGAACCAGGTTCAAGACCTGCCCAATCCACCCAACCAGCACTTCCTATTCCAGTCCTGTTACAGGTTTATCCTACCCCATCCTGGGCCGGGCCACCTGTGAGAGCAGCCATGTCATTTGCCAGCTCTGCTGCAACTATTGCAACTTTTTATATTGGCATGACTAGCAACCAGCTGTCCACCACGTTGAACGGCCATTGCCAAACTGTGGCCAGGAGCAGAGTAGACGGCCCAGTTGCTCAACACGCAGCTGAGCATAATATGCTTGATTTCAGTGGCTGCATCACTACCTGAGCCGTCTGGATCCTCCCCTCCACTGCCAACTTTTTTGAGGTGAAGAGATGACGATTATGCTTAGAACACAATGTCCACTCCTATAATTATCCCAACCTCAACCTACACTAACATACTCTCCCCACACCCTTCACCCAACAGTTTTCATCCCCTCTGTTCTATGATCTTCTCCCCATTCTCACCTACCGGCCTTTTTGTTTGCTGCCCTCTGCCAATGCACCTATCCATTTTTCCCTGCCCCTCTCCATTTTTCTCCCGCCTCCCTGCCCCACAACCTCCTGACGCTGGGCCTGTTAGTATTCTAGACCCTGCACACTTCACCAGACAGTTTCATCTGTCCCCCCCCCCCCCCCCCCCACCTGTACACTACTATCCATTCCCCTTCCTATTCCCAGCCCCTTCCAGATTTCTGCTGCAATGGCACCTGATAGTTGCTTTCTGGCCCGAGCTGCTAGAGTTGGCAGTCATGTGTGCATGAAGTGTGCTTGCTTGTGAGTATGAATAGTGCATGTTTCTCTTTTCCTGATGAAGGCTCTGGCTGAAAGCTTTCTTTATGTAATTTTTAATTGTGCCTGTCTGCAACTTAACATGTCCTTTTTTTATGGTAAGTTGCAGTCTATCTTTTCGTACATTGTTGCTATTTCATATATATTAGAGAATGGAAAATCCAGGATTGAATAATGACAATATTTTATAAAGGATAGATTGCTTCTATGTAGTGGAGGTACTGAGTCACAGACAGGCACACAGAAAGACTGCTAAACATGTGAGATTTTGGCTCTAATGTAAACACCACACTCACATTCATGCAGGAACAACTCATAACACATAACCACTGTCTCAGGCCACCGAATTGGCCTCAGTGTCAGGAGACAGTGGTCATGTGTGCATGAGTTGTGGTTGAATGAATGTGTGTGTTGTCTACTAAGAAGAAGATTTTTGGTGACAAGCAATCTATCCTATTCATAATATTTTCGTATATATTAGATATTTTTCTGACTGACATAGTATTTTTATTTAGAGACCGTCTTGCTGCAGCCTGTTTCCGATGCAGTGGTGAGATTCATGAGCAAATCGACAGGTTGATTATGGACAGCCCTCTTAGTTCAGCTGTTACCAACTTGTTTATGGAGATTTTTGAATAATGCGTGCTGCAAACTGCCAATAAAAGACATGCTGAGTGGTATTGCCATATAGGTGATACCTTTACTGTATGGACACATGTCAAAGAGGAATTATATGTCTTCTTGGGACATCTCAATATCATCAATCTAAAAATTCAGTTTACGATTGAGAGAGAGAGAGAGAGAGAGAGAGAGAGAGAGAGAGAGAGTACTGGGGACAACTCAGTTTTCTGGATCAGCATCACCTGATGGATGCAGCTCTGTAAATTCTTTGGCCCCTAGTAGAGCTGTTTATGCAGTTGCCGTTTTACCTCCAAAGATATTTCCTGCAGTCTGAATCAAAATGTCAGGGATTAGTTTTCTACATCAATCATGGTCTCTCAACCTGGAAGTTTTAACTGAAGGGTGTTGAATGCTACTAATACAGGCTGTGGGCTGTTGTTCTTTACTCCTTGCAGAGAGACTCAAGAAATTTAAAAGGCTATGAAAACTTGTTTAAAATACCACAGTATCAGAATTGTAACAAATAGATTATTGAATCAACTGTATCAGATAGAAAATATAATTGAGGAAATTTGTGAAATTACAAGAAGGCAGAATGACTTTTCAGTATCTACAATTAGGAGATGAAATTCTGAGTACTGCTGATAGAAATACTTAAAATAGAAAAGAAAACAATGGAAAATCCAGGATGGAATAATGACAGTATTAATGAAAAGGATAGTTGCTACTCATTGTATAGCGGAGATGGTGAGTCGCAGATAGATACAACAAAAAGACTGTCAAACAAAAAAGCTTTTGGCCAAAAAAGTCTTCATCAGAATTTGACAACACACACACACACACACACACACACACACACACACACACACACACACACACAGAGAGAGAGAGAGAGAGAGAGAGAGAGAGAGAGAGAGAGAGAGAGAGAGAGTTTCTGGCTGCAAAGGCCAGACTGGCCCTGGCTGCCAGAGACTGTGTTCATGTGTGTGTGATTTGCATTTGTGTGTGTTGCCTAATTCTGATGAAGGCCCGCCTGTTAGCCGTGTGTTCTAACGCACTGCCTTCCCGGTGGGAAGGTTTGCCGGTCCCCAGCACGAATTTGCCTTGTGGATTAGTGTCGATATCTGGTGTACCAGCCAGTCTGTGGATGGTTTTTAAGGTGGTTTTCCACCTGCCTCGGTGAATGTGGGCTGGTTCCTCTTATTCCACCTTAGTTACACTATGTCGGCGATTGCTACGCAAACACTTTCTCCATGTATGCGTACACTGTCATTACTCTACCCTGCCAACATGGGCCACACTTGTCTGGTGTGAGACATTCCCAGGGGGAAGGGGGTTCCAGTCCACTGTGGGCTGTACCACACAATAACCCTGGGTTCGGTGTGGGGCAGCGGTGGGATGAGTGGACTGCTGTAGCCTGTTGTGGGGTTGTGAACCACTGAGGGCTATGGTGGGGATAAAGGCTCTCCGTCATTTCTAGGTCCCCAGTTCTGTAGAATACAATACAATTCTGATGAAGGTATTTTTGGCTGAAAGCTTACGCGTTTAATAATCATTTTATTGTGCCTATCTGCGACTCAGCATCTTTGATATGGTGAATAGCAACTATGCTTGACATAATATTGTTATTAAAGCAGAAAACAATAATCCTAGCTTTTGGAAGTTTAAGTTCCTGCATAATGGAGGAAAGAGGTCATTGGTTAGAGAACGTTGGGAAGGAGGGTGAGAGGCACATCATGCATACTCTAGATTGAGAAGGGCTCATCTGTTGTGAGATGGAGGTCTGAGGACAAAGATAGTACATGGATCAGTGCTGTATCATCTTCAGATAATAAAAGGGAGAGAGTGAGAAGTAAAGATGGATTAAAATAGGAGGAGAAAATGGGAAGCAGAAATAAGTGTGTTGTATTTACTAGAGTTACTGTTTTTGCTGTAACTCTGACAGAGTTTACTTCATCTTTTCTGCTATTCCTCCTTACAACAGACTGATCCCTGTCAAACTAAGGTCCCTGTAATGTTCACCAATAAATCCTAATTTCCTACCTGAAGTAAGAGCATGAAGATCTGAAAGCTAGAAGTATAATTTTTTAGTGTAAGTGTTTATATCGATGTACTGAGTGTTGGAACTCCTGGTGCTATGTACAACATGTTTCAAAAAGATTCATTCAATTTTACTAGACTATATTTTCTACATGAATGAAGACAGAGACTTGGGATCAATTTTAACTTGCACAAATAACTAAAAAGTTTTTGTTTTCAGAACTGTACAATCTTTTAAGAATATATCTTGTAAATGATGCATGGGCAGTTTTAGGGTACTTTCAGTAATAATCTTCAATGTCAAAGCTTTCATTTATATTTCACAAATGTTCAGTGTACTTTCCAGTGGATGCCCAACATGCAACCAAGTGATAATAAAAAAATCACGTACCATGAGATCATATGATCCTGGAGGCCATTGGTACAATGCAAGATCTGATGTCTCTTTGTTTATAACAATATTCACAATTGAATTTCTCCTTTTTATGCTAATGATTATAAAATATTCCTAAACTGTGTGTGGAGTCTGGCAAAATACTCATTTCATTTGACTTATTTGTGAGAAATTGGATGAAAATATATTATGCCAGTAATCATACACATCTCCTGTGTGTCTTCTATACTACTGATGAAGTGACAGCAAGTTACTGCCCCTCATATGCTTTCAACATTCTGTTGTATGTTCTTCAATCTGCTCACTGCACACTATTTAATTAAAAAGCTTATCACAGACATTTAAAAGCCTATGAGCACATTCTAAAGAACAAGTAATAATTCATATAGTATTGCAGCCATTGTCAAAACAAAATCAGGTGACAAGACATATGTAGACAGTTCACTATTGCACTGAAACTGTGCTGAATTCAGATATTATAATGTATTCATGTTTCTCATAAATAATACATACATCAATGGGTTCTTGTTGGAAATATGAGTTCCTCAACAGCTTTCTGGTCTACAGTGAGTGATTGAGTTTTTCTGATGACTGTTGTTAAATTTGTAATAATAATAAATCAATATATATACTGTGGTTAAGTAAATGTGTACCTCATTTTCATAGTAACTGTGTGCCTTGCTCTGCTGTGCTGTTCTTTCCGGTTCTGAGAGAGTGCTCTTTGGGTACACAGCACCAATGGAAATCTAACAGTAATAAAGACCTTCAGCATATGGTATTATTTCCTTATTGGAGAACAACTGCAAATATGTAAGGAACAAAGACATCTTGAGAATGTTTAACATGCAGAAAGTCAGATTTTTGCACAGCAGTAATAAAAAATAAAAAAATAAAAAAATTCTGTCACATGTGACAAATCTAATTGTTAACTAAAACTGACTGTACTGGCATTGCAGGAATGTTTATTTCAAAAGTGCTTCATTGTTTCTGTAAGCACAAACTTTGAATTATCAGGCTGCAAGTACAAAAGTTGTTATGTATTTTTCTTATTCCTGCTAAAGAAAATAAAACTTTGCAACTGAAAACCTGAGTCATAATTGTGAATTCTTATGGTAACTATTCTGATATTACTTCTAAATATGTTACATACCTGTTGCTATCTAAAGTTAGAGAAGATAAAAGGTTTCTGTATGTTGTGTGTTATTGCCTTACTAACATTCAGTTAGTAAACTAAAAAATGTTTTAATTTTCAGTACTTGGATGTACCAGAGGCCAGGATTGTGTTTGAAGTAACATTAGAAGGGTCTGCCAAGAAATTAGTGACTGTGAGGTCAGCTCTAGTGTTATCAAACAAGCTTCATGAAGCAGTCGAGGTGAAGCTAGAAAACAGTTCACTGGAACCAGGAGGTAACTCGCATATTTGCAGAGTTTCATCTTATTCTTTATGTGGAATATCATATGTTGGTGTAGAGCACCCCTTCAAGAAGGATCGGTTCATCACTTTCTCTTCCAAGACTAATAGTCACAGTGGAAATATAAAACTTAATAAAAAATTGTTGTGATAGAAGTTTAAACACTTGTAAGGCGGAATAAATGGACCTAGTTAGGAATCAGCTTGTGTTCTCAAAACTGACAGCTTTGCTATCATCAGTTAGGAGTTTTATGTTCCCAGAATTAATTATTACTTGATATATAAGATTCTCATGATGGGGAACTTTCTTGGTAATTTGTTAGTTGCATGACAATTACAGCAAGAAATTTTTTGTATATAATACAAGACAAAATTACAGAAAGGTGGTGGTTTTGTGTGTGTGTGTGTGTGTGTGTGTGTGTGTGTGTGTGTGTGTGTGTGTTTAAAATTTTGGATCTAAATTTAATATATAGTTCACACATGTCTTTGTTTCTATTAAGAAGTCCACAGGAAGACAGCTATTACTATAGGATACTGTTCAACAATTTCTTTAACGGTTGACTTCTCGAAACCACTGTCACTCTTAGGTGACATCAGTGTCCCTCATTTCTGCAGCATGAACACACGTTTGTATGTCCATCACTTACACTGTTCGTAAATCACAGCACTTGGCAGCCACAGTGACATATGAGGCATATTCTCACCTGAAGGGGGAGAATAATGTATATACAAGTACTTTCAGGGATATTTAAGGAAAAAATTCTGTTGTTGTAGATGTGAAATTATTATGAGAATGATGAGAATTAGGCACATTGACTGAAGTTGATAATCCTAAAGATCTTGAATGTCTTGGTCATTTGTCGAAGATTTTGGCTTATCACAAGTGAGGGTATGTGACTTGCACCAAGTAGAAATTGTATCCATGTTGAATTTATAGTGCCAGTAATACTTTGCGTTGATTCGCATATACCCTAGTTTGAGTTCTTTTGAAACATAACATAAGCATTACTAGACATCGTAATATGTAGGGGCAGTCATGACTGCATCATGACTGTTGCAGCTAGGACATCTGTTTTGCAAGCAAATGTTGAACTCTTTGTTTGCAAGTCTGTTATTATAATAAAAAGCTGACACCTCTGTTTTGTGCACACAGGGGAAAATTTTCCACTTTTAGATGTACTCTCCCATCAGGGCTTGATTGTCTGGGAGAATACACTGGACATATTGCTGTAGCTTTGTCGTCAGTGTATCATAACTTCATTGATTGTGTGCTGGGCATCTCAGAGCTGGAGAGTACTAGGGTTAGAAAAGAGTTGTATAGAATACTTATACAGTGAAACAACATTTTTACATTCCCGCATTTTATGTTTCCTACTTTTTATGTTCATTTTTATCAGTCATGAGAGAAGTCCTATTCTCTCAATGCAGTGTCCACATTTTAGGTTTCCTTTGATGTTATCTCGACCTTTAACATTGATTTTCATATAGATTTCTGCAAGAAGTGCATTGCATTCCTACTCGAACTCAGCCTTGCAACACAGCAGAAAACACAGACTATACACATGGCCACTTATATTATAGGTTTGCAGGATTTGGAAGGGTGGGAAAGTATACTGAGTCATTGCCTTAATGATGATCGTGATCTGACGATTGTGACACTGGCAGCAACCTTCCTTCTGCTTATTGTGTTGTATTACAGCAGCTTTAATTTAATTTCACAGTCATTTATACAAATAAACACTGCATTTGGAAATGGCCATCTCTATAATGGGCTCTCATGAATCATTGTTACTTCTTCGTGAAATACAGTAATCAGTACTAGGTGCGCAGTCTTAGGGTGGTATGACGTGATGTCAGATGTAAAAATTCCTCTTCAAGATGCTCCTTAAGATGACAACAAAATCTTCTCATCAAAGGTGTCACTGGTGTAGTGACCTCATTTTTGGCAGCAAACTTTAGATTTTGTGCCTATTGTTCTCTGTTTACGAAGACTGCAAGCTTTAGTTTTTTAACATATATTGTGTTACAAGTTTTATAGTGGTTATCAGTAACAAGTCTCACATTTGAACATGAATATCTTCGTAATGTGGTTTCATGGAATTCTTTTGCTTCCACATTTTGTTTACACAATTGGACATAATGAGAATGAAGAGGGAAACCTACACACACATTTGTGCATGTCTGCCATCAGCGACTGCCTTTGTGATTGATTTTTCTATTCTGTAGAGAGACAAGTAGAGCGAATTGCTATTAAAAAAAACAAGAACAATTAATTATTTCAGATCTTTTTCGATAGGCAAAATTTAAATTATTTTAATTTTTCATTTCAAACAATATAAAGAGAACAACAGTAAGAGTAATTTATTCATTTTTGCTTGTTCTGTTCCCTATGCTTTCATGTATTAATTATACCCAACATTGTTGTACTTCAGCTTAATGACAAAATCATGATAATAGTATAAAATAAAGAAGTTTGTACAAACAAATGGTGGAAATATCATTCAAACATGTAGACTGCTTTCCCATCAGGCACAGTTGCTGTGGGCAGTCTGTCCTCAGCGGCCAGAGAAAGTGGTCATGTTTGTGAGTTGTGCTTGTATGAATGTCTGTGTGTTTTCTACTTTAGAAGAAGACCTTTTGGCTGAAAGCAAAATGTGTAGCAATGTTCTTGTTGTACCTGTCTGCAACACATCGTCTCCTCTGTGCGATGAGTGGCTGTTTATCCTTTTTATGTTATTGTCAGAATACAACTAAATTGCTCTTACCGATGAACTGTGTAAATTCAGTATACATTGTCACTACCACAAGTTAACAATTGATAAACCATAACATCACTAAATCTCTGTCTATGTTGAAGGATAATAAGTTTCATTGAAGGAATCTCGATTATCAGAGTCACTGAACAAGCTACGGTCAGGATAATAAATCGTAAATCCAAAGGAGTGGCACTTAATGATTTAAATTCAAAGTCTGTTAGGTTGTATAGTGACGATGAATACTGAGCACTGTTAATAGTCCAAGTGCCACACAAGAGTACCAGTCTTGGAGCACCAAGTCCAAGGTTGGTGGGAGGATGTGAAGTTCTTGGTTGACATCTCGCAGCTTCTAGCGGAGGCAGTAGTGGCTGCAGTGAGGTGTCTACCAGATAGGACGGCTGCTGGCATCGGGAGGTGTATATTGTGGAGGTCTTTCTGCATTTGAATTGCTTGCAGTGGCTCAGTGAACTGAAGTGGCAGAGAATAGCTCATTGGATGACTAAACACATTGCAGAGTGATATCTGCTTGATGCCTGGAGAGTATGTGGTTGGTGTAGGCAATGTACTACTCATGATCATGGCACTGTTGTCTGCAAAGTACATGTCCCTGGGCTCTATCCTGGCACCTCATGTGGGGAAGCTGGTGCCAAGTATTTCTATGAAGCCGGCAGGAGTTCTACTTAAAACCAGACAGGTGTGTTTTGAACACAGTCCAGCTCATTTTTAGTTACACGCTATGCCTGAAGTACTGTTAACATTGGGGTCTGCTACAAGTGTGTCCCCTGTGGAGCTGGACCGTCCCTAATGACCTTGATGTGGATGGGACATTAAACCCAATCTTCCTTTCTTTCTTCCTTCCATCCTTTCCTGTGCATCTGACGAAATGTTGACCATGTTTGTAATGCGGGTAGCCATGGTCACAGGTGAAATGAGACTTATTTTGAATTCAGTTGTCTGATTGTTGTATTGCCATACTTTTGATAACCTTAATACTTTTCTTGATTTTACGTGACTTTTCTTCCAATTCCACTAACCTCTCTTTGGAGCTTAAGCAGTTTAGTGCTCCTAAAGACATTGTGGTAGAAGCAGTGTGGTGTCTTAAGGTACATGTTATGTATTTTACTGTATAAAGACTGTTCTTTATTTTTACACTATATTCTAATAAACATTCAGATGTATGTAAGCTAAATATCTCCTTAAAAGCAAAGTAAAAGTTTTCTTACGGAACTGACTGTGAGAAATAAAAAGGGTGTGCTTTGGTGTGAAAATGTGCAGTTTTAATTTCTTTCTCACTGTCAGTGGTAGGATTGAAGGATTATGCAGTTTCAATGATTCAGATTCTGCGTAGTATTCTAATCATAAGATGATGATTCATAAAAATTACATTCCTGTTTTCTGTGAAACTGATGACGAGGAAGCAAGCAATACAGCACAGTGGTGTGTGTGTGTGTGTGTGTGTGTGTGTGTGTGTGTTTGTGTGTGTGTTTGTGGGGGGGGGGGGGGGGTGGAGGAAATGAATTTGTGTAATGGTTTACGTGCCTTCTAGTTGAACGTGATTTATTAAAAGTGGACTTTCATTTAAAGTGACATGTAGTCCTCTCATTAATTTATGACATGGCCGTTGGTAGAATTTTCAATGGGCTTGTTAGGTATGTTGTTGCTATGATTCTTTAGCTGCACTATGACCTTAGGAACTGTAGAATTTGTTACAACTAGGGTCTTTAATTCATTATTAATGAAAGGAAGTTATTGATAGTTCAGGTATTTCATTAATTTAGCTTGGAACTTTTGTGTGTGTTCCAAGAGTGGCTTAATGTATGTCACTCTTTGTAAAAGAGATTAGATGTCTTTTGTGTATATCTATCTTTACTGATAACAATTATTGTGAAACCCTCTTCTGCTTTGTCTGCTAAGGTGTTGTCATTTTGGAGTTTGTTATTGATGAACTGGAGCATGTTTATTTCAAAATTATTTGTTAATGTTCCTTCATACCTTTGTATTTTTGTATAGATTTGTTAGCCTCGTGACCTAGCACTGTTTTGTCAGCATTATTAAGTTCTAAAACATCTGTTGTTATCTTTAATGAGCATGTGGTGTTATTTATGTTGTTGTATCTCACATTTGGTTTTAAATTGTTTTTTATTGTTAATTAGTAGTGCCATTTCATTCTCAGTGGACTACAAAGGAATTATATTTGCATCTCTGGGATGCAGTTTGTAGATGGCACCAGTCTTCTTTTTATTGTTAATCGTTTGCTGAAGCAGATGCATTCTTTTCTCGAGTCATCAAGCTATCTTTAATATGAGCTATGTATCTTATCTAGGAATTTGGTATACAGTTTGAGAGGTACAACAAAAGTGAAGGAACTGGAATGTTACTTCCTGTAGTTTCAGATAGGAACAATAGGTTTGCCAATTCAGATGTTCTGTTGTTTTATTCAGTTGTTCTTTTTCACATTTTATTTAGAGTTTTTCACTTAGCAGTATGTGCTTAGGTTCAGCTTGCTAAAAATATATGTGAGAAATTAATCAATCACTGTCTGAAAAAGTGCCACATTATTCGTAGAATCGAGTGTGTGCTGATTGTGCGCGAGTCACACTCCAACAGTAAACCGCTGCTTGAAAGTTCTGCACCATTCTGGTCATTTATCTACACTACTCAGAACCTCAGTATGAGATGTATTGTACTTGTCCAAACCAAAATAGATTATGCTTCATTGCATTGTGCCAGTGACGTAAGCTGCAGCTAAGTCATTTAGTTAAAAACTGACTTACTGTTGTGACAAGAATAAATATTTTATAAAAGTAATGATTCCTTTATCTTGTGTCAGAGTGTATGTTGTATCAAACCTCATAAAGGTTCACAACTATGAGCCAAACTTGGATTAGAACACAGATGTTATCATTATACAGGTTATCAACAGAGTTATCCATGCATGCATTCTATCTGAGGAAGGCAATACTTCTCTCCTACTTTTCCAATTCCCAAATGCAAAATGTAGTTGCTCAAGACCTTGAAACACAAATTGAGAGCATAAAAGAAATCATTGAGGTGAAATGCTTTCTTTTGTATCCCATGGGTACCACAAGGAGCAGGACAGTCTCACATTGTGGACTGTTATAACAGTAACTCAAATTGGATGATAGATTTCTTTTCTTATTTGGATGTGTTGACTGTAGAATAGAACTATGAAATTGTCAGAAGTCTCAGTATGGCTTTTGTGAATTCAGATCGTAGGCATTTATCTTCAAAACATCATTCAAGATTTACTGCTTAACTTTCCAAACTACATATTAATTGAACAGTAATACACGTACTTCCACTTCATTGCTGACGAGAACTTTGAGAATTGTGTGTAGTTCATTCTGCTGCTTCTTAAATTTAGTAAAAAACAGATAATTACATTGCTTATTAGCTTCTCATTAGAAGTCCAATATTATCAAAATGTTTTAACTACTTATAACCTGTGGTGACATATTGTTTGTCACACATTGATAGTGCGAGAAGTCAATGTGACTCATAGTGAGTTTGTTTTGATCTGAGAACTGCAGTGTGGTTCCTGTCTGTGACAACATCATGTGTTTTGTATATATCTCATGTAGTCATATTTGAATAAAGTCTTTTGTGTTGTTAATGTTTATCTGTCTTTTGTAGTTGGGTTAAGTGGGTAACTACAATACAAACAACAATTTTTACAAATAGACTTGAATAGCATTTATTTATCATTGGGTTCCTCTTCACCATGCAGGAACCAAAATCATATTGATTTCCATATAGTCACACTGCTTCATAATAGTTTTATTTTACAGAAGCTGTGAAGTTTTTGCGAGTACCTGCATCTACTGCCATGCCTATACCTCTCGCTCATGTCATGTCACAGCTTTGGATACGTCCTGTTGATCAACGTTACTTATATTGCACTCGTCCAATCATATGGAATCATGTGAGCAAACCAGGGGAAGTTGTTACAGAACATCGGCAGTGTCTCAGTAGCAGAGATCTTTGTTACAGGTTGGTATTCAAAAACATAATGACATTTTGAATAGTATTTGTAGATGGTATTCTTAACCACTTGTAATTTTCTTTGTTACAGATTTTGTGTGGCAGTGCATCGGGACAATTATCCTGTTGAAAAACCACTGGCAAGAAGTACATGGTTGCAACCAGGGCATACTATAACATTGTTCAGCCCTCTCTGCATAACCAACTTACTGCCATATGACCTTCACTTCAGTGTGTCAAAAGACCAAAAATTTGAGGGACATGTTCGTCCAGCAGAGTCGTTTAGTTTACATCAGGTAAAGGATGATGATATTTTGACTTTCAAAAGAGTTGCTGATGTTCAAGAATAATATTCAGGAATTTTCAATGAAACTAAATAACCTCAAATTTGTAAGATATATGCAGTGTGGTTAACAGAATGCATATGTATTAATCCCCCGCCAAGAGGATAACACTATTTTTGTGCATACTGTTCTAATGATGAACAAAGTCATCTTCATCTGGTGCAGCAGGTACTGATCTCGAATGTACTCTTGCTGTAGTGGCTCCTTACAGTCTGGTTTGAGCCCATCAGGGAGTGCATTTAAAATCGCTATTTGCAACATGTTACAAACAGATCAGCTGTTCAATTGTCAACCTGCAGTCATCAACCCAGGCATATTCTCCATTTCTAATGACATTATTACTGACAGTACGTTATAACTTAAACCTCCTTACTTCCTTTTAAGCAGACTGCCAGATAAAATTGAGATGAATTTTGCTTTAATCTGATGTACTAAATTGCTAGATTTCTAAACATATTTTATTTTATGTTGTTGTGAGAGTTTTTTTTATTTATTTTTGTGCTTGGTGTGTATATATTTTACAGTTTATTACTTACCTGAGACAGAATGTGATGTTCACAGGAAGTCCACATATACTGTTCTGCTACTAGCACTACTGGAGTGATCTAGTCATTTCTTCTCTATGACTTGTGGTCTGGTTGTTGCCATTGTGGTATGTGACTATGGATCCAAATTTTATCATATGTGGTTATGTATGGGAAAATCCTTTTGTCCTTATTTTAAGCTAAACCTTCTTAAACAAAAGGCGTGAATAATATTTTTGTGATCTTCATTAAAGTGATGAGGGAGCCAGTTTACACAATGGTTCTTGTAATAGTGTTCATTCTAGGCAAAATGTGTTTAGCGTTGTTTGTGTTACTGAGGCAAGTTTTGAGTGTAATAGCCATCATAGGGATCAATAAAAGCTTGAATGGTACATCTATTTGCTTGTGTATTTCTTCATGGTTTCTGGTTAATTAATTCATAATATAATGGTTGAGTGGTTTTTGTTCTCGCATTCTGCCATTGTTTATAATTACTGGATAGTTTTGACAAGGGCTTCCTGTGTCCATGCCAGTAGCTTTTAAAGTTCAGGATAAGACCTGTTCACAATGTGAGATATTCTGATTTGATCCACTCATGTTGAAGGTTCACACAGTATTTGTCCCCCTTTCCACTAAACTTGATTGATGTATGTGCATGTGTGTGTGTTTTACAAAGCTTGAAAGTCCTAATAATTGCATTAAACCTCCATTTCCCTTTTTAGTGTTTGCAGTCCAAAGTTCATAAATCAGATTTGCATATATTTCTTCATGGGAAAGCTTGAGGTTTTTGCAACCTTAATTTTTCCATATAGGTATCAGAACAGGATAAAACACTTTCAAATTTTTTTAACAGTTCATTCATTAAATCACTAAGCTGTAGGAAAATATGCTTCTGTTATAGAGGTCAAAATGTTTTGCATATATATATATGATGCCAAAATCTCTTCATTTACAGGTAGACACAGAGGCTGCAGTGGAAATAAATTTCAGGTTGGAAAATTTTCCAGGAATTGGTACATTGATAATTCCATCAGGAAGTAGCTCTTTTAGTGGACGTGTTCGGGTGCAGGACCTCCAAGGGCGAAGACTGTATCTTCAGATTTCAGTGAATGTACGAAGAGGTACAGGATACAAGGTACGTCACAGAATCAGATCCTTATATTTACGATCAGCATGAATATTTGCTGTCACAGTATACCACCTTGACATTCTTTGTCCCCTATTACCTTTCTTCATTGCCATTGGAAGCATGGTAGTGACTGAAGAAAACATTAGCAGTACAGATTCTCTAAGCTCTGTGAATAAACATTTATTGTTGCACTGAAACTTCCAGGATGAAAGCAAAAACAAAAATCATTATGATCTTGACATTCAGTACAATTCAACCATAATCAGGGGAAGAATTTTTTTGGTATTATGTCTGTATTATTAGGCAACATTATACATATGATACATAAACACAGAATACTACACTGCACAAATGCAAATCAAATGTGAAATGGGAGACAAAGTGGGGCTTTATATATGTATTGAGAAGAATCTTGTTGAAGATCTCAGTTGTCTTGTGTTTCATTTTTTCCTCCTCCTTTTCCTCAGAGTATTCTCTGGTTGTTCAGCTAAATGTGTGTATGTTCCATGTAAAATGTTCAAATAACTTCTATTTTGTAAATAATTAAATGATTATTACTTATACTACTGTGATGTGCTTATTTTCCCTAAAGGAAAAGGTTGTTTTCACGTCCATTATTGTGGTCTTTGTATTGACTTTCCAACCCATTTGATGTAAAGCATCTTATGACACTTCTTAGGGAAAGTAGCTTCTGTGCTGTAACATTCGTTAAGCCCAAGTTGAATAAATAACCCAATTCTTGCACCAAAAAAGCAATCGACAAAAGACAGAGCATCAGTTTAGTAATATAAAAATTTTTTCTATCTCGATTGTTAAGTATCTTTGTAATAACTAATTTCAGTGTCTTATGCACCATCATCAGGTATAAAATGCTTGGCTATGAATCACATGTTAGTGTGAAATGCAGTACTATAAGCAATAGTTGGCTGCTTATGATACTGCAGTTAAGTTTTTCCTGCCTGGAAGAACATACATGGACAGCACACATTTTAGTTATGGGTGGTGTGAGCTATATAAAATACATCTTTATTAACCTACCCACAATTCAACTGTGTATAAGTGCATCTGTAATGTTGTTACATATCATCATTGAGGATTCATCTGCAAATGTGGCAGTGAAAGTCATAGCTGTGCTCTCTTGTGGCACAATGAAGTGTACAACCAAAATACCTTTGACTCTCCCCCATTAGTAACAGATCTGGAAAATAAACACACAACCGTAGATAATGACAACTTTTGAAATCCAGAAATCATCTTAGACATTTCCATATGTATTTAGGGAGCATGATAGCTCTCTTGGGGATGAAAAGTATTGCTCAGGGAAAAGAAATGTGGTTGATCTACTACAGGGAAAATAAATGTGGTTGATCTACTATCTGAATGGTGTGTGAGAAATGTTCTTAATCTGTTGCCTTGCAAAACACCTGTATTTTATCAAAAATGCCAAAAGTGCCTAATGTATACCATACAGTTTGGGTCATTTAGCTTTATCGGTTGACAATCAGCAAAGGTTCTGGTGCTTAATTTGAACACCAGATGATTCTGAGCCAGATAAGTTGATTGTATTGCTACCAAAACAGGACTTACTCTGAATGTCTTATGTGCCACAAGGTGGATGGTGTGGGGAACCTAACATGACATATCATCTCATACTACAGGCTATTATGCTCTGCAGTGGACTACAGAAATCTTCATTTTGGAAACACCACACAATACATGCTTCAGAGATAGTGGTTACTGCACTGTCATCCCAGTGAAAGAATTCCTACCCCAGTCAGACAATATGAGCAACCTATTACCCACATCAAACTTTATATGTCAACTTCTTTTTTTGTCAGTTCATACACCAATTTGATTAATGCCAGATAAATGCACCCTCGAGATCTCACCTAGTTTGAAGCAGTCCAAATATAACCAAAGTCCACACAGTAGATGAGCTCACAGATTCACATACAGCAAGTCATATAAATGAGTAAGTAGTAAAAATGCAACTGAGAATTGGCAGTAGCAGGTAATGTTTCATGCCTTGAAGATAACCAGTGGGTAGGCCCAAGTGATAAGTGGTTGCTGTGCCGATGAGAGGTACACAAAAATGTTCTTGAGGCACCATTGGGAGGTTGCTGTGTGTTGTCATCCGAGTCTGCATTAGATGTCATCTGTTTGTCTGTTGGGGATTTTAGATCTCTCCTTCCTGTAAATAGCTCGTATGGTGGTAGTAGCTCAGTTTGTGACGGGACTGCCATAGAAGGGAGAATTCACAGAAGGCCCCTCTGGCCATCCATTTGAGCGCACTTCATTATCAGTTGAAGCAGCAAGTCACCTGGACAATTTGATACAGTGTAATCAGAAAACTATGAAGTTTATTTTGCAGACCTTATGTCTCAGAGCAGATTGTGTAATGATAAATTCTGCGAAAAAGTTTGCAGTGCTGTAACTTGTTGGGTCTTTCTAGCAAAAAGGTGTGTGGATCAAACAGAGCAGAGAGTGGTTAGTCATGTGTTTTCGGGTGTACATCAGAGTTCAACAACTTACACAGTCATTAAAATATTGTGGATAAACCAAACAAAGGAAAATACTGGGTAAAATAAAGACAATCTGACGAAAAGTATACAATATAGTACCATATAGAGGAGGTGCGTCTCAGACAGGCACTACAGAAAGACTGCTATACATTTGAGCTTTTGACCAAAAGGGCTTCTTCCAATTTAGAAAATGCATACACATTCACGCAAGCACAACTCACACCCATATGACTACTGCCTCCGGCCACTGAGGCCCAAGAGTCTGCCTTCAGTGCCCAGAGATAATGGCCATGTGTGTGTGAGTTGTGCTTGCATGAATGTATGTGTGTTTTCTATTTTAGAAGAACACTTCTTGGCCAAAAGCCCAGATGTATAGCAGTCTTTTTGTTGTGTCTGTCGGTGACTTAACATCTCCTCTAAATGGAGAGTAGCAGTGTATCCTGGTCATAATATTGTCATTATTATGCACAAAAATTTTTTCAGCAACTTGCCTCTGCATACAGAAGCACATCATTAGTCAGTCAAGTTAAGAAAACATTGGCGATTAAAACAAAGGGTAGTTTGTGATCAGTGATAAGATGAAACTAAACTCCATAAAAATATATGTGGAATTTCTTAATGCAAATATAATCAAAAGTGCCTCGCCAGTGTGTGAATAGCTAGCTTGTGCCACCATGATGTGTTTTTGAGGCAAAGGCAAATTGTTACTGAGTGCTGTCAACATTTTTGTGAGAGTATAATGCCAGTGCTGCACTGCAAAGCTTCAATAATAACAAGATGGTTGCTGGACGCATAAGTAATAAAAAATGAGCAGGATTTTAAGGTGTAGTTGTGATGTTTTGACAACTTTTTCACAATTGCACTGTCATTTGAATTTGCCACTTTTATTGTGAAGTCAGATTCTCCACAGAATTGGTCATGACAGAAGCATCTGGAAAACACTCATTAGAGGAAGAGAGAGGGCATGTTAAGACATCACTTAATAACTTCATGATACTAGAGGGAGCTAGAGAGGCCACAATTTTAGAAGAATAGAGAGAGAGAGAGAGAGAGAGAGAGAGAGAGAGAGAGAGAGAGAGAGAGAGAGAGAGAGAGAGAGAGACTGTTTAAAGAAAACTAAATTTGTTTTGTTATTAAAATAAACTTCCTGTAATAATTTAGTTTTCAACAAATGAGTGTAACTCCTTGCATTTAAGCGGTGCAAACAGTTCATGTGCAGCTTATATATGCTGCTTCATAGGACTGAGGATTTTACTACTCAGAATATGACCTAAATGATCCACACTAATGTATGTTAAAGAAGGTTGAGAGATTCAGTAACATTACCCCCTTGTAGCTATAATATCATCTAAATAATTAGCACGGTATGAAACCATTGGGGGAATTGTTGAAGGTGATTCACTGGCTACCCCAAAGAGGATGTAGTTGTACTCTCGCAAGCCAGAAGGATTACTGATTACCATGAGTTTCTTTGAGTCTTCATCTTAGGCAAACTGCAGATAGTTGTTGGCCAAGCAAAGCCTTTAGATAGTAACCTCATGAGAGCTTAGCCATCATTAGGGAAGGCATCAATCTCAAATAGTGACTGAGCAGTAGCTTTAAAGTCATCTTTCTACCTGTCTTAAGAACGATGACCATAGGCTTAACCCACTGGCTGGATGCTATGGGAATGACGATTTTCTGCATTTGGAGGTACAGGAGTCAGTATCTACTTCCAGCTTAGAATGCAAATGAAATGGGGTGTGTTAGAGAAAAAGGCGGTGTAGCTGGTTTAGGCTTGATTCGGGCAAAATATGCCCTTTAATATAACTGGATAGATAAAAAAATCTACTCGTCAAGCAGTGACTGGCACTTGACGAGTAGATTTTTTTACCTATCCTATTACATCATATTTTTAAAAAATTGACATTTTTCCTTAAAATATGCTCTTTGTATGAGTTGCTCAAGCCATTAAATGCATTACCATCTAACAAGAAATTTACTGGAACTTGAATGTGAAATATGTAGAAGGAAAATACTCATGTATACTAGTGGAATACCCTATTAACCTTTTTGTATGTTAATAATTAATGAAAATCACCTCAACTGTATTTTTACACTTTTATTGTGTTATGACCGGTTTTGTTTCTTTGAACATTTTCAGCTTGCCAACTTGTTTTGAAGTCAGTAAATAGATGGTCTGGTTGTCATATATAATGTTAAATACAACATTCCAGAACTTTGATCATAAACATGCTGCCAACCACTTGGCAGAAGTGTGGCGAGCCAGCACGGCATGCTGTGTACAGCAATGGAAGCAGAATGTTTACAATCAGTTTTTTGTACATTGTTTTTAACATTGCATTATACAACCAGGCCATCTACATAAAAATCCAAGCCCTATCCATAGCTACTGGCATACAAGTGTGCCACTGTGTGCTCATGACAATTCTATGGATTTCCTCTACATGGAGAAATAAGTTTGAGTGAGGGTATAATCCATCACCTGCCCCAGGAATGAAGTACTAGATTTCAGTTGGTAGGAAATTTAAAGACATAGTTCTTGATTTTACAGAGGATTGGACATGGTTAATGGATGTGTACGTAAAAGAAGAGAACCAGACATTTATGGGGTAGTAAGGAGACATGATTGAGCAAAAGGTAGCGCTAGTATTCCTGTTAGATGAACATACACACATTGAAAAAGTTTTGCATCACCTCTGTTCCGAAAGTTCCAGAACCAGTACAGAAAATTGGAATAGAGATCATCATAAACATCATTTCCACCCTTGTTATTGCTCACGAAAACCACACATTGCCTGCTGTATCATCATACAGCGAGAGCTTCAGAGGTAGATTGCTGTACACACTGGTACCTCTAATACACAGTAGCACATCCTCTTGCATTGATGCATGCCTGTATTCGTCATGGCAAACTATCCATAAGTTCATCAAGGCACTGGGTACTGTTGGTCCAGATTGTCCCACTCCTCAATTCGGTGTAGATACCTCAGAGCAGTCAGTGGGTCACGTTGTCCATAAACAGCCCTTTTCAATCTATCGCAGGCATGTTCGATAAGGTTCGTGTCTGGAGAACATGCTAGCCACTATAGTCATGCGACGTTGTTATTGTGAAGGAAGTAATTCACAAGATATGCATGATGGGGGCGCGAATTGTCATCCATGAAGACGAATGCCTAGCCAGTATGCTGCTGATATGATTGCACTATAGGTCGGAGGATGGCATTCACGTATCGTACAGCCATTACGGCGCCTTCCATGACCACCAGCGGTGTATGTCAGCCCCACATAATGCCACCCGAAAACAGCAGGGAACCTCCACCTTGCTGCACTCACTGGACAGTGTGTCTAAGGCGTTCAGCCTGACCAGGTTGCCTTCAAACATGTCCCCGACGATTGTCTGGTTGAAGGCATATGCAACACCCATCAGGGAAGAGAAAGTGATGCCAGTCCTGAGCGGTCCATTCGGCGTGTTGTTGGGCCCATCTGTACAGTGCTGCCTGGTGTTGTGGTTGCAAAGATGGACCTCACCATGGATGTTGGGAGTGAAGTTGCGCATCATGCAGCCTATTGCGCACAGTTTGATTGGTAACACAACGTCCCATGGCTGCATGAAAAGCATTATTCAACAAGGTGGCATTGCTGTCAGGGTTCCTCCGAGCCATAATCCATAGGTAGCAGTCATTCACTGCAATAGTAGTCCTTGGGCAGCCTGAGAAGCATGTCATCGACAGTTGCTGCCTCTCTGTATCTCCTCCACGTCCGAACAATATCGCTTTGGTTCACTCCGAGACGCCTGGACTCTTCCCTTGTTGAGAGCTCTTCCTGATGTGATCGAACTGCTGTTGGCCATG
The DNA here is from genome assembly GCF_023864275.1 of Schistocerca cancellata. Taxonomy (NCBI): domain Eukaryota; kingdom Metazoa; phylum Arthropoda; class Insecta; order Orthoptera; family Acrididae; genus Schistocerca; species Schistocerca cancellata. The sequence goes on from NC_064628.1 coordinate 150,629,042, forward strand.
TAGGCTTGGTTGAACTACAGACAACATGAGCCTGTACCTCCTTCCTGGTGGAATGACTGGAACTGATCGGCTTTCAGACCCCGTCCGCATAATAGGCTCTGCACATGCATGGTTGTTTACACCTTTGGGCAGGGTTAGTGACATCTCTGAACAGTCAAAGGGACTGTGTCTGTGATACAATACCCAAAGTCAATGTCTGTCTTCAGGAGTCCTGGGAACTAGGGTGATGTAAAACTTTTTTTGATGTGTGTATTATGACAGCTGGATCATATTCAGTTGGCAAGCACTAGATGTTGGCATCAAGAAGAGATTCAGAGACCTACGACTGTCACTGTAATTGATGTGTGACGTAGTTTTGTTGCCCATTGGCAACCAGCAGCACTGCTTGTCACTTATTTCTTTACATTGTTACATTCTTACAACCTATACTTTTATGCTGCTTGATACTTGATATCTGAGAACTCTCTGGATTCCAGTTACATTTACGTTCCAGATTATATTTAGAGGTAATCACCATGAAAATAATTCTGGCTTCCGGTTTTTTAATGATAACTGTTATCATACTGTTGAAGAACCTAAACGACATAGTTGTCTTACCTGCATACTTGTGTACTGCCATGGCAAGGTATTTTTTGGGCAATAACAAAGTTGGTGTCAGAAACAGCAAAAATGACAATAAGCCTGATCTTTCTCAATTCAAGTGCACTTGGTGAAAATAGTATCAGTACAGTGAACTTTAGTGGAACTTTTCACTTAGCACGTCTCCTGCAATCCTCCATTTCTTCAAGGAATAACAACCATACTACGAACAGCATGTGCAGAAGTAGACAGAAATGTTCCTCCAGCAGATCACACTAAAGCAGCATTGCCTTGCCATTTTCCATGTTCTTGCCTCTAAATGAGAAAATGGATGACTGAGGCATATATCAGTATCACCTACCTTCCTCAATGCGCAATGGATTCCAACCCTACAATCTCTTTCCTGGTCACCACAACCAAATGTAACCTCACCCACAATTACTTCTTCTCCAAAGGCATTACCTATAAACAAACTTGGTGTACAGCTATGGGCACCCGCATGGCACTGCACTATGTCAACTTATTCATGGGCCATCTAGAGCAATGCTTCCTGAACACCCAGAATCCCAAACCCCCTCACCTGGTTCTGATTCATTGATGACATCTGTGTGATCTGGATCGAGAGTAGGGACTCCCTGTCCACATTCCTCCAGAACCTCAACACTTTCTCCCCCATTCGCTGCACCTGGTCCTTCTCAACCCAACAAACCACCTTCCTCAATGTTGACCTCCACCTCAAATATGGCTACATCAGTACTTCTGTTCATATGAAACCTATTAACTACTAGCAACACCCCTACTTCAACAGCTGCCACCCATTCTGTACAAAGAAGCCCCTTCCATACAACCTAGCCATCTTTCGCCATAAGATTAGTTGAGATTAGATTAAATTCAGCTTTCATTCTGTAGATTTTTTTTTTTTTTTTAAAAAAGAGATGGTTGTCATGGGTGTGAAACATATCAAAAAGTATAACATAAAACATTTGAATATAATACTTACTACCCTGATCATACGTCAGGAGATTGTCGAAATAGGTGAATACAATGCGGTAAATGGGAACAGGTAATACTTACAGAATTAACATGCTGTCCGAATGAAACACTGTTAGGCTCTATTAATAAATCATACACAAAATACCTAATCTTGACTGTTGTGACCAAGTGCTGTCAAAACTGAAATCTAACAGATATTATGGCTTAACACTCTCTGTTGAGATATTCATCTGTGAAATAGAAGGAGTTGCCTATCAAAAAGTCTTTCAAACTCTGTTTAAACCATGCTTTATCTGAAACCAAGTTTTTAATGGTTGCTGGCAATTTATTGAAAATGTTTGTTTCTGAATATTGGATCCCTTTTTGACCAAGGTAAGTGATTTTAGGTCTTTATGTAGATTGTTCTTATTCCTATTATTGATACTATGTATTGAGCTACTGGTGGGAAATGTATCACTTAAGGAACAAATATACTGAGAAGCAGTGGTTAGAATACAAAGTTTCCTGAACGGGTTTCTACATGATGTTCTTGAATTTACAACACAAATGATTCTTATCACATGCTTTTGCACCCTAAAAAACCTTTGGTTGGTTTGATGAGTTTCCCCAGAATATGATCCCATCTGAAGTAATAGAATGAAAATAAGCAAAGTATGCAGGATTTTTTATATTTATACCTCCTACATCTGACATCATTCTCACGGCAAATAAAGACTTGTTTAGGCACTTAAGCAGTTCTGTGGTATGCCCTTTCCAACTGAATTTATTATCAAGTTGTAATCCAAGAAATTTAACACTGTCATCCTCTTCGATCTGCATGTCTTTGTATGTTATACACATGCCGAAAGGAAATCTCCTACAGGTTCTGAACTGCATATAGGGATCTTCTCAAAGTTTAGTGATAGTGAATTAGCTTTAAACCACTTATTAATGTCAGTGAAAATTTGATTAGCAGCTGTTTGTAAACCTGTTCTTGACTTGCTACTTATTGCAATGTTTCTATCATCTGCAAACAAAACAAACTTAGCATCTGGCAATGTAACGGATGAGAGGTCATTAATTTACACAAGAAAAAGCAATGGACCCAAGATGGACCCTTAAGGAACACCACATGTAATTAATTCCCAGTCAGATGAAGACTGACAGCTTACTGCACAGGTATTTTGCAATGACACCCTTTGTTTTCTGTTAGACAGGTAAGACTCAAACCATTTCACAGCATTGCTGGTGACACCATAATATTCTAATTTACTTAAGAGAATGCTGTGGTTCACACAGTCAAAGGCTTTTGACAGGTCACAGAAAATGCCAGTAGCCTCTAATTTATTATCTAATGAATTAAGTACATTCTCACTGTAAGTGTAAATATCTTTCTCTATATCAGAACCCTTAAGAAATCCAAACTCTGACTTGGACAATATATTATTTGCAGTCAGATGCTTAAGGATGCTTGAACACAACCTTTTCAAATATTCTTGAGAAAGCCAGCAAAAGTGAAATTGGTCAATAGTTTGAAGGTATCTCTTTATCCTCCTCCTTGTAAAGAGGCTTAACTTCAGCATATTTTAGCCAGTCTGGAAATGTTCTCATACCCACTGGAATATTTAGATTTTACAGATTTTATGATGGATGCTACTTCTTTGGGAGACATGAGAGTCATTTCCATTTTACTGAAGTTATTTTTAAATTCTGGTCTCCGATACTCCATTGCACTGTTCACAGAACCTGATAACCCCATGCTGTCAGTAACAGAAATGAAATACTTGTTTAAGGGGTTTGCAACACTACCTGTACTTGTTACCAATGCCTCATTTATTTTGAGAGCTATCTGTTCCTCTTCCTTTTTGGTCCTACCTGTGTCCGTCTTCACTATATCCAATACAGTTTTTATTTTGTTGCCTGATGCAATTATCCTTTTTCTCATAATAAAGCTGCTTCGATTTCTGGATTACTTGCTTCAGTATTTTGCCATATTCTTTGTAATGCATTACAATTGTAACATCAGAGCTGTTCCTAGATAGTAGATACAGTCTACTTTTTGTCCCACATGATATCTTTATTCCTTGTGTAATCCACGGTTTATTTTTTGACTTTTCTGTGATTTGAGTTAGCTTTAGAGGAAAACAGTTTTCAAAAGTGGAAGTAACTTTATTAATGAATGCTTTGTATTTTCCATTTGAGTCAGAAGTATTGTAAACATCTATCCAGTTCATGTCTCTGAGCAATTTCCTGAATTTCTCAATTTTTGACTTATTTATTATCCTGCTGTACTCAGATTTAATAGATTTTTTATCCTGACAAGTTTCAACATTTAACACAAGATGCTGCATGTCATGATCAGATAGCCCATTTACTATTGGTTTTGTGACATGACTTTTTCCCCTAGATTTGTCTACAAAGATGTTATCAATATCAGCCTCAGAGCATTTACATATCGTAGTAGCAAAGTTTACAGTAGGAACTAAATTGAATGATAGTGTTACTGACTGCAATAATTGTTCACTGACAGAGCTTTTCAATAAATCCACATTGTTTTTTGCCATCAGATGGGACAGCAGAGCTTCCAGATTTTTTATGAAAAGGTTAAAATTTCCCGAAGGTGATCTGTATATACACCTATTATTATAAAGGACTTATTATGAAATACAACTTCCATTGCACAAGCTTCTAAATGCTGCTCTGAACAAAATTTATTAATATAAATATTCTTGAAATTGTAGCAGTTTCTGACAAATATGGCAGCTCCTCCTTTCTCCATATTTTCTCTACAGAAATATAGAAGCTAACGTGAATCCATAACATTTAACATATCTATACCAGTGGTCACATGATATTCAGAGAGGTGGATTATGTCAACTGGTTTGCTCAACTCTAATTCTTCAACACAAATAAGCAACTCATTAAGCTTACCGCTTAGTCCTCGAATATTCTGATGCAATAACGATAACTAATTTTGTGCACTGGCTGAATGACAACTGGATGAACGCAATTTTCCTGCCAATTTTTGATTATCTCTAGTTTCAATCAGAGGCTGTCAGCGTGAATTGTGTACATTAAAATTTGCTTTCTGGTTGCCTGCTTCATCAATGTGAATGTCATTTTCAGCCTTTCTCTGAACATCATTTGTTTCTCCCCTCTCTACCCTAAAAAAACTGCTAATCTGTCACTTGGTACTTTACCCATTGTGACAGTGCCCCCCCCCCCCCTTAAGTTATTCATATCTGTAGTGACAAGCAATCTAGCTTGCAGGTCTCACTGATGCCTCCACAGACCATAATTACTCTCCCAACCTTGTACAAAAACAACTCACCTGTGCCTTATCTTTCCAATCATCCAACATCTCCCAAAGACCCAATGTCCAGCTACAGAGGAACATTCCCCTTGTAACTCAGTACATCCAGGACTGGAGCAACAGAATCATATTCTCTGTCAGGGTTTCAACTACCTCTCATCGTGCTTTTAAATGAGAAATGCCCTACCTACTATCCTTACCACCTCTCCCACAGTTTTAATCCACTGCCCACTGAACCTACACAATATCCTCATCCATCCCTACACAATTCCTGCTCCCATCCCCTTGCCTTATGGCTCATATCCCTGTAATAGGCCTAGATGCAAGACCTGTCCTGTACATCCTCCCACCACCGCCTACTCCAGTCCGGTCACAAACACCACCTATTCTGTCAAAGGCAGGGCTACTTGGGAAACAAGTCATGTGATCTACAAGTTAAACTGCAACCACTGTACCTCATTCTATGGACATGACAACATGGAGGATGTCATGTTGGGCTGCATGCCCAGCAACAGAAAGGTCCACTTGTTGCTTGGCCACAGTTTGTCGGTGGCCATTCATGTGTACAGACAGCCTGTTGGTTGTCATGTCCACATAGAACGCAGCATTGTGGGCAGCACAACCAATAAGCTGTCTCTCCACATGAATGGGCACCGACAAATTATGGCCAAGAAACAGCTGGACCCCACCCTATTGCCGAACACGCCGTCCAATGTGACGTTCTTCATTTCAAAGACTGCTTCACTGCCTGTGCCATCTGGATCCTTCCCATCAACACCAGCTTTTCTGAACTGCACAGATGGGAATTACCCTGCAATATATGCTACATCGAGTTGCCTATCCCCTCATGCACTGCTTCTCGCACTCTGGCTTCAGCTGACAGCGACTGTGATCTTGTGTATGAGAGTTGCATTTGCGTGTGCGTGTGTGTGTTTATTTTTGACAAAGGCCTTGTTGGCCAAAAGCTTACTTTCCGACAGTCTTTTTGTTGTACTTACCTGCTACTCAGCATCTCCACTATATGGTGACTAGCAACTACCCTTTTCATAATATTGTTATTTTTACTTGTTTTTCGCATTATTAAAGTATATTTAGAACATAAAAAGTAGATAAATTCCTGATTTTTATCACCTAAACATCTGAGCCCCAATTATGGACTGTCTGGAGTAGTCCCTCATAGCCATATCGAATCTTAAACCCAAAATCTAACCCAGGGTAACTGATGCTGTGTTCATGAACTGGATGTGGGCAAGACACTATTCCTGTAACACTTCCTGATCCCATCTGTTTCACCTGCACCTTTTTGATTCTACAACCTACCTTCCTAGCCACCGATCTTTACTTGATTGATGGCTTGATAAAAATGTTCATTCATATCAGACCTACAGTTCTCACTATAATATAGTATACCATTACTTTCACACCAAAGATTCTCTGCTTTACAGTCTTGCTGTCTGTAGATGGCTTGTCTGCACTGATAGGCAGTCCTTATCCCAGCATGCTTAAGAAATTGCCAAGATCATCACAGCCATGCAAGGTGATTCAGACCTGCTCTACGAACAAATATCTTATGTCCTCCCATTCTCCTAATACTAAACAATAATAATTACCAATTGCAAAAGAATACCCTCTTTCACCTTACCTCTTACTGTGCCTTGTGCCCAGTTTGTCCTACCCCATCAGAGGCAGAGCCACTTCTGAAAGCAGCTACTGTGTACTAACTCTATTGCATCTCCTTCACACCTTTTTATGTGCAAAAACTGCTAATTAGCTCTCCACTTGCATTAATTGCCACCATTTTGTGATGAAGGAGATATATAACTGCTCAGTGACAGATAATATTGCTGAGCAAAAACATGGTTGACTTAAATGATTGTGTAAACTTTCTCTCCAACATATTCTTTGGTAAGGCAGTACCTTTGGACATTGTCTCTTCGTCATTCCCCTCCAATTGGTGTAGTGGTTTCCACAGGACGGTCAGGGATTTTGATGTAATTTACTATGAACAATCGCTCATTTCCAGTGAGCATTGGTAAAGTTTCACAGTCATTAATTCAGTACTTCCGGAAATACAGTGCAGCTATCTACAGTCCACCTGTGCATTTTCAGCAACTTTGAGTCATGTCATCTCTGGTAATCTTTTCTTGAAGTAAAAAAAAATTAGGTCACCTTGCACAACTTTTTGCACTGTCTTAAGCAAAATTATGAAAAAAGACTTCATCTGTGATTTGCTTATGGATAATTTGCAGCAGATTCTGCTGAAAAAAATAGTGGCTTGAAAAAAAATCTGATGTTCAGCTTTTAATTGTTTGCAAAATTAGGGCAAAGTTGACTATTTTTCTAAGAACACCAAAAGTGGCTATTTTTGCCCTACATTTATAAAAAAGAGTCTTCTGCGAACTATGTTAAGTTATTTTCATTAGAAAGACAATGTTCTAAATGCTAAACCACCTAAAATTATATTTAGTTTTGCTGTGTGAGCGTATATAAGCCACTAATAAAATATGACAGGGTAGAGCTGCATTGAAAATGGTGCTCAAATTAAATCTAACATCTTTTATTATGTTATACAATAATTGTTTAGTACTCTGTGGGGAAGGCAGTATTAAAAATATTGATGTCTAGCAAGTGATATAAAGTCCATGTGACTCGAAGAAGAAGAAGAAGAAGAAGAACAAGAACAACAACAAGGAAAAAGTAAAAGCCCTCAGGGAAATCTTTGTTTTTAACCTAGCATTGAAATTAAATTTTATTGCGTTTTATAAATCACAAACTTGAAAATACTTAGTATTTAAAAGTGTGTTAATTATATGAATATTATTCCATATAAATTATCTTTGTTTAAAAACTGCAGTTAAACTATTGCTTATGGCTAATGCATCTCAGCTGAAGAGGAAAGAAAGAAAGTCATTATTGTGTTTTAAAAATGCCTTCCTTTAATGGTGTCTAGCCCAAATGCTGTATCATTTCAGTGACACTCTCTCCCATATTTTGCGATAATACAAAAAGTGCTGACCTTCTTTGAACTTTTTCGATGTACTCCATCAGTCCTATCTGGTAAGGATCCCACACTGCGCAACAGTATTCTAAGAAGAGGACGGACAAGTGTATTGTAGGCAGTCTCCTTAGTAGATCTGTTACATTTTCTAAGTATCCTGGCAATAAAACACAGTCTTTGGTTAGCCTTCCCCACAACTTTTTCTGTGTGTTCCTTCCAATTTAAGTTGTTCGTAATTGTAATTCCTAGGTATTTAGTTGACTGATTTATCTTGTAACCAAAGTTTAATGGATTCCTTTTAGCACTCATATGGATGATCTCACACTTTTCGTTATTTAGGGTCAACTGCCAATTTTCACACAATTCAGATATCTCTCCTAAATCATTTTGCAGTTTGTTTTGATCTTCTGATGGCTTTATTAGTCGATAAATGACAGCGTCATCTGAAAACAACGTAAGACAGTAGCTCAGATTGTCTCCCAAATCGTTTATATAGATAAGGAACAGTGAAGGGCCTATAACACTACCTTGTGGAATAGGAATACTAGAAGTCACTTCTGTTTTACTGGATGACTTTCCGTCAGTTACTACGAACTGTGACCTCACTGACAGGAAATCAAAAATCCAGGCACATAACTGAGACCATATTCCATAAGCACGCAATTTTACTATAAGTCGCTTGTGTGGTACAGTGTCAAAAGCCTTCTGGAAATCCAGCAATACAGAATTAATCTGAAATCCCTTGTCAATAGCATTCAACACTTCATGTGAATAAAGAGCTAGTTGTGTTTCACAAGAATAACGTTTTCTAAACCCATGTTGACCGTGTGTCAATAGACTGTTTTCTTCGAGGTAATTCATAATGTTCGAACACAATATATGTTCCAGAATCCTGATGCATATCAGTGTTGATGATATGGCCCTGTAATTAAGTGGATTACTCCTACTACCTTTCTTGAATATTGGTGTGACCTGTGCAACTTTCAAGTCTTTGGGTACAGATCTTTTGTGAGCGAACGGTTGTATATGATTGTCAAGTATGGAGCTAATGCATCAGCATAATCTGAAAGGAACCTAACTGGTATACAGGCTGGACCAGAAGACTTGCTTTTATTAAGTGATTTAAGCTGCTTCACTACTCTGAGGATATTTACTTCTATGTTACTCATGTTGGCAGCTGTTCTTAATTCAGATTCTGGAATATTTACTTCATCTTTTTTTTTTGTGAAGGTATTTTGGAAGGCTGTGTTTAGTAACTCTGCTTTGGCAGCACTGTCTTCAACAGTATCTCCATTGCTATTGCACAGAGAAGGCATTGATTGTTTCTTGCCACTAACTTACTTCACATACGACCAGAATCTCTATGGATTTTCTGTCAGGTTTCGAGACAAAGTTTCGTTGTGAAAACTGTTATAAGCACCTTCTTCCTCTCAATTTGTAAACTATTGGAAAGCAGTAGGAGAATGACATTTTATATGCTACGACCTTCTATTGGTAAGTTATTACATGCAAACTTTCAAGTGTATCCCACAGTTACTTCCAGAGATGTCAGAAGCTAATTGTCACATTTTTTCGAGCATCTATTTTTTCGGCTGTCTTTGCTTCAAATTATTCATATACAAATCATTGAGGAAATAATTTTTTATCATTTCTCTTAAGAGAGTGCAAAATGTTATGTTTCCTTTCATTCTTCCTTTCATTTGCCTTTTCCTTGTTTAGCACACTCTCTACACTATACAACTTGTCATCTGGTTGGACTGCACAGTCTGGACCAATGTAACCTAATTACACTCCCCCCTTGCGCTCTCTCTCTCTCTCTCTCTCTCTCTCTCTGTCTGTGTGTGTGTGTGTGTGTGTGTGTGTGTGTGTGTGTGATAAAGTTTTTGTTTATATACCTAGCCACTGAGCAACACATCACTTTATAGTAACTAGTTGATTATATGTATCCCAGCCAACATTTTCCAATATTATATTCAGTTAAGACTAACAGTCATTATAATATCAATAGCTTGGCAATTTAAACTCAATTAATAGCTCTCTGTTTATACAGTTCAAACAAACATTTACATATGTGCCATCCTATTTCATAGGTTTGTTGCTTCATATAGTTTGAATGTAATATTGATATACACATGCCATTTGTCAGTTTTTATCTTAAGACATATATGCCTCAAAATCCTACATCTGATTGGCTACACTTGGTTAAGGTCACAGTAGTAATGTGAAATGGGAGTTATTCAGACCTGAGAATGATGTACATAAATAATCTAAAATGTCTGTTCCACAACAAAGCCAAGAAAAATGATCTAAAGGAAATTATTTGGGAGACTGTGCTGATGGAAAAAGATATGGAAGAAACTGTTCGTATAGTTTAACTTTTCACATGAATTACCCTCACTACTGTAAATGCTAAAAATCCAGTATAAAGATATTTGGTGAATTTTCCTTGAAATGGCATACTTTACTTTCTTTTTTAGGTTTCTGTATCAGTACCTTTCTGGATCTACAATAGAACTGGTCTCCCTCTAGTATTTCGACAGGAAGGAGTTGCAACAGACACAGCTGGGCAATTTGATGAGCATGAAATGGCACGCATGGTGGCACCACTTATGTTTTCCTTTGCAGATCATGAAACTACTCCAACAGTTGTTGCAAGGATTGGCAATAAAGTGCACCCAGAAGGAATTCCACATGTAAGCAGAATTTACATTTTGTCACTGAAAATGTTTGTTTTGATGAAAAAGAATTCATATAAAAGCAATCACAAGTTCTTATTACTTTCCAGTATATTGCTGAATCTTGAGCAATGAATTTTCTTTTTTATTATGTCATTTATTTTACAGTGGTGCAATCACTTCCACCTTCAGAAAGGCCTACAAGTGCGCAGACTGAGAGTTGCTCTGAGAAGCAACAGCCCAGATCTTGTGTATTTAATTGGTATCGAAGTTCGCCCTGGTCGCGGCCGTCACAGAGTTACACACATAGTTACTTTATCTCCAAGATACCAACTTCACAATATGTCAAGTCATCATCTCCTTTTTGCCCAAAAATGCTTCACAGGTGGTACGGTAGGTACCAATTAAGATGTTGTCAGTAAATTGATATCTGTGGTGCCAAAATAACTGCTACCATGTGTTAACATACATATGCCTTGTCATAGTTTTTGGAAATACTTAAATACTGTGTTACAGAACGGTGATGCATTTACAAATATAGCCCTGTGCTGATGAGCACAACCCAAGACTACTAACTGAACAAGGTGCTACAGTGGCTAAAGCTGTGGCGTCATTTAGAAGGAATTGTATTAAAATCACTGTATAGCTGGATTTTTCCATATCTCCTTAAACTGCTTAAGACAAATACATTGATGGTTTATTTCAAAAAGATGGTTCAGTTTCCTTCCACATCCTTGTCGAAACCGATTCTTTGTTCCATACCTAAAGACCTCATTCTCTTATATCTTATATGTATATATTTATGCTTTAAACATCCTGAATGTTCACTTCTTCCTTTCTAATTTTTTTTCTTTGTAAGAGGACTAGCTCTTTCACAAGACTGTGATTATTGTGATATCTAATTATGCCTGTTACAATTTTGTTCAGGCATTGTTTTTAAAATAGTAAGCTTTCAGGCACAATGAATGTTACGAGATAAGTACAATCACTATTATTTAATGTATGTAATAAAACTTTGAAATAAACTGTTAATCAGAAAAGGAACAACTAAATATCCAAGTGCTAGACATGAGTAATTAAGTTAATGTGCTTCATTGTTTATATTGGATGGGATAATTAAGAGGCACCATAGCTAAAATTATGGTGATTTAGGACTAGAGAAATATTTTGATTGTGTGAAGTTGAGTATGATGTTTTCAGCTTATTTGTATTTGTTGAGGCTTCAAGTATTGTGTTCTTGTTTTCTTGTTTCAGAAGGGAAATGCTACTATCAAAAAGCAAAAATGTACAAAAATGAACCATTGTTCACTGTTTCTTAGTTGTGTAATAAGTGAGGAACGTAGAAAGTGATACAAAAGTTTAAAGTAGGACAGAATTGTAGAGGAAGACTGCAACATTGGTATCATCCCTGATAGCAGAATGCATTAAAGCACCTGCGCTGCTGTTACATGGTGATGTGCACCGGCAGCAGATTGAATCTGGCTCATGGCATAATGATAAGGGGTGGTGTGCTGGCCACCATGGATGTAGTTTTTAGGTGGTTTTCCACATCCTTCTGGGAAAATACTGGGCTGGTTCCCATTTCCTGCTTCAGATACATGATGCACAAACATTGAAAAATGTTGTCACATTTGACCACATCGTTACACTGTATGCAGGCAGAAGGGAAACACAGATTTTTCCCAGCCGACCTGGCACTGGCTGGATTGATGGAAAGGAACAAATGCAACAGTGGTACATTGTGCCACTGGAATTATCATTTGGGCTTACATAAAGAAACCCGTGGAAATGAACAGATTAGTTAGCTATCCATGAAGACATACAGGCTGAAGGAAGAAGGTGTATTTTTCGGAATTAAAAATGTTTGCAAGATTCAATAGAAATGGTATGCAGGGGCCATGCTGTTTATAAAGCAGATAGACAAAAGACAATGACAGCAGCACAGATGTGCATAATTCACTCGCAAAGTTAAGAGTTGAGAGAGAGAGATAAAGTACTTATCTTTAATCTAGTGTTTCTCGACTATGATGTCGTGTTGCATAGGACGTGTAGCAACAGCAGTAATCATGTGGACTGGTGGAAGCCAACATGCAGCTGAGTTAGTTACCGCCTTGAAATGAAGTCCATGAGGAAATAGGGAACTTAGAAGTAACTTCCCCAAAAGGGAAGAAAATTAATATACAGGCTGTATTGTTGAAAGCAGACAGTAAATTACACGACCTTAAGGGTCACAACACCGAAAGTTTGTGTCTAGAAAAGATCCTTAAGATGGTGGTCATTCAAATGTATGTATTCCTGGGAGTGAAGGATTATTTTGAATGAATACATAGAAATTACAGCAATTACTTCTTGAATCATAGTTTTCAACTTAGAGGTTGTCATTGGGCAAGTGGTGTATACTTTGTGCATTTGAAATAGCGCCACAAAGAAGCATTTCACACTGACAAATTTGGTTGTCTTGGGGCCAATGAATGTAGCCGTATTGTGAAATCATGTGCTTAATGAAGACCTGTCAAACAGTTTCACTTCCTGTGTTATTTGAATTGGATAAAAGTGGAACTTCAAATCACTGTGAAATATACAACAGATGATTGTTCTTTTTAGTTTCTTTGCTGATCACAATGGTTTCCTTCCAGTTCATGCTAATAGTCCTTCAATATTTTCTGGGATTATATAAGTGCACTGACCACCATGTGGTTCTTTTTTAGAGCTGAATATGCCTCCTCTAAATTCTCAACCCTTGTCTTCATGTGGTAAGATGGAATGACACTTTTCAGAAAAGAATTCATGTTCTGGATTTCTTGCAGAGGCTGTTCTATTGTGATATGGATAACAGATTCTTCTCAGTGTGGGAGTGAGATGTACTCCAAAGTGGAAGTTTGTGGAACAGTGCGATCCTTGTGCCAAAATGTCTAAACTGCACATAGATTCACTGTGAAATTCTGGTGTTATATGAGCCAAATTCAGTGTCATGTCCATCAGTTATGAAATGATGCCAAAAATGTGACAAAGGCCACAAGAGGTGGGTTATGTTGATTGGGAATGAAGTCCATCAACATTGGCCACAGACAACAATTGCAGGCAACCAAGGAACTGATTTGCAGTTGGCGCAGATTTCCCAATTATAAAGACACTCACACAGTGGTTCTCAAATGACTCAGTGACCAAGGAGCAGATTTCTGTTGTCATGGAACTGAATGATTGGGAGGACATTCTGAACTGTTGTGTACAAGGATTTAGGGACTATATTGAAAAGTAGTGTCATGTATCTATGTCACTTTGAAGTGTATTCCAGCATTCGATAAAAGTTACTTTGCTTGCCATAATAATGCATAACTCACTTTTGGAAGTCCCCCTTATATCTTTACTGTATTCCAGAACTGCTCAACGACATTAAAAAGAATAATATCAGTTTCTGTATAGTTTGGAAGCTATTATCACTCATAGAAAAAATACAGAGCATGTACATTGTCTTCTTTGGTAATTAAGTATGCTAAATCATGTAAATGAAGTTTTAAACTCTGGTTCAGAAAACCAACAAATATTATTCTATACTTCAGTGATACAACCTGTTTCTATAATAAAAGCAGAATTCAGCATATTTGTTGCTAATGAAAGTTGTTTTTTGTAGTGTGCCTTAGTTTCTTCCCAGTGGACAAACATGTCTTAAATAATAAAATGACTAGTTGTTATCAACAATAACTATTAGAAAACTGGATACAGCCTCTGCAAAACCAGAAAATACATCATAACTCAAGTTAATTTTCATGTAATCAATATAGTGCTAACTTAAACTAATATTGTCAACATGCTGAACTGACATTCGGCAGGATGATGGTTCAATCCCGCATCCAGCATCCAGATTTACGTTTTCCCTGATTTCCGTACATTCCTCCAAGCAGATGCTGGGATAGTTCCTTCGAAAGGGCGCAGTCGATTCCCTTCCCCATCCTTCACATCATCTTAGCTTCTGCTCGTCGCTAATGATGTTGATGTCAATGGGAGATTAAACCTAATCTTCCTTCCTTGAACTAACATCCTTGCTGTTGATAATATCTTGCAGGCATAAACATAACAATATGGCTGTTTGACTGTTACAACAGTCATTGCATAACATATAAACTGAAAGAAGTGCCTTAGAGCCATGCTTTGGCCTTGCTTTGTATTCACAGTACAGAAACACTGTAACATTTGCCTTGATTTGGAAGGATAGGACACCACATCTCATTAGTTCAGAACTTACACTTTTTATGGAAATTGTGTGTGATGACTGAATCACATTTAATACTAAAAGGATTAACTTGTTCATAAAGGTATTTTCCTAGCCTGAAAGTAAATACCTACTGATGCTGGCTCTCGTAAAATGTGGAATCTGTGTACTTTATTCCTTTCCCTTCCAGATACAGATTGTAAGTCATATAGGAATAAGAACTGTAGCATAAAATAGAACTGTAGCTTAAAATAGAATGCAACTCATTTTCTGCAACAAGTTTTCATTGATAGAAGTAGTGGCAGAAGGGAGGACTAAACTGAATTCCTTACAGTTACAACTACTTTAAACATCAATATAAAAAGTTTGATATCTGTAACTTGGATAGTGTAAACTGTGTGTTTCAGTTGAATAGAAATGTTTGTATTAGTATTTGAATGCTCCTCCAAATTTTTAGGTTGTTTTAGTACCCTCAGCACAAATTCTGATTGCAGAAAACTATGATGAAATTATTAGTAATTTTTATATTTTATTTTTTTGGTTACTATTATCCTTGTAGTATAATTAAAACAACATGATATTGGGCTAATTGAAACATTTCTCCGTCTTCTCACTTGTGATTGGCACTGATAGTTCCTCCTTTTCTTTTAGACTGATCCTGGAGCTGAAGCAACTTACCTGAGGACTGTGCCTGATTGCAATTTAGCATGGCATTGGCCTCGGCTCGACAAAGACCAGTTACTTTGTGTTCGTTTACCTAATGTTTCAGGCTCTTTGTGGTCTGGAGGATTCCAGATAGATATCAGTTATTCTCTGCATGTAAATATAAGGTATAAAATGTGAAAATGTGATTTATACCCATTTTGTTCCAAGTAACTTAAGCCTGTAGTTATTGCAATTTATTTTTTCAGAGATGTAAGCAGTAAAATGTACCTGCTGCGTGTGGAAGTAGTTTTGAAAGGTGCCACATACTGTGTTGTATTCACAGATGCTGATACAATGCCTCCACCAATACGCATTGACAATTTGTCAGAGGTATCCATGCAGTTTTATCAGGTTTGTATCAGACTATTTCCAAATCTATTTATTTCCTATTTTGACATCTCTTATAAAATTCTGTGCAGTGTATTCTGGTAACACACAAGACTTAGGGCTGAGAGAAAAGTGAACAGTTGATAGTATAACTTGAACTCATCTGACATTTGTTTCTCAGAGGAACAAAGTCATTACTTCATGCAGGTTGGTCCTCTTACTAATAATCTGCCATTTGTAGCAGATTTGTAGCTGGTTGTGATAAAACTGGGCTACAGTATTGTATGGGAAGTTCTGGTTGAAAACTATGAGTTATTTACGAATAAAGGAGACTACTCACCGAAAGGCAGAAGTGCTCTTTTGTCGATAGGCGCACAAGCAAAATGTATGGAGTTATGCTACCTTTATAAATGTATTTCCTGTATCTAGATGTAGGAAACACACACTCTCTCTCTCTCTCTCTCTCTCTCTCTCTCTCTCTCACTCACTCACTCACTCACTCACACTCTCACTCTCACTCACTCACTCACTCATAGGCACATGCTTGTCTCCCTACATTGTGCTCAGTTAACAGCCCGCTCTTTATTGTCCCATGGTGACTGTACTGGGGGGAGGTGTGGGTATGGGGTAGTGGGGGGTGACAGATGGAGAGAGGTGGGAGGCAGGGAGGGGATTGGAGGGAAGTGTGTATTGGCTTGTGGGAGAGTGTGGAGATGCCTGTGGGCTAGCTACGGGTGCAGGCAGAGGGGGCAGGTGGCATACCGCTGGGCACACGAACACGCTCTTTGGTGGGGATGGGGAGGGGGGGGGGTGGGCGAGTTACCTTAGGTTTAGGCCAGGAAGGTTATGGGAGTGGCGGATGTGCTGTAAGGATCCATTGCACTGCTGCACACTGTTTTACGTTGGTATGACAACAATCAGTTGATAACTAGAGTGAATGGCCATCACCAAACTGTTGCCAAAAACAATGTGAACCCCCTCACTGCCTCCCACCACTCTCTATCCCTCACTCTACCACTATCCACAGCCCCACGTCACTCCAGTACATCCACCATGACGCAGTAAAGAGTTGGCAGTCAACAGAGCACATTGTAGGGAGACAGGCATGTGCATATGAGTGAATGTGTTTGTGTGCATGTTTTTCCTACAGCTAGAAAAAGGAAGTACATTCTGAAAGCTAGCCAAGCTGGCAAACCTCTGGTTTGTATGCCTATCAATGATGCAGCGCTTCTGCCCTTTGGTGAGCATCTCATTTAAAACTGAGCTACAGTTTTGTGAAATGTTTGACACATGCTGTCACCCTAATGAAATCCATGGTATTACTGTTGATAAAATAGGAATCTGTTACAGAACTTAGCTCAATATCCAACTGTTGCAGAAATTGTTGTTTTTGGTTATTGAAGAGTGTATGGCAGTTGTCTGGTATCCAGCTGAAAATTCCCTGATTATGCAGGTTATTACACAAATAACCTGCTTTACAACAACAACAGTAATAATAATAATAATAATAATTTTAATAATATAAAGATACACCTTAAAAAGAAACAATGTCATTATTATTAATTTTTTTACCATTTCACATATGTGTATTTTGTTAATTGAAAACAATAAGTAACACATTATTATGATACTAAATTGTTACAGTAATGATAATTTGTTAAAAAAAGAAGTTTAAAACACAACTTTTTTATGCCAAGGACACTGAATGAATGAAATTTCTTCGCATAATACACGTGACAGGAAACACACTATAAAACAAAATTCAGCAGGATTTCAAATTGTGACAGGTGGTCCTCCAAATATCCAGATTTGTACCAAGCATATTTGAGTACATTGGAAAACCATGGTGAAGAGAATTGTTTATGTACTGGTAACTGCAGCTTGATTATATTGTTTCTCAAGTGGAGGCTGACATCATAATCATTCAGCAGAACAGTCTGAAAATCTCACAAATTCTTCCAATATTGAAAGCCATATATGTCCAGCAGCCCCATCAATCAGTTAGAGATCACTGGATGAACAAGTTCCTTGTCCTCATGTACGATGCTCCAAACTGTGTTTTCACACTCACCACTCCCATTTCCATAGTTTTAAAAGAAACTAATGGAGAGTTGGTACCAAGAATTTGAGAATCTCTTTTTGAAGCCCCAAATGGTCATGTGATGGCATTGAAATGTGGTAATCTAACATCTGACCACATCACCACTCCAGGAAGAAGAAGAAGGAAAAAAAAAAAAAATGTATTATTTTTAGATTCCTGGGGTGGTCAGTGTGAAAGAATTGTTCTGAGTGTCATACACGAGGACAAAGAACTTTTCCATTTGGTGATCCCAAAAGTGTCAACGGGACAGGTGCAGCTGTTGGATGTATATGGCTTTTGATGTTTGAAGAACTTCATGAGAAAATTTTCAGATCTAGTTCTGCTGAATAACTGACATCATAATCTCCAATTGAGGAACAGTATACTCAAACTGCAGTCACTAGTATCAGTTCTCTTCACAAAGTTTCAAGTATTTATTTTCAGATTATCATTATTGCAATGATGTGTATCATTATAATGAGTTACCGTACTCACAACTATCAAGTAACAAAAAACATGCATGTAAAAAAAATGAATTTAAAATATGAAAATACTATTTAAAACATAAAGCAGATACAGTATAAGTAAAAGAAATAATTATAATAATAGTGAATGCTTTGCTATTTTAATTTGGTATGTTGAAAATACTCAGACAGCCAGGTTTTCAGTTTATTTTCAAAAAGTTGTGCTTCAGAAATCAGCTTTATTACACATCAATGGTAGTGGCATGAAAGCTTCTTGAATTTGTGTTATAGCAAAAGCTTTCATGTTTCAAAATTAATTAATGATGGTGGGGTTATTTTGCAAAATTTCAAGAAAGTTAATTGCATTTCATCTTCCATATGAAAAACACTTTTCATATTTCATGGTTTAGAAGATATTTCCTGTAAACCTAAATGCCAAATTACCTTTTGGGATATGAAATTGAAATTGGTCAGAAATGAAAAAGAAAATGTATTACATTATTTTTCCCTCTCTACATACACATTCTGGGAATGTTTCCTTGTAAGTGAACTACAAATAAAGATCATAATGGACAGTCAGATCTCCAAAAGATTTGTAAACAAAGTAGAAGAGAACTTTGTGAAAACTGTTATTGGCTTGTGTAACAGATATCTGCTACTGAACTAGAAGTTTTACATGTATTTTAACAGAGTTGCATCAGTGACGAAATCCTGCAGACTGTAGTGAGACCAAGAACATGTATTGCTTATGCTTGGGATGAACCCACTCAGCCCCATTTCATAAATCTAGTTGCACCTGGAGGTGCATCTTGTGTCTACGAAATGGCAACTCTAGGACCTGGTCGAGGACTGACTTATGAAAATTTTATATACATCACATTCACTGGCACCTTTGAGAAGTAAGTGTAATATTTAAAAAATATCAGTATATAATGTACAATGTTAAAATAATTATTGTATCTTACATGTTCTTTTTACTATGTTAACTTTTAGAATGGAATTAATCTTTGTTATATAGATAAATTAATCAAGTAACCATCAATTTCTTGGCTTTTATTATTAATAATCTAATCCAATCCTTATTGATCTATATAAAATAGCGGGAATGCTTAAATGTCAGTTGTATAGAGAGCCGACTTAATTGCTGCTCCCATGCACTACGTTCAGGTTGTAGGTTGTGGTGACAGGCATTGTGAAAGTAAATTTTTATCATGAATATATTTAATCAGCACAAATGTGTAAATGAACACTTGATGAACTAAATTCTGATTGCAATGTCTATTAGCTGGCGATAACGGTAACGGTGTTGCATAGTAGTTTCATTGGTGCACTGCCAGGAGAATGCGTTGACAGATTTCGTGGCTGCGGGAGAACAGTGGACACTTGTCTAGAATGAATTAAACTTTCTTTTTTTGTGCGAGGATGCCGTGTACTTCGGGTGCGATGAAACAGGAACAAATATGAATGGAGACCACCAGCCAAACTGCCATACGCGTCACAGGGGAGCTCTTGTTGAACTCGGCCCCCGTGGTCCATGGCTTGTAGAATCAGACTCCGGGATAAGTGTCTGCAACATACCATAGCCAAGCTTACACTGTATGTTGCTTTTTGCTGATATGCACCTGTGCGCACCACACATTGCCAGAATTTAGCCTATCACTAAATGTGCATTCCGACTGATACCTGTCGAAGCTAGCATGTGCTGGCAGTGAGCAGCTCTGGTCCGTTCACACATTTCTGTGACGTGGCTGTCACATTTCCATTTCACATCACACAGTTAGAGTGAAAGTTAAATTGTATGGTATTTTATATGACAGTGATGCAAACAGATGTTACAAATGGTAATAGTGCCATATCCCAGTTATTTCATTTCATATTGACCATATTGCGGGACATCTAAATGTAAGTTACACTTCACTGTATCAGGGCAAGTAACTTTCATCGAATTCTGCATTACGCTTTAAAGTGACACAGATACATGACACTATTTTTCAACATAGTCACCCAGTTTTTGTAAATATTCCAACTCTTCTTCTTCCAATCTTTCAATCCCCCGACAACAGAAGTCCACTCCTTGGCCATGGAACCATTTGAGAACCACTGTATGAACATCCTCATCATCAGAAAATATTCAATTGCCATGAATCAGTTCCCTGATTGTCTGCACGTTGTCGTCAGTGCTCGGTCAGCATTACCCACATCTATGAGGCTTTGGTCAAACAGTTTGTGTAGTAACCAGCTGGTTACAGTATGTACGGCTCAAGGCGGATGTAAGCCGGGCCACTACAGCAGATGTAGTGCATGCTGACATTCAAATGGCAAGCTTACAACTACCCGAGGTGGCTGCAAGGGGCAGCCTGGTTACTGTGTACCATCAGCAGGTCTACCGTATGTGGGAGGCACTACAGCAGTGGTACCTGACACGGGTAGCATCTTTAAAAGGGCAGGCAGGGGCCTCCGATTGCTCAGATTTAAATGTGTTCGAGACTTGTAAAGTGGTTTCAGTGTGCTCTTTGTTGATGTCACTCTATGGCCCTATAAACTGTGTTTCTTTTATGGCTGTGTGTTTCCTTGTGTCCCTAGTCAGAACACAAGTGGTGACAATGAGAGTTGAATTATTGTGTTTTAGATTCTGTGGTTTTTGTGCTATTCACCTCTTAGGCTTCACTCCAATCACTTCTGCAACAACAACAGGTGCATATGGCTGTTTTGGAACAAATCTTGGCTATTTTGACACAGGCTTAGCCATCGGTTTTTCACCCCTCTCGTCCCCCGCCATGATGAACATGCAGAAGACTGAGACGCTTAGAGAAGTCCATCACCAACATTTTGTGGTATTCCTGATGGGCATCACGTAGGTCTGTAAGGATCCTTTTTCTTAGTATGGATAAATGTATATTATCACTCTGTGTGTTGAATTATTCCAGTGTCACAAACAGCCACAGCAATTGTATGGAGTTGGGCAGCCAAGCTTCATGGCTTCAGTCGTAAGTGTCAGTTCATCATGGGTATGCCCCAGGTGTCCTATGCAGACACAGAGTCAGAGACATGATCATTCATTCAGCCCCAAATAAGGAGGTGTATCAGAGTGCCTTCACCATAGTCTTCCAAATTTAGATTATCCTTGATTTTTTTCCCTACATTGTATGAGGGGAATACTGAGATGATTCCTTATGAAGGGCACAACTGATTTCCTTGCTCAATTCAAGCTTTTGCTCTGTCTCTAATCTTACTTTTGAGCCACTTTCCAACTCATACAGCATCAAATTAAATTATAAAAGCCTGTGTCCTGGCACATGTTACTTGTTAAAACTCATTGCTGGATTCAGCTTGGCAGCCATCACCAGATTTAAAAATGAGAAAATACAAACAACAACTACATATCAGTAGATTTATAAAACAAGAAAATGGACATCAAATGTGTGAATAAAATGAATAAGTTACCCAAAAGCTACAGTAGTGACACATTGTGTGTAGTCAGTAGACAAAAGAGCAAGAGCAGGTAGTTCATAGTTATCGATTTGAAGTTTACAGTGACTGGCACAAATGACACTAGCGAAATACCAGTTACATATAATTGTGTGTGTGTGTGTGTGTGTGTGTGTGTGTGTGTGTGTGTGTGTGTGTGTGTGTGTGTGTAGAATGGAATATCCTGTAGACATTTCTAAAATGTGTCACAATTTGTATATTTAAAAACATCATTCAGGCATGATAAAAGGATGTAATGTAGATTTTCCGTTGTAATATATTATGTAAGATAAAAGTTAAAAGTATAAAAACAGTTTAAAATGCACTTGAAGCCTGTATCTATACAGTTGAATTACAAAATCATTACTTTAAATGCAGTATATCCAATCACAGCAACCACACACCTTTCTACATAATACCACTTAGTGTAGGACATTACATTAAAAATAAAGATGATTTTAAATAAGCTTGAAAGCATGAGATATGAATGAAAGGTGACTCAAAAGAAAAACAATAGAAAATAAATAGAGGTATAAAGATGGAATTAAAAATTGATGATTGTAAATATAGGAATGGGGGAAGAGTAGGGATGGAACAATGAACTGTCGATAGCAATCAATCGGTCAGTTGACTGTTTCTTTGTTCAGTTCGGTTTCTTCAGTTGAATGGAACAACTGAAAGAAACTAGTCCCAGTAGCCATGGCAGCTATATGAATGTTTTCACTCAGTCACTAGGTTTAAGTGGTTTCACTCAATGTCAGACAACTGATTGAAACAAGTCTCTGTCCACTGAAGCCATTATATGAATGTTTTTACTTATTGACCGGGTTTGAGAAATTTGATTCAGTGTGAGACAGCGAGCTGACTGTTCTATGAATGTTTTCACTCAGTCTTGGGGGTTTGAGTAATTTTATTTACATACTTTTTCACCCTTATTGGTTATACATAAACCATGATGAGAATTGACAATTTTTTTTACAGACAAGTACAGTATATTATTTCAAGATGTGAATTAAAAATATATTTATAAAAATAAAGTATTTTCAAAATGTATGTACTTCTTTACTTAAATACAGATTTTTGTATTCATGGGATTGAATGTCAAATTTGGTTGTTTTGAAAAGTTTAATATCTGGTTCTGCACTGTAAATATATGAAAAATCACTTCTTAATATGTTTTTATTGGGTTGGTTTCTTGCATGTTTGTTTGGTACAAATTTTGCAGTTGATTTTAAACTAAGCTAGACACTTGAAACTTTCAACTTAGCTCAGAACTGGATGACAATGCATTAGTAACACCAAAAAAGGTGTGTGACTAAGAGTACTAGGTGTACCACTGCAATGTCCCTGTTTTCCTGTCCCAGTTTTGTAGTTAAGAGTGCTGCTAAGCTTCTGTGTGAGCTCAATTCTGATATTTACTCTCTGTTGTAATCTCATCAGAATGTTTGAAATCAATTGAATAATTTCACACGTGTAAGACCAAAAACCAGAAAATAACTATTTAAATAAAAAACTTTTTAATATAACTAATTTTTAAAACAGATTAAAAGGTATTAAATAATCTCTACTAGCCCCATACAGATGTCTATTGCCATACAGATAGTCCTGAAAATTTGTGCTTGTGAATTTTTAATAGCTATGAGCATACCTGTAAAACTGAAAACACAAAATGTGGGGTGCATGTAGTAATAATAGTAAGGAGTGTAGAGAGCAACTGTCATTGAGAAAAATCACAGAACAGTTCATATCATTTGAAGTATAATAAAATTGAAATTGTTAGCAGCTTAGGTGAACTAGTCTTGCATCAGTTACCTATTGCAAGTGTCCCCCCTCCCTCCTCTCCCCCCCCCCCCCCTCCCTCCTCCCCTCTTTTTTCCGAGTATTGTCATAGTTATTAAAGATGCACAACTTAAATTTTCAGGAATATCTGTATGGCATTAGGAATCTGTATGGGACCAGGAAAAATTGTTTAATAAATTTTCAGTCCATTTTAAAAATCTGTTAGATTAAAAAGTTGTTTACTTAAATAATTATATCTAATTTAAATGTGTTGAGACTCTACCTCTCTCATCCCACCGGTTGGCACCCAATATCCATAATTCTTTTTCAGTAAATGCTGAGGTGATGTGAAAATAAACCACATATGATATGATTTTTATTTACGACTTGATCAGTTATATCTTGAGCATATACTGCCACTTGTGTGAAGTATTTTTTGTGAATCATTCAGTAACTTTGTTTGAATTTATTTGCTTGATATAGTTTCATAACATGAATCATTCTTGCAGATATTGTATATTGTACTGGACTCATCTTGAGGATCACATCTTACTCAGTCATATAATTCTTCCCATTCATATATATTAGTCTGATTCATATAAACATATATTTATGTAATAATCAAGGCTTCTTTCTTTTCATCAGGCTTTTGTTGCACCAGAATCAATTGCAGTTTTATTTGTTTCAATCTAAGCTGTACAAATGAATAAACAGCATTTATAAATTTCAATCTTTGTAGCTTCTTACAACATTTGTAACACAATGATCTTGATGATGCAACACAAGGTTACCTCTAAAGGAAGTTTTACGCATGCTGAAATGTGTCTGCATTCTGGTGTTAATATGTAGATATGTTTTTCATGTTGCAAGCATTTGTGTTTTGTTTAAATGAGGCTCGATTGGTTAACCAGCTTAGAATCTGCCAAGACAAGTGTGGAGAAGCCACATAAAAAACTACACTCAGGCTGACTGGCAAAAGCAATTCGAAGTGATGGGGAATCAAACTGAGATGGCACTTTGCCTTCTTAAGTCTGGCACACAGCAAGTAGACACACTTTTAAAACAATACCTTAAAATTGCTCAGTTGAATTACATTGTAACATCTTGTACCCATGCTCAAATTAGCTGAGCATACTATGAGCACAAATACATTTAAGTTAATTAGTAGGGAAACTCATAATTTTCCAACATTGGGTGTCCTTGGATTGACCCTAGTGTGGGAGGTCATCCAGAGGTGTACAGGAGGGATTTTTACACAGCTGTCCAGGGTAAACCCTGATCTTTTTTCATGTCTGGGGAAATTTGATTGATTGGAAATAAATAGATTGTAATAAACCTCAGTTAAAATTAATTTTCCCATATTAGTTATTGACTGGCCATTGCCGCAGCAGTTGCGACAGTGTGTGAAATGGTTGGTACACGGCAAATCTGTTACTTAGGTCCTGTGGAACCTCACTAAATTTTGTTTTCTTTGGGCAGGACCTGCAGTAGCTGTGTGCTCGCATCAGAGCAGCAACAGCACATGTTAATGAGGACTTGCTAGACCGTACATGGAACTGGAATATCACTCAGATATCCTGTGTGTTACAGATGGTGCACACATTTAAAATGACCATCCATCCTCCCATGCCCTTTTCATTGTGACAGTCATGATATTTCTAGCTCTGTCCTGAATTATTGGAAGGTAATTTGGGATACTTGTTCATTCCAGATTTAACAATTATGAAGCAGTTTATCCAAATAGACGTTCATTTCACCTCTAATGAATGGAGCAGTGACAAAGCGCAGTTTGTTGTAGAAATTACTAAAGTAATGTTAGTGACTAGAGTGAATTATGATGAAACTTGGATTGAATGTTTTCATATGCTGTTGAAGAATACAGACATGCTGAAGAACATTCACAGCACTGATAAATATTGTATGTCTGCTTGCTCTCCTTAAACTTACAAGGTACTAATACAATATAAATTAATGTACTTTTTGTAACAAATTTAATTAAGACATTTTCGCAATATCAAAATTTTTTAATGTTTCCTGAATTTAGGTCTAGAAAATATCGTCTCCTTAACACATTGAGCCTATTAGTGGCTACTAGAAGCTTAGGTGTTTATGAACATTATGCCACAAACCGCACATTCCTACCTCTCTCCATTTCTGAAACTCATTATATGAAAAAAGTTGTAAAGATCATTTTGGAACACACTGCATTTTTCTTACTTATTTATGGATACAATGAGAAGCCACTGAAAATCAGCAGTTGCATACACCACAATGATGCCCCACCTGCGAGGCAGCTGAAGATTTAAATGCCATTTGACTGTTGTTCATTAAGCTGTATTAAACATGCCTTAATTTATGTTCATGTTTCTGACTGCAAATGAGTACTACATTTGAACACTGATGTCTCTGTAATGTGCTGTCACAAATGCTCATTACTCTCATGTGTGATTTATATCTACTGATTTGTAGGACATGTGCACCCACTGGCATTGTCATCACTGAAATGCAAGTGTGGAAACATTCCGTCCTATCAAGTCCCCACTCCCTGCAGTTCTTCATGGCCGTTGGCTGACTTTTCATCTACGGACTGTATGTGTCTAGGACAATAATCTGATTTGACCCAGCTGTTTGGGGTTTTTGGAGTTTTTGTTTGGGGTCAGCAATTTAAGTGATTTTTTTTTTTTTTTTTTTTGGGGGGGGGGGCGGGGGGGGGCTAAATCAGCAATATGTTAGCCTTGATAGTTGTGTATTAATGGCACCTGGAACACTTGAATCCACAATATATGAATCAATTTTAAATTAGGAAATGAAAAATTATTCCATTCAATACATAATTAAATGAACAAGTATAATGCAGGGTTTAACTTTGGTATACCCCTTAAGGTGTGTTCACTAACTTGTAAGGGTAGGGATGCTTTCATATCTGGCGGTGTAAATGAAAGCACTAGACACTGGTTTCAGTCAGAATAAATGGAAAGCTCTGTCAGCTAAAACTACAATGAGTGGTTTCATTTGAGGTAATAAATACATGGCTCAACTGACAGGAAAAACTACCGACTATTTTCATTTGAAAAGAAAGAATGAATAATTCAATCAATATGCAAAGGTACATCTGTGGCAGATGTTTTCATTCAATTGCTCCCACAGACTGTTTTCATTTGAAAGAGTGAATGAATAATTCAACTGACACGTAAAACTACAACTGAATGCGTCAATTGTTTTCCAACAACCAGTTGAATTACTTGTTTCCAGTTGGTTGTTCCATCACTAGCAAAGAGTCCAGTTGATGTCAGTAGTTGGATGAGGTCAGGCTGAGTGTTAGTGACAGTAGTAGTGGACCAGGTGGTGGAAGAGGCAGTCCATCAGCGTGTGTTGACATTGCCAGGCCACAAAGATGCTATGAACGGTAACCACAATTCTTGTAATAAAGGTACAGGCATTTATGATGGGCTATCTTGCATGTAGATAATATGCAGAAGTGCTCTGTTACCACAGATATCTAAAGATATCAAGATAGGTACTGCAGTGGAACTTACATTGTTCATTTGGGGAATTCAAATAGTTATTTTTTTGGTTGGCGTGTATTTGAATGTCTTCCAAAATGTTGAGTAGAGCAACTTTTATTCCTGATATGGAACTTTTAAACCAGATTGGGTGCCGTACATTAGCATTCCCAGTGGCATTTCTATGTTTGCTATATGGTGCTCCACGACTTCAGTTTTTAAGTCCATTCTTTACATTGTGTAAAGGAGTTCCTGTCGGTTTGACTGATGTATTCCTTTTCTTTGCTTCTGTACTTGAATTTGTACACTCCCAAGCTCAAAATTTTGTTATGTTTGTCACTTGTTATATTATGCTTTAATTTGTTTCTTAGTGTGTTCATGACTTGGAATCCTTTGTTAATTTTATGTTTACTTGTTAATTTTATGTTTACTCACCCATATCTTATCCGATATCCATCTGCTGTCAGTCAGTGCAGTGTTTCTTGCATTCTTCCCCTTAGAGATGACATTATTCACTGCATTCACAGAGTTTTTTTGATGTTAATGCCTCTTTTAAATGTCTTGTATAGTGTTTCAGTTATAGTGTTATGATTTTTGTTATTAACTGTGACTTGTTTGAGATCTGCTAGTTATTTGTTGGTTTCACTTTCTGTATTGTACATGAAATGAGCTAAGCTTTAGGTTTTACATACATTAACATTAGTAACTATTTTTAAGTACACAGATTATGCAACATTTTAGAATGAGGCATTCCATTCGGCTTTTTCTAATATACACTACATTTTTTATTTTCTATATTACGTATGCAGGTGTAATTCGTATTTTCTAGTGCCACTAGTGCTGATATGTATTCCCTACTGTTGCTCTTTCATGTTCTGATTTAGCACCTACGTAGCACTATTGTAACTGTTAGGCACCTTGTTCATTTTTATTCACCTATATAATATCCATTTTCATGTTTTATAAAGCTATTGATACATGTTTTTTTTCCAATTTTTGCTCACTTCTTGGGTCGCATTCAAGCTTTATTTGGGCTACATGTGGGCCATGTGTTGAACACCTCTGACTTAGCCCCTCGATGTTTTGTGTCAGATTTGCTGTACTTGTTCTTCTAATTGCAAATGGCTTCAGTTGTTTCATATACCTTTAATCACTGATTGCTCAGTACCAAATTTTGTTTCTCTTTGTTTTCGTTTGTGATTGCAGTTTTGGGAATGCTTCCACATAAACTTGCTCCAAGAGAACAGATACATTTTCATTCAGCTGTCCATTTATTGAAAATTAAAGATCACACTGTGCATAAACCTTCACAAAGTTTTGATGAATTTCTCTTTGTGTTAAATAATCCAAAACCCATAATATTATAATAGCACACTATTGCTGTTTATCTGATGAAGCATGTGTGGGGACTACTTTGAAACACTATATAATTAAACCTATTCTGCAACTAGAGTTGACAACTGATTTTGCATGAGTACAATCATAACAAAAACACTCTTTTATTCAAATCAGTACCTTCATGTGCGCTAATTTGAGAACTAATAACACTGACCTTGGAAATTGTTAGTAGTTGGACAGCATAATAAAAAAAAAAAGATAAAAGTATCAGCTTTGGTTGTGAAAGAATGAAGGAAGATGAAGGTCTAGTATTTCCATGGTGACCCCTTCTTGATAGATGCAGCTCAAGCTGCGAATGAACAAAGATAGCTAGTGAAAATATCTGTGTCCTTTTCATTGGAATTGTCAAAGCATTTTCCATCATGAATACTGGGAAAACATTACATCTTGAAGACTGAATGAGGATTTCAGCATGTAGTCATGTTTAGTACAGTAGCTTTCAGCCACAATTTTTTACTGTTTATAGTGAAACATTTAAGTAAAAATTTTCATTCAGTGTGTTTAATTTCATTGTGTTCTAGTGGACACTTGAACTTTTGCTTGTAGATAAGAAATTGTGTGAAGTTCTTATGGTATTGGTGTTAGTTGTAGTTTAGTACTATTAATAGAAGTAGTTGCTTTAGCAAATTTCAGAATCAATATTTTAATTATTTGAATCTTTCTACTGTTGTAATTGAAATTAGGTCACATAAGCATTTAGTTTTTTCAGTAACTGCTAACATTTCACCATGAGTGGGAAGTGTGTGCTTTGTCATAGGTTTGTGAGTAGTCGGTTATGGTGTGAGAGTTGTTCAAAGTATTTTCATTGGGGGGAGGGGGGGGGGGAGAATGTAGTGGGGAAGCCAGTGGGCACTCTAGAAAATTCCTCTGATGGAAATGCAGAATTTGGAGCAGAAATAAGTTAATAGAGGATGAGGAGCATAAGATCTGTGCCCTTCATGTTTGGAATGCGAAGGAGGAACTAGATAGGTTGAGGAGGGAGACAAGCGCAGGGGGAAAATGTGCCATTTGTACAACTGTTTCAGCATCACGGTCGGCCTCATCTTAATGTCACTGTTAGGAGTGTTAAGATGGGGCTTGAGCAGGCACAGATGGTAGTGGGCTTGGTTCACATTGAAGTGGTGCGAGTTGAGTCTATCAGGTTTCACTAGGCATGGCCTACATCTCAATAGGTATGAAAGGTGGAGATTGACAACGCTTATAGGTGGCAGTGTAGTGGGCAGTGGTGGGATCACTGGTGGGAAAATTCCTGTTGTAGATGGTGTTAGAGGTGCACCTTTTTTAAGATTAAAGTCAGCTGATAGGTATCCCTACTTGAAGGAAGTGTGTCTAACAAAGAAACCACCTTCAGAGAAGGTCAGGTGTCCAAGTAGTTAAGGAATTAGCATATTTCATCAAAATATAAGAGGTATTAAAGATAAAGTTAGTGAACTGCTTATAGATGTTGACTCCGACAGTATTAGTAAGCCAGAGTGCCATTTAAATTAATTGACAATTCAGAGGCCTTTACCAGGATTTTCAGATTTTCATTAGGAGGCTGTTTTTCAGTGAGTTCTTTGCAGAGGGGGGGGGGGGGGTGAGTAGCCATGTATGCAAAAAAACAGTATTTCATTTGAGTCTGTAGACATATCACAGCACTGCACTGAACAGGTGTTTGAATGTTGTGCAGGGGCAGCAAAAGTAGTGAAACTAAAATTCTAATTGTTGTAGTTTGTAGATCTCCTAACTCAGACTTCAGAGCTGCACAAGCTATAGAGGGTTCTTGCTTCACTTTATAGGAATTACCAAAAATGAGTTATTGTGATGACTTCAGAATTAATTTAGATGTGATTGTGTAAGAAAAAGGATGTTGGAAATCTCCTAAATACATATGATCTGATGCAGACTGTGTTTTTTCCAACCGGGATGCATGGGAACAGTAATACTGCCATAGATAACATTTTTATTCCTTCTTCATTACTTGGTGGGCATTCTGTTAGTAAAAGGGTGAACGGCCTTCCAGACCATGATACACAAATTTTAACACTAAAAAGGTTTTTGTTCACAAAAAAATGTTCGATATAATCACAAACTATGTAAAAAAGCTAATCCAGTAGCAACAGAGAGTTTTTTAAACCTCGTTAAGGAACAAGAGTGGCAGGATATTTATAGTGCTGATAACATAGATGAGAAATATAATGCTTTCCTTAACACATTTCTCATGCTATTTAAAGTTTCTTTCCATTAGAACATTCTAAACAGAGTACTAGCAGTAACAGGCAGCCTGGGTAGCTGACTAGTGGGATAAAAATATCATGAAGGAAGTGTTTGGCCAGCAGTGCCAAGGTCGAGGACATTAAGTCAGTATGTAGTAAAAATGTTTCTCTCATTGATAAGTCAGACATATGTACAGTATTTAAGAATCACTTTCTGAACATTGCTGGTGAATTAAATAAAAACTTAGTTTCCGCAGGGAATCGTATAACTATCTTGGAAAATGCCTTTCCGAGACTGATGTCTGAATTAATCCTCCGTGATACTGAGAAGTTA
Source organism: Schistocerca cancellata (assembly GCF_023864275.1). Classification (NCBI taxonomy): domain Eukaryota; kingdom Metazoa; phylum Arthropoda; class Insecta; order Orthoptera; family Acrididae; genus Schistocerca; species Schistocerca cancellata. The sequence continues at coordinate 150,660,042 of NC_064628.1, forward strand.
GTAGTTAAGTCACTGAAGACTAAAGACGCTCATGGATATGATGGAGTATCTGACAGAATATTAAAGTACTGTGCTGCACATATCAGCCCTGTACTTAGCCATACTTGTAATTTTTCCTTTAGGAATGGTCAGTTTTCTGAATGATTTAAGTACTCAGTAGTAAAGCTGCTTTATAGAAAGAAATAACGTAGGCACCATTGTTTGCTAATGTTTTTGAAAAGGCTATGTATGTAAGGATAATTGATCATTTTATATCACACAATTTGCTATCAGATGTATAGTTTGGTTTTACAAGTGATTTAACAGCTGAAAATGCTACTTTCCTCTGTGAGATACTGGATAGATTACATAAAAATTTTCGATCACTAGGCGTCTTTTTTTATTTAACTAAAGCATTTGATTGTGTTGATCACAAAATATTGCTCCAGAAGTTGGACTGGTATAGAATACAGTGAGTAGCTCACAATTGGTTCATCTCCTGCTTTAAGAACAGACAGCAAAAGGTACAGTACTGAGAATGGCTGTGTTGTGGGGTCTGAATGGGGTATGGTTCAATAGAGGTGGAGGGTGTGCTCCAGTGATCAGTGCTGGAGTCACTCCTTTTCCTTATTTATATAAATGGTGTGTGCTCTAGTGGTACATGTGATTCTAAAATATTTCTGTTTACTGATGACATTAGCTTGGTAATAAAGGATGTTGTGTTCAATGTTGGCACTGTTTCAAATAGTGCAGTTCAAGACATAAGTTCATGGCTTGTAGAAAATAAACTAATGTTAAATCACAGTAAGACTCAGTTTTTACAGTTTCTAACACACACACACACACACACACACACACACACACACACACACACACACACATACCTAATAACACAGAATGGGCATATGATTAGTGAAATTGAACAGTTCAAATTTCTAGGTGTTCAGATAGATAGGAAACTGTTGGTGTTCAGATAGATAGTAAACTGTCATGTAAAGTCCACATTCAGGAACTTGTTCAAAGACTTAATGCTGCTGTTTTTACTGTTAAAATAGTATTTGAAGTGAGTGATAGTTCGACATGGAAAGTAGTCTACTTTGCATATTTTCATTCACTTAAGACATGATATTAAATTTTGGGGTAACTCTTCCCATTCTCAAATGGTATCTTTGGCTCGGAAGTGGACAGTTTGGGCACTAGGTGGTGTAAGTTTGTAAACCTCTTGTCGACCCCTGTTTATTAGTAGAGTATTCTAACATTGGCCTGACAATCTGTATATTCTTTACTGTTGTTTCTTGTAAATGATATCACCTTATTCCCAAGAATTAGCAGCTTCTGCTCAGTTAATACTAGACAGAAATCCAATCTGCATTTGGATCGTACTTCCTTGACTCATGCCAAAAGGCATTCACTATTCTGCTGCATTCATTATCAGTAATCTACCACAAGAGTTCAAAAATCTTAGCAGTAATCCATGCGCTTTCAAATCCAAACTGAAGAGTTTCCTCATGGGTCACTCTTTCGGTTCTGTTGAGAAACTCCTTGAAAAAATAAGCCGATTCCTGTGTTATATTGTTGATTGCCTTTGTATAAGCTTGTAGCTTGACATTTTTTGTGATTCACATACATTTTGTTTTATCTGTTATTACTTTTCAGTTGTAATTTCATGTACTGACATGGTTCATGACCATGGAGATTTGCTCCTCAATTTGGTCCTACAGAACACAGTAGGCTTGTTTCTGCTGCTCCCCTTAGTCAACCTTTCCATGAGTCTCTTTTGTTAAAATCTTTGTTTCCTGTATTTTCTCTCCTCTTTTTCTTTCCTTTGAGTCTCCTTTCCCTGTTTATCATTTTTTAAATACACACTTGATAATTGATTTTATGTTTTGATTCTGTTTGAATTATCTTGATTTTGTGATAATCCAATATGCCGCTTGCCTACAGTCCCTATATTCCATTTGACGTGCTGCTCAAAAAGCCAGATACTACCATCATTTTGGACACTTAATATTTATGCAGCTCATTATGGATACTTAATATTTATGCAGCTCATTAATCAGTTGCTTGTACTGAGTTTTTCTGTTAAGTTTTATATTAGGAGCTTCAAATGTGAGATAGATTCCACTAGCATTTTTTGCTGTTTTTGCTTCTTTCATTTTCCAATTACTGTGCTTTGAAACAAATAATTATTAATATCAAAAGCTGGTAATCAGTTGCATCTCATATGCGTTATTGCCATTGACAACAGTTCTCCAAAATCTGAAAAGTAGTTCAGGTTGTGTATGCGACAGCTTTTGGGTCTCAGATTTTCATGGACAAAACGCATTTAATGTCAGTTATGCAAGAAATCAGTTTTTTACCCAAAATTGAAAGAGAAAAATATCTGCTTCTCCTCACCTAGGCAATATTGATTCTATTCAAAATTATCATGGTTTGGTATTTTCCTGTTTGCCATTAAAAGTCTGTGTAACTATTTTTCAGTATTTCTAGTCAACCAGTAAACATTATCATTGCTTCTTTGCCACCAGTGTTCACGGTGATCCATTAGATGTCAGAGGCCAGCAGCTTGTTCTGGAGGTGTTACCTGGAAGTAACCGTGTTACGTTAGCTCGAAAAGAGCATGGAGTAAGATCTCAGCTTTGGCGGATGTCAAGTGAGGGCTTGCTGCAGCATGAAGGAAGCTCACCACCACATGATCAATCTGGCAGTGGCGGTCTTGTCCTAGATATAGCTGGACCAGCTCCTCAACCACTCCAATATGTCCCTCTAGTGTTACGACGTCCAGATGCCCGCCGTCAGTCTACGCAAACCTGGAGATTTACTGCTGAAGGACGTCTCTGCTGTGCTCATTATAACATGTGTGTTCAAGCTAAGGATGGCTTCTTTGGTTTACGGCAAGGTAAAGTACTATTTACTTTAAATGTCAAGTCTCCGTGATGAAGGACCAGTGTTGTGAGGTCTGTGCTCCAGAAAAATTGGGTCTTACCTTTGATCTAAACAGCAGTCATTAAAACTGCAATGGAATGATTGTGTTGACCATATTTCTAGACGACAGGCATTAGTTATACACATTCAAAGAAGTTTTAGTAAAACAATTTGTGCATCTTTTATACTGCCACTCACATTAAATATAATGCTGTTAACGACAGTTTCAATGGTAATGAAAATATGAGGGTTATTCAATAATTAAAGAGACAATTTGGTCTGGGGGAAAAACTGTTAGTAGGGCAAGTTTGGTACTTTTATGGCTTTAAGTTGGCATCACTGGGATGAGCTCTGATTAGCTGATGTATCAACATTGTTTTGTTTATAACATCAAAAATACATTTCAAGATGGAAAGTCTGCTGGAAACATCCACAGTAGTTGAACAACGTTCTGTTATTCATTTTTTACTTGCTGAAGGCAAGTAACCAGTGAATATATACTGCAGAATGTCTAATGTTTATGGTGAAGATTGTATGAATTGTGCAAATTTTTACAAGTTGGTAGAGCAGTTCAAAAATAGTTGCAACTCTGTGACTGACGAACACCGTTCTGGCTGACCAGTTGCAGTTTCAACTCCCCCACTTGAAAGTCGCGTTGATGACATTATTCATGCCGGCCACTGTGTGACTGTGGAAATGATAGTTGATAAGGTTCAAGTTAGTACTGGTACAGTTCATAACATTATCTGCAACAAGCTGAAGTACCGCAAAACATGCGCAAGATGGCTCCCAAAGGAGTTGATACGGCTACACAAGGAAACAATGTTGAGAGTGTGCACAGAGCTAAAGGAATGCTACGAAAAGAGAAGGTGAGCACTTCCTCAACAAAAATTTAATTTGTGATGGTACTTGGGTTCACTATTATGAACCAGAAGCAAAAAAGACAAAGCATGGAGTGGAAGCTCACCAACTCACCTGTCAAGAAAAAATTAAAAACTCAAGTATCGGCAGGAAAAGTCATGCTGACAGTTTTTTGGGATACTGACGGTCCTCAAAGAGCAGCATTCAATGAACAGCCAATACTACTTGGATCTGCTTTTAAACAGGGTGAAGCCAGCCATGAGAGGGAGAAGTTGTGGATCTAAGAAGAGAGGTGTGATTCCCCAGCAAGACAACGCACATTCTGATACTGCTCAACTAACCCATGAAACCATCGACAAAATGGGCTGGGAAGTACTGCCTCATCCCCCTTACAACCCTGGTTTAGCACCTAGTGATTTCAATTTGTTTGGTGCGCTGAAGGAGGCATTATGTGGGAAGAGGTTCCAGGACAACGAGGGCGTGAAAAAGTTTGTGGGAAATTGGTTCAAACATCAAGATAATGAGTTCTTTGCAGCTGGAATATAAAATCTTGTAGTCCAATGGAACAAGTGCATAAACTTTGAAGGGGATTATATTGGAAAGTAGTGTTTTGTAAAAATAAATGCTTTTTTCTCCAGACCAATTTCTCTCTTTCATTATTGAATGACCCTTGTGTGATTATCCACTTGCTGTATATTCCCCAGGGAGATCAGGAGAAAGGAATAATTGTTCAAAGGTGTGTAAGGTCAACTTATTAAAAAAAAAATACTAAAACATTTATCACAATAGTACACAAGATTTTGTAACCATTCCTTGTAGGCTTATGCCACTGCAACTGACATCTTCATTCTTGTGGTTTTGGTGGCTGTCTGTGGTCTTGTTTTATTATGGAGCAATAAAGGAGGACATTGTGATGGACAATGTTTGTTTATGTTACATTTTTACAAAATGTTAGCTCTTTACAAAATGAATGATATCAAAAATCTCCCCCATTAATGAATTTCTGTTAAGTGATCAATTTCACCTCCCACTTGCTGTTATTTGATTTAGATTAGAGGTTACACCTAATTTTTTACTTCTTTTGAAATAGATGTGTTATCCTAGAGTGCTAGAGTAACATCATAATCAGATAGTCCCAGACCAATAAACTGATTTGTTAATTCTGAGCCTGCTAAGAATTTTTCAATAAGGATTTCTCTCACTTTCCTAGTTACTTAACATTCTGTATACCTGGTATCTGTATCGTGCTCAGTGGTGCTTCGGTATTACTCTGTAGACTCAGCTGCTACCGTAACATATTTTGACCTAAGATCAAATCACTGCTAGACCCATTTTTCTGTTATTTAAATTAAGTCATGTGTTTTTTAAACACTTTTTTGTTTTATTATGCAAAATAGTACCAACAATAAGTTCAAAATTCATACAGTAATCTGTTATCATATTCTCATATGCACCGCAGTGTATTATACATTTACTTATTTTGTGACAATTATGTTATTAGGGTCTTAAATTAAAATGTTAATTTTTTTTGCTTGTTCTGCATCTATGAGTGCCATTTCACATAGGATCTGGAGAAGCTCTACCCCCCCCCCCCCCTCGCTCTCTCTCTGTAAAAATGTTTTATGTAGTCTTGTTTCATGACATGTTCTACATTCTTGATGATATCCTCATTTTGGATCTATGGAACTAAAGTACGTCTAATCTATCTATCTGTCTTCTTCACAACTGTGGGTTCTGACTACAGTTAACTATTGGGAGATGAAATGGAAGTCAAGTGAACTAAGGCAGCTGTATCCTCTGGCACTGCTTGGCTGCCAGCTGTACAGAGTATCAGTTAATATGTGAACAGCTTCACATTGCCTTCTTTTCTGTAAGGCTGGTAGAGTGCTGCTCCTCTGTGACAAAAGAAGTATGTAATAAGACCATGAATGGAATAAAGTACAAACTTGAAGTTCTTGAATTTGCTCATCAGTCTTAGTAGAGTAAAAACTTGCTAATTCAAGATAATTGGAGCCAAATAGAGCTCAAATTTGTGAAAACTCAAATAACATGAAGACTATCAATTTTAAAAATCTTTTATTTGAAAAAGATTCAGAAGTTGATGTTCACAGTATTAGTACAAAAAACAATGTTGTTTCATCGTTAATGTATTACTTAGTTTGTTTTAGAAATAATATGCTAGTAGAAACTCAAAAATTGTATGTTACATATTACACGAACTAGTTTACAATTGTTTCTACTGTACATATTTTATTTTTGGAAAAAATAATCAACAGTTTTTCAAACAGTGGAAACTCCAGGTTGGAAAATCAACAATATTAGGAAAAGAATAGATTGGTACTCACCATAAAGATGACCCACTGAGTTGCAGATAGGCACAAGAAATAGACTGTTAGACATTATAACATGCGACCAAAGCCTCTGGTAGGAGTTGCCAATTGTAGTGGTTATGTGTACTTGAGGTGCGCTTGTTTTTGTGAATGTGTGTGTGTTTTCTTTGCTTAAGAATGCCTTGTTTGAAAGCAGTAATGTTTAACAGTCTTTTCATTGTGCCTGTCTGCAACTCTAGAGGTTGTTGATAATCAACAGTGTTTTGTTTTTGTGAAGCCTGTTTGCTCTTAGTAGCATTGTCCTGCCATCTTCTTAGAAGCATAAAGCCAGCTGGTGTTGCCACATTCTCGTTCTGCATATAGTGCAGTGCTAATTTTAATGCCACTATCCCATCACTGTGACTCACTTTGTTGGCACCAACATTGTCATCTTCCTTTTCATCATTAGAATTGGTTTCCTTTGTTTGCCATTTCCTCAGTTGAACTATTGGTCATTTCATACTGATCATCTTAGTTCAGCCACATTTGCACTTCATTATCAGTCAGCACTGTCACACCCAGAAAGACGTCGAATAAGATCTAACAACTGTTCATTGTCATTTTGTTCTGACAGAATGTTTGTTTTGCTTTAATGATGTATTTTAGTTTCATTACCATATTTTCCAAGACTTTTTAAAATGTTTCTGGTTTTAAATGATCCCAGGCTTCTGCAACACAATAGACAACATCCCTCAATTCCCTCTCCCCCGAGGCAGCTTCTAGTGATTTGGGCTCATTTTATATTGAGAGCAGAAGAGATTGCAACAACTTGGGCTAACACTTTTTTTACCCTCCAATACACCAACATTGTATACCTGGAAGAATCCTGGAGATACTAAAAGGTATCAGATAGATTATATAATGGTAAGACAGAGGTTTAGGAACCAGGTTTTAAATTGTAAGACATTTCCAGGGGCAGATGTGGACTCTGACCACAATCTATTGGTTATGACCTGTAGATTAAAACTGAAGAAACTGCAAAAAGGTGGGAATTTAAAGAGGTGGGACCTGGATAAACTGAAAGAACCAGAGGTTGTAGAGAGTTTCAGGGAGAGCATAAAGGAACAATTGACAGGAATGGGGGAAAGGAATACAGTAGAAGAAGAATGGGTAGCTTTGAGGGATGAAGTAGTGAAGGCAGCAGAGGATCAAGTAGATAAAAAGACGAGGGCTAGTAGAAATCCTTGGGTAACAGAAGAAATATTGAATTTAATTGATGAAAGGAGAAAATATAAAAATGCAGTAAATGAAGCAGGCAAAAAGGAATACAAACGTCTCAAAAATGAGATTGACAGGAGGTGCAGAATGGCTAAGCAGGGATGGCTAGAGGACAAATGTAAGGATGTAGAGGCTTATCTCACTAGGGGTAAGATAGATACTGCCTACAGGAAAATTAAAGAGACCTTTGGAGATAAGAGAACCACTTGTATGAACATCAAGAGCTCAGATGGAAACCCAGTTCTAAGCAAAGAAGGGAAAGCAGAAAGGTGGAAGCAGTATATAGAGGGTCTATACAAGGGCGATGTACTTGAGGACAATATTATGGAAGTGGAAGAGGATGTAGATGAAGATGAAATGGGAGATACGATACTGCGTGAAGAGTTTGACAGAGCACTGAAAGACCTGAGTCGAAACAAGGCCCCCGGAGTAGACAACATTCCAGTAGAACTACTGACGGCCTTGGGAGAGCCAGTCCTGACAAAACTCTACCATCTGGTGAGCAAGATGTATGAAACAGGCGAAATACCCTCAGACTTCAAGAAGAATATAATAATTCCAATCCCAAAGAAAGCAGGTGTTGACAGATGTGAAAATTACCGAACAATCAGTTTAATAAGCCACAGCTGCAAAATACTAACACGAATTATTTACAGACGAATGGAAAAACTAGTAGAAGCCGACCTCGGGGAAGATCAGTTTGGATTCCGTAGAAATACTGGAACACGTGAGGCAATACTGACCTTACGACTTATCTTAGAAGAAAGATTAAGGAAAGGCAAACCTACGTTTCTAGCATTTGTAGACTTAGAGAAAGCTTTTGACAATGTTGACTGGAATACTCTCTTTCAAATTCTAAAGGTGGCAAGGGTAAAATACAGGGAGCGAAAGGCTATTTACAATTTGTACAGAAACCAGATGGCAGTTATAAGAGTCGAGGGGCATGAGAGGGAAGCAGCGGTTGGGAAGGGAGTGAGACAGGGTTGCAACCTCTCCCCAATGTTATTCAATCTGTATATTGAGCAAGCAGTATAGGAAACAAAAGAAAAATTTGGAGTAGGTATTAAAATCCATGGAGAAGAAATAAAAACTTTGAGGTTCGCCGATGACATTGTAATTCTGTCAGAGACAGCAAAGGACTTGGAAGAGCAGTTGAACGGAATGGATGGTGTCTTGAAGGGAGGATATAAGATGAACATCAACAAAAGCAAAACGAGGATAATGGAATGTAGTCGAATTAAGTCGGGTGATGCTGAGGGTATTAGATTAGGAAATGAGACACTTAAAGTAGTAAAGGAGTTTTGCTATTTGGGGAGCAAAATAACTGATGATGGTCGAAGTAGAGAGGACATAAAATGTAGACTGGCAATGGCAAGGAAAGCGTTTCTGAAGAAGAGAAATTTGTTAACATCGAGTATAGATTTAAGTGTCAGGAAGTCATTTCTGAAAGTATTTGTATGGAGTGTAGCCATGTATGGAAGTGAAACATGGGCGGTAAATAGTTTGGACAAGAAGAGAATAGAAGCTTTCGAAATGTGGTGCTACAGAAGAATGCTGAAGATTAGATGGGTAGATCACATAACTAATGAGGAAGTATTGAATAGGATTGGGGAGAAGAGAAGTTTGTGGCACAACTTGACCAGAAGAAGGGATCGGTTGGTAGGACATGTTCTGAGGCATCAAGGGATCACCAATTTAGTATTGGAAGGCAGTGTGGAGGGTAAAAATCGAAGGGGGAGACCAAGAGATGAATACACTAAGCAGATTCAGAAGGATGTAGGTTGCAGTAGGTACTGGGAGATGAAGAAGCTTGCACAGGATAGAGTAGCATGGAGAGCTGCATCAAACCAGTCTCAGGACTGAAGACAACAACAACAACAACAACAACACCAACATTCCTTGGTCCATTGGCTGCATGAGGCTAACAGTATTGGGAGGTAAAACAAATGAGTAAACATATCTGCTGTGAAGTTCGTCAGCTTTGGGGTGACCTCCTGCATTGTCTAGAGTAAGGAGTCCCTTGAGCATTAATTTTTTTTTTGTTAAGTTTTTTTTCTTCTGGCACAAATGTGTCAAAAAGCCACTGCTAAAAAATTGAAATATCCATCTTGGCACTTTTTTTATTCTTATACAAAACTGGTAAGATTGTCATCTGTATATTTTTGAAAGCTCTCTCTCTCTCTCTTTTTTTTTTTTTTAAAATAGCAGACTTACCAATTAACAAAAATGACAATTTGTGACCCCCAAAGATATTACTGCAAGCTAGGATCGTTATTCTATCTTTTAATTTCTTATAACTTGTAGCAGAGGATTCATTTCTAGCTGCTAGCATGTGAGTAGGAAGCATTCTATGATTGAGTCATATGTCATTACAATTATCAACTTCATAAAATGACAGATTTTTCTGATTTACTATATTTTGTATTTTTTCTTGGATCAGTTTAACAGCTCCACTGTTAGCAGATAATTTTTCAGTGCAGAGTTCAAACTGGCCCACCCAATATCTTTGCATCTACCAATCCAGCCAGCCAGAAATAGCAGAAAAACTTTCTTCTCCTTCTTCTTCCAATTCTTTTCTAAATAAAAACGCTTTCTCCCGAATCATCTGACCACTTATTGGACCTCTTATAGCTCGCTGTTCAGTAAACAACAAATAAAAGGCTTTGCTAGTGTTTTCATAATCTGATGTTTTCATGATTTTATGATCTGTAAATTTTGATCTTTTTTAGAAGAACAAGATGCTTTGGTAGAATATCGGTGCTCTAGTTTGGCTCTGTTGTGTCACCAGTCACCTACTGTTACTTTGCCTACATCCAACTCTGCGACTATCTTTTTTATTGTCTCCTCACTTTCCAATCTTTACAATGCTAAAACTTTCTTTTCCAAAGAAGCAAATGTCTTCTTCTGTTTTGAAGAGTCAATGCTGATATTGGCAAAATAAGGCAGGAACAATAATAAATACTAAACACGGCCTGACTAAACTGAGCCAGAGCAGACACTGGCCAGCTAGCAGCAAGTGAAACAACAAAAATGGCTAAAGTGTGCATGATTGTAAACAATGTATGCACGTGCAGCTCGGCCACTGATCACATCCTCTCCCTGCATATTTTCGATTGTATGCGTGATATTCTTTTGATTTTTTCTAACGTAGTTGTCATCCATCACCAACCTCAAATTAAACAGGGGTTCAAATTGCTGGGGCTTGGATTACCAAGGTTTTACTCTATTAAACAAAAAATGACTACCTGCTACTTTACAAACTCTCTTCAGAATGAGAGAATGAGGAAAGGGAAAAATAAGGTACTCATTCGCTTAAATGAGATTGTTCAAAAACTTCTGAAACTTTGTCCACAAAATTTTTCTTCGCTTACCTTTTAAGTGTTGTGCATGGTCTCCTTTGCAATGCTCTCCTTCACAATTGATACGCTGCTTCCAACACCACTTCCAGAAGCAGTCTGTGTAAGCCTCTTGCAGGTTCATGCAAAGCACCATCTGCGAACTTTCTTTTATCTCAACTGACATTACAAATCTTTGTCCTTTCAATGGGGTTTTCAACTTTAGAAATAAAAAATGTCCACAGGCACCAGGTATGGAGAGTATGGAGGATGAGGCAGCACAGTCATTTTGTTTTTTGTGGGTTAGTCACATGTCGACAGTGATGAATATGTGGGTGCATTATCATCATGCAGGAGCCATGACTTGTCCCACCAAATTTCAGGCAGTTTCTGTCTCACATTTTCTCGCAGGTGTCACAACACGTCCCATTGATTGACAGTTTTTCCCTGTGGCATGAATTCATGGTGAACTAATTCTTCAAAGTCAAAGAAAACTATCAGCATGGGTTTTGACATTTGACCTGATCTGACAAGCTTTTTTTGGTCTTTGAGAACCTTTCCTGACCTGTTGTGAAGATTGAACCTTGTTCTCAACATCATAACCATAGATTCACGTCTCATCACCAGTTATGATTCTCTTAAGGAACATCTCATTCTCATTTGTGTGATCCAAAAGATTTCACAGATTAGGAGGTGAAGGTCTTTCTGGTCTTGACTCTGTCGGACAAACTTGGTGGCAACATGATGTATTCAAAGATTCTGTGTCAGGATTTTGTGATATGATCCAGCTGAAATGTTACATTCTGATGCAATCTGTTGGACAGTCTTCAACTGGCATGGACAGTTTCGTTGATGTTCCTGACATGAGCGTCATCGGTAGACATTGGAGGGATGATATGAATTGAGGATAATCTTTAACTTCCGTCCTGCCATTTTGAAACCATGTGAACCATTTGTAATGCTGAGTATGGCTTAAAAGCACTCATCACTGTAGGCTCTGTGCCTCATTTGGTGGGTCTCTATAAAGGTTTTCTTGACTTTCACATAAAATGTAATGCAGGCATGTTGCTCCTCTAACACTGCCATGTCGATATTCGCAAACTGTGCTACATGGCATTCTACTCAATTCAGAACTGAATTACACATTAGACACAGGCTTGTGTAGCAGTGCCAACTGCATTTTACTCCAACATACCATTCGTGTTAAATTACAAATGTTCCAGAATCTTTTGAACGGACCTTGTACCACACCATTTTTTATCAATAATGTGCTGCGTGTTTTTCAAGCAATACAGTAATGGTTAGAACTGAAGGTTCTTGTTTCTGTTTTCTTTTCTTTTTTATTTGCTACCAGAAAATGAATTTTCTATTTTTATTACAAACCTCAAGCTGCTCAGTAGTCTTAGGCGAAACTGTAAGTAAATGATTGCTTGCCCAACACAAGTGGACACTTACTACTTCATAATGGGTGTCGTATGGATGTTTCCTCTGTCCTTAAAAATTCAGTATCATTGCTACTTAAGAGAAGAGATTACACACAAGTATGACATTTCTATTCTGAGGTTCCTGTTGAACAGGGAATTGACCTTTTAAGATCACCATAGAATACATACCGTTCCTCTTAGTTGTCCTGGCTAACCAAGCTTACTGCACATTTTCAAAACTTGTTCCTTATATCCACTTGAAAGCATACACCCAGCCACATGGTCAGTGACTCTGTTTCAGCTCAGTCAGTGGTGAAATTTGCATTATTATAGAAAGGCAATGTGTGAAATTCCTCACATAGGAAAACTATACAGCTTTGTATGCAGGGATGATTTGCATAAATTGGCAGTATGAATAAACAGAACACTAGTTGTGTAAATTGAAAGCTCCCAGTTATAAACCATAAAATATGCTTTGCAACACAGCACAATGAAAATTGTTGCTTTTAAAGTATCTGTGTAATTTGGTGACTCATCCAACACCATTGCCTCAAAATTATGCAGATTTAAACTTGCTCCACTTTTTATAATTTCTTCTAATTGTGTACCATGGATCTTTTCATTCTCTAATCCTTCCCATCCATAAGTATACTTCTTGTATCATCTTTGTTGGGCCTTTGGAATGCCACTACATACACTAAACTCTATGATATTATAGTAGTATCAGATATTCATCTTAGAAGATCCCAGAATTATCATACCACTTGTTTGTACTGCTGCAGTGATCGTTTACAAATGCATGCTTGTTAATAACAACTATAAGAGAAGAATTTTTGTTACATTGTGAAGGTAGATTAGTTTCTTTACCAAATAATGGCATGGCTGACTCTGAATTGTGGTTCCATAAATTTGTGTACCTGTTATGGTTTTCAATTGCAGATAGATTAGGCTTTACATCCCTCCTTATGATGCAGTTCATAGTGTAAGTGTGCCTCCCCCCCCCCCCCCCCCCACTCCTGTACTTGCTCAATTTAATTGCTACACCGTATGTGGTCCATTTCCTTTCCCTTGATCAAGAATTTGATGGACGAATATGCTGCTTATTAAACTCACATTGTTTAGGGCAACAATTTCATATTTCAGTTATCTTGTAAAGAGCTTTTATTTGCCTGTTTCTTGTAATTTGTCTAACTATATGTTATGGTACTTGGCTGTCTTCCATTTATCTCAATACCAGAAAAATATACTTGCGAAATATACCCATATACCATTCAGCATACACTATGGTGAGCTGTTGGCTAACACTACCATTGGAGACTAAGTCAAAAAAGTTGTCATTTTATCCAAATCTTCGTGCTGTATTAGGTGTATGGATCCCATACTACTATGTGTGCTACAGATCACTTAGTGATAATGTTATTATCAGTAAAGATAGAAATTGTTACTACATTTTCTTCTTCTCTTCCTCCTCCTCCTCCTCCTCTTACATAAAGAGGTAGAAAGCAATAGATCTTTAAATTTTTCATAGGTTTCGTAATATACAGAGAAGTGACTCATATGTCTTGGTCATTTCTTTCCAAATTGTGTGATATTATAGAAACTTTACGTGAATAATGGAAACTGACTACATCTGCTATAACTATTTTCATATTTAGAGTAACCATTGCCTCTGGGGAAATGTGATCTGTCGTATGTCTTTCAGTTTTTTTGGAACTTGCCCCTGTTTTTGTAATTAAATACTCCTGGTTGATAACACATTCTTAGAATTGTGAATAAGTATTTGAAGACAATTAACATTTTTAATGTCATAGACCTTTGTTGAATTAACAGCAAGTTGTTTTAAATGTTCACAAAATGTCCAGTTTTGCTGCAGTGTAACTATCATTGATTATTTGTGTTTCTGAAGAAGCTACAAATGTTTCTTTGCAGCTTAATGAACTGCACGTGCAGGTTGATCTCATTTCATCTTAATGTACTGTTGCTCATCTGGGCATTGATTTTTCGTAGTTGAGCATTGCTGACATTCTACTTCTGCATGTACTTCCATACTCTGCAAACCACTGTGAAGTGGATGACAGAGAGCACTTCATTTACATTTACATCTACATCTACATGATTATTCTGCTATTCACAATAAAGTGCCTGGTAGAGGGTTCAGTGAACCACCTTCAAGCTGTCTCTCTACCCTTCCACTCTCCAACAGCGCGTGGGAAAAACGAACACTTAAATTTTTCTGTGCGTGCTCTGATTTCTCTAATTTTATTGTGATCATCATTTCTCCCTATGTAGGTGGGTGCTAACAGAATGTTTTCGCAATTGGAGGAGAAAACTCGTGATTGAAATTTCATGAGAAGATCCCGTCGCAACAAAAAATGCCTTTGTTTTAATGATTGCCACTCCAATTCACGTATCGTGTCTTTGGCACTATCTTCCCTACGTCGTGATAATACAAAATGAGCTGCCCTTCTTTGTACTTTTTTGATGTCATCCATCAGTCCCGCCTGATGCGGATCCCACACCGCACAAAAATACTCTAGGATATGGCGGACAAGCATGTTGTAAGCAATCTCTTTAGTAGACATGTTGCACCTTCTGAGGGTTGTGCCAATGAATCACAGTTTTTGGTTTGCTCTACCCACAACATTATCTATGTGATCGTTCCAATTAAAGCTATTTGTAATTGTAATCCCTAAGTATTTAGTTGAATTTACAGCCTTCAGATTTGTGTGAATTATCACGTAATCGAAATTTAATGGATTTATTTTAGTATTTGTGTGAATAACTTCACACTTTTCTTTATTCAGGATTAATTGCCACTTTTCACACCATACAGATATCTTATATAAATTATTTTGCAATTCTGATGACTTTACAAGATGGTAAATGACAGCATCATCTGCAAACAATCTAAGACAGCTACTCAGATTGTCTCCTATGTCATTAATGTAGATCTGGAACAATAGAAGGCCTATAACACTTCCTTGGGGAATGCCGGATATTACTTCTGTTTTACTCAGTGACTTTCCGTCTATTACTATGAATTCCTTTCTGACAGGAAATCACGAATCCAGTCGCACAACTGAGGCGATATTCCATAGGCATGCAGTTTGGTTAGAAGGTGTTTTGAGGAACAGTGTCGATAGCCTTCTGGAAAAATTATAAATGTGGAATCTGTTTGACATCCCCTGCTGATAGCACTCATTACTTCTTGAGTATAAAGAGCTAGTTGTGTTTCACAAGAACAATATTTTCTGAATCCATGCTGAGTATGTGTCAATAAATCATTTTCTTTGAGATAGTTCATAATGTTTGAACACCGTATATGTTCCAAAACCATACTGCAAATCGACATTAGTGATATGGGCCTGTAATTCAGTGGATTACTCCTATTTCCCTTTTTGGGTATTTGTGTGACTTGGGCAGTTTTCGAGTTTTTAGGTACGGATCTTTCTATGAGCGAGTGGTTGTATATAATTGCTAAATATGGAGTTATTGTATCAACATACTCTGAAAGGAACCTAACTGCTATACAATCTAGACTGCAGACCTTGCCCTTATTAAGTGATTTACATTGCATTGCTACACCGAGGATATCTCCTTCTATTTTTCTTATCATGGCAGTTTTTGTTAATTGTAATTCAGGAATATTTACTTCATATTCATTGGTGGAGTTTCAGAAAACCATGTTTAATAACTCTGCTTTAGTGGCACTGTCATCAGTGACTTCACCATTCTTATCATGCAGTGAAGGTATTGATTGTGTCTTGCCACTGGTGTGCTTTATGTATGACCAGAATCTCTTTGGGTTTTCTGTCAGATTCTGAGACAGAGTTTCGTTGAGGAAATTATTAAAATCATCTCGCATTGAGGCACGCGCTGTATTTCAAACTTCTGCAAAACTTTGCCAATCTTGGGGATTTTGAGTTCTTTTAAATTTGGCATGCTTTTTTCGTTGCTTCTGCAACAGCGATTGTCGTATTTTGTGTGCCATGGGGATCAGTGGCATCACTTATTAATTTATGTGGTATATATCTCACAATTGCTGTCGATACTGTCTCTTTGCAATCATTCCACATATTTTCTACAATTACATGATCACATCGGAAGAAGTGGAGACTGTCTCTGAAAAAGGCGTTAAGAGCATTTTTGTCAGCTTTTTTAAATAGCTGTACTTTGCATTTCTTTTTGATGGTTGTGAGAGTTATGGTATTCAGCCTAGCAGCAACTGCCTTGTGATCACTAATTCCTGTATCTGTCGTGAAACTCCCTATTTGTCAAGGATTATTTGTTGCTAAGAGATCAAGTGTGCTTTTGCAATCATTTACACTTAAAGTGGGCTCATGAACTAATTGTTCAAAGTAATTTTCTGAGAAAGCATTCAGAACAATTTTGGATGACATTTTGTGTCTTCCACCGGCTTTAAATGTATAATTTTTTCAGCATATTGAGAGTAGATTGATGTCACCACTGACTATAATTGTATGAGTGGGGTACCTATTTGAAATGAGACTCTAGTTATCTTTGGACTGTTCAGTAACTACACACATCAAAAAAAGTTTTGCACCTCCAAGTTTCATAGAACTCCTGAAGATAGATGTTGACTGTGGATATTGTATTACAGGCACAGTCCCTTTGACTGCTCAGAGATGTCACCAAACCTGCCCAAAGGTGTAAACAACCACACATGAGCAGCACCTATTAGACAGAGGGGGTCCAACAGCCGATCAGTTCCAGTTATTCCACCAGGAAGCAGATACATGGCTTGTGTTGTCTGTAGTTCAGCCATGTCTAGACGGTCAGTACCACGGTTTGATCACATCTGCATTGTTACTTTGTGCCAGGAAGGGCTCTCAACAAGGGAAGTGTCCAAGTGTCCAGGTGTTTCGGAGTGAACCAAAGCAATGTTGTTCAGACATGGAGGAGATACAGAGAGACAGGAACTGTCGATGACATACCTCACTCAGGCTGCCCAAGTGCTACTACTGCAGTGGATGGCCACTACCCACGGGTTATGGTTCAGAGGAACCCTGACAGCAACGCCACCAAGTTGAATAATGCTTTTTGTGCAGCCACAGGACATCGTGTTACGACTCAGACTGTGCGAAATAGGCTTCATGATGCGCAAATTCACTCATGGCATCCATAGTGAGGTCCATCTTTGCAACCATGACACCACGCAGTTCGGTACAGATGGGCCCAGCAATGTGCTGAATGGACCACTCGTGATTGGCATCACGTTCTCTACACCAATGAGGGTCACATATGCCTTCAACCAGACATTCGTTAGAGCCATGTTTGGAGGCAACCTGGTCAGGTTGAACGCCTTAGATACACTGTACAGCGAGTGCATTAAGGTGGAGGTTTCCTGCTGTTTTGGGATGTCATTAGATGGGGCCGACATACACCACTGGTGGTCATGGAAGGCACTGTAACTGTTGTACGATATGTAAATCCATCCTCCGACGGATAGTGCAACCCTATCAGCAGCATACTGGCTAGGCATTTGTCTTCATGGACGACAATTCGTGCCCCCATTGTGCACAACTTGTGAATGACTTCCTTCAGGATAACGGCATCACTCGACTAGAGTGGCCAGCATGTTCTCCAGACATGAACCCAATCGAACATGCACAGGGTAGATTGAAAAGGGCTGTTTATGGACGACATTACCCACCAACCACTCTGAGGGATCTACGCCAAATCGCCGTTGAGGAGTGGGACAATCTGGATGAACACTGTGGATAGTATGCCAGACGAATACAGGCATGCATTAATGCAAGTGGAATTGCTACTGGGTATTAGAGGTGCCAGTGTGTACAGCAATCTGGACCACAACCTGTGAAGGTCTCAATGTATGGTGATACAACTTGCAATGTGTAGTTTTCATGAGCAATAAAAACCACCAACTGTATTTAATCAATCCTTTCTGAACACTATTAGGCAGTTTGAAAAAATTTCGGCTGAACTTATTTCCGGCTTTAGCCAGCTTTCCATACCTATAAGTATTTGAGCTTCAGTGCTTTCTGTTAGGGCTTGGAGTTCTGATTCTTTCCCAACACAGCTACAGCAATTTACAACTACAATATTGATTGTTGCTACAACTACTGTACTGTGTTTTACCTGCCCACTTTTAGACCAATGCCCTTTCTGTGGTTCCCTGAGGCCCTCTAACGTAAAAAACCGCCCAGACTCTTCCACACAGCCCCCGCTACCCATTTAACCGCTTCCTGTGTGTAGTGGACTCCTGACCTATTTAGCAGAACCCAGAAACCCACCACCTGATTGCACAAGTCGAGGAATCTGCAGCCTACACAGTCACAGAACTGCCTGAGTCTCTGATTCAGACCCTCCACTCAGCTCTGCACCAAAGGACAACAGTCAGTTCTATTGACAATATTGCAGGTGATGAGCTCTGCCTTAATCTCACAAGCAAGACCGGCAGTCTTTACCATTTCTGCTAGCTGCCTGAAACGAGAGAGAATCTCCTCCAATCCAAAGTGACACACATCATTGGTACCAACATGAGCCACCACCTCCAGTTGGCTGCACCGTGTACTCTTCATGGTATCCGGAAACACTATTTCCACATCTGGAATGACTCCCACCGGTATGCACACGGAGTGCACGCTGGCTTCCTTCCCCTCCTTGGCAGCCATGTTCCTAAGGGGCCCCATTACGCAACTAATGTTGGAGCTCCCTACCATCAGCAAACCCAACCTCTGTGAATGCCCAGACCCTACAGGTCGAGAAGCTTTCTCTGGAATGGGGTGGACGACTGCATCCGGCTTAGAGACTTCATCAGCCACATAAACCTGCTCATCAAACATACCAGGGAGGTCCTATGATCGGCCTCTCAGAAGGTCTTTTGCTCCGTCTGCCACTTCACTTGACCACGGGTGAGAGGTCAACATCAGTGCTGACTGAACCCAAGGCGGCTACAGCAAAGGACCATTTTTGGGGGGGGGGGGGGGGGGGTGTTACATGGGATGTGCTCGACGTCCCTCGCATCCATGCGTCTGACTCACAGTGGTGCCCCTTGGCAGCAGCCTCAAGCTGTGTGACGGAAGCCAACAATGCCTAGAACTGTGAACGAAGGGTCACCAACTCAGCTCACATCTGTATATAGCAATCACAGTTACTATCCATTACTGAAGTTGCTCCTGTTTGAAGCTTGTAAAAATAACAAATGAACAGTGTACTCAGCTTATTAGCAGGAGAAACTCAAGGTGCTCTCTCACTGACAGTCTAACCGACTCGGAGCTATACTAACCAAAACAAACAAAAGACTGTACAATACAAGGTTTGATACATGTGTCGATAACAACAGTGGTACTGTATGCTACACTGTTATTAAAATAAAAGGTTTGTCGAGTAAGCACTCAAACACGCAAGAAATTTCAAAAATAAACTAGTAACTACACAGATAACTGAAAATAAAACGCTCTTGTTTGAAGCTCCTAAAAGATATATAACAAACGAATGGTGTACTTGCCTTACTAGCTGCAGGAACTCGAGGTTTTCTCTCACTGATGGTCTAACTGACAATTCCTATCATACTGGTTATTAGAGCTTCTTCCTGTTCCATTCACACATGAAATGCATGAAGAGTGACTGTTTAAATGCCTCTGTGCATACTGGAATTAGCCTAACCTTGTTCTCACAATCCCTGTTGGAGAAATATGTAGGTGGTTGTAGTATATTCCTAGCTTCATCATTTAAAGCTGGTTCTTGGAACTTTGTATGTAGGCTTTCTTGGGATGGTGTGCACCTACTTTCCAAGAGTCTGCAAGTTCAGTTTTTTCAGCATCTACCTCCATAACATTCTTCCAAGAGTCAAAAAAGTGTGTGACCATTCATGCTGCCCATTTCTGTATATAAGCAGTATCCTATGTTCATTCTATTTGGTACAATCCTACACACTTGATCATAATTCTAAAATGTTTCTCACAAGTAGTTTGTAAGCAATTTCCTTTGTAAACTGACGCTATTTAAAGTATTGTTAGTGCAATCTTCTCTCTTACCAACATAGGCAGTTCATCTCATACTTGATTAATAGTCTCAGCCCATATAATTGTCACTTCAAATCACTAAATTCTCTTAGCTAGGTGTTTTTTTAAATAGTTTTTGTGAATAGTGTAAACACTCTTCAGTAGGGTTGTAAAATTGCTACACATCCTTTTAGCAGCCATTTCGTACTACCTTCTACTGCACCACTCAAAAATAATATCTGATTAAAGTGATTTCAATTGTTCTCAACTCTACTACATGGTCCAGTCACATTAATGTTACTGTCCCCTGTGTTTGACATAAACATACAACTCACAGACAGCAGGTGGCAGAAGTATCAGTGAAAGGTATATAAAGTGTTGGGGGATGTGGAAAAAACTGCAGTCATTATTGGAATGTGGAAATGGAATGATTTAGCTGACATCAAAAAGGGCATGATCATTGATTTTCAGGCCAAGAGTGGAAGATTTTCAAAATGGCAAAGTTTGTAAATTGTTTATATGTCACTGTGGTTAAAGTACATTTTGCATGGCACAATAGCACTATCAAAAACTAGCAAAAAGCCAGCTGTGGAGCACTACAGGCCATAGATGACAGGAGTGAACAAAAGCTGCACAGATGTGTACAGGTGAGTAGACACGCAACTGTTGAGTAATTGACCACCCAGATGAACCAAGAGGCTACCAGTAGTGTCTCGTCAATGATCGTCCAGTGAATGTTGCTGCGTATTGGCTTCCACAGCTGGCACCTGGTTGATAACACTCACCTTGACTGCTGTTAATTGGCAATGCAGGCTGGAATTTGCATGCCATCACCACAGCTGGTTGTCCACTGTGTGCCTACAGTCAGCCTTTTCAGATGAATCATGTTTTATGCTCCTTCAGACAGATGGCTTTTAGCTTGTGTGATGTAAAACCTCTGAAAACAAACTAGGAGGGAGCTTTATGGATTGGGGAATGTTTTCATGGCATTCTCTGGTTGGCTTCACCATGCTGGAAGGCACAGTAGATCAACACAAGTTTCCATATATCCATGGGGTCCATATCCACCCCGACATGTACTTCATTTTTCCTCTTCATGGTGACATCTAGCAGCAGCACACTGCAACATGTCACATAGCTCACAATGTATGTGCAAGGCTCTGAGAGCACCAGGATGAGTTTACAAAATTGCCCTGGCAACTGACTCTCCATATTATATCAAGTCAAGAATTGTTGGGACCATGTAAATCATGTTGCTCACGCCATGGGTCATCAACTGAGAAATGTAGCACAGCTGGTCACAGTACTGGAGTAGACATAACTCCACATCCCTGTTGGTACCTTCCAGTATCTCACTGGCTCACTTCTTTCACATCTCGCACTGCCAAAGGCGATTATTCAGGTTTTTGACATGTGGTACCATTAATGTGACTGGTCAGGGTAATATGTATTTCACTCATCTATGAAATGGTACCTGACTTTAAATGGAACATTACTCTGTTGATAACATTTGTAAAGATACTGAAAACATTCAGCATTTCAGCTTTGTTTTGCTACCATCAATTTTAGTTCCTGTGCCCTCTCTGAGTGGCTGGACACCAACTCTGGTGCCACTAACAGACTTCACATATCATCAGAATTTCTTTGAGTTTTGTGAGAGATACTTTGAAAAGATTATGCTAGGATAACCATTGAAGGCCTTCTTGACAACTAAACGCATTTCACCCAGGATCTCTGTCTCTGTAACTCTGTGCTTTGTTTACACATATTGTGCAGTAGTCCTTGTTTCTTTAGATGTTTCTTTACAATAACTGTACATCATGTAGTGTACTTCCCACCATGAACTGTTCTGCTAAGTATATAGGGTGGTCCATTGATCGTGACTGGGCCAAATATCTCACGACATAAGCATCAAATGAAAAAAACTACAAAGAACGAAACTTGTCTAGCTTGAAGGGGGTACCAGATGGCGCTAAGGTTGGCCCACTAAATGGCACTGCTATAGCTCAAACGGATATCAACTGCGTTTTTTTAAATAGGAGCCCCCATTTTTTATTACATATTAGTGTAGTATGTAAAGAAATATGAATGTTTTAGTTGGACCACTTTTTCGCTTTGTGATAGATGGTGCTGTAATAGTCACAAACATGTGGCTCTCAATTTTGGATGAACAGTTGGTAACTGGTAGGTTTTTTAAATTAAAATACAGAATGTAGGTACAGTTGAACACTTTATTTCAGTTGTTCCAATGTGATACATGTACCTATGTGAACTTATCATTTCTGAGAACGCATGCTGTTACAGCATGATTACCTGCAAATACCACATTAATGCAATAAATGCCCAAAATGATGTCCGTCAACCTCAATGCATTTGGCAATACATGTAACGACATTCCTCTCAACAGCGAGTAGTTCGCCTTCTGTAATGTTTGCACATGCATTGACAATGCGCTGACGCATGTTGTCAGGCGTTGTCGGTGGATCACGATAGCAAATATCCTTCAACTTTCCCCACAGAAAGAAATCCAGGGATGCCAGATCCGGCAAACGTGCGGGCCATGGTATGGTCCTTCGACGACCAATCCACCTGTCATGAAATTTGCTATTCAATACCGCTTCAACTGCTCGCGAGGTATATGCTGGACATCCATCATGTTGGAAGTACATCGCCATTCTGTCATGCAGTGAAACATCTTGTAATAACATTGGTAGAACATTATGTAGGAAATCAGCATACATTGCACCATTTAGATTGCCATCGATAAAATGGGGGCCAATTATCCTTCTTCCCATAATTCCGCATCATACATTAACCCGCCATGATCGCTGATGTTCCACTTGTCACAGCCATTGTGGATTTTCCGTTGCCCAATAGTGCATATTATGCCAGTTTACATTACCCCTGTTGGTGAATGATGCTTCGTCGCTAAATACAACACATGCAAAAAAAATTTGTCATCATCCCGTAATTTCTCTTCTGCATAGTGGCAGAACTGTACACGAAGTTCAAAGTCATTGCCATGTAACTCCTGGTGCATAGAAATATGGTACGGGTGCAATCGACGTTGATGTAGCATTCTCATCACCGATGTTTTTGAGATTCCCGATTCTTGCGCAATTTGTCAGATACTGATGTGCGGATTAGCCGTGACAGCAGCTAAAACACCTACTTGGGCATCATCATTTGTTGCAGGTTGTGGTTGATGTTTTACATGTGGCTGAACACTTCCTATTTCCTTAAATAAAGTAACTATCCAGTGAACGGTCCGGACAGTTGGATGATGTCGTCCAGGATACCGAACAGCATACATAATATATGCCCATTGGGCATTTTGATCACAATAGCCACACATCAACACGATATTGGCCTTTTCCACAATTGGTAAACAGTCCATTTTAACACGGGTAGTGTATCATGAAGCAAATACCGTCCGCACTGGCAGAATGTTGTGTGATACCACATACTTATACATTTGCGACTATTACAGTGCCATCTATCACAAAGTGAAAAAAGTGGTCCAACTAAAACATTCATATTTCTGTACGTACTACATGAATATGTAATAAAAAATGGGAGTTCCTATTTTAAAAAACACAGTTTATATCTGTTAGAACTATGGCAGTGCCATCTAGTGGGCCAACCATAGCACCATCTGGTTTCCCCCTTCAAGCTGGATGAGGGTCGTTCTTTGTAGTTTTTTCGTTTGATGCTTATTTCGTGAGATATTTGGCCCGGTCACTATCAATGGACCATCCTGTATATCCATCCAGTGCTTTGTCAAGTACTATTTTATACCTGAGTCACAGTTCTTCTACATGTTCCTGCCCAAGAGTAAATGTTTTGAATTTTTCTTTGAGAGACATGATATGATTGTCTCTTTATTTTACTTAGGGAATATGCAAGCCTCCTCATTTTAGTAATCATTATTGCTAAAAATGCCTTGTGATCTCTGAGGATGTCCATATTGAATCTGGCATCGAAAGGTCAGGTCAATTTGTTGCTATTAGGGCTAATTTATTTCCATCATGAGTGGTCTTCTAAAGTATCTGGTCTACTTAGTTTTCAGAGAAGGCGTTTTGTAATATTTCGTAGTGTTCCTTTGTCATTCCTATTACTTAAAAATCTGTAATTATCCCAGTTTCTGAATGATTAAAATCTCCTTTGATGATGATGGTGTGATTGAGGACCATATGTATTGGTGAAATAAAAGTTTTCTCTAAAGGTTTGATTAGATTTGGGGTTGAGTCAGGTGGTCAACTGGAAGATGCACCTATTGGTTTATGCTCAAACCTGATACTGAGTCTTGCCCATTCAATCTCAAGTTTAGATTCAGTTTCTAGCTGGGTGGATTTGAGTTTTGTATCTACTGCAACTTCCGTTTTCCCATTAGAGTATCCTTTTGATATACACATAAATTTTCCCCAATAATCTTGCTACTATCAATTTTGGGGTTTAACTTTTTTTATCTATTGTTATGGGAGATCTAGTGCGTTTTAGCGTAGCTGCTTTTAAATATACTCATACTATGGCATATGGTACAAATGTTGTTACCTGGACTGTAATGAGAGTTCTTGTTGTTTTCAATACATTACAATAAAAGTAATAAATTAACAGTGGATCCAAAAGAAAAATAAACAAAAGACCAATCATCCCTCATGAAGAAAAGGCTTTAGGTACTGGATAGCCACATAAAAAGTTGGTGGTTACTCCAATTCAGCTATAGAATTTGCATTTTTCATAATATTGTTACATTTTTCATAAGAGCTGGTTAATCTTTCCTCTCCTTATATTGTATCTGTGGTTGGTGTATTTCTGTGGAAATTGTGTGATGGTGCAGGTTGGCCACATGTCAGTCCCTGGAAAATTCAAATACATCTAATTGATTCTTGGGAGTAGATTGTCTATTTATGTTATGTATTCCCTTCAGATAGTTCATACCAACTCCTCATAATTTCTTTAGGAACAGCCTGTATGATCATCTAGAACTGAAGATTAATGTGAAATGTTGTCCTCTGAAGCTAGGAATTTAACACTAGTTTACTGTTGACTTTATTTTATTTCTCTTGAATGAAATTAAACCACAAATGGTGAGCATATGATTTCTTGGTTGAGTTAAAAAAACGTGTTACATTTTTGTTTGAGGCATCACCATGAATGTGTTTATGCATGTCAATCTTTTTATTCTTGTTGTACATATTTCTTTGTTATGCGTGAGTTACATTGGAGATTGATGTACACTTCTTGTGCAAAATTAAAATTATTTATTTTGTTTTAAATCTGTTATGCAGTTACTTTAGCTTGTGATTGAAAATTATACAACTTTTTCAATGCATGCTACTAATTTTTGTTCTGTGGTTATTGTTTCTTTTTAAAAGACTAATCTTACATCTTTTTTTGATATTTAATTACTGCTTTGTTTAGTTTGCTGCTAATATTTTTTCAGGAGGATCCCGGTTAAGCTCTTCTTGGCAAATGTGTAGGTATTTCATTCAGATTTATGTTAACATTTTATTTCTGATTAATTTTGCTTTTGTAACAAATGATTATTGCAATTAAATGAGTAAAGGTGAGAATGATGAAGTAGATTCACTCAATAATGTTAGCTTTTCATTAATATTCCCCCTTCCTGTGCTCTCATTTAATTTCTGTATTATTAATACCACCTATCCATAAGTGCTGTAGCTCTCTACTATTGCACCTAATGTTTATTGTAAGAGTTTGAGAGTAATGAGAGGTTTTATGAAGAATGTATAATACCATAAGTTAAACTGCTTTGTTAACAAGACTAAAACTCACGCTCACAGTATAATTTTATTTGACTATGAGCATGAAGTGCACGTATCGCTGAGACTATGCAGCAGTAGCATCACACTTGGAAATGAGTACTTGATCCAGTCACACAAGACCCACTAGAAAATTATTACAGTACAGTTAATATTTTTACAGTATTTTGATGTTAATTCTGCAACACTATGCATGCAACTTCAATATTGTCAGAAAATCTTGAGCTTACATCATTCATCGCCAGCTCGAGTTTCTGTATCGGGGAATGGTTTCCTTCATAGCCTCCTCAACTCGCCTTGTCCAAGGTACACTCGAATGTTTCCCAACCTGCAGCATGTAGACACCCATGTATTTTCCTTAGTATTGTTGAATTGGGGAAAATAAATCTCTCACCTTGAACATGTGTGGCTATTTTAGAGCTTCATCAACATATGCCATTTGCTCAGACCTTGATATGCCCTTGACTGACAACACATTCATAGGTGTGCAACAAGGTTGATGATTCTATTTTTGTCTGTAGGAATGGAATAGTCAAACCAGCAATACACTAATTGGCTTTCTATCAGTACTCCTTTGTTGATCTAATATTGTTGCTACTGGTGTTGTCAGTTCAGATGTGTCAGACTTTTAGGCGTGATTAAAATTGTACAGATACTTTAAACTATGTTATGTACATAGGTTATAGAAGATAGTAATATTCTACAGCCCAAACTTTTCCATTTGTACTGAAAATATATTCTAAGATAAGAATCAGATACTGATACTGATACTGATTGTGTGTTCAGAGGCTAGATCAAGGTTCACCAAGTAGGGTAGGTACTGAGCAATAATTGCTCGCTTTCAGCATAATACTTCATCATGTTCAGGAAACCAGAGAACACTTGTAACTCACCCAGAAATATTTTATCTTCCGATTCTGAAATGTGACATGGGCGGTATTGATCTTTGCTGATTTGACTTGTGGGGACATTGAAGGTATATGGAGTGGCAGAAGGGAGGAAGGGAAATGATGGTATCAGAAAAAAAATGTTCTGCGGTATAATTGGTAGATCTGTTCTAGGGCAGGTTAGGGAAGTACTAAGAAGAATGTTGAAGCAAAGAAGAGAGTACAGGGGACTCCTGAAGAGTCAAGTTGAGCAGTAAGAGCTTAAAAGATAAGAAGTGGTTCCAGAAGAAGGATAAACAGAGACTGATGTTGGGATGAGTGGCTGGATTTGGTGGCATGGGGCATGGTAGGATTACGAAATAGATTTAGAGCAGAGAGGTTGTGGAACAAAGGCTATGTAACAGAGTGAGTTTCCATCTGAACAGTTAATAAAAACTGGTGTTTTGGAGGTGGCGGGGGGGGGGGGGGGGGGGTTCCTCAGTTTCTTGGGTTGTGTAGAAGTCTTATGAGTCAACACCATTATTTTGTGCAATATGCTGTGTAACTGGGTAGTGTAGTTCTCTTTTGGCTGCAGTTTGACAGGTGACATTCTTCAGGATGTGGAGTTGGTTTTTGGCCATAGGTGCAGCAAAGTTTATAGATGATTTGGCTGCTTTTACAGGTTGCTCTGCCTTTAATGGGATGAGAAAGTTTATTGTAGAATTGAAATAGGAGGTGGTGGTTGATGAATGAGACAGATCTTGTACCTGGATCTTTCACATGACACAGGCATGTGCTTGGGAAAATAATGAGCAAGAGGCAGACAATGATATTGAGTATGTTGGGTTGATGGCAGAACATCACGTTGGGAGAAGTGGGAAGGTGGAATAGTTCATCATTTCATAGTATTATGAGAGGTAGCTGAAGTCCTGCCAGATAATCTAATTCCACTTTTCCAGTGATAAAGTTACGGTGAGAGAGAGATAGAGTTGTCAAGATCACTACTCACTCATCAGTTGACAACATTGGCAAATTTGGTGGCTCTGTTGGAGGACTTTATCAGAAAGCTAAGTGAAATTATGTCCTCATTAGGTACCTAACGGAGCTTAAGTTATTTCCACAGTAATAAGAAGTTAGGGACTTTGATCTGTCAAGGACATGAAAAGTACAACTATTGCATTTGGATCAGCATCTTTCTCCTTCATTTTCTACTCACTAGAACTTATTTGTGATTGAATTTGACAGTGTTATACTTTTGAAATCTGATCTTGGATATGTATTTGTCCACAGTCATGTGTAAAGTTTTCTAGTTACACCAGTAGTATTATTTGTACCTCACCTTCAGAAGGTTAACTATCTCATTTGAGACATTGCTAGCATAGAGCTTAGGGAGACGATTGAATAAAAGTCATAGACAGCACTGCGCAGATGTTGGTAATGAACTATGCCTTGTTATCACAAAGCTTTGTAAATCAGTCTCAATTTTGATGTGGCTGCTATCTTTAAATTCAGAGGGGCTGCTGTATGAATGAAACTTTATATAGTTTACGATAATGATAGCAGGTGAAGAAATGAATTAAAATTTGTGACATGGTCGGGACTTGAACCGGGGTCTCCCAGCTTACTAGGCATGGTTCTAGGAATTATACCATTATACGAGGATGGTTTGAAAAGTTCTCGGAACGGATTAGGAAAAAAGTACTTACATCACAGACACTTTTTTATTTTTCAATGTAGCCTCCTTGTGTATTAATACACTTGGTCCAACAATGTTCCAGGGCATTCATCCCATCACAAAAATGGGTTTCCTCCAGGCCTGAAAAATAGTTGTCAACTACTGCTATCAATTTTTTATTTGCAGTGAATCTACATCCACCAAGAAAAATTTTCAGTTTTGGTAAGAGATGAAAGTCTGACAGAGCCATATCAGGTGAATAAGGCAGGTGCGGCAGCAGTTCATACCTTAGTTTGTGTAATTTTGCCATGGCGATGGCACACGTGTGTGGCCGTGCATTGATCTAGCATCAAGACTTGCGACACCCATCTTGCAGATAATTTTTTCATTTCTAATTCTTCAGTTAAAATGTGATATACCATTTCAGATGACATCTGGTAAGGATGAGCAATTTCACGCACTTTCAATCGGTGATCCTCCATGACCATTTTGTGCACTTTTGCAGTGATTTCTGGAGTAGTGACACATCATGACTGACCACTGTGTGGATCATCGCCTAAGCTCTCCCGGTCACATTTAAATTCATTTGTGCACTTGGCAACAGTTGAATATGAAGGAGCAGAGTCCCCAGTGTATTCTGGAAATCACCATGAATGTTCTTTGCTTTCATATATTTCTTTATGAAGTACATAATCACTGCTCAAATCCCGATCCCCCCCCCCCCCCCCATCTTCGCAAATCACTACACGGGAACAACAACAAAACCACGTCACCGCCACAGGTTTTTCCAAGAGCACTGACGTGGTGTGTGTTTACAGGCAACAGTCCAATGAATATTATGTGAACAACCCATTGCGCTAGCGCTGACCTCTCGTCGTGATTCAGAGAACTTTTCAAACCACCCAACACAGCTGCATGGGCTACCCTAGCCTATTGCCCACTCTAACACAAACTTCAGTTCATGTTTTCAGCTTGTTTTCCCCTTCTTATATAATCACTGTATTGGAATAGCACTTGTATGCGGCACAAATTTTAATTCATTTCTTCAGCTGCTATCATTATTGTAGATGAAGATGAGACTCAAATATCTCAAGGAAAAGTTAATTATATGAGGTTCATGTAGTTTGCTTATGTTAAATTTCTTGCAGAAATTAATGATGATGGATATAGCTTAAATGTGAATCTCAGATAATATGAGGATCATTTCAAAAGTTCTGCACACTATGAGACAGAACTGAAGAAAATAATTTATTTTACAACTTACCTTTAAAGGCCTTCAATATAATCTCCATTTTTGCTTATGACAGCTTTCCAATGTTTTGGCAATGTCTGTATTCCAGATAGGGCCCCTTCATTGTTGAGCCGTCTGATTAATTGGGTCACCTCACTGAAAGCTTCTCAAATGTATAAAAACATTTTCCACGGAATGATTCCTTCAGTTCGGGAAACAAAGTCGGATGGGCTCGTATCAGGACTCTATGGTGCGTGGGGAAGTATTTCCCATCCACATTTGTCACGCATTTCACTCACAGGTATAGCAATGTGCTGTCTTCCATTAATGTGTGAAATGAGGACAGCAGCTGCAAACATTTCAGGCCGCCTTTAATGAATTTTTGGGTGCTAAACATTTTGCAGAAACATCTTGTAGTATGTACCTGTTACAGACATCCCCTGGGGCACTCTGTTTGTAGCTATGACTCCATTCCTGTCATACATAAAGGTCATCATCAGGTTCACCTTTGACTGTTGGTGGCAGAATTTTTTTGGGCGTGGAGAGTTGGGACTTTTTCATTGTAATGACTGGAACTTCAGTCGTGGCTCAAAATCCTGTAACCAGGTTTCATCAATTGTAACAATCCTTTTCAGAAACTGTTCTCCTTCAGTTTGATAACATTGAAACAATTTTGCAATTCATTTGTGACCTACTTTCTGCTCTGCACTCAGACCATGCAGAACCCATTTGGCGGCAGCTTTTCCCATCTACAATTTTTCAGTTATGATTCTGTAAACTGAAGTGACAGGCAGTCTGGCTTGTGAAATTTTCTCACTTGTTTTTGTCACTCCTCCATCAAAGTCTCGTTAACAGTAACTTGAGAAATGAAGCCTATTGCTGTTGATGGCCTTCCACTTCCTTGGGTCATCCTCAGCGCTTACCTGATCTTACAACCAGGCCACTGTGATACTGTGCTACGATCCACTACACTATTCCACAGTATTCCTTTCAAAGTGTTGTAAATTTCAGTTGTGTTCTTTCCACGTGGGGATTCGATTTTGATATAGTAACACACTACAAATAATCCAGCCTGACTAGGTTTCAGCTTCCATTGTAAACCTGAACAACTCATGACACAGCCCCACAAATCAGCAAACATAAATATAGACATCACACCTTAAGCCTTGCTCACAACTGACATGAATATCAACTTGATCACACCATCATAACAGTCGCGCATGCGTAGTGTGCAGGATTTTTTTTAAATGATCCCCAAAGTTCAAATGTCTTCAATACAAACAAATAGGTAATCACCAA
The DNA here is from genome assembly GCF_023864275.1 of Schistocerca cancellata. NCBI lineage: Eukaryota > Metazoa > Arthropoda > Insecta > Orthoptera > Acrididae > Schistocerca > Schistocerca cancellata. Next base: position 150,690,998 of record NC_064628.1, read on the forward strand.
ACAGGAGTAGTTCACATTTTAATAGGTGTGCAAAAACTTTTGAAGCTAATACATTTCCGTGTAGAAATTAATGTTTTACATAATTTTTATGTTGTTGTCTCACTCAGGTACTTGGATACAGGGTATTGCATTTTACTCTTGACCATACAGAATAAGTGTTTCATTCTTACATTCAATACAGTTAAATAACATAAATGTTTAGTTGACAGTTTATCCTATTTGTGATTTATTTGTTTAAGTCCTGAGGGCTTTCCACTGTTCTGAAAGAGCAGCACATAAGCTTTTGCATTAGCAATACTATCCCAGTTATTAAGTTATTCTGCTCCTCCTAAATCGGTAATGTTGCATAAATACAGAAGCTGTTCTGTCACCAAGATAGTACTGCAGAATGATATAAACAGTTGAGGATGAAGAACATAGATCTTTCTGCCATAAAACTAATAACAAGGTAAGTTACCTTTTATACAGAGCTCTAAATGGTGAAATCTTCACCTTGCCTTTGATTTGTGATGACATCAGTTACTGTGAAAGTTACTGGTGCAACAAACAAAAGATGAATCGCTGGTTTAGCAAAGGATATTGATTATTCCGATGTGTTGTTATGTGTATAATTCTTTGTATTTACATTGGTTAAGACTTCGTGCTTAATAAAGTCATGTGTTCCATACTTTACATGTCTTAAATTTATATGATATTTATTTCTGGTCATCTAATTACCCATAGTGGTGACCCAATGTGATTCCTTGAGGAGGAGATACTGAACTGAGATGTTCTCTTTTGTCAGTGTCAAACTTCCACACCATTCTAGTCTAAGTGCCCACTCTCATGGTTCATCCACAGACTGCATCTTTCAACAACATGCAGTCCACGACAAGGATGAAAGTACTTCATTGTTGCAAATTTAGAGGGAGCAGTGACGGAAGAAATAGAAGATGTTCTATCGCAACATTGCTACACATCACTAAAGGAGGTGCTTATACAACGCTATACATTGTCACAAATGATTTGGCCGCAGAGAGTGTTTGATGACGAGCAGCTAGGTCACTGATCTGCATCTCAATTGTTCTGAGCCTTTATGTTATGCATGCTATTTGCGCAGTCATTGTAGTCATTGGCAGAGAAGGCTGACTCGATAGCGAACATGCTATCTGTAGTGCCAGTAGGCGCTAAAATTAGGATTATGACTGACAGCAGTCACAAAACAAGCATTGAAGCAGCAAGTGCTGACACAAGCACCAAAATGTGTGTGATGAGCACAGACGCTCCAGTGCAGGAGAAAAAGTGGAACAGTTATAAAATCAAATTGCGCACCTAAACTTGAGGTTATCAGCACAGCAGCGCAAATTCCAATGCTGCTATCGACATACTCCTGAAGAGTGGACCAGGCACCAGAAAGGTTATCAGCATAGATTTGATGTGACTGCTGATGAATGGAGCTGACATTTTTTAGACGTAGGTTGCCAGTGCACCAGTATGTGCTGTTATTCAAATGTTGTAGATGAACCTTAGAGGATTCTGACATTCGTCATCAATAATGTGTATGTCACAGCTGAAGGATGAAAGGCAGCATGCAAACACAACACCATTGACATTGCACAGCTCACAGAGGCTATTCTTACACAATTGCATCTCCAATAGAAATTTCCATGTTGATTCCAGGTCCCAAACAGCTGAGTGTTGAACCTGCCACACCGACACAGCATACACTCACCACAGTGAATGATATGTGCTTTGAAACATATGGTGAACAGAGAATGACATTGGATTTGAGTGCTCAGTATGAGGCTACTTGGATATTTACTATCACTAATTTCGCTGACCCTGTACTCAATGTGGATTTTTTCTCTCATTCATCCATTGCCAAATTTAGCTAACTATTGTTTAATTACATTGTCCCACAGTGCCAATCCATCCACCCTGTCATATGTGTTGGTAAATGGGGAGTCAGTTGCCCCCTACCAACATTGTAGAAACCAACTGAGTCTGTCACATGATGCTGAAAGAAACTGCTACTACAGTAGATAACAGCAATCTTTTTGGTCACTACTTCAAGAATTTCCAGCGTTCACCTGTATTATTGCCACCAACAAGAAGTATCGTCACTTGACAATGCACCATATCCACACACCATCTGGTCAACAAGTCGCAGCTCATCTGGGGGGGGGGGGGGGGGGGGGGGGCGGGCTTCCATCCTGACAGCGCAAGCAGGGCTCAAAGAGCTGTTGAAAGCAGGTATTGTGACTTGATCAAATAGGCATTGGGAAGCTCCACTACACATGGTATGCAAAAGGGATTGCTCCTGGCAGTGATGTAGGGATTACATGGCACTTGTGCCCTCCACAATTTCCGATCGTCACCCTGTGTCTCAAGTGACTGAGTTTAACAGTGCCATCACTTATGCTCATGTCTCTTCTGTGGTCAATTGTACAAAGGCATTTTTGTAAATTCTGATAGTGCCAGAGGACATTCAAACACCTGCTGTGTTAATGCGTTTTGGACTTTTTCATTATAAATTTGTCTTGTGGTTTGAGAAATGTCATGCAGACATGGCAGTGTTTTATGCATGTAGAGCTGTGTGGGTTACCATTCCTAATTCTTCTACAGGGATGATATCCTCATGTTTTCATCTGCAGTTTGGGAGCATCTGTCTCACTTGAGACAGCTTTTTCAGCACCTACTGGAGTATGGCATAGTCATTAATACTGCGGAGAGTGTTTTCGGCAAATGAGAGTGGCAGTTTTTTTGGGTATGTTGTCTCATCAGTCGGCCCATCACCACTTCCTGAACATGTGGCAGCAGTGCAAGATATGCCTTTGCCAACAATTGGAAGAGGATTGCCCAGATTTCTAGGAATGTTAAATTACTAAGGTGACAACTTTCAGGGCTGGCAAGTCAGCAGAAACCAATTACTGCACTGCTCTCAGGCAAGCATACAACCAGCGGCTGGAAGGTCCTTGGACTTTGGGGAGTGAAGCAGCGTTTGATAAAGTCAAGCAATGTTTGGCACAAGCAGCACAGCTGACTCACCCACACATTAGTGCCCAATCGGCTGTAATGGATGTGAACCAAAATACAATTGGCACAACATTGCAGCAGAGAGTGGATGATTGATGGCAGCCTCTTGCCTTTTACTAACAGAACATTACATCATAACAGAAGAAATGGGATGCTTTTGATCTCAAGTAGTTGGTGGTCTACACAGCCATTAAACATTTTTTATTATGTGTGGAAGGAATGAATTTTACAATTTTTACTGACCACAAACCACTAATTTGCTTCTTCCAGTGTGTGAGAGATCATGGCTCACATCGGCAGTGTAAGCAAGTGGGATATATAATGCAATTTACAACTCTTGTCCATCACATTTCATGTAGAAATAGCATTGCCACAGGTTGCCTGTCACAAAATAGTGTCAGCTTACAGGCGGTGCCGTGAGCTGAGATATGGCCAAGCAACAAAAAGACACAGTACTGCACAACTTGCTCCAAAGTGAACACACAGCCTTGTAGTTATGACACATTTTTGTTCCATATTGTGTCATGAGTGTCTGGTGTGACACATCCCGAGCAAACAATGCTTGTACATACCCGCAGAATTTTGGCTCATCCGGGCATCCAAGCAACAGCAAAGTTAGTGGCAAGCTAGGTGGTGTGGTCCACAATCCAGAAGGACTGCTGTGATTTGGCACACTCTTGCCGAAGTTGCTAGTGCAGCAAAGTTGGCAGACATTCTTTACAACCGGCTGCACATTTTGCAACCCCAGAAGCAAGATTTTCACACATACATGTGGACATAGTAGGATTGTTACCCTTCTCAGATGGTCGTTGCTATCTAATAACTGTAATGGATCATTTCTTGAGGTGGCCGAAGCAGTTACCATACCACACATATCCACAGAAGCAGTTGCAAAGACATTGGTGCATATATGGTTTACGAGGTCTGGCATTCCTCAAACCGTTAAACTAACTGCGGACACCAGATTGAGTCACAGCTGTTTAACGAGCTTCTTCAACTGTGCGGCTGCAACTACCTTCCCATTACTAGCTACCATATCACCAGTAATGAAATGGTGGAATGGTTCCATCACATGCTAAAGGTGGCATTGATGGGTTACTCGTAAATGTGGACAGATGCCTTGCTATTGGTATTATTAGGACTGTGCACAATACTAAAGGAGGATCTGCAGTATTTGCCAGCTCACCTAGTCTGTGTCAAGCAGTTGTGTGTTACCAGGACAACTCATTGTTCCAGCACCAATTCAGTCGACCACTCCACAAACAATGGCAGAGTTTGCATGGCACTTCAGGTACCATATGAAATGTTTGCATTCAGGTCCACCTGTCAGGTACTGAGAGAGAAATGTTTTCATCCATAGAGATCTGCTTACATGATCACAGTTTTGGCTCAGACATTATACTATACGACGACTGTTGCACCTTCTGTATACTGGTCCCTACAGAGTGCTTTTGAAACAGAAGAATACCTTAAAGATTGACCCAAACGGCAGGCTTGAAACATTGTCATGGAGCAGCCAAACCCTGCCTACCTGTATAAGGATGAACTTCCACAGCATTATCCCGGTGATTTTTCCAAGAGTTAAAAAGAAAGAAGAAATATATTAAGAAAGTTCTGAAATGTGGCTATAAAGAAGAATTAACCATTCTTCGTCATAAGGTGAAGTGGACTGTCAGACTTAAGAATGAGGAAGTAATGAAGAAGGTGCAGGTAGAAAGATGATTATTGGAAGTGATCAGAAAGAGGGGTAAAACTTGGCTGGGCCATATACTGCATAAGAATTTTCTGCAACAAACAGTTATAGAGGGAAAAGTGAAAAGGATGAGAGGAAGAGGTAGGAAGAGAATTAGAATGATGGCTAACATTAGAAGAGGATGAACATACAAACAGATGAAGGAAAAACAAGACTCAATGGAGAGCCTCCAATTGAAACTTGTCATAAGATAGATACACTAAATAAGAAGAAGAAGAAGAAGAATTTATTGAACCTCAGTAACTAGTACTCCATATTTTATTTAATTTTTGCTCCAGTTGCGTAAAATATATATTTCATACACTATTTTTCAATGGGCCATGTGTGAATGGGCAGTATTAGAATGGTTATCTCTGTGAATTAATGATTTGTTCAACTGATCTCATCTGTAGATTTTGTTTGTTGTGAAATAAAATTGAATTTTTGTAGGATTGTCAGAATAGCATGAAAGCTAAAAACCACAACCTGTTGTGTTGTGCTCACAGAGTTGAGAAATATTTTGTAAAACTCATAAGAAAATGTTGATGTATAATCAGTATAAAGTAGACACATGCTTTGATGATCTAACAATATGGTTTTAAATGATCTAACAATATGATTTTAATTTTACATTATTGAGTAAGAACTTACTTGTGTCATCATATTGTATAGCAGTGTTCTCATACTTTTCCTCTGGGTCATCTTTGATCAGTGACCAGTGATGGCGCCTCTTCTCGTCCGGAATGTTCCAAAGTCCAAACTGATTTAATGCAAAAACACAAATTATGATGAAGATGAAATATTTGAATTTCTGTATAACATTTTAAAATATTGTGTCACTAGTTAAACATAAAAACTGAAATAAATAAACTAAAAAGAAAAAGAAATTACTTAAATTGCTTGGTAAATTAAACTGGTTACTTGGCCAGGGTGGCAGCACCATCATGTTTATGCCCAAGAAGCAGGGAGGAGAAGCAATAAATGCTTATACTCCAGTGGTCTGAGAAGTAGAGCGCTGTCCTAGTACATATCTGTATGCACCACTGAATGAATTATGTATTTATACCAAAATTGGAAACGGTGCATACAGTGTATCTCATCTTGGCTTGTCTCTAAAACTACCTTCCCCAGTCTTCCACAGCTGTGTCAGTTGAGTCATTATCTGCTATTTCAGTTGCAAACAGCAAAACCAATTCTTTGTTTCAATCGATTCCAACTGATTTTATTACATTTTAAGTTTATTTGTTTGTAGAACTATCTTTCCTCCCACAGTTATTGCATACTCTCTTGTAATGTGGCACATGACCTTCCAAGTTTCATAATGTTAGATCAGTATAAGCAGTGATGAATCCAGCCACTTTCCCCGGGGGGAATATATAGCTTGATGGTGGTGGTGGTGGTGGTGGTGGTGGTGGTGGTGGGGGGGGGGGGGGGACGACAAAGTTATAGGCTTAAAATTTAAATTGTAGCATTCTAAAGACGTAGCAGCGCTATTAATATTTAAAATTTTTCATGAATAGCTAATATATAATTAAATAATATGTAGGTTCAGTACTAAGCTGTTATGCTAAGCCTAAGTTAATTATATTAAATAATAAAATAATTTTATTGCATGCAAAAAAAACTCACATTTACATCAAACTAATACGTTGAGGCTTTTTTACAGCATATCTCTTGATGACGTCATCAATAAAACTTTGTTGGCTTGTCGTCCCCTTCAGTTGAAATCTTCACACAAACTTGGAGCATTTCCTGACCCATCCTATTCCTTAATTTTGTCATCACCCTGTCCATTGTACTAAATGACCTTTGCACACTGCAAGTTGAAACGGGAATGCACAATACACATTCAGCGAGTGTTCGTAGTGCTTCGTAGCCGATGTCGGCTCTCAGAATGAAAGAAGCATCAGAAGATGTATCATCTAATTCATTAGTAACAATGTACCTAAAAGAATGCAAGTCTGCAATAACAGCGTCAATGTTTATAAGCCCCAAAATCAAGCACAGTTCTTTACAATCATTATCACTAAACTCTAGAAATTTTTTAAAAAATTCAAAATATGCGCTTAGTAACTATCACTTTTATTGCCTTCTCATCAAACCGTTGCTCAGTTTCATCAGTCATACTTTTAACCAATTTCCTTGCGCTTTTCATAGCTTAAATCTGCTCCTCTACGTTCGTGAATAGCACTCCTTTAACTTTCATTGCGTCCTCCTGCAATTTTTTTAATTTTATTATGAGTTTCATTTTCTGCACTATGACCATCGCAGTCACAAAGACAACCAATGTGTCTTAAATGTTCCAGAGTTCCAGAAACAAGGAGAGGGATTTGTGAAATTTTAAGTGATTGTCTCTGCAAAACTTTATTAAGTTTGAGACTGCATTTAATGTATCGTCTAAAATCACTAAACCTACAATGAAATTGGAATTCATCATTTCTAACAAGATTCCTCCAGCTAAACTTGTTAAATCCGTGCTGTCCTTGTGTATATGTTCACATGCCATTATAATGGACTTGTAGGTTAGGAAAATAGCATGAACTGTATAATAGGTACTTAACCATCGGATGTCAACAGCTTTGGGTATTTTTAAAACTGGTTGCTCTAAAGGACACTGAATTTCATGCAAAACATTTTCTCCTTTGGAAGAACAATGAAAAAGTTTGTAAATGTCTTTAACAACATGTAATGTGCATTTTATAATGGGGTGTTTATTCCTAGAGTTGGTGGCAGCAATTGACAAAATATGTGCCCTACAGTGAATGTATGGCAGCTTATGGCCCTTCCTCTCTGACAACCGAGCATGGACTCCTGAGATAGAACCACTAAAATTAGCAGCACCGTCGAAATAACAAGATAATAATCTGTCGTAAGAAAGTTTTCTTTTCTTTAGTTCAGTATCAATTGCTGTAAATATGGATTCAGCTGAAGTGCTTTTCAACTCAACGAGGCATAACAACCTTTCCTTCACTTCAAACGATGGAGACGGTGCAACATATCGAACTACTAAAGACACTTTCGCCTGCCATTAATGAAAAATATTTGTCACGGAGAAATGTTTCATCTTGAAAGTCTAAAGACTCTCCCAAACAAATCAACAATTCTGACGTAGTATACTTACTAAGATATGTCGACCTTTCACTCTGAAATTTTAACCACTTTTCAAGATGAATGTTGCTTTTCAGTACTACCTTACGAATTAGAGGTTCATATTTTGTTGTGCAGGGTATTTCTTCCTTACTAAAGAAATACAGATTTTGAATTAATGATGACAATGCTTGGCGGTTTAAAGCTTTTTCATTTTCATTTTCATTTTCATTTTGTTTAAATATCTGTGCATGAATTGGAGCGTTTAAGACCTGTAATCTACAGTTTCCAAGTGCAACGGCTTTTGCATGTTCTTCTGAGTTGGCATGCTTTTCTAGTTTTCCCGTGCTTCCAGTAGTTTTTCTAAATTTAGTGAAAGGTACAGAAATAAACACTCCTCCTGTTTTCTGTAGAGTTTTGATATCGTTTTTTAAATACATTTTACATAATTTGCAGGAAACCCCACCCCACTCGTGATCAAAGTACAACCAATTGTACTTACACTCCCATTTTTGCTGATACTTAATCTCCATTCAATACTTTGTTTAGAATTGCAGTTTATGCATGGGCCAGAAATAGCACATTTATCGTTTGAAAACTGTGGAAGGGAAACTGAAGACTTGGTAGACCTACGCAATTCATCGTCACAATCACTAGCCCTTGTTTCAGTAGACTCACACCGTCTTTGTCTTTTGCAATACACTGTCATTGGCATTAGAAAAGAAAGAAATCAAAAGTTTAGTGTTTCGACATTGTATTTCAGCACTAACACTTCTTTTTATGTTATAAACCCACGAAGGCTGCGTGTAGTACACTACGTAATCACATTACACTTCCATAGTAACCTGTCGACTGCCTGTTACAACCTCACATTACACTTCCATAGTAACCTGTCGACTGCCTGTTACAACCTTACAACAGTTTCAACAATGCATTGAGTTTTTATACAACAATGAAAGCTTAGATTATACTCGTAGATCAGCATTGCCAAAAGTACCACTCATGGTGGAATGTACCGCTTCTTTAGGCAAAAATTCTGACACTGCGAAAATCATTGTCAAGTGTACACAAATATTTGGTTTGAGCCTTGGATTCATTGGTTAGGAAAAATCTATATGGCTATTAAATCTTGGAAATATTCCCAGTAATGCAATAAAAAAATTAAAAAAATATTTTATAATGTCAAATGCTACTTCCAATTCCGTATCAATACCCGGGGACGTGTTTTACGACCTCAGGTTTATTCTAAGGGCAAATAAAGTATAGATACGAGTGGCGGATAAGAATAAAGTTCACAGCGAGGGTGGGCTGTGTAGCTAAGGGATTAGCTTACACATTAGGCCGATTGGAGGTGCAGTGAGGGAAGACATGAGAGAGGAAAGGCTGACTTATTCCACAATTGGCATTGCTAACACACCTTGCAACGCTTAGATTTACTGCACACTTATTATGCAGCAACTGCTAATTTGTTGGTGTTGGAAATAATACTACCGTAATACTGATATTACTACTACTACTACTAATAATAATAATAACCTAAAGGCCAATGAGGAAAGAATAAAAAAACTACAGAGAGCATATAAACTCACGTGGAACTATTGTAACAAAACGTCCATATCCATTAACACAAAATTGATGTACTACAACTCTGTCATACTTTCAGAGGCACTGTATGCATCTGAAACAACACAAATAAGTGGGCAAACTAAAATCAAAGAAATAGAGAAACAAGAAAGGAAAATCCTCAGGAAAATTTTTGGCCCGATACAAGAGCAAGGAATCTGGAAGAAGAGACCAACATCAGAATTATATAAATACACAGACAAGATTACGGATACAATAAGGCAAAGGAGAATGCAGTTCTATGGACATATCCACAGGATGAATGAAAACAAAATGAATAAAAGAAGTTAAAGAGGACCTCAGACAAGCACACATAACAGTAAACAATGCAGAAAATGAAACTGAATTCAGGAACATAATCAAAAAACATAAATTTGACACCACATCACAGAAGAGACCAGGATGCAAATGGACAGCGGAGGGAAAGAAACAACACAGTGAACACATGAAGAAAATTTGGTCTCAGAAAAAACATAAACAATCATCATAAAGGAATTCAAGTTCAAACGCCCTCTTTAAATGGGAATAATCGAAAATGTTTAAATTTTGTCACAACGATACAAGTTAACAGACCAGGTGATAATTTTTATGTTTCACTACAACTATAGATATGAATTTCTCGGGGGAATTTCCGATTTCTGGGGGGGACTTCCCCCCCCTGGGCCACCCGGTGAATTCATCACTGAGTATAAGCTAATATCACACTAACAAATATAAACTGACTATGTGATCTAATGGGTATTATGTTTAGGTAGTAATACTAAGGTCCCAGGTTTGATTCCTATTGACAAATTCAAATTTTTGTGTGGTGGAGAGGTCTTGAAGGAAGTCCACTCAGCGTTGTGTGGTCAACTGAAAAACTGATTGAATATAAAATCAGCAAAATTGACACACAAGCTGCTGAGGTAACATTATATTGAGTGGCTTGCTGGAGGCCAGATGACACACATCATTTGTTTACTAGCAGCAGGAACCATTTCCTGTTATTTGTTGGTTTAGAGCACAAGATACCTGATGCATTATGAGTAAGGATCTTTGTTTTTGCAAGACTTCAGAGTAGTATTGTAGGATTTAGGTCTGGATGGTATGATGGCACTAGGGAGGAAAGCATTTTCCTGCAAAATTTTGTCACTGGAAGTAACAGGAGAAGGTTGGTACGCCTTAAATAATGACAAAAGTTTCTCTTTCCATGTCTCTATATATTTAATTTTTTTATGTCCATTTCTGTATGATAAAATCGATTTTCCTGTTGTAGTCATAGAAGAGAAGTGATCAAGAAGTGAAACTCTGCATTCACAAAAAATGGCATTGCGCACTGTCACTTTGCAACATTTATTCACAGTGTAGCATTTATGAATCCACTGTTCATCTAAACTAATCACTGGCTGTTTTAATTCTGATGCTACATCTTTCCTTAAAGAAAATCACCTTTTCTCTGGTCTGCTAATGACTATTTCATATAAGTAATCGAAAACTGTATAGCTGGAATACTTTTTCTGAGACTTTTTTTTCTAAGTTGGAAGTCCATTTACATGTGACAAAATTGTGAAGTTTTTTCAAAGATGGTATTTCCTTATATCATTCATAAAGTTACAGAAATTGTTGTCTTTGATAACACATTTATCTCTATGCTCAATGAAATATTTATTGTGTGCCTATTACTTATTATAATGAAAACAATCGGTTATTGACAATATAATGTAAATGGATAGATAAAAAAAATTAACTCACCAAGTGACAGCAGAAGAACACACTGATTGTTGGGGACTGTCCCCAACAATCAATCTTTCCTTCTCATACTGCCTGGTAAGTCTTCCCTGACCTGAGGTTCTGGGTGACTTTTCTGAATTGTACCCCTTTTCCTAAACCTCTCCAGTCCTTTTCCTTCACCCTTCTTCCCTCCCCTTCAACTCTTCTGCCAGAAGAAGGAGCCCCTGGCTCCAAAAGCTTGTTAAAGTTAAACCTTTTTGTGTGTGTGTGTTCTCCTACCGCCACTTGGTGAGTAGATTTTTTTATATTACTTACTCTGCTTTACAGCAGATACTTGAATCGTGCTCTATTCAGCATTGTGTTCCTCCTTCCGTAATTTGCACACTGTTGACTTGCTTACTCTGTTGGCACTATCACACCTTTCTTTTTCTCACTGTCAGTAAAATTTAGCCATTAACAGCAAGCTGTGACAGCTTACTGCAAAGGTATTTTTCATGCTTGCACTGTGAGGTAACACCACATGCTACTTTAAATTGGAATGTGGCTGGACCTTGTCACCTGAGCAAGTTAGTTTCCACTGTGGCCGGGAAACCAGTTTGCTTGCCGATGAATGCCTACCTCTGGTCTTGTTTACCAAAGCTATGTGATTCTTATTAACTGAAGAAGAGAGAATGATAACAGAAATTACCAACACATTAAACAGTGATATATTAACAGAAGCACCACATAGTATTGGTTTTATTTTTCTTCTTAAAACACTGTCAGTTTAGATCTTTATGTGATGGTTAACTCTCATACTTTAAAAATTTGTGTAAAGTTGTTCTTAAATAGGACCAAAATCAACATCTTGAATTCTTGTGTTTTGATATTAGCAACAGTAGGAAACAAACTATCAGTAGCTTAGTAGCTTGTACTTTGATTGTGGGATAATTCATTTAATATACCACCAGTTTTACAAATCTTCCACAGCATTGCTTAATACAGAGGAAAGCTCTTTAATACTTTGCTCATATTCAGCTGTAGACACTCTGATATCTCCTTTCATCAAATTAGCTGACTTGTTCCTGCTTGAAAATGTGTAATTTCTGTAAATTATGCCTTTATGGTAGGTAATCATTTCCTATCTAGATATATATGGAGATTAATAATCCATTTCCATTCCTTATTTTAGGGAATGAGGTTGTGCTGGGACCACCACAGCCAGTGTGTCATCAGTTGACAGTTACAGGTATACCTATAGAGCAGGCTGTTGGCAGGCAAAAGTTGCGCCCAGGTTCTGGATTTTTGGCAGTCAATGTTCTCATGGATGGACCCACAACTGTCTTGCAAATAAGTGATCTGAAGGAGAAGCAGTCATATCACATTCTCGTAAGTACTGAATTCTGCAACTTTTAGGAAGACTTGAAATATTACCACTGTGTTTTCTATATGGCCTTTGAATTAAGCCTCACGTATGTATGTATGTAGAATAATGCACTGCTTGACAGTTGCAAAGGAACAGGGACATTGTTGGACAAGAATAATAATAGGTGTCGCGCGTAGTAGTCGCGCAGTTTGAGGCGCCATGTCACAGACTGCAAGGCTGCTCCCGCCGGAGGTTTGAATCCTCCCTCGGGCATGGGTGTGTGTGTGTTGTCCTTAGCAGAATTTAGTTTAAGTTGTGTGTAAGTCTAGGGACTGATGACCTCAACAGTTTGGTCCCATAGGAATTCACACACTTTTGACATTTGACAATAACAGGCAATGATGAACAACTTAAAACACATTACATACATAATAGAGGTGGAGTGTTATATTTACAACAAAAAATGGTACAGATTTTGTCATATGGAAAGCAGGGTAACAGACATATGCAATGTTCATGTTTGACACAGGTCAGACTCCCGACATATAGGTCGATATTGGACTCACCAGTTATTCACACTGGCTACCGAACTGTTTTCCTTGGGAATGTGTCCCACTCTTCTGTCAAGGCAGCTTCCTTGAGGATGTGTCCCATTCTTCTGTCAAGGCAGCTTATTTTCACCTGGTGGCAGACCGTGGAACTACTAATTTTTTCGTCATACTGCATCAGCGCACTGATTAATGAACACACCTATGATGTTTCAGCATCCTGCAATGTGGAAGTTACAGCAATTGGAGACAAGGTCTATGCTGAAATACTCCATATGGCATCCATTTCAGTAACTCACAGGATGCAAATGGAGAAATTGTTTGATGTAACTGTTCACACACACAAAATCCATTACAAGAACATATTCTGGATGATAGTTGGTCCCTGAATCCAGATCAAATTTAAGAATTTCTGTACTGACCTCAGTTTTCATTTAATAATTGTGTTTGCAAATTCTTACAGCAGCTTAAGAAGTATACAGAATTTTTATAAATTAGTTATACAAAAGTAATGTGTAATTGTGAAAAAGAGTAAATAACTTGCAGAAATCTTTGATAGTGAACTGAATGCAGTATATCTTCAGTTTTATTCGCACATAATATTGTGGCATGCGCAAATGAGCTAATTCAACAGTCATCATGGAGTCATATAATGGTGCAGAGCATGTGCAGTGTTGCTTGTGGTTCCATGAATCCAAATCTGCTACTACAGATCAGAGACAATTCAGGACTAAATATCACTAGCCACCACCTCAAAGACAAACCTTTATTAATTGGTACAGTCATTTCACTGAAGCTGGGCTATATATCACATAGTATGCTGGTCATGGTTGGACAGCAGTCTGTGATGCAGCAGTAAATCTATGAGGCATGAATATGCCTAGTGTTACAGTGGTGAAGGTAAAACAGAAAACCATGTCACTGTCATTCAAACACTACAAATTGGAACTTTTGCAAGCTTTAAGAGAAAGTGACAAAGAAAAACAAGTTGAGTTTTGTGTAGAAATGTTTAACAAAATGGTGACTGAAGATGATTTTGTTAATAAAATTGTGTTCAGTGACATACCTGCAGTAAAGGAAATTGGCATATTGTTCGCATATGTGCTGAACAGAAACAGTGTCACATAATTGACCATGTATGGGACTTGCCTAAGGTAATTTTTTTTGTGCTGTATGTTGTAACAAGATTTATGGTCCTTTCCTTTCTTTCTCAGTAAACTATGACCGGCATATTGTACCTTGGTGTTTTTGAACATTATCGAATGCCTCAATTACAACAGGATATGGACACAGAATTTATTTTCCAGCAAGATGGTGCACCACACCACCACACCACCACATTATCATCGTGAACTTGTCACGTGTCTCTGTAGGAATGTGCTGACTTGGATTGGATGTGATGGGACAATATTCTGCCCAGCACAATCACCTGATTTAATCCCAATGGACTTCTGTGTATGGCATTACATTTAAGAAAAATGTTTGTTCCTCCACTTCTGGGAAGCAGTGACGAGCTGCGACAATGGATAATGCAAGCAGCTGGCACCATACATCAAGACTTGCTTCGTAAAATGTGTCAGGGAATTAATTACAGATGGAACATTTGTCATGTTACAAAAGTTATCGACATTGGACATTTTTAAATAAAACTTGAAGATATACTGCATTCAATGCTGTATCAAACATTTCTGCAGGTTATTTACCTTTTTTCATAATTAATGGTTATTTTCATGTAACGAAGATAGAAACACCCTGTATGTATCTGGTAAAATGACACCCTCTTGCAACAAGACTTCAGAATGCAAGCAGCCAAAAAGTCTATCACTGTGCAAAGGAATCAAAGAAATGAGAAACATTGGAGTAAAGAAAAGTAATCATACCTAAATATATATTCTTCCAGATTTCCCACAGTACTTTGCCTCAGAAATGCTGCTTAGTAAGGACCAGCAGTAGTTGGACAACACTGTGATATTGCAATTAATGGAAGGATTAGAAGGGAATAACAATAATAATATTATGGAAAGAATAGAATGTTACTCACCATATAGAGGAGTGAGTGAGAGATGCAGAAATACACATTGAAAAGGCTGCTGTAAATTTAAGCTTTCAGCTAAAAGGCCTTCTTCAAAAGTAAACACACACGCACATTCAAATGAGCACAACTCACACACACATGATCCCCCCCAGGGGGTCCACAACTCTTTTGTGGATACGTGCGTAGCGAGCACGGGACCCCGAGCTAATGTGGCCTTCCTTCCTTTCCGGGCTGCATACCTTCCCATTCCGCATCCTTCCCCATCCCTATCTTCGCCCCTCCTCCCCTCACCTCTCGCTCTTTCCTTCTCTTTCTCCCCATCTGGGAGTATAGTTTGTGCCTACGTCCGGAGACGGATGCTCGTAAATGTACTGCATTCCTTGCCTTCCTTGCTTTTGTCTTCTTCCTTCCTTTGTCCTTCTCTGTCTTCTTCCTTCCTTTGTCCTTCTCTTTTCCTTACCTCTTCTCTTTCTCTTTTCTCCGCTGCGGCGTTTGAGACCTCTCTTCCTTCCTTTCCCTTTCTCTTTCTTCCTCCCTGTGCGTGTCTGAAGGCCGACCCACGCCCTTCGTGCGTAGCCGGTGACGGGGTAACGCGTAATTCCCCGCCCCGGGTAGACAGGTAGGACACGTACGTACCCCCTGGTAATGGCCAGGCCCAGGGAGGGGTGATTACCCGAGCTGATACCTTCCGAAAATGCCGATTGGTCCCTCCGTCCGTTTGTCGGGAGGTGTGACCTGAGGTGTGAACAATCACCTAAGGCGGGAGTGCCCTCAGAGAGGGCCCCCACAAGGGAGGAGCGCGCCATCGGAGACGCAGGTAATCATGGGGGATTCTTCCGCAATGGTATCCTCACCTTCCACTAAGTCTGCTCACAAACGTAAGTATACTGAGTCTCAGCCACAGACGATTCTTCCATCGTTACCACAGTTCCTTGTTGTTTCTCGGTCTGATGAAGGTCACGACTTCTCCACGGTCAACCCTTTCATTATTCAGAAAGGAGTCGACGCAATAGCAGGTCCTGTAAAGTCTTGTTCCAGACTACGGAATGGCACCCTGTTGTTAGAAACACACAGTGCCCTCCAGGCACAAAAATTGCTGCGTACTTCTCTGCTCCACACCTTCCCTGTCCGGGTGGAACCGCACCGTACCTTGAATTCCTCGCGTGGAGTCGTTTATACACGCTCCCTCGATGGATTGTCGACGAAGAAATTCAGCACTATCTGTCTGACCAGGGCGTAACGGCAGTTCATAGAGTAATGAAACGGGTTGACACGAACATCATTCCAACCCGCACTGTCTTCTTGACATTTGACACAGTTCAACTCCCATCAAAAATCAAAGCAGGCTATGAGATAATTTCCATTCGCCCTTACGTCCCAAACCCTACGCGTTGCTATCGATGTCAGCGGTTCAATCACACCAGCCAGTCCTGTTCCAATCCAGCCAAATGTGTTATGTGTGGCAAGGATGCCCATGAGGGTGCTTGTCCACCTCCATCCCCTCGCTGCATCAACTGTATGGGTGACCACGCTGCTTCCTCTCGAGATTGCCCCGTTTTTAAGGACGAGAAGCTCATCCAGGAAATAAGGGTGAAGGAAAAGGTGTCGACCTTTGCTGCTCGAAAATTATTCGCCAGTCGCAAGCCCACCGTGCCTCAGACTGGAAAATACAGCACTGTCCTTGCTTCTCCTCGGCCAACAAAGGAGGCGGCCACGCAGACTTGCGACCTCACCTTTAGTGCCACGGTCGTCAGATCGGCCAGCGCAAAGATCGCTCGTTCAACCTCACCACTTTCGCCTGCCCACTCTATGGCTCACCCTTCGTCGGGTTCTGCTACATCTCGAGCCCAAAAGTCGGACGCCAAGTCTTCGAAAAAAGAGCATACTCGTGAAGAGTTTTTACGTACCGCAGCTTCACAACCATCGGTTCCTCCTTCATCTAAACAACATTCTTCCAAGAAGGCTACAAAGAAACCCAGTTCCTCTCCTTCTCCGCCAAGGCATGCCCCCTCTACAGCACCACCTGGCGGAAATCGCCCTCGGCCATCTTCTGTGTCGCCGAGGCGCACTGCTGGTGGCCGGTCAACCGGCCGATCGCTGGTGGCAGGGACTGCTCCTGACCAACCTATGGATCAGGATCTTCTGCCTTCGGCTGAATGCCATTCCATGCTGTCGGTTGCTAGCTCCGAGCAGTCTTTGAGTTGACAGCAACTTTGGTCACATTCCTCCATTCTCTTTTCACCCCATGTCCATTATCCACTGGAATATCCGCGGCATTCGAGCCAATCGGGATGAATTGTCGGTCCTCTTACACTCCTACTCGCCGGTCATCTTCTGTCTTCAGGAAACAAAGCTGCGTCCCCATGACCGCTTTGTTCTCCCTCACTTTCAGTCTGTCCGATATGATCTCCCCTCTGTTGAAGGCTCTCCAGCCCATGGAGGACTCATGATTCTTCTCCGTGATACTCTCCATTATCACCCAATCCCCTTAAACACTTCCTTCCAAGCTGTCGCCGTCCGTCTTTCACTTTCCGGATACTCGTTCTCTCTTTGTACTGTATACATTCCATCGTCCACACCAATGGCACGAGCTGATCTCCTTCATCTTCTTGGTCAGCTTCCACCCCCCTATTTGCTGGTTGGGGACTTCAATGCCCACCACCCGCTTTGGGGATCTCCACACCCTTGTCCACGTGGCTCCGTATTGCTAGACGTCTTCCACCAAGCGGATCTAGTTTGCCTCAACACTGGGGTCCCCGCATTTTTGTCTGCCTCCACGACAACCTTATCTCATTTGGACCTTGCGGTCGGTACTGTTCCGCTAGCTCGGCGCTTCGAATGGTTCGCCCTTGATGATCCACACTCGAGTGACCACTTTCCATGTGTCCTCAGACTGCAGCCTCAACTGCCATATATGCGCCCGCGACGCTGGAAGTTTGCCCAAGCCGATTGGACACTTTTTTCGTCTCTCGCGACATTCGATGACCGTCGCTTTCCCAGCGTCGACGATGAGGTCACACACATTACCGACGTTATCCTTACAGCTGCGGAACGTTCAATACCACGCACCTCCGAATTGCCCCGGCGCCCTCCAGTTCCTTGGTGGAACGAGGCATGCCGTGACGCAATACGTGAGCGGCGACGTGCTCTTCGCATTTTCCGTCACCATCCTACTTTGGCCAACTGTATCCGCTATAAGCAGCTCCGTGCGCGATGCCGTCGCGTCATCCGCGATAGCAAGAAGGCGAGCTGGAAATTCTTTATTAGCTCATTTAACACCTTCACTCCCTCCTCGGAAGTTTGGAGTCGGCTTCGACGGTTCTCAGGCGCGCCTAGTTTCTCCCCGGTTTCTGGGCTCACTGTCGCGCATGATACCTTAGTGGACCCCGTCACAATTTCTAACTCGTTGGGTCAGCACTTTGCTGAGATTTCGAGCTCTTCAAATTACCCGCCAGCGTTTCTCCCGAAGAAACGTGCAGCGGAAGTGCGACCTCTTGCTTTTTCCTCCCAAAATCACGAAAGCTACAATACTGTTTTCTCCATGCGGGAACTCCAACATGCCCTCTCATCTTCTCGCTCCTCCGCCCCAGGACCGGATGGTATCCATGTCCAAATGTTGCTGCATTTACCAACCCCTAGTCTGCGTTACCTCCTTCGCCTTTATAATCGAATTTGGACCGACAGTACCTTTCCTAAACGGTGGCGGGAAGCTATTGTCGTTCCCATTCCGAAACCTGGAAAGGACAAACATCTCCCCTCTAGCTATCGCCCCATTTCTCTCACGAGTAGTGTCTGTAAGGTTTTGGAGCGTATGGTGAATTACCGTTTAGCTTGGTGGCTGGAATCCCGCAGTCTTTTAACACCTGCCCAATGCGGATTCCGAAAGCATCGTTCTGCAGTTGACCATCTTGTTGCTCTCTCCACTTATATCATGAACAATTTTCTCCGGAAACGCCAAACGGTAGCAATATTTTTTGATCTGGAGAGAGCATACGATACCTGTTGGAGGACAGGCATCCTTCGCACACTGTTCTCTTGGGGCTTTCGAGGCCGGCTGCCCCTTTTTCTTCGCGAATTTATGGCAGAGCGCACTTTTAGGGTGCGGGTGAACACTACTCTCTCCCGTACTTTCTCCCAAGAAAACGGGGTACCCCAGGGATCCGTGCTGAGTGTTGTACTGTTTGCCATCGCCATAAATCCAATTATGGATTGTCTCCTTCCTGATGTCTCGGGCTCCCTCTTTGTGGACGATTTTGCGATCTACTACAGCTCTCAACGGACCAGCCTTCTTGAACGACGTCTTCAAGGATGTCTTGATCGTCTCCACTCGTGGAGCATCGAAACCGGCTTCCGTTTCTCACCCAGTAAGACCGTTTGTGTCAATTTTTGGCGACGGAAGGAGTTTCTTCCGCCCTCCTTACATCTAGGTCCTGTCAACCTTCCATTTTCAGACGTCGCTAAATTCTTGGGTCTTATGTTTGACAGAAAACTGTGCTGGTCCTCCCACGTTTCCTATCTTTCGGCTCGCTGTCTGCGATCGCTTAACACCCTCCGTGTCCTGAATGGTACCTCCTGGGGAGCGGACCGAGTGGTCCTTCTCCGCCTCTATCGCGCCTTAGTGCGCTCAAAATTGGATTACGGAAGCATAGTCTACTCCTCTGCTCGGCCGTCTATTCTTCGGCGTCTCGACTCTATCCACCACCGTGGATTACGTTTAGTGTCTGGAGCTTTTTACACTAGCCCTGTGGAAAGCCTTTATGCTGAGACTGCTGAACCTCCGCTGTCCAATCGGCGAGCAGTCCTCCTGAGTCGTTATGCTAGCCATCTGTCTTCCATGCCTGCTAATCCAGCCCATGACCTTTTTTTCGACGCCTCCTTTGATGTAGGGTATGCAGGCCGCTCCTCCTCCCTACTACCCCCGGGAGTCCGCTTCCGTCAATTGCTCCATTCTCTTTCCTGCCGCTTTCCGAAAACCTTCTTGACAACTTGGGGTACAGCACCGCCTTGGCTCCGTCCCCGGATCTGCCTGCTCCGTGACCTTTGTCAATTTCCCAAGGATGGTACCCCTACACTTGTTTATCGTCGGGCATTTGCTGCTCTATGTGCACAAATGACGGACGCCACATTTATTTACACTGACGGCTCGAAAACATCTTTAGGTGTAGGGAGTGCCTATATTGTTGGCGACACCCCAAATCGCTTTAGACTTCCCGACCAGTGTTCGGTTTATACTGCGGAGCTTTACGCTGTTCTCCAGGCTGTCCACTACATCCGCCGCCATCAGCGGATACAGTACGTTATCTGCTCCGATTCTCTCAGCTCTCTCCTCAGTCTCCAAGCTCTTTACCCTGTGCACCCTCTGGTCCACCGGATTCAGGACTGTCTGCGCTTGCTCCACCTGGGGGGCGTCTCGGTGGCGTTCCTCTGGCTCCCGGGACACGCTGGTATCTGTGGAAATGAGGCGGCCGATATGGCGGCCAAGGCTGCCGTCTCTCTTCCTCGGCCAGCTATTCAGTCGCTTCCCTTCACCGATCTACGGAGCGTTTTATGTCGCAAAGTTGCTCATTTATGGCATGCGCATTGGTCAACACTTCCCCGTAATAAATTGCGGGAAGTGAAAGCCCTTCCTTGCGCTTGGACCTCTTCCTCCCGAACGCGTCGTCGGGAGGAGGTAATTTTAGCTAGACTCCGGATAGGGCACTGTCTTTTTAGCCATAGACATCTTTTAAGCGGTGATCCTCCTCCACTCTGTCCCCACTGCTCTCAGCCGTGGACGGTCAGACACCTTTTAATTGAATGCCCCTATTTTAATCAGTTACGCTCCCGTCTACAGCTATCGCCTGATCTATCGTCGATTTTAGCAGATGACACGCGCTCAGCCGACCGCGTTCTGCAGTTTATTAGTGACAGTGAAATGACGTCAGTCATTTGAAGTTTTTTTTTTGTGGGGACACTCACCCCCTGTCTGTAGTGGATTTTTAAGCATTCTTTCTACTTTTAGTTTCTCCAATTTTCTGAGTTTGTTCCCATTGCTGCTGGTTTTCCATTTCGGTTTTTTACTGTCTTAAGTCACGGGCTGGGCGCTAATGACCATAGAAGTTTTGCGCCCTAAAAAAAAAAAAAAAAAAAAAAAAAAAAAAAAAAAAAAAAAAAAAAAAAAAAAAAAACATGATCACTCTCACTGGCTGCTGTGGCCAGACTGTAGACAGCAGCTGTGCCAGATAGGAGAAGCAAACTGGCATGGGTGGTGGGGGTAAGGGGGAGGGGAGAAGGGGATAGCAGGGTATGGGTGGAGAAGGTGTAGAGCTGTTTATGGGAGGATGGAGGGATGTGGTGGTAGGGCTGTTAAACACAGTTGGGAGCTTTGGGGAGAGGTGTGGGAGTAGAGAAGGGAATAAGGTAAGTGGGTAAATAGAAGGCTGTGTAGTGCTGGGGTGGGAAAAGGGAAGGGGATATGTGTGTGGAAGTAAGAGACTAGCAAATGGCAAGTAGTATTGTATCCGTTTCATAATATTGTTAGTTCAGTTACTTTTATAACATTTTTCCATTTCAGAAATTCTCCATTTTCATCTCTAATGGCATCAAGGTTATCCAGGGAAAAGTCCAAATGATCATTCAGGAAATGTTATTTAAGTGACATATTACATCCCATAAGGTGGTATGACCTCAGTAGTTCTTTTACAATATCAAGATAGTTCCCTGCCCCATGGTTCCTTTACAATACCAAGATAGTTAACTGCCTAAAAAGCTGCAACAGAAACTTGTTTAAGAGTACCATGCCTTTCTTCCAACATTGCTCATCAACTCAAGAAAATGTTCATTTGACATAAATTCCTATGAACTACAGATATAGCTAATATGGGTTGGCTTACATACCTCAACAACACAGTAGCTTCAACCGCAACAAGGAGGTATCTGTGGAGAGCCCAGACAAACATGTGATTCTTGAAGAGGAGCAGCAGTCATTTCAGTTGTTGCAGGGGCAACTATGTGGATGACTGATCTGGCATTTGTAACATCAGCCAACATGACCTTGATGTGCCGGCCGGTGTGGCCGTGCGGTTCTAGGCGCTTCAGTCTGGAACCACGTGACCGCTACGGTCGCAGGTTCGAATCCTGCCTCAGGCATGGATGTGTGTGATGTCCTTAGGTTAGTTAGGTTTAAGTAGTTCTAAGCTCTAGGGGACTAATGACCTTAGAAGTTAAGTCCCATAGTGCTCAGAGCCATTTGAACCATTTTTTTGAGTGGAAATTACATCTGTTACTTTTCCCAAGAACATGCAGCTTTACTGTATGGTTAAATAATGATGGCATTCTCTTGAGTAAAATATTCCACAGGTAAAGCAGTCCTCCATTGCGATCTCTGGGTGAGGGCTACTCTGGTGGATGTTGTCATCGTGGGGGACTGACATTCTATTGATTGGAGAGTAGAATGTTAGATCACTTAATTGGGATGGTAGGCTAGAAAATTGGAAAGGGAAAATGGAGGAGTTTAAGTTATATATAGTGGGGATTAGTGAAATTTGGTGGCAGGATTAACAGGGCTTTCTGGTTGGTCACTGAGAGCCAGGACTGGCCCCATCTCCAAATATAGCAGTCCAATTTTATTGTTATTTTAAACATAGCCTAACACGGAGTGTGTTGCAGACACACACAAAATGCTTATTGGAATGAAATAAAACATCAATACTTAACCAAGTCACATTAATGTGAACACCTATAAAAAAAACTGAATAATCACCTTTTGCAGCGTGGGCATGCAGGAAGAGTGTCAGTGAGGTTCTTGAAGGTACTGAGGATCCACATTACAAACAGGCTGATCGAGTGGTCTCATAGGTTCTCAATTGGGTTTAAATCTGGGGAGTTTGGTGGCCAGAGGAGTAAAGTAAACTCACCCCCTTGCTCTTCGAACCATGCACCTACATTATCAGCTGAGTGACATGTTGCATTGTCTGCTGCTAGATGCCATTGTGTTGAGGAAAAACAAAATCCATGTAGGTGTGCCAATGATAGCCTGTGGATGCCATTGTGTTGAGGAAAAACGGTGTGCCAATGATAGCCTATGGTGATACACGACCCAGGGAATGACATGATAACATTTCCCAGACCATAATTCTCCCTCTTCTGGTTTGAACTCTCCTGACGATTGTTGCAGGGTGTGCCAATGGAACATAAAACATGATTCATCTGAAAAACCCACCTGTTGCCAATCAGTGGACATCCAGTTGCAGTATTGGCATGCAAATTCCAACCTTTGCCACCAATGAGTAGCAGTCAGCAGTGGTACTTGAGCCAGGTGCCTGCTGTGGAGGCCCATATACAGCAATGTTTACTGAATGCTCATTGAGGAGACCCTGTTGATAGCCTCTTGGTTCATCTAGTCGGTCAGTTGTGCAACAGTTGCATGTCTGTTCACCCATATACATCTCTGCAACCATTGTTCATCCCATCATCTATGGCTCATGGTGCTCTACAGTTGCCTTGGCACCAGTTTTGGATAGTGCCATTTGGCCATGCAGGGTATACTTCAACCACGGCAGCTCATTAACAGTTAAAAAACTTCGCCATCTTGGAAATGCCTCCACCCTTGGCTAGAAAGCCAATGATCATGCCTTCTTGGATGTTAGATAAGTTGCTCTGTTTTCACAATGTGACAATGATTGCGCTGTTTTCCTCATCCCCCCCCCCCCTCCCCCGCCCCCCCTCAAACATGCTTTATGTGCCCTCGACTACTATAGCAACCGCCTGCCATCTGTGAGTGATTATTGAACGTTGACATCAAACATAGGCAGTGATCAGTTAATGTGACTGGACCATGTATAATTTCGTGTCAAACACTAAACCTAAGTTCACAAATGCAGTTTATACTAAGGTACTGTATATTGAATGAGATATTGCCAGTGGAATTCAAGCAGACTAACAGTTTTCCATGGTGCAATAGCTCTGGTAGTATACACAAGTGTATCATCAAGCCATTATTAACAGCACTAAGCTCAGTTGCATGTTAGAAATTATCTGCTTCAAGCATGAAATATTTTCCAATCACATTATCTGCATTCGCATTTCTGATTTCCACATGTTCTCAGTCAAAAAGAATAGATTGATGTGCCTGCAAATTGAAATAACATTTTAAAATATATTCGTAGTGTTGATTGTATTTAATTGTAAAATTTTCATAGAAGGAAAAACAGTGTCTAGCACACTTGCATGATGTGTCATTGCTAAGAATGCACTATGAATTTCATACTCGTTTTGCCTTGAAGTCCTTCCAGCACCATTATTACAATACACAGTTTTCTTCATCCCAGTTCAAGTTTAAAAATGCATTATTGGACATTGCTTTATTAAGATAAATGTTCAAGTTCATGCCCTCTGTTATTTCAGAAAACTGGAAATAGTTATTGTGTTACACCTTGTGTTATGTTCTATTACAATCAAAAAATCATTTGGAATGTAGTAAAATACAGAGTAATCACAAACCATGTCTCCAGTTTCCTACTGCAGCTTTAAAGAACTGATACACCAATCGTATGAATGATGAATGAGTGTGCAAATACAAAGGAAAAAAATATCGGGAAAGAATACCAGTGCCATGTTACTTTCATTGAGTTGGAGATTGAAAGAATAGTAATAAATATTGCTTTGAAAAGCAGCGAGGAAGACAGTTGTCAGGAAACCAAGAGCACAACAGCTAGGGAACTGGATGATAGCTCAACCGACATCTAAATGGCAAGTGAGAAAACTGATCCGACTGATGAACTTACGAGTTCCATTTCAGATGTCACTAAGTAATGAATTATTGTAAAATGTATAGAAGTGCCATTTAATTTTTTTAAAAATTGGTTTAACTTACTTCACTTCACTTTAAAACAAAAAAAGCTAAGTATTATACTGCGTTTTACATTAACAAAATGTCTAATGCCAATAACACTGTGATATGAAGTGTTCTATCCTTGCTCATTTCCTTGTGTTCCCACACATTTCAGAAAGCAGCTGTCAGCACACTCACATGTAAGTGGCAGTGAGTCATGCAACAGGTAGCATATTATAACCGACTTGCCTATAGCACTTTCAATGGCATTTTGTGAGCCATTCATTCAGCAGATGTTTGGAACACAGCATCCAAGCTTAGCTGCCTTGCCAAATTATTCAGTTGCCAAGGACCTCATATCTGTGAGACACTGTTGAGACATAGTTGATCTGAGAATTTTTACCACCAAGTGGAGTGCTGAATAACATTTCTGCTTCAGATGTTGTCACTGGACTGTGCAAAGTTACACATTCATTCAGAAATGAGCTTGAAATTTTAAGCTTATGCATTGTACTCTAGAGGTATAATGGTTACAAAGAAATTTATTCAAAGTTGGGTGTAAGAAGTGTTTTCAAGTATTTAATTTCTTCCTTTAAATGTGTTGTGATATCATTATGGTATTCATTGGTAAATAACGTGAATGCTTCAGTGACCTGATTGTCAATCATCTGTGAGTGTTTTTGCAAAAACCCAAACATTTCATCTAAAATGTTCACCGTTTCTTATTGGCTTTCAAGTTAGACACTACATTGTCAGTAATAATGTAAAATACATTTATCTCGAATAAATATTCTGAATTCACATCTGTCACTTAATTCCTGGTTTCGTCATGAAATAATATCCTCTTTTCTATTGTGCACCTCTGGAAATTCAGAATCAATCAAAATTACCCTGGTAACAACTTTAGATTCTGGGAGAATGGTGTCTCAATTTTTGTGAAAATATTTTAAGTCATTTAATAAGCTCTCTAAGTGTCTTACTTCAACATCAGTGGTAGTATTTAGAGTTTGTAATGACTTTTTTTCTGTAGTCAATTGATACCATTAACTGTAGCCAAATTGATGCCATGATTAAACACTTGAAGCATCTCACGTATCCTAAACACCCCGTGCCACAGAACCTGTTGTAGCTGATTAAATTAACTTCTGAGAGTTCAGAAGCAACTGCAGTTTTATCCAAGTTATCTGCAATTGGTTTTACAGCTTCAACCCGAGCTCTCCTACAGAAATCAGACATGGAATAAAAAAACTTCCAACACCTAGTTGCAGAATTTTCAATCATTGTGGACTGCAAATGACCATATTGTAAAGATGCTGACTCCCTCTGAAGAAAGTATCTTCTCCATGACAACTCTCAGCTGCATGTGCTCTATATCAGCCAATGGCAAGTACACACAGAAAATTTTGCAAGAGGGTCCCATTGAAGAAATGGAAAATCCAGGATGGAATTTAAAAATTATGAAAAGGAAAGTTTCTACTCACCATGTGCTGAGTCACAGATAGGCACAACAAAAAGGCAGTCTCAATTAAAGCTTTCAGCCATTAAGGCACACAAATGCAACTCACACACACAACTGTAGCCTCAGGCAACTGCTTCTTATCATGTTATTCTGTTATCATAACATTGTCCACTATATTCGCTATCAGGAATTGAGCATTTCACAAGTATTGATTCTATTTATATGTGCACTAGTAAGTCCTCTTTTCTAATTATAATCTACAAATTTCAAGAACCATTCATTTATCTCATATGCTTCAGTTTCCTTACAGAAGTAAATATAATGCAGGATGAATGTTGTCTTTTCAACATGATTTGAATCAGGAGTTGCATCAACAATAATTGAATAATAGAACTCATTTTGTCTTTGTTTCAAGATGGAACTCCTGATGTTATGGGCACAACTAGCAATAAATTCGTTCTGAGTATCACTTTGCAGATGATATGCTTGTAAATGCTTATAGCTTCTTGTCCATCTCTGACTTTGCTAATGTGTTTTGCAAGAACTGTATCATAGTTATTCAATAGTTTTAATATCCTGAGGAAATTGCCATTATTTAGTTCTCCAGTTTTACTGAGATGGACTCCTGAAGGTCAAGCCTCTTTGACAAAGAAATAATGTCTCATAAAGTAACATGAGAGTTCCCATGTAAATTGATTGTCCTTAGAATAAACAAAAGAAGAACATTACCTCTTTACTTCCAAGCATCAGTATGCTCAATGTTACCCCTTTCTCATCATTTCATTTCTTCCTTTTACAGTTCTTTCACGACAACATCTCATATATATGCATAGAAATATTTTTTGTTTGTACTCTTGAATGCAAGATATTTTCTATGTATTTTGTCTAAAATCATCTTGGAATGAAGTGCATTATAATTGAATGTTGTTGTCAATCCTACCAAATTATAATGACATTTCACAGCTGTTGCCAGGTACATTTGTTGGGAAAATATTTTGTTAAGATTTCCGACAATATTTAAAGATAGTGGTTCTTGGACTCCAACACAAGGTGATATTAGTGGATTAGGTCTAAAGAAAATATTGTGCATGCAAGATTAAACATAAAATTGAATTGTATTCAATCTGTCTGGAAGATGATAAAAGGGAAGAACTGAAGTGTAAATCAAAGATGTAGAGTAGATGAGCAGTGCTGGGTGCTGGGGGAATGTTCCTCTATTTACTGTATGATAAAAAATTAGTATACAATATCAAACAATGGAAACTCCAGGTAGGAATATCAGCAATGTAGGAAAAGACAGACTGCTTCTTACTGTAAAGAAGACACTTCAAGCTACAGACAGGAACAGTTAAAAGACACTCACATACAGCTTTTGATCACAGCCTTCATCAGTTAAAAGACACTCACAGCTTTCGATCACTACCTTCATCAGTTAAAAAAACCACACACACACACACACACACACACACACACACACACACACACACACACTCACTCACTCAAAAAGCAAGCACACCTCATGCACACACAACCACCAACTCCAGCATCTTGGGCCAGAATGCAACATCAAACGGTGGGATGCAAGCAAGAGGGAGCGGGGAAGGGGAAGGGATGTAGGATATGGGTGGGGAGATAGATGAATGCTGTCCGATGGAGTGTGCATGGACTAGGCTGCCAACAGGTGTGGTGTCAGGAGGTTGTGGGGCAGAGAGGTGGGGAAAAGGGAGCAAAAAAGGAGAGGAGTGGGGAAAGATGGGCTGATGCATCGGCAGAGGACTGCAAATAAACAGGGTGGGAGACTGATAGGACAGGAGAGATGGAAACTGTTGGGTGGAGGGTGTGGGGACTGCATGTTACCATAGGTTGAGACCAGGGTAATTACAGAAAGTGTTGTAAGGATAACTCCCCCCTGCTTGGTTAAGAAAAGCTGGTGGTAGAGGGAAGGATCCAAATGGTTTGGGTAGTGAAACAGCCATTGAAATCAAATGTGTTATGTTCAGCTGCATGTTTTGGTGCAGGATGGTCTACTTTACTCTTGGCCAAAGTTTGGCAGTGGGCATTCATCCTGTGGACAGCTTGTGAGTAATCATATCAATACAAAAATCTGTGCAATGATTGTGGCAGAGCTGGTAAAAGACATGGCTGCTTTCGCAGGCGTCCTGGCTTCTCGTGGGTGTGAGAGGACTGCAATAGGAAGTGCTCGGTGGGTGGATTGGGCAGGTTTGGCACCTGGGCCTTCAATGCGGCTATGATCCTTGTGCAAGGGGTTGGGATTGGGAGTGGCGGCATAGGGATGGACTAGGATGTTGTGGATGTTGGGTGGGTGACAGAACACTGCCTTAGGAGGGGTGGGAAGTATCTTGGGTAGGATGTCCCTCATTTCAGGGCATGGTGATATCTAATCAAAGCCCAGGGAAAGGATGTGGTTCAGTTGTCCCAGTCCAATGTGGTACTGGGTGATGAAGGGGACACTCCTTTGTGGCTGCTTCTGGGGAGGGGGATTGGGGGTGTGAGGGGAAATAATGGCACAGGAGATCTGTTTGCAGACTAGGTCTGGGAGTATTGTTTATCTGTGAAGGCCTTGGTGAGACCCTCAGCATACTGGGCATGGGAATTTTTGTCACTGCCTACTGAGCATGGGAATTTTTGTCACTGCAGCTATATTGCCCCCGGGTGGCCAGGTTATATGGGGGGAGGGGGGGGGGTATTTTGGTGTGAAGGGGATAACAGCTATCAAAATGCAGACACTGTTGGTCGTTGGTGGGTTTAATACGCAGATGAAACCATCAGAGAGGAGGAATCAACATCTAGGAATGTGGCACTCTGGGATGAGGAGGACCAGATGGGAGAGAAAGCATTGAGGTTGTGAAGGAATGAAGATAAGATGTCTTGGCCCTGAGTCCAGATCATAAAGATATCATCAGTGAACCTAGACCAGACTATGTGTTTGGTGTTCTGGGAGGCTAGGAAGGTCTCCTCTAGATGCCCCATAAAAAGGTTGGTGTAGGAGGATGCTGTGTGGGTGCCCATGGCTGTGCTGCATATTTGTTTATGCACCTTCTCTTCAAATGAGAAGTAGTTGTGTGTTAGAATAAAGTTAGTAAGGTGTATGAGGAATGAGGTAGTGGTTTTAGAGTCTGAAGGATATTGGAAAACGTAGTGTTCAATAGCTGTAAGACCATGGGCATTAGGGATGGTTGTGTATAGGGAAGTGGTGTCGACAGTGACAAGAAGGGATCCAGGATGTAAAGGGGTGGGAATGGTGGAGAGTCAGTAAAGGAAGTGGTAGGTGTCTTTGTCATGGAAGGCTAAATTACGGGCATTCAGTTGAAGTTGTTGGTCTGTGAGCACCAGAACTCTTTCAGTGGAGACACAGTAACCAGCCAGAATGGGGCATCCACAGTTGTTGGGTTAGTGGATTTAGAGGAGCATGTAGGAATTGATTGTGAGGGGTGTCATAGGGGTGAGGAGGAAATGGATTCATGGCAGATGTACTGGGAAGGGTCTGAGGCTTTAAGCTGGGATTGGAGTTTGTGTTGGGCTTGTGGGATGGGAATACTCTGGCAGAGTTTATAGGTGTAGGAGTCAGATAATTGGTGGAGGCCTTCTTTCAGGTAGACACTGTGATTCATAAGAACAGTGGTGAAATCTTTGTCTGCAGCTAGGATAATGAGGTCAGGATTTGTTTTGAGGCTGTGTATGGCTGTTCTTTCTTCTACTGAAGGGTTGGTCTTCTGAGGAAGGAACTTGGGGAAGGATGGTGAGACTAGCTTGGAGTTAAGGAATTCCTGGCAGGTGACCAACAGGTGGTTAGATGAGGTGGGGGGGGGGGGGGGAGGTTCACAGTTAGATGGTGGTAAAAACTTGAAGAACATTGAACCCTCCCTCCTACAGTTCATATCACCATCCAAATGTGATCTCCCCCCCCCCCCCCCCCCCCCCCCCCCCCCCAAAAAAAAAAAAAAAAAAAAAAAAATCACATAACCATCCATTGGTCACATTACAGGGATTCCTTACCTGGAACTTAGCCTCATCATCCTACCCCCTTCCTCAGAACACCAACCTTTTAGTAGAAGAAAGAACAGCCATACACAACCTCAAAACAAATCCTGACCTAATCATCCCAGCTGCAGACAAAGATTCCACCACTATTGTCCCGAATCACAGTGACTACCTGGCAGAAGGTCTCTGCCAATTATCTAACTCCTCCATCTGTAAACTCTGCCAGTATGATCCCATCCCAGAAGTCCAACACAAACTCCAATTCCTGCTTAAAACCATAGACCCTTCCCAGAACATCTTCCCTGAATCCATTTCCTTCCTCACCCCTATGACACCCAGCACACCCAACTTCTACATGCTCCCCAAGACCCACAGACCCAACAATTCTGGATGCCCCATTGCTCACTGACCAACTACTTCCAATGATCTAGCCTCCCACATCAAAGACACCAATTACTACCCACTACCTCATTCCTCATACACTTTATTAACTTTGTTATAACCCACAACTACATCTCATTTGAAGGTAAGGATCATAAACCACAGACAAGGACACCCACATGGCATCCTCCTTTGCCAACCTTTTTATGGGCCATCTAGAGGAGATCTTCTTAGCCTCCCTAAACACAAAACACCTAGTCTGGTTCAGGTTCATTGATCAGGTTCATTGATATCATCTTCATGATCTGGACTCATGGCCAATACACCCTGTCTTCATTCATTCACAACATCAACACTTCATCTCCCATCTGCTTCATGTGGTCCTCCTCAGCCCAGTGTGCCCTGTCCTAGATGTTGACCTCCTCCTCTCTGATGGCTTCATCTGCACATTAAACCCACCCACCTCTAATAGTATCTGCATTTTGACAGCTGTCATCCCTTTCACAACAAAAAAATCCCTCCTGCGTAGCCTGGCCACTGAGGGACAGCATAGCTGCAGTTACAAAAATTCACAGACGCCTTCACAGACAGGCATTACCCCCCAGACCTAGTCTGCAAACAGTTCTCCCATGCCATTTCCCCTCACACCCCCAAGAACTAGCCACAAAAGACTGTTACCCCTTCATCATCCAGTACCACCCTGGTCTAGAACAATTGAACCACATCCTTCACCAGGGCTTTGATTACCTACCTTCATACCCTGACATGAGGGATGTTCTGCCCAAGATTCTTCCCACCCCTCCTGAAAAGGTGTTCATTTACCAGCTCTGCTGCAGTCATTGCACAGATTTTTATAATGATATGATTATCAACCAGCTTTCCATCAGGATGAACAGCTACTGCCAAACTGTGGCCAAGAGCAAGGTAGACCACCCTGTAGTGCAATATGCAGCTGAACATGACACATCTGATTTCAATGGCTGCTTCACTACCCTGACCATCTGTATCCTTCCCTCCACCAGCAACTTTTCTTAACTGTGCATGTAGGAGTTATCCGTGCAATACATTCTCCACTCCTGTAATTACCCTGGTCTCAACCTATGGTAACATGCTATCGCCACACCCTCCGGCCAACAGCCCCTGCCCCCTTCATCCTATCATTCTCCCACCCTGTTTATTTGCAGCCCTCTGCCAATGCATAAGCCCATCTTCCCTCACTCCTCTCCTTTTTTGCTCCCTTTTCCCCCCACCTCTCTGGCCAACAACCTCCAGGCTGTGTACATTTTGGTAGTGCAGGCCCTGCGCACTCTACCAGACAGCATTTGTCTGTCTCAGCACCCATATACTACTGTCCCACTCTCTTCTCCACCTCCTCCAGGTTGCTATTTGCATCTCACACGACACGGAATTCCAGCTCGAGATGCTGGAGTTGGCAATAATGTGTGCATGAGTTGTACTTGCTTTTGTGTGTGTGTGTGTGTGTGTGTGTGTGTGTGTGTGTGTGTGTGTGTTTTACTGACAAGGGCTGTGGCCAAAAGCTTAGTGTGAGTGTTTTTTAATTATGCATGTCTGAAACTTGACATGTCTTCTTTACAGTAAGTAGCAATCTGTTTTTTTCTACATTATTTTACAATATTGGTGTGGCATTTACTAGCTTAGCACCTGGAGGATCCAAACCCTTGAGAGACTTGGTTGCCCCATGAGGCTTGGGTTCCTGGTATTTTACCCACAGCACCCCACTTCCCACACTCCCCCCACCCCCACTTGTCAGGCTGGAGTACAGAGTTATAAATACAGAATCAAATAGAGTTAAAGCAGAAATAGGTCTAATACCAAAAAAATTCTTTCTTACAGACTAAATAGTCTGATAATAAATATAGATGTTTTCTGCAGATTTTGATTCTGCAAGGTTGTAATTACAATTGATTACAGATAAAAGTTCCATGCATTGATTTTGTATGCATAATGACTCAGAAGAGTTATTTTTACAAACTAAAACATGTAAAATGTCTTTCCAGTGGACTCGGGTATTTTCAGGGGTCTGAAATTCAGTGCAGTCTTTCAAATATTCGTTACTTGTGGACCAAATCATATGGGAGGTGATCCTCCTTACTAGCTTTCATGTAGAGTGGAATCAGGCACAAGAAAACATTTGTCCTTTGTAGCTTCCCCAAAACCAGGAACTGTATTTTTGTTCTTAAAAGTGCAACATTAATATCAAATGTTTCACTCTGTGGGAGTCTGTAGTTCATTACCACATTGATTTTGTCACATGAAAATGTATTCCCTTCATAACTGAGATTCATTCCATATCTAGTGTGTACTATGTCTAGTGTGCAGGTTTCTGCTCAGTTCCCCTACCGTTAATACATCATAATTTGTGTGCTGGAAGCATAGCTTCCTAATTTCTATGTTTGTATTTCTAATTTTTTTATTTACACAAGAGTTGTAAATTAAAACATGCCTGGATGACATCATAATGACTATAACATTTCTACATTCATTAATTTTTAAGAAGTTATGTAGAGATCTCAGACAAGCATCTCAATCATTCTTTGCTATGTCATTCATATGCATAATACAGACTATGAAATCATTTTGTTATAGCATGAACTTTGGGATTTTATGACAGGGACATATTTCATAACTGCGTTGGGGTTGACAATGCTAATAGCTTGAAGCTCTTTATCAATATCTTGCAGAATGTTTGATAGTTTTCTGCTGTGCCTGCCTGCTAGGAAAAGAGTGCCACTCTTTTTGCTTCCTGATTTCTACTTTATATTTCGATACACATTCATATCCACATCACCGAAACTTTTATAAAGTTCAGTATTGTCTGTACAGGAATTATTATTGTCAGTTGAAGATAGGACATTGACACTTTTTTTTCTACAACAGAGATGTGTTTTGTGTAGTATAATGGAAATTTAGGTCTTGATTTTAATGCCATGATGTATTAAAATGATAGTCAGCTTCGTAATTCTTGATATAATATGGATATACCAGTATAACTCTGAAGCATAGTGACAGCTGTGTGCCATTGGTGTGCATCCAATCTAAATAGCAAGAAGTATGAGCAACAGTACATGGAAAGAATTTTTAAAAAATAAATGCTTGTAACAATGACTACTGACTGGCTTTAATTATAATTAGTTATATAATTAATTATGCACATAAAAGTTAACAAGCAGATGCTACCAGTGCATGTGATTTTATATCTGTTAAACTTAATTCTTGTATGTGAATTGGAAGCTAAACCTGAATAAAAATACCTGTTAAATTACATGTGTAAGCAGTTGAAAAGCCTAAAATCATTCAGTTATTTTCATTGCAAATTGAGGTCTTAGATTGTGTTAACTACTACTTAGATGTACATTATACCATGTACATTATAAGATTAGACAAAATACAGGGTGTGTAAAAAAGATGACCCGATCTCAAAACTCCATATTTATTGGTAAAAATGTACTACAGGAATGGGATGAATTGTAAAATATACACAAAATCTTCAAGTTTTAGCTATGCTGTTACAAATACTCTGTGTCCACCAGAAGCAGCACGAACAACATCTAGATGATAAGCTAAATTTATCGTAAGCTTTATATAATGCATCTGCTTGTACATAAGTTATGGCAGCTGTTATTCTGTTCTTCACTTCTTTTATGTTACAAGGTAAAGGAGAGGTGACAACACATTCCTTCACGTATTCCCTAAGAACAAATTGCATGGCTTTATCTCTGCCTATCGTGTAAGCCAAGAAAGCAGGGCAGTGTCTTGTGGTCTCGTGCATCCTATCCAGTG
This sequence comes from Schistocerca cancellata, assembly GCF_023864275.1. Lineage (NCBI taxonomy): Eukaryota > Metazoa > Arthropoda > Insecta > Orthoptera > Acrididae > Schistocerca > Schistocerca cancellata. Next base: position 150,725,547 of record NC_064628.1, read on the forward strand.
TCAAGGCAGTGTGTCATTGAGAAACTGAAATATGTTGTTGTGCTAGTGTGGTGGATCTCCATCCTGTTGGAAAATGAAGTCATCGGAGTCCTCCTGAAATTGTGGAAAAAGCCAGTTCCACAGCATTTGAAGATGGCCCAACACTGGTTAGGGCACACGAGACCCTGAGACACTGCCCTTCATTCTTGGCCTCCCAGATCACCAGACCTGACCACATGAAATGTTTTCTTGTGAGGGTGTGCGAAGGAAAGTGTATTCATCTCCCCTTTACATTGTAACATAGAAGAAGTAACAAACGGAATAACAGCCGCCATAACTTCTGTAAAAGCAGATACATTATGTAAAGTTTGACGAATTTAGTTATCGTTTAGATGTTGTTTGTGATACTGCTGGTGGGCACACAGTGCTTTTGTAATTGCATAGCAAAAACTTATTAAATTTTGTGAGTATTTTGCAATTTGTCCATGACAGTAATACGTTTTTATCAATAACTATGGAGTTTTGAAATCAGATCAGTCTTTTTGAAACACTCTGTCCAAAGCCAGGTGTAGATGCTGTGGAGGGTGACACTGTATTAGTTTCCTTGAGCCTGTCAGCAAAATAAAAATGCAGTATATGCAGAAAAAGGGAAGATAGGATGGAAAGTAGTTGTTTAAGGGATAGAGCCATGTTGGGTTGTTCTATTGTGTTACATTTTCTACCTTGTATGGGAGAGTTAAGAAAATGAACAGTGCAGATGGCTAGGAAAACCAGTGTGTGAAAATATGGAGTGGAATAAATACATGAACTCAGTGGTAGGTATAGCAAATGGCCAGGTTCAATCTGCTCGTAGGATATAGGGAAGCTGTGGCCCACACACAAAAAAAGGCTGCTTAAAAAACACCTTTATACCCTATATTGAGAACAGAAAATGTAAATTTTTATTACTGTATTTTTATCTGTTGTCCATGTTTTTCCTTGCAGTAATAAAACATTTGTTGGTTTTGTGTTTATTAGTTTTCTCTGCAGTTGCTTTATTTATTAAAGCTGATGTCTTTTCTGTATTGCTGGAAACCCATTGATACTTCTTACTCTTAGTTATGACTTATCTTTTAGTGGGTATAACTATGTGAAAGTGTTGTTGCTCTACTTTAGATTTTATTTTTATTTATTTGATTGCAGTTCTGTTCTCTTAAGCTGGCAGGTTGTCTGAAGGCATATCTGATGTTGCCTTGTGATACTATTTTGGCACAAGTTATTTCATATTATGGGATGCTAGAAGGGATTATTTAATCTCTCAACTGGGAATTTAATTTGGAGAAACTGAAGAGCACAATTTGCATATTCTCTTTACAGCCACATAAAAAACCGAAATCCTAACTAAAACTATAACTGCAGTTCAAAACTGTCATATGAGATTGTTTGAAGTATTCAGTAAGCATCAGTGTTGCAGTAACCACTAAAACGTTAGTTTTAACTCTTACTCTCCATCCACTATTGTGTCTTCTACACATCTGCCTATTGTTCATAATTTTGCTTTCATTATTCTATCATTCGTAAAAATAAGTCTCATTAATGTCTTTTTGTTGTGTTGCAGCATGCTGATGCTCACAATTACAGAGTAATGACTATTAAACATGGTGCTACATCCACTGATGGACGAGTTAGTCATAATGACTCAAAAGAGATGCAGGTAATTTCTCATTGTGACTGAAAAAATTGTTTTATGTCGTTGAACAAGACTAGCTATAATTCCTCTTTAACAGTACTGCTGTGATGGGTCAGGACCAAAATATAATTGTGCACGTCTCACCAGCTGAGTACATTTATCCACTGTACTGACCCACACATACAACATTGCACATTAAAAGATCTACCTATGGAAACTGCCCAGTTGTGAACAGAAATGTGTTGTAACAATTTCTGCAAAATAGTTGACTTGAATGAGAGGGTATATCTTGGTAATTCACATTTGATACACACTGTAAAACATTAAAATTGAGAAAAAAGATGTATTAAGAGAACAGTGTCATAAAACATTGTATTGGAACAATACATATCCAAACATATAAAGTAGAAAATTAGAAAAATTTTACAGACTTACGTAACTACTTTTTCCTGATTGGTTTTTAAAGGGTTGGCTGGGGGTTTAGGAAGAAGAGGAAGTGATCTCCAGCTCCCTTACTTAGTGTTACTGGTGAGAAGTAAAATGCACAGAAGTAACATATGCTTAGAAGCTACATATAATTAAAGTTGAAGTTGTTTTGTGAAGTAAGGGATGTAATTACTGGTGAGTAAATTTGTCATCAACCAGAAGGTTAATTTGAACACTACAGTGCTTTACTAGGCTTTGTCCTGTTGTAGGTGTTATGCTCTTACCATCCTCTAAACTTTGATCTAATTTAGGCAGCTCATTACAGAGTGATCTACGGTTTAACATGGACTCCAAACTGTGGTGCAATTCAGCATTTTTCAAATTAAATCACTCCCAGAGGTTAAAAGCAGTGATAAATGCCAGATAAAAGACCTAGGACTGACAATGGATCGAACCCCAGACCTCTGAATCTGTAGTCTGGCTTTTAACAACTGAGCTGTTGAGCCTTTCCAATCATAAATAATGGTTGATTGGTTAGTTAGTCACATGTTGCATACATCATTTGAATGATTTTTTTATCAAAATGATATGGAATGTGTCAGTTTGTGGGAAATGTGTACATGATTAGCGTTAACATTAACAAACACATTATTTTTTAGTTCTACTCATGCAGCTACACTTCAGGAATGCATGAGGCATGAGATATATCATAGCACCATTGTTCCTTGTATCTACTATTAATTTTATTTTTTCAAGGGAACTATTATTTAAGGTAAGGAATACATAGCACCTCAACAAGGGCCAGACTACAGGTTTAAAAGTTTGGGAGTTTGATACCTTGTCAGCCGTAGAATTTTCATCTGTTGCTCATACTTTTTTCACATCCAGCAGTGAGTTAATGGCTAGGAGTCCATGTTAAACTATATGTTAGCCTGTAACTAGAAAAGTCAGTTCAAAGATTAGAATAAAGTAACTGCACCAACTACACCAGATATAAATTTGGATGGTGGCATAAATTCTGAAAGGCAATGGAATTGATCAAAGTTAAAAACATTATTGATTTCACAGAGATGCAGGATAGGTTTTTACCTTCAGGAGGCACAAAAATAAAATCAATACTCCAAGCTTTCAGGGCTGAAAACATAAGGGAAACTGGATTTATGAAGAAAATAAGTATGTGTGTGTTGGTTTATCATGTTGAAAGTAAATTACTTGAAGGAATTACTTGTCTCTGGTTTCCACTTGCAATTAAAAAAGAACATTAAAGTTTATTTAAAAATTTCAGTTTTTTGTGCAAAAATATAAGAGCTATCCACTGAAGTGGAGTAACCAATGAATTCATCAGGATTCTAACGAATTTTTAAATGTTCCTGTTTCATCTTTTTTTAGGTTTTTTTCTTTTACTTGGTAAAAATCAGAAAAAAGTCTTTTTGCAGAGAGGTCATAAACGTTTATGAAATTATAAACCTGATGCAGTATCCAAAGTTGCTTTTGAGGGATTTAGTGTGATGAATTAAACAGTCTTAACACATGTGTCATCTAATCATTGGATAGAACAGTTTGTGATCGGGAAGAGTGGGCAGCCAGAAGTGGGTACAAAAAAAGGTGTAGAACCTGATCCCATCAACATGTCCAAAGAAAAGAACAGGAAACTACATAACAACACATAACTGCCTCTTTCCTGCAGGAAGACCTATTTGTGAGCAAAGTTAGTGATTTGCTGTTTCTTGTAATCCACAATCTGATCAAATGTGTTCCATAAACAAGATTAAACATTTTTATTTTCCAGAACTCTGCCCCTCCATTTTAGTCGGAGAAAGGAATAGTAAAATATACTCCCTGACGGGTCAAACTTTTTGACTGAATGGAACAAAAACCCGAATCCTTGCCTTTTGCAGGCAATAATCTTGCTGAATGGTTTATCCTGGCATAACTCTTGACTCACCTTCACAGCTTTACCTGTGTTGCCTGTTCTGAAAAGTAATTTCATTTTGGAAAAATACATGTTAAAATTGACCTAGTGTTTAGGCTTCTTTCTGAAAGTTTATAACTGTTATGTTTATGTCTTCATAAAAAGGTACTGTGTTTTCATTTTCTCAAATACATAGAAACAAATTGTGCTCTTTAATTATAATAGTACTCTGTTTTTGTGTGATTGGTTCCAGTCTTTGTGAGAACTGATTGAGGTCTAGAGTAGCATTATTGACAAGGGTGCACAAACATGCATGTGTGTGTGTGTGTGTGTGTGTGTGTGTGTGTGTGTGTGTGTGTGTGTGTCAGACAGACTATTGATCAGTGAATACTGAAATGTGTGCTGCTGCTCATTTCACAGAAAATATTTTATTTTGCACAAAGAAACCTCTAATGAACCTCCATGATGTAGTGGTTTACACCAATGGCTACTAACACTGAGGTACATGGTGAACATCTCAGATTGTTCTGTGGTGCCAAGGTCTGAAATGTGGCCCAATCAGCCTTTTGAGGCCAAAAGAGGAACTGGTTGATGAAATTAGCAGCAAAACTGACAGACAGGCAGCCAAAGTGTAGTCAAATGCAAAGGCTTGCACTTAGGTTTGAGTCGTGCAACATTTATTTTATTTATTTCCAAATATGCTCCATAGAAAATATTTTTGTGAACTTAGGTGTATTGTACATGTACCGGGTGATCAAAAAGAAAGAAAAAGAGAGAGAGAGAGAGAGAGAGAGAGAGAGAGAGAGAGAGAGAAAGTTCACAAAATGTCCTACAGATGGCGCTGGACAGCAAAACATCAGTGACTGTGCATGACAATTGTGTATAAAAGGAGCTGTAATGAGAGAGAGAATCAGTTGCACCAGCAGCGGCAGCATGTTGACATTACCTGAAAAGGCTCTTCTAGTGAAGCTGTATTATCAGAATTGGGAATGTGCTAGTTCAGCGTTACGATCCTATCGCCATAGGAAGGGGATTCGAACGGGTAAAGGTCCGTTGACAAATGCAGCTGTGGCGAGAATGATTTCAAAGTTCTAAGCCACTGGTTGTTTAGACGATAGACCCCGTAGTGGCCGACCGAGCACAAGGCGTAATGCTGCTGAGACAGTTCAGGAAGAAATGGAGAATGTAGCGGGTTCGTCTATGTACGGGGAAGTCAGCGCTTGTGCAGTTGCACGTCGCACCGACATTCCATACATTACTGTTTGGTTGGCACTGAGGCGTACCCTCCGATGCTATCCGTACAAAATCCATAGGCATCATGAACTGTTACCTGGCAATTTAGTGAAGCGGAGGGCATTTGCGGTGTGGGCATTTCAAAAGATGGTGAAAGATGACGATTGGTTGAGTAACATGTTGTGGACCGACGAAGCTCATTTCACACTCCGAGGGTCTGTCAACGCCCACAACTGCAGAATTTGGGTTACCGAAAATCCTAGAACTGTCGTGGAAACTCCATTGCACGACGAGAAAGTCACGGTATGGGTTGGATTTACCACATCTACCGTTATCGGGCCTTTTTTCTTCGAGGAAATGCATGATTCTGGTTTTGTAAACTGTGACAGGTGAGAGGTACGCCTATATGTTACAGAATCACATCATCCCCAGCCTGGCTGATAAACACCTGCTGGAACATACGATGTTTATGCAGGGTGGCGCTCCACCCCATATTGCTAGACGCATGAAATATCTCTGGCGCACGTTGTTTGGCGATGATCGTGTGCTCAGCCGCCACTTTTGTCATGCTTGGCCTCCCAGGTCCCCAGACCTCAGTCCGTGCGATTATTGGCTTTGGGGTTTCCTGAAGTATCAAGTGTATCATGATCGACCGATATCTCTAGGGATGCTGAAAAACAACATCCAATGCCAATGCCTCACCATAACTCCGGACATGCTTTACAGTGCTGTTCACAACATTATTCCTTGACTACAGCTATTGTTGAGGAATAATGGTGGACATATTGAGCATTTCCTGTAAAGAACATCATCTTTACTTTGTTATGCTAATTATTGCTATCCTGATCAGATGAAGCGCCATCTGCGGACATTTTTTGAATTTTGCATTTTTTTGGTTCTAATAAAACCTCATGTCATTCCAAGCATGTGTGTCAATTTGTACCTCTCTATCTACATTATTCCGTGATTTATTCAGTTTTCAAATTTATACTGACTTTTTGATCACTCGGTGTATTGAAAGGGGTTGGGGGGCATACGAGAGAGAGAGAGAGAGAGAGAGAGAGAGAGAGAGAGAGAGAGATTTATGCTCTGATATTGAGTACTGTTTATTTGTGGTGGTATAGAGTAGTGATCTTTGTGGCAGAAACAGGATAATTTCACAGAAATGGATAAGAGTTTGATCTAAAAAATGCAAGGAACATAATGTGACTCCATGAAACTTCTTGTGTTGATTATATTCCCCCGACAGTACTGAAGCTAATAGCGTTTTGAAACAACATTCAAAATGCATTGTAATATCATGTTTCTTCATCTACTGCATATGCCTACATCTACCCTTTGTGAACCACTGTGAAGTGAGTAGCACAGGGTACATCCCACTATACCTGTTGTTAGGGCTTTCCCTGTTCCATTCACATACGGAGTGTGGGAAAAATGTTTGCTTAAATGCCACTGTGCATGCTGTAATTAACATAATCTGGTCCTCACAATCCTTTTGGGAGCAGTATGCAGTGAGCTGTAATATATTCCTAGTCACCATTTATAGCCAGTTCTTGAAAATTTGTTAGCAGGCTTTCTCGGGATAGTTTAGGTCTATCTTAATAAACTGAAGTCTGCTACCTGCTTAACCCGCAACTGAGCCTATATGATAGATCACTTAATGTTCCTACTGATTGTCACAGCCAAGTATTTATTTGAGTTTACAGATTGTAGCTGTGACTCAGTAATGTTATATTCATGCGATACTATGTTTTTTTCATTTTTGAACATTTAAAACGAGCTGTCATCATTGCACTACTTTGTAAACATATCAAGGTCTGACTGAATATTGCCGGCCGCGATGGTCTCGCGGTTCTAGGCGCTCAGTCCGGAACCGCGCGACTGCTACAGTCGCAGGTTCGAATCCTGCCTCGGGTATGGATGTGTGTGATGTCCTTAGGTTAGTTAGGTTTAAGTAGCTCTAAGTTCTAGGGGACTGATGACCACAGATGTTAAGTCCCATAGTGCTCAGAGCCATTTGACTGAATATTTGTGCAGCTTCATCCAGACTACTTCAGTATAGATAAATTCATTATCTATGAAAAGCGTGAGGGCATAATTAATATTGTCTGCGAGGTCATTAATGGTACTCCTGAAGTCATTTCTACATCTGTTGATGACTTTCCATCCAAGATAACATACTGTGTTGTCCGTACAAAGAAATCCTCAATCCAGTCATATATTTACCTGATACCCCATATGATTGTACTTTCAATAACAAGCATGTGATACTGAGTCAAATGCTTTTTGGGAATCGAGAAATATTGCATATATGTGACTACCTTGATCGATGGCTTTCAGGACGTCATGTGAGAAATGTGCAAATTGGGGTCCACATGATGTATGTTTTTGAAATCCCTACTGGTTGGTATGGAGGAGGTCGTCCTGTTTATGAGACCTCATTATATTTGAGCTCAGAATTTGTTCTAAGATTCTACAACAAATGAATGTCAAGGATATTGGATGGTAGTTTTTGGACCACTTCTATTGTCCTCCTTGTAGACATGTGTGACTGATGCTTTCTTCCAACTACTGGGCACAAATTTTTAGTTGAGGGAGCTATTATAGATTATAGTGACAGGGGCTAAATCAGCCATGAATTGGCCCTGGGACTTTGTTCAATTTTAAAGATTTCAGCTGTTTGCCAACACCACTGACAGTAATACGTACTTCATTCATCTTTTCAGTGTTACGAGAATTAAGTTGGGGCAGTACTCTGGATTTTACTTTGTAAAGGAACATTTATAAAATTGTGTTTTTGCTTTTGATTTGCTATTCTTAATCTCAGTTCATCTCATCTGTGAGTGAATGGACACTTAACTTTGAAGTCACTAACAGTCTTTACACATGACCAGAATTTCTTTTGATTTTGTAAAATATCTTCTGACATTATTCTGCTACAGTAGTCATTGTAGGCTTCACACATTGCTCCCTTGCCGTCCAAACATGTTTCATTCAGCATCTCTTTGTAGTGCTATATTTTGTCTTATACCCATTACATAGTAGTCTCTGTCTCTTTAGAAGTTCCTTTACAATGACTGATTACCATGGATGTCCTGCCGGGTACATATCTATCCAGTGCATGGTCAACTATTCTCTTAAACTTGAGCCATAGTTCCTCTACGTGATCGTATCCTGAGCTAAAAGTTTCATGTTTCTCATTGAAGTATCACACTATTGTTTCTCTGTCTAGTTTGCTGAACATACAAATCTTTCTTCTTGTTCTAATTGGCCTTTGTATTTTATTATTCATTGTTGCCATAACTGCATGTTACCAGTTTCATGTGAACTTCCACAAAGGTAGGGTTTGAAATATCTGTTCCACATAGTTTTCGGAGAAGAGATTTAGATATGGTGCATAGCGAAGGGTACCCTGTACTGCTATTAGTCATTTCCTTTCTTGTTCCACTCGCAAATAGAGAAAGGGAAAAACGACTGTCTCTATTCCTCTGTATGAGCCCTAATTTCGTGTATCTTATTTTCATGGTCCTTATTCGCAATGGATGTTGGCAGCAGTAGAATCGTTTGGCAGGCAGCATGAGATTCCTATTTGAGTTCTCGAAGCATCTCTGTAACACTTACATGTTGTTTGAGCTTACCGGTAACAAGTCTAGCTACCCGCATCTGAATTGCTTCGATGTCTTCTTTTAACCCAAGCTGGTATGGATCCAAAACACTCGAGAGCAGTGCTCAAGAATAGATCGCACCAGCATCCTATATGTGGTCTCCTTTATGGATGAACAACTCTTTCCTAAAATCCTCCCAGTAAACTGAAGTTGACCATTCACCTTCCCTACCACAGTTCTCACATGCTTGTTCCACCCAATGTCGCTTTGCAGTGTTACGCCCAGATATTTAAATGGCTTTACTGTGTCAAGTGGAACACTAGTAATACTATGTCCGAACATTACAGGTTTGATATTCCTACTCATCCACATTAACTTACATTTTTCCACATTTAGGGCTAGCTGCCATTCATCACACCAACTGGAAATTTTGTCAAGTCATCTTGTATATTCCCACAGCCACTCAACGCGTTACTGTACACCATAGAATCATCAGTAAACAACCACAGATTGCTGTCCGCCAAATCATTTATGTATATAGAGAACAGAAGCAGTCTTATCACACTTCCTTGGGGCATTCCTGATGATACCCTTGTCTCTGATGAACACTCACTGTCAAGGACAACATACTGGGTTCCGTTATTTAAGAAGTCTTTGAGGTGCTCAGATATCTGTGAACTTATTCCAAATGCCTGTACCTTCATTAACAACCAGCAGTGGGACACCGTGTCAAATACTCTCCACAAATCTAGAAATACGGAATCTGCTAGACAGTTTTCTATAAACTGTCTTGAGCAGCTAGCTCAGCAGTCCACACACAGTGGAAATACCTTAGACTTTGTAGCTACAAATAGGCTGGAACTTATTGACAATGTCAGTACAGAAATAGGACTGGTGATCATGATGTCATTATAACAGCAATCATTAGAAAAGTTAACAAATCAGTCAAGAAGGCTAGACAGAGCAGATAAGCAATTACTAACATCTCACTTCATGAACTGGCATCACTTAGTTCTAGTAAGATGGGTGTAGAGGAATTAAGGGCAACAGGCAGACTACATGTTTCTAGATTTGCGAAAAGCATTTGACATGGTGCCCCACAGCAGACTGCCAACAAAGGTACGATAATATAGAATAGGATCCCACATAAGTGCATGGCTCGAAGACTTGTAAGTAATGGAAACCAGTACATTGACATCGATGGCGAGTGTTCATCAGAGACATGTGTAACATCCGGAGTGCCCAAAGGAAGTTTGACAGGACTGCTATCATTTTCTATATCCATTAATGCTATGGCGAACAGGGTGGACAGCAATCTGCAGTGTTTGCTGATGATGCTGTTGTGTATAGGAACGTGCCATCGTTGAGTGACTGTAAAACGATACAAGATGTCTTAAATAACGTTGTGTTGGTGTGATGAATGACAGCTTGCTCTAAATGTAGAAAAAGTCAGTTAATACAAATGAGTAGGAAAAACAATCCTGTAATGTTTGAATACAGCATTATTAGTGTCCTGATTGACACAGTCCTGTCGATTAAATATGTAGGTATAACATTACAAAGCAATATGAAATGGAATGCGAATGTTAGGATGGTTATAGGGAAAGTGAATGGTCGATTACAGTATATTTGGTGAAATTTAGGAAGGTGTGACTCATCTGTAAAGGAGACCATGTATAGGACACCTGTATGACCCATTCTTGAGTACTGCTAGAGTGTTTGAGATTCCTACCAGCTCGGATTAAAGTAAGGCGCGGAAGCAGTTTACAAGTGTGCTGCTAGATTTGTTACCTGTAGATTTAATCATCTTGCAAGTATTACAGAGATCCATCAAGAACTCAGATGGCAATCCTTGGAGGGAAGACAATGTTCTATTCAGGGAACACTTTTGAGGCAATTAGAGAACTAGCATTTAAAGCTGACTGCAGAATGATTCTGCTGCTGCCAACATATATTTCGCTTAAGGACCATGAAGATAAGAGAAATTATGGCTTTTATGGAGGCATATAGACAGTCATTTTTCCCTTCGCTATTTGTGAGTGGAACAGAAAAGGAAATTAATGGTACAGAGAACCCTCTGTCACACACTATATGGTGACACGCAGTGTCTGTTTGGATGTAGATGTAGACATACATGTAGATCCGATAGTTTGCAGTATAACATGTGAGAAAAGGGCAAGTGGAGTTTTGCAAAAGTGATGCTTCCTAAAACCTTGCTGATTTGTCGGCAGAAACTTCTCCATCTCTAGGAAATATAATTATGATATTCCGAGTGAAAATATATTCAAGAATTCTGCAGCGAACTGATATTAATCCATAATTTGGCTTGTCCATTCTTTCACCCTTCTTATGTACAAGAGTCACCTGAGCTTTTTCCAGTCACTTTATACTTTACTCTAGGTGTTAAATTTGTGATAAATGCAAGCTAAGTAAGGGCCCAGTGCTGTGGAGAACTCTTTGTAAAACCTGATTGGGATGCCATCTGGACATGGCACTTTTCCAGAGCACGATTTACAGCCTGTAATTATGTTTTGAGACTGCTGTTAAAAGCTTACACATAGCAATAAATGTGTTGCTAGTTCAATGAGCTTATCATTTCTGCATGTTTTATAGGTAAAAATCAGTTTACCAGCTGGTCTTGGGCTGAGCCTCGTATCGCAGCATACACCAGCAGAAGAGTTACTGTATTTGACACTTAAAGAGATAGACTTGAAGGCATTATGGTCAGACCAAGAAACATCAATGTATTTACGTGTACGTGATGTACAGTGTGACAATCAGTTGGTGGAAGCACAGTGTGCTGTGCCGCTCTATGTGACTCAGTCTCGATCAAACCATGGAGAAACATCAAGTGGAGATTTTGCCTTGGAGATTATGATTGAACAACAAGCAAGTTCTAGTACTAATGCTGAAATATATAAGGTAATTCACTATATTCCTATTACAAGTATTACAGTGGTTTCACTTAATTTTGAATACTATCAGCAAGAATCTCTTGCCTGTTACAGAAAGTAGTTCTTTGTTTTATTATTATTATTATTATTATTATTATTATTATTTTGTTAATGACACAGGTTCTCAGTATGTTAAGCTTCTGTTATGTGATTGCTCTCCTCCTTCCCCTCCTCCTTGTAAAACTTCTGCAAAACCATTTTCCTGAAATTGTACGACTTAACATTTTAAATCAATGTAAAAAAGCAGTGCCCATCATCTAAGGAAAAAATTTTGGTAAGTCTGCTAAAAATACTCATAAACATCCACTTAATTTCAGGCCTAATGCAGCGTATATTGTTACTGGAAAAAAAGATGAAGGGTAGAGGGCATGGGGAAGGGGAAAAAGCAGATGGAGGTCACTGACAGCATAGTTTAATGAATGTACAACTCCAACAGATGTAATTATTCAGCCAAAGAGGATCTGTATGCATCTGGTGTATGTTAGTAGAAATAGTGGCACGATAAGTGGGCTAAAATAATAAAGTGTCAATTTCATCAACACTGCCATTGCTAATAATGAATTACGAGGGCAGTTCAATAAGTAATGCAACACATTTTTTTTCTGAAACAGGCTTGTTTTATTCAGCATTGAAATACACCAGCTTATTCCCCAATCTTTTAGCTACACAACACTATTTTTTAACGTAATCTCCATTCAATGCTACGGCCTTACGCCACCTTGAAATGAGGGCCTGTATGCCTGCACGGTACCATTCCACTGGTCGATGTCGGAGCCAACGTCGTACTGCATCAATAACTTCTTCATCATCCGCGTAGTGCCTCCCACGGATTGCGTCCTTCATTGGGCCAAACATGTGGAAATCCGACGGTGCGAGATCGGGGCTGTAGGGTGCATGAGGAAGAACAGTCCACTGAAGTTTTGTGAGCTCCTCTCGGGTGCGAAGACTTGTGTGAGGTCTTGCGTTGTCATTAAGAAGGAGAAGTTCGTTCAGATTTTTGTGAACAATTGTGACAGCACTACCAACAGAGATGTCAAGTTGAGCACTGAGATGTTTGATGGTGATCCGTCGATTATCTCGAACGAGTGTGTTCGCACGCTCCGCCATTGCAGGAGTCACAGCTGTGCACGGCCGGCCCGCACGCGGGAGATCAGACAGTCTTGCTTGACCTTGCGGCGATGATGACACACGCTTTGCCCAATGACTCACCGTGCGTTTGTCCACTGCCAGATCACCGTAGACATTCTGCAAGCGCCTATGAATATCTGAGATGCCCTGGTTTTCCGCCAAAAGAAACTCGATCACTGCCTGTTGTTTGCAACGCACATCCGTTACAGACGCCATTTTAACAGCTCCGTACAGCGCTGCCACCTGTCGGAAGTCAATGAAACTATACGAGACGAAGCGGGAATGTTTGAAAATATTCCACAAGAAATTTCCGGTTTTTTCAACCAAAATTGGCCGAGAAAAAAAAATGTGTTGCATTACTTATTGAACTGCCCTCGTATGTTGCTGTCACTAAAAATAATAGAAACAACAATAACTAAAGAAACTGAGAGAACAGAACTATCACAAATATTGTGAGTAGCTTACAGTGTAAACTAATTCCTTTCATACAGTTCATCTATAAATTTGTTCATCAAAGATGCGTTGGTTATATGGAATCAGATCTTTTGTTTCATCACAGTTTTGAGTGGATTTTATTTCAGGTACGTATGGTAAAAAGAAAATACAGTGAAAGCTTGTTTAACGAACACCCCCATAAGGTGCAATTTGCATAAGGAGCAAAACAAATTGTAAAAAATGACTCACTTAATGAGTGATGTTTCACATAACAAGTGACAACATTTAATGTGACGTCACCTGCTGTTCATGTATGGCGTGCGAAATGTTCAACAATATGAACACCTTTCATTGTTGGCCGTGGCATATGAACAATGTCTTTAGTATGTACTGCAGTTTGGCTTTAGCGCTCATTCTGCTACCATCTTAGTGCAGCTTGTGTTCACACAGAGCTGTTTTTGCGTGCAAATTTTAATACCCTTTGTAGAAATGTCCCCGAAGATCGAAGTCGCAAGAAGGTGACCATAATAGAAACAAAGTGACCTTAGAAATTAAACATAAAATCTTTGGAAAACATGAAAATGTGGTGTGAGCAGTGCTGATTTAGCACACACATACAATCTGTCTACATCAACTACTTGCACTATACTCAAGAACAAGCCATGGATTGTTTGAGAAGTTTAAGATAAGAACCAGCTTCCACAGCCTTGTGAGGCACAGCGAAGCAGCCAGCTCCGACACAAAGGCAGCAGAGAACTTCATCAGCAGCTTCAAGATGCTCGTAGATTCTTAGGGTTATCTGCTGCAACAGATTTTTAATTGTGATCAGACAGGTCTATTCTGTAAAAAGCTGCTGAAGTATACCTTTATAACATCAGAGGAAAATGTATTGCCCGATCAAAAGGCACTGCTGTTCCGTGCCAATGTAAGTGGCAATATGAAAATTAAACCACTGCTTGTTTACCATTCAGAAACTCCACGAGCCGTCAAGAGGTGTTAAGTCCAGAAGAGCAGGTTAAATGTGATGTGGAGGTTCAGCAACAAGGTTTGGGTGACATATGATCTTTTTTGTGATTGGATCAATGAAGTGTTTGGTCCATTGGTGAAGAAATATTTACTTGAGATGAATCTCCCACTCCATGTCTTGTTTGTTATGGACAATGCTCCTACCCATTCTCTAGGCCTGCAAGACCACCTCCTTGAAGAATTTCAATTAATCAAGATCCAGCTTCTGCCTCCCAACACCACTTCGTTACTCCAGCCTATGGACCAGCAGATTATTTCTAACTTTTAGAAGCTCTTTACTAAAGCATTCTTCAAGCATTGCTTTGAATTGACTGAAGCTACCAATTTCACGCTCAGAGAATTTTGGAAATATCATTTTAACTTCGTTGCCTGCGACAAGATGATTGAAAAGGCGTGGGAAGGGGTTACCAAGGAAACTCTCACTTCTGCTTGGAAGAAGCTTTGACCGGAGTGCATTGTTGATTGTGACCCTGAAGCATTTGAGTCAGTACCTGTGGCACCTGTAGTCAATGAGAGTGTGTGTTTGAGCAAGTGCATGGGACTAGAAGTGGATAACAGTGCTGTTAATGAGCTTGTGGAAGATCACAGCCAAGAAATGACCATCTAAGAGCTTATGGAGTTACAGAGGAGGACGAGGAGACAGTGGCAGAGGTGCCAACAGCAAAGCAGCAGTCTTCTGGCGCAGTAAGAGAAATGCTGAAAGTATAGGAATTGGTTGCATCGTACGTCGATTATCACCACCCCAATAAAGCGGCTATGCATGCTACAAGTTTGACAGTAATGCTGTGTTGCACCTTCGCCAAGTGTTGAAGCATTGGCAGAAACAGATGACTATAGATAGCTTCCTAGTAAAAAAGAACTAGTTATGTATCATAAATAATAAAGTACATAATACTGTAAGTATAATTTTCTTTGAATAAAGGGCATGAATAACATAAAACTTTTGTACTTTTTCTGCATGGAATGCATTATCATATTTTGTATTAATTTAGATGGGATAAATTGTTTTACTTAATGAATGTTTCACACTACGAGTAAGATTCTGGAATAAATTATGCTCTCTATGCAAGGTTCCACTGTAGTGGGGGAGGAAGCAGGAAGGGGGAGGACCAGACAGAAATTCCGTCCAAGTTCTCCACGTGGCAGTGGTCGAAGAGAGGAGGGAGAAGCATCACAATATTAAATCATTCCAAAGTAAAAGAAAATGTATGTGAAGCAACTGATAATAAAGGAAACAGGAATAAAAAAAAGAAAAAAAAAAGAAAAAGAAACAGACCCAGAAGTTGCAGAGAACAGCAGTGACTCGACCGAGTGATGTGGCGCAGTGGTTAACACACTGGACTCGCATTCAGGAGGCTGATGGTTCAAACCCACATGCGGCCATCGTAATTTAGGTTTTCTATGATTTCCGTAAATCGCTTCAGGCTAATCGCTGGGATGATTCCTTTGTAAGGGCACAGCCGACTTCCTTCCTCATCCTTTCCTAATCTGATGGGACTGATCATCTCGCTGTTTGGTCCCTCCCCCAAATCAACCTCCAAACAACAGCAATGACTAGAGATGGAAATATTTATTTATTGTTCCGTAGAGTCAGGTAGTGAGCGAATTGCAGGGATAGGGAACATTTCAAATTGTATGTAGTTTAGATGTAACTTACATAAATGCAAACTATGCAGGTAAAACATCAAATTAAAAACATATATCCAACTAACAGAAAGTTGTGTTATGCTGAAGAAGGATCAGCAGGAAGCAGAGTTTAGCTAACTATTACACTCAACAAATAAGTACATGAATACCAAAAACCAGATTTTTGAATGCCTGTGATAGTGCTCAAAATAAATATGTGTAAAACAATTTAAGTTTAGTGATGGTATTCATTTCCTATCAAAAATTCATGGACCACATAAAAAGATTTCTCTATTAGATACTCCTTCAGAATGTGAATTTTGACACTTTGAGGGCATTTGATGTGTGATGGTAGTGCATTAAACATGTTGGAGTAATAAACCTCTTTTTAAATCAGATTTAGACTTTTCAGTTCCATGTACAAACTTCATGTGTTGTAGTAACAATATTCACTGTTGTCATTGTACAGAGCAAAGTTGTTACAGGTAAATGTCAACAAGGAAAAAATATACTGTGAGGCTTTAGAAAGGATACCTATCTTTCAAAACAAGAGCCTGTAAGGGTGTCTATGATGGACACCATTCATTATTCTAATAGCTTTTTTTTCTTTTTCCACAGTGGATTCACCCCCACCCACCCAAAGAGTTTGGTTCCCCAGAATATAATAGTATATGACATTAATGAATGAAAGCAGCCAAAGTAGGAAGCCTTAATGGTATCTACTTAATCCACAGAAGCAATAATACCTTGTGCAAATATTGGTGAGCTAAATCTTTTAAAAAGATGAAGTATGTAGGTTGAAAGGGATGAATTAGCTGGGAGCAAGGCTAAATGAAAAGTGAAGCAAACAAATAAGGCTGCAAATTCACATTAAGAAATCGTACATACATTTTGTACAACTGAATACTTAAGGTAAAGCAATGTTGCTGATAAAACTCACAGCTGATTACTTAGTATGTTGCAGTCTGATTTTTCTTTCTGTTTGAAATTATCTCAAATCAATTATGTTATGGAGAGATTGCACTTATTTTAGAGATGTTAGGTTTTCATCGTCATCATTTTATTATAACTTGGTACCACATTGGTGCAGGGTTGGTATGGTGATTAGTGGATGTGATGTTAATTTAAGGGATGGCCGGATGCCCATCCTGTTGCCACCCCAACATGTGTTTACCACAACTGTCTTTGTGTAGTGTTCTCCATGTGAAAGTGAACAAAAGTTTTCTAAATGTTTTTAAATTATGTAACTGAGATTGAACTTGGGTACGAGTCCTTTGTTCACCTGGTGGGAGGTGGAAAATTGCCTAAAAGCCACATTCAGGCTGACCGGCGCACCTACCCTTGTCATTAATCTATCGGATAGATCTGGTGCTCCTCCACATCTTGGAAGTGACACTTTAATATGCATGGCTATCCAGGCAGGTATGCTAGGTTTTTTATAATACAGTGTGTAAATATTTAGCCTGGAAGAATTTATAAATTATGTTTAAACAATGGAAAATCCAGGATGGAATGTAACAATACCAGAGAAGGAAGTTACTACTCACCATATAGCGGAGATGCTGAGTTGTGATAGGCACAACAAAAAGATTCATACAATTATAGCTTTCGGCCATTAAGGCCTTTGTCAGCAGTACACACACATATACACACGCACACACACGTTCATGCAAAATTGGTGTGTGCAAGTTGCGTTTGCGTGAATGTGTGTGTGTGTGTGTGTGTGTGTGTGTGTGTGTGTGTGTGTGTGTGTGTGTGTGTGTGTGCGTGTCTACTGCTGACAAAGGCCTGAATGCCTGAAAGCTATAATTGTGTGAATCTTTTTGTTGTGCCTATCGCGACTCAGCATCTCCGCTATATGGTGAGTAGCAACTTTCCTTCTCTGGTATTGTTAAATTATGTTTAATGTTTTCCTTTCTGCATATTTCCTTTTGAAGCATTGGCACTATCCTTGTGATTGTTATTATGCTGTCTAATATTTTATTTCATATCCCGCATGTTCTAATTTAAGTAATTCAGTTAGCTGAACAGAAATGTCTGGTTATAGCAATAGCATCTTCCACATTCTCATTAAGATTTGTTTATCTTGTTTAAACTTCAAAATTTTGCTTTGATGAATACACATTTCTTGTTGTAATTCTATTGTGTTCACTTGTAAGCCAGTTCCATTTTCTGAGTCCTGTTGTTATTCATTTTTTCCCCTTTCTGTTTGGCTTTTGTATCCACTCTCTCAGACATCTGAACTAGTCTGCTTTCTGAGTTATTCTGTGTGTTGATTCACAGTATGTTGTAACATTCAATAATTGTGTTTTTTCATATGAAATTTCTGGACTAATTCATGTAGTTTAGTAGCATCACTTTTCTTTGGTCTTCTGTTTCTACATTTACACACATACTACGCTGGCCACTGTATAGTGCATGGCAGACGATACTTTTTACCATAAGGAGTCATTTCCTTTCCTGTTCCCACTCGCAAATGGAATGAGGGAAAAATGACTTTCTACATGTCTCTGTATGAGCCCTACTTTCTATTATCTTTGTGGTCCTTGTGCAAAGTGTGCATTGGCGGCAGTAGAATCAATCAGCAGTAAGCTACAAATGCTGGTTCTCTATATTTTCTCAATAGTTGTTTGTGAATAGAATGTCTTCTGTCCCCGAGAGATTCCCATTTGACTTCACGAAGCGTCTTCCTAAGACTTGCATGTTGTTCAAGCAATACTCAAGAATAGGTCACACTAGTATTCCATACACAGTCTCCTTTGTAGAGAACTACACTTCCCTAAAATTCACCCAATAGATCAAAGTTGACCAATTGCCCTCCCTAATACCATCCTTATGTGCTTGTTCCATTACATATCGCTTTGCAACTTTTTTAAATTGCACACTATTATTGCTGTGTTAGGACATTACAGGGTTATTTTTCATATTTGTCTGCATTAGCTTACATTTTTCCACATTTATTACAAACTGCTATTCATCACACCAACTGGAAATTCTGTCTAATCAAACTTGTATCCTCTTAAAGTCACTAAATGTTTACACATTCCTGTACACCTTAGAACCATCAGCAAATATTCACAGATTGGCTACACCCTGAGCCAGCAGCCTGAAAACGACTGACTGCTGCCAAAAGTATCATTAGCTGTTTGCAAGCTGCGGCCAGCTGCTCCTGCATCCACACACAGGATGCACACACATCCTATCCATTCGAGTATTTCTAAATTTTAAATATTAACCATAAAAGCACACAGAGAAAGATAAATATATAACTTGCTGCTGTCCTGTGTGTCACCACAGGAAGCTGGCTCCCTATTGAAACGTGTGGCTGGCCTTTCAAAAGAAATGACAACTGCTCTACAGACTACATGAATCTACACTTTAAACTTACTGTAATGTGAGACTACACCTCTTAAATACAAAAATGTGGAAGGAATTCAAGTATAAAACTTTGGAAGCACACACAGAAAGCTAAATATGCAACTTGCTGCTCTCCTGGTGTTATCAGTTGAGGCTGGAACCTGTCATCTGGGATCTAAGGTCACACTTGGATCATTCCAGTGGCTGAGATTTAATGGCTGACCACACAGCCTTTGTCTTATTTTTATGATTTAAAATTAGCCTGTTATTTGCCAGTTGTTTTGCTGCCATGAAAACTCTTTTAAATTTGGTTTTATAGAGTCTAACATACTCAATGAAATTAATATTAAATTAATATTAAATTAATTTAGTTCTCTATGCAGTTGCCTTTTCCTTACACTGGAAATTTTTATGCCCTGGGTAATCCACTTTACTTTATCTGTTTTTTTTTATTGCTGCAGAGTCTAGGTGGAAATGTTTAATTAAAGGCACCAATAAAACTATTTAGGAATTTCTCAAAGTTTTTGTCACTTGTTACAATGATCAAAAGTCCATATTTTCTCTTTTAGCTTCTCACTACATATTAGCAAGTTTTCTTTGCTAAAGTTCCTGCTTATATGGGTTCTCATGCATGTGAGATGTTCCTGTCTGTCTGTGGCAGTTCAATGAACAATGCACAATAATCTGAAATATCTAGAATTAGACAAAATTCATACACATCTTCATATACATAATTAGTTAGAACATTGTCAATACATGTTGCTGATAGCCCATTGTCTCTGGTACATTCAAAGAAATTCAATTTGAAACCATATTTCTTTATTAAGTCAGTGAATCTTGAAGTATGGCTACTATCGCATGTGATACCAATATATATGGGAAGGGTAGAGAGAGCTACTCACCACATAAAGGAGGCCTTAGCTTCTAGAATAACAGTGACTCTCTACTTCTGATGAAGGATATAATCTGAAATGTAAACATTTCTGGCATCCTTTTTCATTCTGCCTGGCAACCACCATCAGTTGAGCCCCTATGATGAGAATGTAATTATGTGACATAATATGAAGAATTAAGGCATTATTGTGGTATGGTATCTTAATTGTGAATGTTTTTAAATATTTTTACTCCAGATGTCAGATATACACTGTGCTTGTACTTACATGGCAATTGTATGTCACCATTGCAGGAGGGACTCTCCATGAAATATAGTAACTGATGTGCAACTTCTAAAGCAACAAAGACTCTTACTACACAATAAGTGTAAAAACAAAGCATAGGATTATAGACAGAGAGATACTGAACAAAACACATTTGGCTGTTGATAGGACAATGTGTGAAGCTTTCAGTAACTACTGTAACTGAATATTGTCAAAAGGTCCCTCACAAAACCCAAAAAAATTCTGGCTATATATAAAGCTGTTATTGGCACCAAAGTTAATGTCCAGACACTCACTGACAAGACACGACACACCCATCTGTGAGAAGGATAGCAGAAATGACCCACAGAACTATTGTCCAATATCCTACATTTACATTTGGTATATAATTAGAACATATACTGAGCTTATACCTAATGAGGTATCTAGAACAGAATGTCCTTCTCCATTACAACCAGCATGAATTTTGAAAACATCAGTAGGACTAATCCCAACTCACACTGTCTCACACAACTTTCCTTCTGAGCACTTGTGCTGTGGCTAGAAATGTTCTCCATCAACTATTTATAACTTTTCATTAATCACAGTAGGAGGTTGACAGAGCTTCGTCCACGAGACTCAGAGGGCCATAGACACGGGTTCACGGGTAGATGCCGTGTTTCTTGACTTCCGCAAGGCGTTCGATACAGTTCCCCACAGTCGTTTATTGAACAAAGTAAGAGCATATGGACTATCAGACCAATTGTGTGATTGGATTGAGGCGTTCCTAGATAACAGGACGCAGCATGTTATTCTCAATGGAGAGAAGTCTTCCGAAGTAAGAGTAATTTCAGGTGTGCCGCAGGGGAGTGTCATAGGACCGTTGCTGTTCGCAATATACATAAATGACCTGGTGGATGACATCGGAGGTTCACTGAGGCTTTTTGCAGATAATGCTGTGGTGTATCGAGAGGTTGTAACAATGGAAAATTGTACTGAAATGCAGGAGGATCTGCAGCGAATTGACGCATGGTGCAGGGAATGGCAACTGAATCTCAATGTAGACAAGTGTAATGTGCTGCGAATACACAGATAGATAGATCCTTTATCATTTAGCTACAAAATAGCAGGTCAGCAACTGGAAGCAGTTAATACCATAAATTATCTGGGAGTACGCATTAGGAGTGATTTAAAATGGAATGATCATATAATGTTGATTGTCGGTAAAGCAGATGCCAGACTGAGATTCATTGGAAGAATCCTAAGGAAATGCAATCCGAAAACAAAGGAAGTAGGTTACAGTACGCTTGTTCGCCCACTGCTTGAATACTGCTCAGCAGTGTGGGATCCGTACCAGATAGGGTTGATAGAAGATATAGAGAAGATCCAACGGAGAGCAGCGCGCTTCGTTACAGGATCATTTAGTAATCATGAAAGCGTTACGGAGATGATAGATAAACTCCAGTGGAAGACTCTGCAGGAGAGACGCTCAGTAGCTCGGTACGGGCTTTTGTCAAAGTTTCGAGAACATACCTTCACCGAAGAGTCAAGCAGTATATTGCTCCCTCCTACGTATATCTCGCGAAGAGACCATGAGGATAAAATCAGAGAGATTAGAGCCCACACAGAGGCATACCGACAATCCTTCTTTCCATGATCAATACGAGACTGGAATAGAAGGGAGAACCGATAGAGGTACTGAAGGTACCCTCCGCCACACACCGTCAGGTGGCTTGCGGAGTATGGATGTAGATGTAGATGTAGATGTAGAATTTAATGGTGCAGTACTGTTCATTCTTTTGCTGGTTGATTGTCATAAGACACCAGCAGACACAACTTTACTTCAGATGCTCTCAAAACTCCTGTAGCAGCTGCAGCAAGTTTAAAAGTGCATTGAGTCCAGGGCATTATTCAGCCAGTCATCCGGAGGGAGGAGCAACGACACTGTCAGTTCGTACACAGTCTTACCAGTCTCACGTCTTTTCGTACACAGTCTTACCAGTCTCACGTCTTTTCGTAACACATTTCGTAAGTGTCTCTGCTGTTATATATAAGCTGCGTTCAAAAAGAAACAAGCCAGAGTCTGGAATGCGCAAACTGGTGACAGGAGGGTAATATCGTGGCCTATGTACCAAGGAGTGGTTCCGACCAGAACGTGGAAATTCACAGCCCGTCACCGGAGGGCACGTGTGCATGTCACGTGACTATATAGAGCTAGCAGCAGCATGCATCAATTGTCCAACACTGCCAGTTGCATTGCAAACAGTGACATGGAGGCATCAAAAGAAGAGCAAAGAGGTGTTGTTCATTTTCGGACAGCAGAAGGAGTAGGAGGAATGAGCATTCATTGACAAATGTCACAAGTGTATGGTGAACACTGCATGTCCCTTGCAGTGGTCAAGGCGTGGCACAAGCACTTCAGGGAAGGACATTAGCCGATGATGCACAGTCTGGAGCATGACAGTGCATTACCAATGGCATTACCCAGCTGGTGGATGCACTCATTATCCAGGACCTCCAAGTGACAGTGAAAGCCATAGCTCCTGTGGTCTGATTGAGCGTCAGAAGTTTTCACACCATCATGAAGGACCAACTGCACATGTGCAAAGTGTATGCCCAATGACTGCCCCACAGTCTTCAACCACACCAGAAAGCATGTTGAATGGCCCAGTGTCTTGCTCATCTGCAGCACTATGCTCGGGAAGGGAATGCGTTCCTGGCACGAGTGGTGGCTGGAGATGACAAAGTCTCCAGTGGAAGCATCCAAGGTCACCACCACCAAAAAAAAGTCAAGGCCATCCACACAAGTGCAGGAAACATTATGCTAAAGTCCTTGTTTGACCAAGATGCCCCCCCCCCCCCCGCCCCCTTCTGATTTGCTTCCTGTAGCATGGGACAACAGTGTATGCCCAGCGTTACTTGCAAACCTTGACCACCCTTCGCCAAGCGATCAAATCAAAACGACCCGGCATCCTCACCCATGGGGGTCATTCTGCTCCAGAACAATGCAAAGCCTCATACGCCTAACACAGTCGCAGCAGAAATTCAAATGGGAGGTTGTTGGCCACCCTCCATAGAGTCCAAACTTCTCTCCCTGTGATTACGCCATTTTCGGACCCCTTAAAAAGACTCTGAGGGGGAAACTATTCACCTCAGACAATGACTTCCAGCTGTAATTATGCCTCCGACTTGTTTCTTTTTGAATGCCCCTTGTAATTTTAATCACCTTTTACAAGGGCCTTCAAATGTAGTTAGACCCACTTTTCTTTTCATGCATTTCAGTTTTACGGTTTTTGTCACCTTATGCTACCAAAATTCCTTTGCGATTTCACTGTGTAATTTTCTTATGTTCTTTTTATTGGGTCTTGATGTTTTTATTTTTAGTTTTACAATGAGCCTCTGCCATGTTGTTATATAGTATTCCAAGAGGCTTACACAGCTTCTTGTGCTGTCTTCTGTGATGTTAATTTATTGTGAATCCTCCTAGACAGTTAATCTTGACCTTCCGTGATTTCATTTGTTATTATTGTATTTTTCAAATTTAATTATTTCTCATTAGGCTAGAGGTACTGGTAGGTTGAGTTGCTGTAAAATAGATCATGGTTTGCTTTTTCTAAGTTTCTTTTTTCTAAATTTCAGCGATTGATGGTCTCTGTGAAGAACCTGTCTATTACAATAGAAGAAAGGCTTCTACTGAAACTCTTCCTATTTGTGGGGTACAGCCAGTTGGATGCTGACCAAGAAGCTATGGAAGAAAGTGATGTTGAGACTCAGAGATTGATCACTGAAGCCTCATCAATTAGTACAAAGCGCTATTACTTTGGAAGTTTACGTCTTGAGCCCAGCCAGGTTTGAAATTTTTTCCAGTGAACTTTATATCAGAAATGTAGACAGCCATCATGATTTCTGTAATTCACACATTTCAGGAAGTCTTTCAGATAGTAATTATCATAATTTCCATTGTAGATTCGGTTGAGTGTATTGACATCTAACAAGTTGGCTCCTGAACTGCGCACTATCAAGCGTAAACTTGGACTGAAGCTAATTAAATTTGAAGATGCCGCAGTTGATTTGGAGCCATACTACAAAACCCATCAGTTTGAGAGCAGTCTTTTCCTCGTTAATTCTATAATCAAACATTTCAAAGAGGTATGTACCAATCACTGTTTAAAAAAATCTAGATGTGTGACATATTTTAGAATGGTATACACTACCTGAAAAAGAAATGGAGGGGGGGGGGGGGGGGAGCACCCAGAAGTCATGGTCAGATGTCAGTGTAACTTCATACACATACACACCATGGGTGAGTATGTGAATGATTAGAGTTTTACTTCTCTTTGACAGGTATAATGGCCACCAGAACCCATTAGTGTTGTTACAAGGCCGGGTAGGGTATAAAAGCGGCATTAACACTGTCCACTGTCATATGTTGAGTGATCTCTGCGAAGGACAGAGAGATGTTGCTTACTTGTGTGAGACAATGTTGTCAGCACCTGACAGAGTTTCAAAAGGTCCTCATTGTGGGTTTCTATTTGGCTGGCTGGCCAAATCATGGAGTGTCCATGTGGCATTAAGAAGTGACAGTGGCCTGATGTTGGACTGCATTGGAATATGAGAGCAGGCATACTCATCATCAGGTTTCCAGCTGACTACGTCTGACCAACACATTGGAGGATCACTGTATTATGCACCAAGCATTTTGTAACATTTGCCATCCCAGAACAATTAATTCAACATTCTCTGTGTCATTCTGCACCATTGGTTAGAGACTTGCAACAGCTGGGCTAGGAAAGTACTGTCCCATGTGTAGGTTACAATTAACACCATGACCCAAATAGCTGCAAATGAAATACTGGCGTAACTGGGAAGCATGGACTGCTGATGATAGTGTCACATTGTGTTCAATGATGAATCACAGTTCTGCAGTACGTGGGGAGAGATCCCACTCTTTCAATATTTTGAAGAGACATAGCAGTGCCACTCCTGGCATCTTGGTCTGGTACGATTTCAGGTGTTCACTGGTAGCAAGTGAGGGACAACAATCTGTCATGGAAATCCTGTTACCTCTCATGTGACACTATTGTGGTGCCATTTTTCAACATGACAGTTCTCATCCACACATGGTACACATCTCTATGAACTAGATGCATGATGTTGAGGCACTCCCATGGCCAGCAAGGTGCCCAGATCTTTCTCCAATAGAACATGTGTAGGAGCAGATTAGATGGCAACTCCATACAGTGCCAGTATCTAGGATATCAAGGACCATTTAAAACAGTTGTGGATTGTTGGCCTCAGGAGAGGATGCAATGACTTTATGATAACCTTCCCAACCAAATCAGTGCATGCATCCACACCAGAAGGTATGCAATGACATGCTGATAAGTGGGCTCAGACTGCCAAGTTCCTTAAAAATTTTTGTTACATTTTGCACTCACTGTGAAATAAAATCATACACTCTCTTATCCTGTGAAGTTTCATTTCATTTCTTAGTCCCCTTCAGGGTGTTTTACTTTTTTCATTGGGCAGTTTATTATGTAAAGAATTTTCCTAATTGAAGGGGTAGGCAGAAGAAAGTACTAACATGAGCATGTTTTGAGATATTGCGTATTACGTGTTTGGTTAAATTCAAAGACAAGAACATACATACCGTAAGAGAAAACAGTATGTATAGTAGACAGAGCTATCTAGCAGTATGTAGGCAGCTACTATGTACTGGCATGACACACACCCGAAAACACAACAGATAATGTGTTTAGTCATATACCTACTAAATTGAGGATTAGTAGTTTCTTCTGCCAATCCCTTCAGTTTACACATGTTAATAGTCTCCTTTCGTGCACTTTTTAATTTTGTACTAAAATAGATATTTGTCTAATTAAATATTTTGTGGCGTTAAGAGATGTACATCAATTAGGCATTCAATTATGTATGAGGTCTCTGCAGAAAGTAAGTTTACTAGATTTTTATGTAATTAAAAAAATTGTTTTAGAATAAAAAGGAATTGCAGGATATTGTTGATATACTTGTTGACTAGTTTTCCATGTAATCACTGTCCTGTTTGGTGTCGATTGGTGAGCCATGGTTCAAGCTTCTTTATGCTCTCCTCGATGAACTCTTCAGCCAGCTCCTTCGTCCACTTCAGAACCCCTTTCTGCACCAGCTCGTCAGTTGAAAATTTAATTCCACTCTTGTGTGTCTTCAGGTAAGTGAAAAGATGATGATCTGAAGGCATCAAGTCATGGGAAAGTGAGTGGTGGTGCAAAACATCCCAGCCAGTTGAGTCCAAGAGTGCTTTCATGGCTAAGGTTTTGTGAGGATGAGCAATCTGGTGCAACAAGCACATTTGCCTCATTGGCATTCCCCTCCTTTTGTTTTGAATGCCCCTTTAGAGTTTTTTAGGGTCTCACAGTATCATTGTGCATTGATGGTCTCCCCCAGAAGCATAAATTCGACCAAAAATGCCTTTTTGATCAGGCCATCATTTTTTTAACCCAAAATTGTGGTTTCAAATTTTTTGACAGATGGGTAATTGGTGTGATGACTCTGTTTTGTCTCAGGCCTGCAATTGTCCATCCTTGTTTCATCTCCAGTCACAATAGAGCTCAGAAAATCCTTACCTTCCAGTTCAAGTTGCTCAAGAATGTGTGGGCACTATTGACCCAATTTTTCTTGTGTTGCTCAGTCAGCTGTTTTGGGACTCATCTTGCACACAGTTTCTGGTATACAACCATTTCTGAGAGTATCTCATATGAGAGAGTTTTGGAGTTATGTGGAAACAACATAGAAATTTCATCCATTGTCAGTTGTTGACCTTCATGATGTTTTCTCAATTTTTTGCATCAATACATCAGTCAGAATAAATGATTTTCCACTCCTCTGTTCATCATAAACATTTATTCTACCTCCATTAAACTCCCTACACTACTTAAATACACTAGTTCTGTTCATAACACCTTCACAATAAACCATTTTGATTCACAAAGAAATTTCCTTCAGGATGTGGCTCGCACTTGGCACAATTTCTGACCATCTTCATTCATGCATCTGGACACTATAATGTGAGTGTACCTACCATCCTTTTCCTGTCATGCTTGCTCTGCTCAAGAGACCCCACTCTTACCACTCTTTTCTAACCCTCACAAAACAGAAAACCACGGAGTGTTATCTCTGTATGTCCATCTTTTTAGCAATGGTTGTGGGACTCGGCTGTTTGATAGATGATGTCAAATTAAATGCCTTTCAGCTGTCAATTTTCAACCTTATTTTATTGGGCAACCAGTTTCAGCATTTTACCGACTGATGTGCAGGAATAATCTACCTCACTTGTGATCTACTAATACCAGAATTGCTGGCCCCTGTTTTGGTCACAAGTGATGCAGATTATTCCTACACGTCAGTCAGTGGCCTGAAGATGGTGTAGTAAAATGCTGAAACTGGTTGTCCAATAAAATAAGGTTGAAAATTGACAGCTGAAAAGTGTTTAATTTGACATCCTCTACAGAGCTTTATGTTCACAGCACACTTAATTTCTGAACATGCCTTATACAAACACTATTGCACACTTCCTTGTATGCTCCTGTAATCATATTTACTGCATATAGAATGCATGCTCATCAGCTGCAGTTACCCGCTGACAAATGAGCCTTGTTGGGAAGTGGCTGTAAATAACTGATAGAAAGAACAAGGGAATACATTACTAAAGTTATTTTTTTGCCAAGAGTGATTTTCTGTAGCCACTGTCGTACACTGTAATGGAAATAGGTATGTTTTTTTTTCTTCTCCCGTAGCCACTGTCATACACTGGAATGGAAATTTGAGTGTTTTTTTTCCTTTGTTTGCTATGGGGGGAGGGGGGGGGGGTTACAAATGTCAGAAATTATTGATGTAGTACCCTTTGAAATTACTAACACTAAGTGTGCACACATGCACTTAACAAAAGCACTGCTAATAACAACTGATGATAACAGCAACAATGATGGAAAATGTGACAGACATTGCAAGGATAAAAGAAATCTCTACTTGCTTTGGTATGAGATGTGTGTACAGTAAGGAGGAGCTACTGTATTTATTTTTAAATCAGTTTGAAATGTATTAAAGAGATTAGAATATTAGTTTTATATACAATTTGATAAATAAAATAAATAGAAGCCAGAGAAGGTAGAGAAATGAAAATTAATACAATATATTTCTATAAGGTTGTGGCAGTTGATATTACTGTGATATTTTGTAGGCAGGGCAGATAGGCACAACAAAAAGACTACTAAACTCTAAGCTTTCGGCCAAAAAGGCTCCTGCCGAAATAGACAAAACACACACACACACACACACACACACACACACACACACACACAGAGATATATATTCACGCAATTCCAGCTCACACATGCATGACCACTGTCTCTGGCTGCCAGAACCAGACCGTCTCTGTCAGAATTATGTCATAATCTACAAACTGTAAAGTTTTTATTTCTTCTCCCTGCTTCATACGTAAATGTATATATCTCACAAATTGTAGCAAATTTCTAGAAAAAGAGTGAGTATGGATAAATTTAACATGACAGTTAAGCTAACTTTATGCTAAATTTTACTATATGTAATTGTTTTGTTTTGTGGATTCCAGAAACATTTTAAATTTAAAGTCACTTGAATATGTGGTTAGATTGTTTATAAAACTTTTGTATATTGCTGGTGCTGCTGTGTTGTTATTTTTGTCATTGTTGTTGGCGTGATCTTCAGTACGAAGATGGGTTTGAAGAAACTCTCCACTTTTAGGCTGTTCTGTGTGAGTGCGATCTCTTCATACATATTGTGATCTACATCCACTTGAACCTATTTGCTGTAGTCAAGCTTTGGTGTCCCTGAACAATTCTTATTGCCTTCACTTCCCTCTCTTTTGAAACAGATAACTGATGATTCCTTGATGCCTCAGGATGTGTTTACTCCCCACTTCAGTACCTTTTCATTACGTATCTGATCAACCCCCCTAATCTTTCTGCATTCTTAACAAATATTGCATTTCCAGAATGAGATTTTCACTCTGCAGCGGAGTGTATGCTGATATGAAACTTCCTGGCAGATTAAAATTGTGTGACCGACCGAGACTCGAACTCGGGACCTTTGCCTTTTGCGGGCAAGTGCTCTACCACTGAGTTACCGAAGCACGACTCACGCCCGGTACCCACAGCTTTACTTCTGCCAGTATCTCGTCTCCTACCTTCCAAACTTTACGGAAGCTCTCCTGCGTACCTTGCAGAACTAGCACTCCTGAAAGAAAGGATATGCGGTGACATGGCTTAGCCACAGCCTGGGGGATGTTTCCAGAATGAGATTTTCACTCTGCAGCGGAGTGTGCGCTGATATGAAACTTCCTGGCAGATTAAAACTGTGTGACCGACCGAGACTCGAACTCGGGACCTTTGCCTTTCGCGGGCAAGTGCTCTACCACTGAGCTACCGAAGCACGACAACAACGAAGTCTGTCAACTGTCTGTTAAAGATTGTGAGAATGTATGCAGAATTGCATAAATTTGGTGATGTTTTTTTCATTTTCATAAGGTTTCTTGCAAATAATTTATTGTGGTTTCGTCCAGAATTCAGCTGACCATTAAGTTCTTGGACGCGTGATGCACATTAGCCTGGAGACTTATTGCTGAAAAATTGTTTTTCTGAATGTCTTGGTGTGATTCTGCATGTTATATAGTGGGGATATAATCTGCCAGTTTTCTTATTACTGATCTAACTAAAATTTCAAATCACTCATTTTCAGGAACTGAAGTGGCAGGCAGCTATCATCTTGGGATCTGTCGATTTTTTGGGAAACCCCCTTGGCCTTGTGAACGATGTGTCTGAGGGGATGTCTGGTCTTATTTTTGAGGGCAATGTTACTGCACTTCTGAGGAATGTTACACATGGCCTTTCCAATTCAGCTGCTAAAGTCACTGGTAAAGGATTTATTTAGTTAATTGTTGTTTTCATATCTGAGTGTGCTATTTATGAAAATGCATGGTGTGTGTGTGTGTGTGTGTGTGTGTGTGTGTGTGTGTGTGTGTGTGTGTGTGTGTGTGTGCGTGTGTGTGTGTGCGTGCGTGTGCGTGTGTGTGTGTGCGTGTGTGTGTGTGCGTGTGTGTGTGTGCGTGTGTGTGTGTGCGTGTGTGTGTGTGCGTGTGTGTGTGTGCGCGCGTGTGTGTGTGTGTGTGTGTGTGTGTGCGTGCGTGCGCGTGTGCGTGTGCATGCAAAACAAAATGGCACAGGGGAGTATCGTGCGATGATTCATTTTCATTCATGAAAATGTTACAGCTGTGATTGGACAATCCAGCTCTCTCCTGGAGCCTTCTGAATTGGCTGTCACAACTACATCATTTTCAAATTTTAGAAAGATTCTGTTATTTAGAGTAAAGCAGCGATGAGTATAACATGCTAAAAATCAAACAAAAACAGTCTCAATCGCGTTTTCAGATTTTTATTCATTAGCAACTGGTTTTGGTCCTTTCCTCAGACCATCTTCAGGCATTTTACACCATAATGGCTGCTGATGACAGGAAAAGCCTGAAGATGATCCAAGGAAAGGATCGAAACTGATTGCTAATAATAATAATAATAATAATAAAACCCGTGGAGGCCCGGGAAAAGAATAGGCCTCCGGTATGTTCTGCCAGTCGTAAAAGGCGACGAAAAGAACAAACCACTAATAGGGCTAACCCCCCTTTTTGTGTGATTAGTTGGTTCAGGACAGAACCAATGAAGCCTCAGACAAGCGCTGTCATGGTCGAGGACGACGCTTGAACCCTATGCCCGTCCACAATGGTAACGACACTGCTAGCCACACGGAAAATGATTTAAATCCAAATAGAGGTGTTTTGCAGGATATGCTTCCTGCAACCACTCTACAAGGAAAACAAAGACAGAGGATGAGATGGTCAGATGAAGTTAACCGACACCTCATGTTCTGTTATTACCAAGCAACAAACTTAGGAACCAACACAACTGGATACAGATCACGAGTATACACAAAATTTATTACCAGATACCCAGAATTAAAATTTTTAACAGAACAATGACTAGCTGATCAGATCCGTGTAATAATAAAAAATAACAGGATACCCCAGCCAGAATTAGAAAACATCAAACAACAAGTACAACAAATACTGGAACAAAATAATGTGCAATCAGAAGAAGAAGAAGAAAATACAGTAATGGACTCAAACATCCCAGAGCAAACAAACAAAGAACAACACGCATCAATTAAACAATCAGAGGA
Source organism: Schistocerca cancellata (assembly GCF_023864275.1). Classification (NCBI taxonomy): domain Eukaryota; kingdom Metazoa; phylum Arthropoda; class Insecta; order Orthoptera; family Acrididae; genus Schistocerca; species Schistocerca cancellata. Next base: position 150,757,292 of record NC_064628.1, read on the forward strand.
AAACGAAATCTTAAGACAGCCACCAGAACAAGCAAAAATAGAATACGAAGTGACACACATGTTAGATATAGAAGAAAAATTTCATCTGACATATATGGAATACAAAGACACAAATACAGACATTAGACCATTCTTGCATAGACCGCCAAATAACCCAAAAGTTGAAACAACAATAACAACTATCAACACAATCATACACAACAGAAATCAATAGGAGCACTCACTACACTAAATATACACACTAGGCAGAGATCAGAACTGACCAACACACAGAAGAAACCCACGAAACCAGCATGGCAACACAGGCTACAGACCAGTATACAAAAACTGAGAAAAGACATCGGACAGCTAACACAATTTATAAGAAATGAAATGTCAGACAAAAAACGAAAAAAGTAAAATCTCACAACAAGAAGCGATAGAGCAATTAGATGAAAAGAAGCAGAAATTACAAGCATTGGCCAAACGACTTAGAAAATACAAAAAAAGTGAAAATAGAAGGAAACAAAACCAAAAGAAATTTTACCAGACAATAGATAACACACACATTAAAATAGACAATCCACCAAACATAACAGATTTGGAACACTTCTGGAGCAACATATGGTCAAACCCAGTACAGCATAACAGGCATGCACAGTGGATACAAGCAGAAACAGATGCTTACAAGATGATACCACAAATGCCTGAAGTGATAATTTTGCAACATGAAGTCACCCAAGCAATTAATTCTACTCCCAATTGGAAAGCCTCTGGAAAAGATAAAATAGCAAATTTCTGGCTAAAGAAGTTCACCTCAACACATTCACATTTAACTAAATTATTTAACAGTTACATTGCAGACCCATACACATTCCCTGATACACTTACACATGGAATAACTGAAACCTAAAGATCAAGCAGACACAGCAAACCCAGCTAAATATTGCCCCATAACATGCCTACCAACAATATACAAAATATTAACTTCAGTCATTACACAGAAATTAATGACACATACAACATAGAACAAAATTATAAATGAAGAACACAAAGGCTGTTGCAAAGGAGCACGAGGATGTAAAGAGCAACTGATAATAGATGCAGAGGTGACATATCAAGCTAAAACTAAACAAAGGTTGCTACACTACGCATACATTGATTACCAAAAAGCTTTTGATAGTGTACTCCACTCACGGTTACTACAAATATTGGAAATACACAAAGTAGATCCTAAATTGATACAGTTCCTAAACATAGTAATGAAAAATTGGAAAACCACACTTAATATCCAAACAAATTCAAATAATATCACATCACAGCCAATACAGATTAAGTGTGGAATATACCAAGGAGACTCATTAAGTCTTTTCTGTTTCTGCCTTGCTCTGAACCCACTATCCAACATGCTAAATAATACAAATTATGGATACAATATTACTGGAACATACCAACACAAAATCACACATTTGCTATACATGGATGATCTAAAAACAAATCAACAACTCAACCAATTACTAAAGATAACAGAAGTATTCAGCAATGATATAAATATGGCTTTTGGAACAGACAAATGTAAGAAAAATAGCATAATCAAGGGAAAACACACTAAACAAGAAGATTACATATTGGATAACCACAGTGACTGCATAGAAGCGATGGAAAAAACAGATGCCTATAAATATCTAGGATACAGACAAAAAATAGGAATAGATAATACAAATATTAAAGAAGAACTAAAAGAAAAATATAGACAAAGACTAACAAAAATACTGAAAACAGAATTGACAGCAAGAAACAAGACAAAAGCTATAAATACTTATGCTATACCAATATTGACCTACTCATGGAGTAGTGAAATGGAGTAACACAGATCTAGAAGCACTCAATACACTTACATGATCACAATGCCACAAATATAGAATACATCACATACATTCAGCAACAGAAAGATTCACATTAAGCAGAAAGAAAGTAGGAAGGGGATTTATCGACATAAAAAAACCTACATTATGGACAGGTAGACAATTTAAGAAAATTCTTTCTAGAACGAGCAGAAACTAGCAAAATACACAAAGCAATCACTCATATAAAACATCGGCTACACCACTGCAATTTCATAACCACTTCTACAACCCTTTATATCACATAACATCAACAGATACGAAGAAAGTAAATTGTAAAAAGAAAACACTACATGGCAAGCACCCGTATCATCTGACGCATCCAACACATGGCTAAGAAAAGGTAATATATGCAGTGAGACGGAAGGATTCATGATTGCAATACAGGATCAAACAATAAACACCAGATATTACAGCAAGCATATTATTAAAGATCCCAATACCACAACAGGTAAATGCAGAATTGCAAACAACAAATAGTAACAGTAGATCACATCACAAGCAAATACAGAATACCCCAGAAGACATGACAATGTAGCAAAAATAATACATCAACAACTTGCCATACAACATAAACTAATAAAACAACACATTCCCACATACAAGTATGCACCACAAAATTTACTGGAGAATGATGAATACAAATTATACTGGAACAGAACCATTACAACAGATAAAACAACACCACATAACAAACCCGTCGTCATACTCACCAATAAAAAGAAGAAATTAACACAACTAATCGAAATATCCATACCCAATACAACAAATATACAGAAGAAAACAGGAGAAAAAATTGAAAAATACATCCAACTGCATGAGGAAGTCAAGGACATGTGGCATCAGGATAAAGTTGACATTATACCAATTATACTGTCAACTACAGGAGCCATACCACACAATATCCATCAGTGCATCAACACAATACAACTACATCCAAACTTATATATACAACTACAGAAATCTGTGATTATTGATACATGTTCAATTACGCGAAAGTTCCTAAATGCAATGTAACGTATACCGTACAGTTAAAAGGAAGTCACGCTTGATCAAGGTCCGTGTCACTTTCCATTTTTGACCAGACATAACATCTGAGAAAAGAAAGAGTAATAATAATAATAATAATAATAATAATGATGATGATGATGATGATGATGATGATGATGATGATGAAAAAAAAGTTGAAAACATGATCAAAACTCTTTTTATTTGATTCTTTTGCAACATTTTCACTTCTGCTGAAAATGAATTGCTGCAGTATGCTTCACAATAACTAGTGACTCATAATTAATCCTGAGTTTTTGTGCTTCAGGATCTCTGTCTGATGGCCTAGGTAGAGTCATTCTGGATGACAAACATGAGGAGACCAGACAGCGGATACGCAAAGTCAGAAACAGCAGTAGTGGTGAACATTTGGTAGCTGGACTCAAAGGCCTAGGTTTTGGCCTACTTGGAGGTGTTACCAGTGTCTTTAAGCAGACATATGAAGGAGCTGCAAATGATGGCATGCAGGTAAAGTTTACGTTATACTGAGAAGTTACATGGCATTTGTAGCACAATGGTGTATGAAGGGAAAACATTAAAATTCATTCTTGAATAGTATTGCAGAAGTAAGTATTAAATACTGTAGAGTTGAAGCAATGTCACACATACCAATATTTCATGGTGTAAAGTAGCCTAGTCCAACTTAAAAACTGCTGCCAGTGAGTGAGATGTCTAATTCAGCTGTATTGCAATGAGTAACTTTAAATCACGATAAGTGCTTCTTCAAGACTGCACAGGTGTCATACCTCAATGGCACTGCACTGCTGCTGGATGAACCTGATTGTTGTCTGCAGCAACATGTTGTAAGGCTTAATAAAGTACTCTCTGTGTGAAAAGGACTTATATCCCAAGGACAGAAAAGTATATTGTGTACTGGAGTACAACTCGCACACCTGAGTAGCAGTGTATGCTACAGCTTCTTCATATTGATTGCCTTGTTTTAAAGCTGAGATATTAACCATGTTTGCAAGATCTCCAAATATAAATTTCTGTTTCTTACTCTATGTTCTTTTTTAAAAAAGGAAAAAAGAGCATTCCATGAAGTTTTGGGAAAAAAATAAAAAATCACTTTAAAAAAGAGGTCCGTATTGGTATCATGATGAAATTCAAATGTAAATATGGCTACGTGCTGACCATTTACAAGTGTTTTTTTAAACACAGATGTGAATTAGTAATTAATACCCACTACCTTTTACATATTACAAAAATAGAAATTTTTCTACAGAATAGAGAAACTTTTTCAGTTTGTTTCCAAGTTTAACTTGTTTGTCTGTCAAACGTTTGTGTTCAAAACTTTTGGTGGCAGCATTGTGCACCCCTTTTTGTGTTAAAGACAACCTTAATGTCGACTAATGAATGTCTTTTTTAATTATTAATATCCTGAAATATCAGGTATGGCAAGATTGATTGTAAATCTTTTTGTGGATTACCAGTTTCGACATATCTGTGCTGTCATCACTGCATCTTGTAACATGTTAGCAGAATATGTTACAAGATCCAACGATGAAAGCACAGATCTGTTGAAACTGGTAATCAATAAAAAGATTTAAAAGTGATCTTGACATACCCGATATTTCAGAATAATATAACAATTAGATTGTTATATTGTTATACTGTTAGCAGTGTGTCAAACATACATGTCTCTCTCTCTCTCTCTCTCTCTCTCTCTCTCTCTCTCTCTCTCTCTCTCCTTTTTTTTTTTTTTTTTTTTTACATTGTTATTCCTTTTGAACTGTGGTGGGTTATTTACGACAAACTTCATGAGGGGATAAATATGCTGTTAAGTAATTGTCAAAATGCCTAACTCCTTGCACAGGTGTCTGCGAGGTAATCATGGGTTAGAATCACATATTATTTATTCTTACAGCATATTTTTGAACAACGAAGACTTTCTTTCTTAAAGTTCAAATATGTGTTTATTCTCATCAGTAAGGGCATCTAAAAATTTTGAAGTTTCTCCCTTAGTTATTATTTCCTCACTATATGTTACACTTACCTTTGGTGTAGTACCTATAGCTGCATCTGTAGCTCGTGGTCTTGCCAATGGCAAACCACCTCCGCTGGGACCATGTCTAGTACGGTGGTGCGGCTCCTCGGAGTATGGGACCTCATCATCATTACCTCTAGCCATACAGTATGTTATGTCTTTATGAAATTTAGTGGAAGATCATTTACAGAAAATCATTCAGTAATACTTTTGAAAACTATTTACCATTTCTTCTGTTGCGTGTATTTTTGGGTTCATCTGCAAAAAGAAATAACTGTGCTTGCTTTTTATTAGATGGAAGGTTGCTTACAAACATGAGGAACAATAGTGGTCCTAACATTGAGAATTTTGGAATCCTGGAAATGATTTTTCCCTTGTCAGAAGAATCTCCCTGCTTATATGGGTTGAAGTATTGAGTTCATTTTACTGCATTCTCATCATTAGGTATAACATCCATTGGTTGGCTATACCATCAACTCCATAAAATCTTTGTTTATCTAGAAGAATAATTTGATTTACATTGTGCATTAGATAGGTGCAGTTTCATTATTTAATGCTCATAAAATGTGGTGAATGAATGTGTAAATCGCATTCTCAATTCAGCAACTCTTCTGACAATCGAACAGTGATTTACTGACAATACTGTTGCTGTTCCGGTGGGATATTGTTCTAGAGTACACCACCTTCTCAAAATTTTTGGAAAATGATGTCAGTAGTGAAACAGTTCTGTAATTATTGATTGATTGATTTTTATTGTTGTAGAGACCTCAGAGATCATCTGAGGCATTACAAAAGTCAATGTTACATAGTATAAATGTTACACAAATAATTACAAAAACAAGAAAAATATTACACAATATAAATATGACACAGATAATTAAGTTACCTTCACACAAAAACAAAACAGAGAAACTTCTGGTACAAATTGATATTGCATAGTAAATTTAGCCAATTACAGACTTATATATAGAAGCATATAAAAACTGATCACAAAGTGTAGTCATACCATATTCTTTGCCTCCCTTAAAAATTCATCAGTTTCATAAATGCTGAGCTCAAGAAGAAATTCTTTTACTTTTTTTTTTTTTTTTTTTTTTTGAATTGTTGAATTGGAAGATCCCTGATATGTTGGGGTATTGCATTAAAAAATTTTATGGACTTGTATAAGAAGCACTTTTGTGTTTTTTTTTACAGTTACATCGGAAAGAAACTAGGTCCTGCTTGTTTCTTGCGTTATAATTATGTCGCATGTCATACTGTTGATAACTCGGATAGTTTTCCTTAATATGGATTACACACTGTAGTATAAATATTGACGGCAGGGTCATAATCTGTAATTTTTTAAAGCTTGGCCTACAGTGAGCTGTGGGTGCCAAGCTACATATGTCTTATTGCCTTCTTTTGTAGTTTGAAGACATTAGCTGCCTTGCTTTGATGTCCCCACAGTATTGTACCATAGGAAATGTGACTGTGTATTAAAGCAAAATAAACCACTTTAAGTACTGGCACGTTTAGACAAAGACGCAGCTTCCTTAGAACAAATATTCCTTTGCTAATGTTGCTTCCCACTTTTTCTATATGGCTACCCCAGGATAATTTTGAATCAATTGAGATTCCAAGAAAATTAACAGCATTTGAGCTCTGCTCAAGTTCAGTGTTATTATTCCACGATACATACAGGTCTTGTATTTTTTTTTTTTTTTTTTTTCGGTTGACACAAAGGGAATTAGCTTTACACCAATTTTCAACTTTGACAGTGCACTGGTCTGCTTCATATTTCACCTTCTGTGCTGTTTCTGCAGTTATACAGACTGTAAGATCATCTGCAAATAAGTAAGTCCTAGTTGACGGCCCAACTATGTTACATGGTAAGTCATTTATATAAATAATAAATAGAATTGGGCCAAGTACAGAACCTTGTGGGGACATCCATGCCCACAGGTAAGTAATCTGATTCTGCACCATTAAAAACCACCTTCTGCACTCTATTACTTAGATAAGATTTTATCAATTCCAGAGCACTTCCTGTAAAGCCATAGAATTGCAGTTTGTTCAATAAGATTTCATGAGACACAGTGTCGAAAGTTTTTGATAAATCAAAGAGTTTATTCTGAACCACTAGCTTGCTTTCTAGTTGCTTCACACACTGTGTTAAAAGTGATAAGGCAGATTTAACAGTTCCTAACCCTGATCTGAAGCCAAATTGACTATCAGTGAAGAATATAGCTTCTATCACTTTAGACAAGATTGGCACAATTGAAACAGGCCTAAAATTATCACAACTTGAGAGGCTGCCTTTTTGTGTATTGGAGTGACTTTAACAAACTTTAGTGCCTTTGGGAACTGAGGCTCCAAAATATATGTATTTACTACATGTGTTATGAATTCTGGCAGTTGAACTGAATCACACTTTAACATGGCTGAACTTAAACCATAAACGTCGTTACTAAAACTGTTCTTCATTTTCCTCTGTACATTAGTAACATCCTGTACCTTGACCAGTTTAAAGCTAAATGTACTTTCAGGCTTTGTGGTGTTTCTCAGGTAGTATTTATGGTCAGTGGCTATATTGGAAGTGCCAATCACCTTTATCATCTCCTATTACCTTTCTTGTAGAGGGGTTTCATGATGAATTATCTCAAGCTTTCTGGAAAAGCTCTAAGTTAGTGATGCATTACGTGTTATATGTGAATAATTTTTTAGTATTCTGTTGGAAACACCACCACATGCAAGTGGAGTTATACTTTTGAGAGAAGGTAAAATTTTTATAGTTTCAAAAAGCAAAGTGAGTGAGACACCCTATGATTGAGTTTTATGAAAGCTGCTTTTTCAATATTGTGCTTCAATTTTTGTCTTGAATTGATTTTCCCTATATTTTCTACTACTTTTAAGAAATGAATATTAAATAGATCTGCCACCAGTGATTGTCCATTCCATTTAAATGACTATGGATGTTATTCTGTTCTGTGACCAGTTGTCATTTCTTTCATTTCATTATTTTCCATGTAGAAATAAAGTCTATTGTCAGAATAATGTTTTGATGTAGTAAATAGATTGTGGCTTGAATTCTACAAGTTCTTATAATGTGAGCAGCAGTAATGGTACTGTACACCCACATGCGGGTAATTTGTTTCCAAAATATTTCAAGATGATGATTTGTGAGTTAGGAGCCTGTCATCCATTATCAGTTTCAGTATAATTTGTCAGCATCAGCAGTTTCAAATCAGAGTACTCTTATTATATTCAAGACACTCCCTTCCAACTGTTTGGAGGTCATAATTGCATAATACTTGTTGCATCTGCCACTGGGTGGTGCCAAATGGCAAGAAATTCAAAGAACTTTGCATATACAGGCTGGGTGGCTCCAGTGCGTGAGCTGGTCAGCACCATCAGTCTCCTGTCATTGTAAGCTCTGAAAATGCTTCAGAAGCCACCATTCAGCATTACAGTGGAACTGTGTATGCCACATGCAATGATTATCTCATCTTTATTTTCTAGGTTGTGAGTATGGTACAAAATTCTTTGAAAAGCCACAACTTTAAAACAAGTGTGATAATGAGGTGGGTGGTTGCTGAATAAAAAAGTCATGCGTAGTTATTTCTCATACAAAAACAAACTAAAACTTCCATCTTCAAAACAGTCATTCATATTATCCTGTCATATTCCTTTTAAGAAAAAAAAATATTGACAGTAGTCATCACTTCCCAATATATTTATTCCATAAAGTCATTAATTGTTGAAATTTTATGCACTGTGATACCAAACCAAGAAGGAATGGGGACCTGCATTGTGATCTGGCACAGATAGGTGTGCAATAAAGCAGTTTTGAAATCTTCAACTCACTGCCAGAAACCACTGGGAGATATCAGCCATTAATTATATATAGTAGATTGAGTGAACAGTTCGTAATATGCTGTGATCCTTGCTAAATGGTTGTTCTAATATGTTGACATTCAAAATGTGCACCTATCAGTTCTCACAAGAGAATGTTGTACTCAAGGAGAGTATTTTGAGTTTTTTCTTTTTATTGTGGCTATAAATAATTTTTAACAATGTAGGGAAAATTTAGGTTGCTACTTACCATAAAGATGACATATTAAGTTGCAGACAGGCACATCTAAAAGATACTTACACATTAGCCTTCAGCCACAGCCTTCAGCAGAAAAAGAAACACACACACACACACACACACACACACACATGCACGTTCATTCACATGAGCAAGCACACATCACGTGCATGCAACTGCCATCTGTGGCAGTTCGAACCAGAATGCCATGAAACTAGAGGGCTAAACATTTTAAATTGTCTTAACAGTGAGAATTGGAAAGCAGATTAATTAGTGAAACTTTCGTTAATTTGAGACTCGATTATGATACTACAGTATACACATCAGCCACACATTCCTATTTGTAGTTCTTTAATGCCATCCACCATGACAACCAGTCCCATTAACATCCTCTGTGCTGAGACTTGTGAGGTACCTATTAATATACAGTAATATTTTCACCTGGTTCGACATTATACAACGTCCTGCCTATGTCAGAGTTTCTTCTCATCAGCACTTGGGCTGCACAGTCATTTTTTGTGTAACTGAGCAAAACTTGCAAGAAAACAAGCTATTTGCCATCCAGATGCACTAATTGATGTAGCAAACATTTCTGTCTTAAAACAGCAATGGAGCACATATCCTTGATGGTGCTTATCATACCCAGGCTAAAAGTGGAAATGGGGGGATATTTTATAAGCAACTTCTCCTCATGACATGCTATCTGAGGAACATGGGACTATAGCTGTTTTTTTTATTTTTTATTTTTTTAAATAAGCTTGGGGGGAGGGGGGGGGGAGAATCTCTTATTGTGTTCCTTATTGTGTCACTATATTTGTTTACAAAGTTATTTCTGTGTGTTTTATGGCATTTCAAGATGGTCAGAATTTCCTTGTCCACTCACTTTACAAACAATCCAGCCAGTGGATAAATTAATCCAGATGATACCGAACAGAATTCTTCTGTGAAGGTGAGATGGCATTTTGGTGGGTGCCAAGAAATAGTGGTGTTGTCAGAAATAAGAAAATTGATAGTGCAGCAAAAGTATTCTCCCTGAAAAACACTTCCTCTGACTGTTGTTAGGCTATTGTTTCATGGGCAATGCAAAGGATTGAAAACAAAATGAGAGAGAGTTAGTGGCAGATGTGATAAACAGGAAGTTGTGTCTAATGAAATTCTGTACTCTTCCATTTTATAAGTAGGATGTAGTAGTCCTCATTCTCCTCTTCCATGTTATAAGAAGAACAAAGTAGTCGTTGTTCTCCTCTGTCTCATACACTAACCTTAGATGAACACTTGTTTCCTCTGCTAAGATGGAGCTTGTGGAATGGCACTCACTCTGGGCAACATTTTAACTTACTTCCTTTTGCATGTTCAAAAGTGGGAAGCTATTGGCTGACAAAGTGATTTACACTCAATTTTAGGTGATAATGGGGTGCCAGTTAGACAAACTTTAATTTTTATGTGTGATTTTTAAGTTTCCCTTAACTTGATTGGGCAATTTTAGGGTGTTTTAGAGTGGTTGCTTGATCCTTCTAAATTTGTGATCAACCAGCAATGCACACATGCTAAATCGGATTATGAGATTTTTCAAATGATTGTATTTACAATAAAAGCGATATCTTTTGAGATATTGATGATGTGTAAGACTTGTATTAATGATCAGTTTTGTGGGTATCTAAACCTATAAAAAAATCAATAACTTTCAGTTCCTAATTTTAAGAAGTCAGCACTGAAGACTTCCCTGTTTAATGCCCAAAATCTAATACCTAGAACAATCCTAGACCACTATACTAGACTGTTAGTCAAATTTGATTAAATCACATTTCATACAAAGATAACTAAATGATTTTTCTGTGCTCCTTTTCATTCATCTTGTTTGCAAAGTTACTTGCTCATTCCCATGATAAATGGGTGGTAACTATGTTCTGACTGATCACTATCTGGGTTAAAAGCTGTAACTATGCAAGAAAAAATAGCACAGTACAAAATATAATACTTGCTGTATTTGCCTCCTATTTATTTATTATTTTTTGTGTGACAGGGCTTCATTTCTGGACTTGGTAAAGGACTTGTAGGAACAGTAACTAAACCTGTTGTTGGAGTTTTGGATCTAGCTTCTGAAGCTGCAAGTGCTGTAAGAGATTCCAGCCGAAGGTAAGCTGCTCGGATTGTGAGTTACTTGTTTCTGTAACAAATGCTAAAAATTTAGTGTGGCGGTATTAGTTTAATGTGATATTGTAGAACTTTATTTTGCAATTTTGAGGTTTGTGAATACACAAATTAATTTTGATGTTTCAGCTCAATACGAATAAATCGCCAAAAAGTCCGTGAAACTCGTTGTGTCATAGGTACAAGTGGTCTATTGCCACCATATGACTCAAAACAAAGCACAGGATTGCGATATCTTTATGATATCAATGATAGAAATTATTCAGAACTGTAAGTCTTGAATTTTTTAATTAACTTCCAAAAAATCATACATAAGTGAAATAAACATAGATTATTATTGGATAGCCTGTTAAGTATTATCAACCTACATTGTCAACCTGTAGGTGTCCATGGGCTGCAACTTTAAAACCTATACCACAGACTCTTTTTAGTGAATGTTCTTTCTTTATCTAATTGGTGCCTATATTATGGGTACCTCAAGCTTCTATATTATATTAATGTGCGTATTTTTTCCAGGATTCTAATAAAGTAATTTCATTTTATACTGACTGCTTGAGACACTCATCTCAATAAATTTAATTATTTTCATTTCACCATTTGGATGTGGCAGTCAGGCTGATCATGTGGTACTAATCACACCTATCTTCCAAAATTTCTGTTTCATTGATAAATTTGAAAGGAATGACTTTCTTGAGGGGGGAGGGGGAGCAGGTTATTTGGCAGTGCAAAAGTAAGTATTTACAGAAAAATTGTCAGTAATGATGGTCTTATTAAAAAAAAAAAAAACGCATATGTTATCATCAAATTTCAATTCACCTAATAAAAAAATATGGCATAAGTTATCATCACACATTTCAGTTCACCTCGGATGAATATAACACAATGCTGAATTATTTAACAATTTTTTAAGACTAAACAATCCAAAAATCTGACACAAATCTTTTTCTTTAGACAGTGCTTTTTCTTTCCCAAATTACTCTCCTTGTTTATGCAAACTGTTTCAAAATATTTTTCATGGCTTTACATCTTGTAAATTATTTTTGTTATAATTCTCTCTCTTTCTCTGCATTTATTTCTAGAATTGGAATTGTTGAATCTTTCACATCTTCTCTCTTGAACCCCAGGAGCATATAACCTTCACATTGTCTTCTATCTTATTATCTGCAGTAATGTCAGATGAACTTGGTCTGAATGGTCAGAGATTGTATACCTGGAAAGTATAGTAAAGTTAATTATTACACTAATTTTCCTAAGCTTTTTCTTACACTTAATGTTCGATAATATATCATTCTTTCCTGATTGAAAATGAAGCTAAACAGATGGTATGTTTGTTGTTACATGTATGTTCTTATGCAACAATATTCCTGAAACTGCCTGAAATTTTTGATTTGGTGTTGGTTTGACAGCTTCCTGTACTTCTTGCTACTTGTTCCGTGCATGATTCCTAATATAATTTTAAATCACAAATGTTAGCGTTACAAACATAATTTCCACCTTGTTTGCTTTCTGCTTTGTATATTTGGTTATTTTTGCACAGGTGTCACTTCCATGCATTATCTTCTATGTTTATGATTATTGAGTCCATAAGAGGACAAAGCTTCAACCATTAAATTATTACACTAATTTTCCTAAGCTTTTTCTTACACTTAATGTTCGATAATATATCGTTCTTTCCTGATTGAAAATGAAGCTAAACAGATGGTATGTTTGTTGTTACATGTATGTTCTTATGCAACAATATTCCTGAAACTGCCTGAAATTTTTGATTTGGTGTTGGTTTGACAGCTTCCTGTACTTCTTGCTACTTGTTCTGTGCATGATTCGTAATATAATTTTAAATCACAAATGTTAGCGTTACAAACATAATTTCCACCTTGTTTGCTTTCTGCTTTGTATATTTGGTTATTTTTGCACAGGTGTCACTTCCATGCATTATCTTCTATGTTTATGATTATTGAGTCCATAAGAGGACAAAGCTTCAACCATTAAATTTTGTTCCAAAGAAGTGTATAGTTCTCTTGAAGTACATGCAGAGGAAAATCAACATTTACTACCATTAGAAGGACTGCAGGGTTGAGTGACAGATTTTGTGATTAATATTAAAAATATGGGTGTGTAATATTTACAGGGACTGAAGTGTAGTAGATTGTGTTTTTGTAGTCTTTTGTGTGTATCTGCTTCCTGTGACTGTCCTTATCATACTCATCCTATGTGTCATTCTCTTTAGTTATTACTTCTTATTGCCAAAAGTTTCTCTTAACAACATTGCTTATATTTCTCAGGTTTATTGCATATGAGTGTCTACGAAGTGGAGCAGAAGATCTTCGTATCTTGGTGTCCAGTGAGATAATACGTGTATTTACTTGTGGACCAGCTGCAGCCAGTCACAATATAGTTCTGGAAATAAATTTAGGGTGAGCAAAATAAAACACTTTTTTCTATCAATCTTATTTATTAATAGATGAGATATATTTGTAACTAAAAAATAAGAAATAGCAAAAAAGGGTTTCATTAGAGGGAGGAGGAGGAGGAGGAGGAGGAGGTGGGGGGGGGGGGGGGTGGCGGCGGCAGCAGCAGCGGCACGTGCACACTGGTGTGTGTGTGTGTGTGTGTGTGTGTGTGTGTGTGTGTGTGAGAGAGAGAGAGAGAGAGAGAGAGAGAGAGAGAGAGAGAGAGGTTAGAAAAACTGTTTGCATTGGGGAAAGGTGTTTATATGATGTCACATGAAACAAAAAAGTACTGAAATAAAAAGTGCAGAATAGAAGGATGAATTTTTACAAGGACTGAAAGATTGTAAAATGATGGGCTTTGTGTAGATTAAATGCAGCTGAGGAAGATAATTTTGTGCAACAGTTCCCACTGCTACTACAGATATTAATCCTGTAAGTATTTGTACATCAATCATTGTTTCTCTGTTCCAAAATTGAAATATTAAAATAGAGAAACTAATTATTTTTGTATCATGAGTCAATGAATAGAAATTGGGCTTTTTCAGATGTGGACTCAAGGTAACCAGTGAGCTGTCTGGGGTGTCCACACTAGCTTTATGGGTATTTTTATAAGGGAATCAACTTTTGCCTCACGTTGCAGTTGCTGTACCTTCATCAGTAGTACTACGTCTATGCTGCATATATCTATGTTAAGAAACAGTACTTGTTCAGAATTACAGGTTCTTCTTTGACAGAGGAAAGAGCTGGTGGAGGTGGGAAAAGGGTAAGAGGGAGCAACAGGAACTTAGGTTGACAGGGCCAAAAATGAAGGAAATCACACGATTCTAATACGTTCCCCTTCACACTAAGGGTAGTCGCACAAAGATTGTAGATTAGTCAACACAGCCCCAGCTTCAGTGCTAAACAATAAAGGGAGGAAGGATAGTGTGAAATGGTAAGGAACAATCTTGGTCCTGGAATACAAAACTAAGACACTGTAAAACTATGGTAAGGCCCGAGACACTGTATGCAGCAGAAAACCTCAAGAGTAACAAAATTTGAGTATCATGACAAATTGGAAAAAGTTGAAAGAAGAATTTTAAGGAAAATGCTAGAACATAAAAGCAGTGCAATCATGAATGCAAATGAAGATTAAGCATTGAAAATGGAGAAGCAAACTGATTAAGAAGACTACAGTTTTATGGAGACACATACTAAATGATTAACAGACTAACCAAGCAAAACATTAACTAATTAAATAGCTGCAAAACCAAATCCATATGCTTCACTGAAACTGACAGAGGTTTAAGAAACACTGAAATTAGAATGCACCTAATAGATAACAGAACACTTTTTATAGAAGCAACATGAAAGGCAGGATTTCAGGAAAGAAAGAGGTAAACAAATGGAAGGACATGGACCGAGAAAGAAAAGGAATGATAGTCTCAAAGAATAAAGAAAGCCTGAGAGCAAAGAAAATCACACACACACACACACACACACACACACACACACACACACACACACAGAGCGAGAGGGAGAGAGAGAGAGAGAGAGATGGGGGGGGGGGGAAAGAAAAGCCAAAGTTGATTTACATACTTTCCAAAAGGATTATTTGAATAAATAAATAAATAAATACAGGCATTTCAAAGAGTATATACGCATTATACTCTGAGATGACGGAAGTCATGGGGTAGCAATATACACATACATAAGGTATGAAACAACAATGCACTGGTGGAACCGTCATTTGAATTCAGATGATACATGTGAAAAGGTTTCCAACATGATTATGGCCACATGGTAGGAATTAACAGACTTTGAACATGGAATGGTAGCTGGAGCTGGATGCATGGGGCACATGGAAATAATAAGAGAATCACTAACCTGATATCCACAATATCAAGAGTGTGATGAGAATACCGCTTTTCAGGCATTACCTCTCACCATGGACAATCCAGTGGCTGGTGCCTTCACTTAATGACCAAGAGCAGTGGTGTTTGCGTAGAATTGTCAGTGCTAACAGACAAGCAACAGTGCATGAAATAACTGCAGAAATCAATGTGGGACATACGCAAATGTATCTATTAGGAAAATGCGGCGAATTTTGTGTTAATGAGCTATGACAGCAGACGACTGACATGAGTGCCTTTGCTAACAGCACAACGTTGCCTGCAGTCTCTCTCCTGGGTCAGTTGGACCCTAGACATCTGGAAAACCATGACCTGGTCAAATGAGTCTAGATTTCAGTTTGTAATAGCTGATGGTAAGTTTTGAGTGTGGCACACACCCCATGAAGCCATGGACCCAAATTGTCAAAAAGACACTGTGCAAGCTGATGGTGGTTCCATAATGGTGTGAGCTGCATTTGTACAGAATCATCTGGGTCCTCTGATACCTCACTCACTGGAAATGGTTAGGTCTGGCTATTTGGAGACCATTGCAGCCATTCATGGACTTCATGTTTCCAAATAATGATGGAATTTTTATGGATGACAATATGCATGTCACCAGGCCACAATTGTGTGTAATTGGTATGAGGAACATTCAGGACAATTTGAGTGAATCATTTTGCCACCCAGATCACCTGGTACAAATCCCATTGGACATTTGTGGGATATAATTGTGAGGTCAGTTTGTGCACAAAATCCTGCACCTGCAACACTTTCACAGTTACGTAGGGCTATAGCGGCAGCATGGCTCAGTATTTCTGCAGTGGACTTCCAATGACTCGAGTCATGTCACATCACATCACAATGGTGCACTATATAAAGCAAAGGAAGGTCTGAAACAATGTTAGGCAGCATCCCATGACTTTTGTCACCTCATTGTAACATATTAAGTTTTTAAAAGTATTGCTTGTTGTGCCACGATTTGGTTATTGGAAGAATGAATACATTGTCTAGTTTATATTTATTGCTGCTAGATGTGGGCTGTCTTCTGTTTGCTTGGTTATCTCTAAGTAACATTTAGGCAGTTTACTGTATAAACAGAAATTTAACTAAATGAACATGGTAACATGTAATTCTTCTGCTTGCCTGAGACTGTTGTGTTAATTAATTGCAATGTGGTATTAAATAGATGTGTGCATGATTGCAACCCAAAAATAAGAATATTAACAGCAGAATCTTGAAAGTATCCTCAAAATATCAGTCACATCTTATACTTAATTATAGGTGGTAGACGAGTCTGAAGTCAGCTTAAGAACAATATAATTGGGAATGATAAATATGTTGGGGAAAGATAAATATGTTGGAAGGAACAAAACCCTGTGTTACACATAATAAGCAGAAAAGACCAACATCTGGCAAAACAAATTATCACAACGTGTGTACACAAGACAGTTGACTATTTTGAAGATCTTTAGTGAGTGAAGTGGTTGTAGTTTCTGGGAGAGTAAGCACCAAGC
Organism: Schistocerca cancellata; assembly: GCF_023864275.1. NCBI lineage: Eukaryota > Metazoa > Arthropoda > Insecta > Orthoptera > Acrididae > Schistocerca > Schistocerca cancellata. The sequence continues at coordinate 150,774,267 of NC_064628.1, forward strand.
TCTAGTCTCCATACACAAACAGCATGAACAAAGTAAAATGTGCTTCTTGTCGGCAATTATTTTATGCAGCCGAAGCACATCATCCCCAATTTTGGTTTGCAAATATTCACCAGCTTGCAGCCTGAGGATCTTGTATTAACTTTAATGATCCTATCTCATGCATATACCCGTTATGGTGAGAAATGTGTCTTCCAATCAAAATTGCTTGTGTAAACTTCTCTCTGTATAACTGCACAGCCTTTCAAGCAGTGTGCATAACTGTACCAGATATTAAATTCATGACAGATGCCTTCTGTTCAAATTTTACTACAGTGCTAAATGGAACAAAATCACACATTCTTTTTGAACATCCACATCAGCTAACAACTATAGACAGGTCATTGAACTCCTCTTGCTTTACAATGAAATGCTCCATGAATACAATTATATTACCACTACTGCAGTCAGCATAATTTGCATTGCTTAGTGGACAACAGTGTTCTGTACCTGCTCTTTTTGGTGCTTTATTTAAAACAGTTGGTCACATACTCAAGAAATAATAAATGGAGTAGAAAATTGTAAGTTCTTTGGAGTGCATATTGATGAAAACTTAGACATATTTAGCATATTTTCATTCATTGAAGTATTATGGGATAACTGTTGTGCTCTGAGATTAGGTTTTGTCTTGGATTGAGTGACAGGAGTTCATGATATGGGGAATGCAGTTGGTTGACTGAACTGAATGGGAGACTTGATTCTCCGATGAAAATTCCCTAATTTAGATGTAGGAGATGGGAGGATGACGAGGTGAACAAGCACTAAACGGAATTATTAACATTGAAGTTTACTCAGAATCTTTGTCAGATTGACCTTCTAGCTGAGGTGTCTTCCCACTAAAGTCAAGTCCTTGCAGTGAGACAGTAACTGTCTATCATTGTTCAATCTACTAACTGAAACCGTCATCTCAATATAGCATCAACAGAGCCTTGCCTCTAACTAATTCCGCCCAGCAACGTCAGCCAAACACTATGGCTGTCTCCGCCCATGACCATTTCTCAGGCCTATCTCCACTACAGGTGTCTGCTTCTCTTCCAAAGCTGTGTGCTACGAATCTCCTGCTGGACCCCTCCACTTGCCTTTCCCCTTAGAGCCTGCCATCCCTGACATGACACAATGTCAAAGCTTCATTGGCTATATTACTTGGTTATTCTTCAGTTATCTTTCAGAGGCTGTATGGAGAGGTTAGAAAGTCTTTCCCTATAAGGCTGCCAAATTCATCCTATGCCTTCCGTTGGCTTCTTGTGATATGTTGTATCCCCAACCACAAGACTCTCTCTCTCTCTCTCTCTCTCTCTCTCTCTCTCTCTCCCTCCCTCTCCCTCCCTCTCTCTCTCCCTCTCCCCCATAGCTTCGTTCTTTCTCTCGCAATTATTGCCCAAGGACTTTGTTTCATTAATTCTGTCACCTTATTTATCTTAACCATCTAAGAACGTCAACTCATTAATTCAGTAACGTATCCCTTGTCTGAGTAGGCCGCCTGAGTCACTCTCCTGGGCTACTGTAATCCAGGCATGTGACTTTTTCCCCATAGGCCGCCCAAGTTGGCTCCAGCAGCCTAACATGTGTGGCTTGTGGCTTTTTCTGTCACACCCGAAGTTCCATCTTTACTGTAACTAAATCTCGAGATTGGTCGCTGGACTTGTCTTTTAGGTAAGGAAATGACAAAATATTCTGGCTTAACACCTCTTTTTGGCAAAAAGTATTTATTGTACAAAAAAGTAATTAGAATTATAAGTGGAGTTTACACATCTACATCTTACAGGTATCTCTTTAAGCAGCTGGGAATATTAACCACAGTCTCATAGTACATTTACTCACTTATGAACTATATTATCAACAACCTATCTACATTTGAGAGCAACAGAGCTATTCACAAGGACAACACTAGATGGGTAAATGATCTGCATTATCCTTTAATGAAACTAACTTTTGCACAGAAAGGGGTAAAATATTGAGCCGTAAAACTCTTTGACAGTCTAACAATGGAAATAAAATGTCTGATAGGTAGCGCAAGTGTTTTCAAATGTAGTGTAAAGTGGTTTCTTCTTAACAATTCTTTCTATGCCATAGAGGAATTGTTGAATAGAGATTATTAGTCATTATTTTTTTATTTAACCAACTATAAATGATCAGAATCCAGCCTTATAAATATTACATTTTTTTATTTTGTTAGTGTTCCATGTTTGTTCACTTGACACAACATACAACATAATGTTTATGGTGAAGCTGATCTGTGGTACAAGCAAGTAACTATAACTGTAACTTCAAAGTTCAAGCCTTGCGATCCCAGACATCCATAGTCTAATGGATGAATTTATTACTCCTTTGCTGTTGCCCTAATGGATACTCTGAGGGAGGCACAATACTTACATATATAATTGTTGCCAAGGAATTGCTATTTTTCCAATGGACACTTCTCTGGTAGCTCCTATTTTAAACTTCCATGTGAGTCGGCATGGTTGACAGTAGTTGGTGATGATTTGTCATAGCCATGATGTAGCAGTCGTTGACCATTGTATTGTTTATTGCACATGGTATTTAATACAACTGATAAGTGTGAATATCTAAACATTATAAATATAGAAATATTGTATGTTGGTGCAATCACAGTGACCGAATGTTGCACTGAAACTCTAAAAATTAACTTTGTCTATCTGATTTTAGCAGCATGGCCCGAGATGAAACAATCAACTCAAACAGTTCAAACCATTTGAAAACTACTTAGTCATTTACAGTATATTTGAAAACCATTAAATTTTTGTATGTTTGATAATACTTTTTCACTACATGATTTCTGTCCTGTCAACATATTTTTCTTCCTGTAAACAAAAATATTGCTACCTGTTTTACTTAATAACTCATGTGAATTTGTTTCAGTGACTTGTTTTTCTGCAAAGCAGTGCAAGAAATGTCACTTAGCAGTGGCAGCCCCATGTATTATATTGAACTGACAGTCAGAGCTGAAGCTGCCAGTGAAAGGCTTGTGGTGCTGCAGGAGGCAGTCAAGAAGCCACGTGTTCGCTGTGATGATGAAATTACAGCTAAACAGGTAAATAATCTTAGAACAATGTAGTACACCAATCAATATTCACTCTACTATGATATGTGTATCAAATTGTTGGTTTTGTTTCTTATCAAACTGTATGAGAGGCAGTGTTAGAAGACATGAGGTAATACTGACCCTACGACTTATCTTAGAAGATAGGTTAAGGAAAGGCAAACCTACATTTCTAGCACTTGTAGACATAGAGAAAGCTTTTCACAATGTTGACTGGATTACTTTCTTTCAAAATATGAAGGTGGCACATGTAAAAATACAGAGAGCAACAGGCTATTTATAATTTTTACAGAAACCAGATGGCAGGTATAAGAATTTAGGGGCATGAAAGGGAAGCAGTGATTGGGAAGGGAGTGAGACTGGGTTGTAGCCTATCTGTGACATTATTCAATCTATATATTGAGCAAGCAGTAAAGGAAACAAAAGAAAAATTTGGATTAGGAATTAAAATCCATGGAGAAGAAATAAAAACTTTGAGGTTTGCCGATGACATTGTAATTCTGTCAGAGACAGCAAAGGACCTGGAAGAGCAGTTGAACGGAATGGATAGTGTCTTGAAAGGAGGATGTAAGATGAACATCAACAAAAGTAAAACGAGGATAATGCAATGTAGTAGACTTAAATCAGGTGATGCTGAGAGAATTAGGTTAGGAAGTGAGACACTTAAAGTAGTAGATCAGTTCTGCTATTTGGGGAGCAAAATAACTGATGATGGTTGAAGTAGAGAGGATGTAAAATGTAGACTGGCAGTGGCAAGGAAAACGTTTCTGAAGAAGAGAAGTTTGTTAACATCATTGTCAGGAAGTCTTTTCTGAAAGTATTTGTATGGAAGTGAAACATGGACGATAAATAGTTTAGACGAGAGGAGAATAGAAGCTTTCGAAATATGGTGCTACAGAAGAATGCTGAAGATTAGATGGGTAGATCATGTAGCTAATGAGTAGGTACTGAATAGAATTGGGGCAAAGAGGAACTGGTGGCACAATTTGACTAGAGGAAGGGGTCGGTTGGTAGGACATGTTCTGAGGCATCAAGAGATCACCAATTTAGTATTGGAGGGCAGTGTGGAGGGTAAAAATCATAGAGGGAGACCAAGAGATGAATACACTAAGCAAATTCCGAAGGATGTAGGTTGCAGTAGGTACTTGGAGATGAAGAAGCTTTCACAGGATAGAGTAGCATGGACAGCTGCATCAATCCAGTCTCTGGACTGAAGACCACAGCAACAGCAGCAGCAGCAATAACAACAACGTTAGTAATAAGTCTATAAAAATATCTTAAAAGAACCTGAAAGGTTCCTTCTCTAAAGTGCATACCCAAAAAAGAACAAAAGATATGGAAGAAAGGGGGTGGTGGTGGTGATGGTATCTTCCTGTCTACAATGTAGAGTTGTGAAAAAAAGTACTACCTTTACATGAAAGGGACGAGACTGCTTGCTTTATGAAGAAACTGTCCACCACTGTAGCTGAGTGGACAGTGTGCTGGCTTGTCATGCTGGGGGCTTAGGTTTTATTCCCAACTGGGTTGGAGATTTTCTCTGCTCAGAGACTGGGTGTTTGTGTCATATTCATCATCATCATTTCATCCTCATTGACATGCGAGTCACCGAAGACTTGCACCAGGTGATAAGGTCTACCCGCCTGGAGGCACTTGACAAATAACATTTCATTTTTATGAAGAACTCATGTACCATTGTGGATTGGTATGCAAATTTATTTTATTATTATTATTATTATTATATTTTTGCCTCAAATATTATACTTATGCTAAAATTTTTTATCAAAAGTAATCTTGTTATTGGCAGTGCATAGGCCACTTACTATAAAAGTGGTCTTGTATTCTGCCAGAGGGAAAAAATGGGTGAGCAATGTACAGATTTATAAAAAAATGACATCAAGGTAATGTTTTGAGCTTTGAAAGCACTGAATGCAGACATGTGCAAATGGAAAAGGGTCTTGATTTGAAAGTGGCCGCCACTAACTGAATATATTTGGTAAGTACATGTATTTGTGGCCAATCTTGGATGCGACAATTTCCGGAGGATTGCAACAACTTACCCATACACTGATTGTTCCCTGCTGCTATGTTCATTGACTTTGATGAAACTTTTCACAGAATAAGGCTGCAGTTGTAAGTATAACAACAGCAGTGCACTAATACACCATGACAGATAGTTACATAACAATGCAAGCATTTTCATTTCTTTTATGACTTCCTGCTCCTAGTGGGCTGGAGACTTCTGTCCATTAATCTGATCATCAGTCTGATACTGAAATGTGGTCAGAAAACATGAGGCCAAGTCAAAAAGTAAAGCCAATTTTTTTTAAATGAAATTTTTTGTTAGGATAATGGAATTGGAAAGAATGTTGTTTCTCATGCAACCTCTCTTACCTACATGCCTTTTATCCATATCATTTGGCAAGCTTCCTAATTCCATTCTAGAAGCAGTCTTGTGGCATTGTACACATCCAGACTTGCACAACCTCATCATCTGACAAAAAATTTGATTCATACAGGTGCTCCTCCATTAGACCAAAAAGGTAAACTCAGATGCAGCTAAGTAATATCTGTATAATGGTTGCCGGAGTAGCTCAAAGCCAAGATTTTGAATGCCAGGAATTGTTTTGTCAGCTTTATGAAGGCTGGTACTGTTCTGAAGTACAGCAATACTGTACTATTTGAAATTTTCACTCTCCTCTTTGTTTTGATTTTGGCTTACAGATCTTCCAGTAGCTCACAGTAGCTGTCATGATATACTATTTACACTTTGGGAATGTAATGAATTAGCAGTGGATCTTTCATATCCCAAAACACTGTCGACATCATCTTTCCTTCACCAGCTTTCCATTTGAACTTTTTTGCTTTGGGCAAAAGTAGATATTTCAATTCTTGCATGAAAATCAACACATGACCATTTTGAAAGCAGTTTATCCACTTATACTTTCATCCACTAAGAGAGCTGTCTCCATGCTGCAGCTGCAGTCTGTCAATAATCATCACAGATTTAGCTCTTTCATAATATAGAAAATGAATCACCGCCTTCATTTCTTCATTGGTGAATACAGAAAACAGAGCTCTCATGGTAAAATTCTCTGAAGTCACTACAAAAAGAAATATTAATTGAGCCAAAACAGCTAGCATACCATGAACAACAGTGACATTAAGGCATGTCAGTATTCAGTTAGTGCTCTCAACTTGAGGAGCAGAAAAAAAATTCATTTACTTATTGACTTGCCCTCATAATTTGATTGCCATACATGTTCTCAGATGACAATGCACAAATATGTACTCTTGTCATTATAACAGTCATTTGATACTGTTGAATACAAATAAGTTACAAAACACTTTTGGAATTTCCATTAGAACAACAGTTGCTTCTTGGACATAGTGCTGTTGAGTGCTGTGGCCATTGTGTTGATCAATTATGTGTTAACCTCGGCTGTATGTGTGTCGTCCAAGCAAACAGTTGTTTCTTGGACACAGTGCTATTGAGTGCTGTGTTCCAGATTGCAAGCTATATATTTTCAGCTTTAAGGTGTTGGAATGTGGAGATTTTTGTCTCATAGTTGACCAGTTAGTTTGGAGCCAATATACACAGATAATAATGTACAGTATTCATGCATGGATGTTGTTTCATTAACTTCATCAAGGGGAATTCTGATACTTCCGTTAATGGTTCCATCTCATACTTCAATGATGTATGTTTCAGAATAACAGCAGAATTGCTAAGATTAATAAGACAAGATTTTCGCTTGTCAGGTTCGTTATATAAGTAGTTGGACAATGCTGATCGTAATACAACATGTACGACTTAAGATTTTTATGTTCTCTGTAGATAAATGCTTTACAGTGATCAGTTGCAATGTTGTTCCTTCTTTGCCATTACTGCATAAAGAGGCTTAATTTAACATGATATTCACAATATTGTTTCCTATGACAAAGGTGCTATGGTTAGATGTAACTTATATTTAGGTTCTCATAATGAATAGCAGACTCATTTTATACTTGTTACATTTGATAGTGGTCTCTGAGCTTCACCAAAACTGGTCATGTAAGCTTTCTGTAATTTACTGCGACTGTGGCTTGACTACTGTATTGAAGTCAAATAAATTTGAAAAAACATACACTAAGTTATGATTCTTAGGACATTCATGCCTAATTACAGTATTTCGTTAGTTACAAACTCATGATAAATAAATAAAAAAGGACAGAAAAGTTCTGAGTGCCAAGGAGGTTATGTAAACAGTATTTTGGGACTGAAACAGCATCCGTCTCATCAATTTCATACTTCCAGGAAAGACAATGAATGCAGTGACCTACTCTCAGAGCCTTCACCAACTATGCTGCACCATTCAAAACAAATGGCATGGATTGTTATCTAGTGGCACTGTGCTTTTTCACTGTAACAGTCACCCACATTCTGCCACACTGGCAAATGTTTTGCTTCATGTATTTATTTGAGAAGTTCTTGAACATTTTACTTATAGCCTGGACTTGGTCTCAAATGATTATCATCATTTTCCCAAATAGCAGGTGTTTTGTACAGAAAGTGCAATGGCAATGCAAATAACTGAAAGAGACATTGGTGACTAGTTCAGTAACTTGGCAGTAAGTGAGTATGCAGAAAGCATAGTAAAGCTTGTTGAGTGCCATGACAGATGTTTAAATTTGAATCACAGCTGCTTGAAACAAAAGTTATTTACTTTTAGAATGACTCTTGTAAATAAAACAACTTTGCAGGATGAAATTTAGTAGTTTGCCCTTCTCTCTGTCGTTTCCCCTTTTTGTGTCAGTATGTCCACGAACCATGGACCTTGCCTAGGGGTACCCTTTGTGCCTCAGCGATGCAGATAGCCATACCATAGGTGCAACCACAACAGAGGTGTGTGTGTGGAGAGGGCAGACAAATGTATGGTTTCTGGAAGAGGGGCGGCAACCGTTTCAGTTGTTGCAGGGGCAACAGTCTGGATGATTGACTGATCTGCCTTGTAACATCAACCAACATGACTTTCCTGTGCTGATAGTGCATATACCTGAAATCAGGCAGAAACTACAGCTGTAAATTTTCTCAAGCAAATGCAACTCTACTGTTTAGTTAAATAATGATGGCATCTTCTTGTGGAAAATATTCTACAGTTAAAATAGTTGCGCATTCAGCTCTCCAGGCAGGGACTACTGAGGAGGAGGATGTTGCTATCAGGGAAAACAAATCTACATTCTAAGGATCGGAACACGGAATGTCAGCTCTCCTAATTGGGCAGGTAGTTAAGAAAATTTAAAAAAGGAAATGGCTAGGTCAGAGTTATATAGTAGTGATTTCGTAAAATTCAGTGGCGGGAGTAACAGGACTTCTGGTTAGGTGAATACAGGATTATAAATACAAAGTCTAATAGGGGCAATGCAGGATTAGGTTTAATAATGAATAAGAAAATAGGAAAATTGGTAAGCTTTCTATGAACAGCATAGTGAATGCATTATTGTAACCAAGCTAGACACAAAGCCCACACCCACCACAATAGTAAAAGTTTATATGCCAACTGGCTCCACACTTGATGAAGAGATTGAAGAAATATATGATGAAATAAAAGAAATTATTCAGAGAATTAAAGGAGATGAAAATTTAATAGTCGTGGGGGACTGGAATTGAACCCATCTGCTAGAATTTTGTGCAGAGCATAATTTAATTGGTTTAAAAATTGAGAAAGAATAATATACATGGAAGAGAACTGGAGGCGCTGTAAGGTTTCAGATTTTTGTGTAATGGTAAGACAGAGGTTTCAGAACTAGGTTTTAAATTTTAAGACATTTCCAGTGGCAGATGTGAACTCTGACCACAATTTACTAGTTATGAACCATAGATGAAGAGTGAAGAAATAGGAAAAAGGTAGGAAATTAAGGAGCTGGGATCTGGATAATTTGAAAGAACCAGATATTACTGAGAGTTTCAGAGGGAGTATTAGGCAACGGTTGACTAGAACAGAGAAAAAAGAATACAGTAGAAGGTGAATGGGTAGCTTTAAGAGATGAAATAGGGAAGGCAGCAGGGGATCAAATAGATAAAAGGCAGGACCTAGGAGAAATCTTTGGATAACACAACAGATATTGAATTTATTTGATGAAAACAGAAAGTATAAAAATGCAGCAAATGAAGTAGGCCAAAGGGAATACAAACATCTAAGAAATGAGATAGAAAGAAAGTGCAAAATGGCTAAGCAGGCATGGGTAGAGGAGAAATGTAAGGATTTAGAAGCACATTTTGTTAGGAGAAAGATAGACACTGCCAATGGGAAAATTAAGGAGGGCTTTGGGGAAAAAAGAAGCAGCTGTATGAATATCAAGAGCTCAGATGGGAAACCAGTACTAAGCAAAGAAGAGAGAGTTGAAATATGAAAGCAATATATGGGAGATAAACTTGAAGGCAATTTTATAGAAAAAGAAATGGACATAGATAAAGATGAGATGGGAGATATAATCCTGCAAGAAAAATTTGATGTAGCTCTGAAAGACCTAAGTTGAAACAAGGCCTCAGGAGTGGACAATATTCCATCAGAACTACTGATGGCCTTCCGTCTGGTGTGCAAGATGTGTGAGACACGCAAATTCCCTCAGACTTAAAAAAAAGTAATAATTTCAATTACAAAGAAAGCAGTTGCTGACAGTTGTGAAAACTACCAAACTACCAGTTTAATTAGTTTTGGTTGCCAAATACTAACACGAATTCAGTACAGATGAATAGAAAAACTGATAGAAGTCAAGCTTGGGGTAGATCAGCTTGGATTCTGGAGAGATTAAGAAAACGCAAGGCAATACTTACCTTCCAACTTATCTTGGAAGATAGGCTGAACTACGTTTATAGCATTTGTAAACTTTAAGAAAGCTTTTGACAGTGTTGACTGGAATACTCTTTTAAATTCTGAAGGTCGCAGGGGTGAAATAAAGGGAGTGAAAGGGTACTTACAACTTGTACAAAAACCAGACAGCAGTAGTAAGAGTTGAGGGGCATGAAAGGGAAGCAGTAGTTGAGAATGGAGTGAGACAGGGTTGTAGCCCCTCTACGATGTTATTAAATCTGTACATTGAACAAGCAGTGAAAGAAACTAAAGAAAAATTTGGAGTAGGAATTAAAGTTCAGAGAGAAGAAATGAAAATTTTGAGGTTTGCGAATGACATTGTAATTCGGTCAGAGACAGCAAAGGACTTGGAAGAGCAGTTGAACGGAATGGATATACCCTTGAAAGGAGGATATAAAATGAACAGCAACAAAAGCAAAATGAGGATAATGGAATTGAATATGTATATTTAAGAGCTAGGAAGTGTTTTTTTGAAAGTACATGTCTGGAGTGTAGCCTTGTATGTAAATGAAACATGGTCGAGAAAAAGTTTAGACAAAAACAGAATAGAAGCTTTTGAAATGTGCTGCTACACAAGAATGTTGAAGATTAGATGGGTAGATCACATAACTGATGAGAAGATACTGAACAGAATTATGGGGAAAAAAATCTGTGGCATAAATTGACTAAAAGAAGGTATCGGTTGATAGGACACATTCTGAGACATCAAGGGATTACCAACTTAGTGTTGGAGGGAAGTGTGGACAGGTAAAAATCATTGGACAGGTAAAAATCATAGGGGAAGACCAAGATATGAATACAGTAAGCAGCTACAGAAGAATGTTAGGTTGCAGTAGTTATTTGGAGATGAAGAACCCTGCACAGGATAGAGAGCTGCATCAAACCAGTCCTTGGACTGCAGACAACAATAATAACACCAAGACCATTGAGGAACTGTATGTATTATTTTGTATTTTAATCCACTTCATGACTTTAAGTAACAAGAAAACAAGATTACTTTCCGAAGTTGTACTTTTCAATTCAATGAAGATTTTTTGCTGTGCTCTCCTTAAGCTAATTTCAGCTTTGTTCAGATTTTCATTATTTAGCAAGAATTTGACTTCATTCAAATCTGGACTGAAACACTCATGGCTTTTGTAGCAAGTTTCTGTCATAACTTTTGAACTATTGGATGTCTTTTCTTGCCATACACTTTTCTAACACACATTGTACAATACTTTTGAATTTTATCCATTATTACTACACATTTTTATCTACAAAGATGAACGTTTCATATTGACTGTTCATATAATTTGTTTCTTGTCACACTTTCCAAGCAAGAAATATTTTCTATCTTTCTTAACATCCCTTTGTAGCACCTGTACTCATTTATGCTGCAATAGCCTTATCATTATATAGCACATTATATAGCATATAAGTTTCAGTATCCCCATATTATCATATTGCAGGATCAGAAAATTTACCTGTGGTAGTCTCCAAGTTTTTTCTGAAATATCCTGCCACTACATCATCCCGTTATCATTCTTGATTTCCTTTGATGCTTTCCTTCACCAAGATTATTTCTCATTTGGCACCTGTAAACCCCATTAGATATTATGGCAATCTTTACAGCACCAGTTTCTGTGATATGTGGTCCAAGTGGAATTTAAGAATTTACTGATATTCCCTTCTGGTGTGGGCCAGCTCTGTTTTTCTAGTATTAATATTCAGCAAGCTTATTTGTTTTGTTAAAGATTTCAGAATTATGGAAAATCCAGGATGTAATGTAACAGTATTATAAAAAGGAAAGTTGCCACTCGCCATATAGTGGAGATTCTGAGTCACAGATAGGCACAGTGAAAAGACTGTCACAAATAAAGCTTTCAGCCCATAAGGCTTTCATCAGAAAAGACCCCCCTCCCACCCACCAAACACACACACACACACACACACACACACACACACACACACACACACACACACACGACTGCAGTCTTGGTCTTGGGCAACTGTAAGAACATTGTGAGTAGCAGCACCAGTGCATAATGGGAATGGCGACTGGGTGGAGGTAAAGAGGAGGCTGGGGTGGGGAGGAGGAGGTATAGTAGGGTAAATGGACAGCGCAGTTATGTTGGGGAGTGCACAGGGACACTATGGAGAGAGGGTAGGGCAGCTATGTGCAGTCGGGAGGTGAAAGGAGTGCACGGTGGAGGTGGGGAGGGGGGGTGGGTGGGTTGAGGGAGGATTAATGGAAAAGGAGAGAAGTAAAAAAACACAGTGCGATGGTGGAATGAAGGTTATGTAGTGCTGGAATAGAAACAGGGAAGGTGCTGGATGGGTAAGGACAATGACTAACGAAGGTTGAGGCCAAGAGGTTTAAGATATGTAGAATATATTGCAGAGAAGTTCCCACCTGCGCAATTCAGAAAAACTGGTGTTGATGGGAAGGGTCCATACGACACAGGCTGTAAAGCTGTCATTGAAATGAAGGATGTCTTGTTGGGCAGCATGCTCATGAACAGGTTGGTCCATGTGTTTCTTGGCCACAGATTGTTGGTGGCCATTCATGTGGGCAGACAGCTTGTTGGTTGTCATGTCCACATAGAATGCAGCACAGTGGTTGCAGCTGAGCTTGTAGATCACATGACTAGTTTTACAGTTATCCCTGCCTTTGATGGGATAGGTGATGATTGTGGCTGGACTGGAGTAGGTGGTGGTAGGAGGATGTATGGGACAGGTCTTGTATCTAGTTGTATTACAGGGGTATGAGCCATGAGGTAAGGGGATGGGAGCAGAGGTTTTGTAGGGATGGATGAGTGTACTGTGTAGGTTCGCTGGATCGCAGAATACCACTGTGGGAGGTGTGGGAAAGATAGTAGGCAGGACATTTCTCATTACAGGGCACAACGAGAGGTAGTCAAAACCCTGGCAAAGAATGTAATTCAGTTGCTCCAGTCCTGGGTGGTACTGAGTTATGAGCGGAATCCTCTGTGGCCGGACGGTGGTACTTTGGGAAATGGTGGGAGACAGGAGAGACAAAGCATGGGAGGTTTGTTTTTGTGCAACCTTGTACAAAACCAACCTTCCCCCGAACTAATGAACATAACAATAGGGAACAAGCAGTTTATGGGTAAGTTGTTGCAATCCCTCAGAAAATGTAGCATCCAAGATTGGCCACAAAACAAACAAAACCAGTGCTGCATTTACATGTATTTACCAAATATATACAGTTAGTGGCGACCACTTCAAATCTGGACCCTTTTCTGTCTGCACATGTCTGTATCCCTCTACTGGAATATTCCTCAGGATATTTCCAGGGTAGAATTGATTGTGTTTTTGACAGTGTTCACCCACCCAAGGACACCAGAACAATTCTGAAAACTACCCCAACAGATAGATTGAAACATTGAGTATTTTAGAATTTTAAGGAATAATGTGATGTGGCCTAAAAATTCAGAAGATTTTACCATAAAAGAAAAAAAAATGTTTGTTAATGTGGGGTAGAAAGGAATCCAACTGAAATCCAGTTCATCTGATGGAGTGAAGCAACTGTCAGTTTGCAGAAACAGTCATCTTTCTAGAAATAATTTTAGGTCTGATCCAAAAGTACCACTTCAACAGCTTTTATTGAGCATATAACTGTTACATTTCTTCTTCTCAGTTTCTACTGTTTTCCCTTGCTTCATTAATGATTTTACTCAAAACTCTCTTTACAGGTATCACATCACATAAATTATGCAAAGGGATTGTTTGAAGAGCGGCGGAACACACTTGTATCTCTAGGTTATGATATTTTAGAAGACTGAATGTATAGTACATAAGTAATGATATGGACCATTCTAGGTGCTAAATGCGCACATCAGTGCACACTATTCAAAGAACAAAAGTACCTGTTATTTTTGTAAACCATCTGTGTGGAATTATGTTGTGCTCAAAAGATGTTAATAATCCTCATTTTGTCCTACAAGTATAACTCATTTTTGTAAATATATGTATGCTGTAAAAAGTTATTTTATATTTGTAACAAAATTGTATTCATTTGCATTAAATATAACTCTATACATGTAATTGTTGTAAAAGGCTGTACATGATGAAACAAAAAAAGCAATGAAATGTACGATGTAGAATAATTGCAAAGAGTGCAGTCTGGTCTAATTTGTGCATCTTTATAATAAATGTTCCTAGGGGGCAGACATGTTACCTAGTTTTGATACATTCTGTTTTCTGTGTATATTTTTTGTCTTTCCACTAAACTGCGAATGTTGAGGAAAAATGCTATATAGATGATGCTATATCCAGCTTGTATATCAACATTTTATTTATATCACTGCTGTTAGTGACTCTTTTGTAGCTTTGTTTCATGTTAACATCTGAAAATTGCTCGCAATTCTGCCTTCAAAACATCTTTCATGTTCATTTCACCACCACAGCAGTATTTTAATATTTCAGAGTAGCTTTTTTGCAAAATTTAGTGAAGGTAACCATTATTTATAACAGGGTTTAATAGATAAACATATATTTTTGATAGTGTTGTAAATTAATATTGTGTCACATGTGTCAGAATAGGTAACATTCAAATGTAAGTTTATATTTTAATTTTGTGATGTATTATGACACACAGTACCTGCTGTTTTCCATTAAGGATGGCCTGTTATCTTTCTCTCCTTGACTGGGATCAGGCAGTCAAAACTGTTGTATTGTAATTAAAATAAATGTTTTGCTAATTTAGTTTAATTTATTTAGTAAGCTTTTCCAGCAGATAAATGGTTGTGTTGTAAGAATGCTTTGCTTTTGTTGTGTAGTAATCGGTGCTAATATGAACAAGTGTCCACAATTCATGATGTGTACTTCGCAGTTTTGCACATTGTATTTTATTTATTTGTAGTAGCCTTATTTAATAAATGTTAATCATAATTTGTACATTCTTCAGATTATTTTAAATAAATGCCCCTCATCGAATGTAGTTAGTAGTAGGTAATATGTTTCACTAACTCGTGACAATGATGCTGTACTAACAGTTCCTACTTATCCCTCAAGTTTGTCGTGTTGGTTTTTTCCTATGGCTAGCCAGATGTTATCATTTCATAACATATACTCCTAAGCAACTGCAAGGGGGGAAAAATCCATATGTGCTGCTCCTTAAGCATTTTAACTTTAACATTATACTGAAAGATCTTGGGGAAAAGTGCTGATTAATCATATCACTTAATTTTGCGTGCTTTTTGTTGGCTGGACAGAAATTACTATTGGAACTGATGCATTGCACCCCCCCCCCCCAAAAAAAAAAAAAAAAAAAAGGAGAGAAGAGAAAAGAAATCCTGACATATATAGAACTAATATACAAACTATCTTTGGTATTAGTGTAATGAACTGCCAGTGTTCACACCAGTTATCTGATTCCTTATTTTTCAAGCACAAAGTGCAATGCTACAAAGTACAGGCAACAGAAAGTGGAATAATGTACCGTATAAGAAATATTTAAATAATAGTGATTCTTATGGGAGAGGGGCCAATCAGAAGCAAATACCTGAAGAAACCAGAAACAATCTGGCATATGACTGATGGAATAAAAACAAAAGTACTTTAATCAGCTCAACATTCATAACTAAACTAGTCTGATGAAATAATAAATATATTTGCTACCATTGTTCTGTAGAAGCCGTTTGATTTGTACTTCATATTGTGTAATACATTGTTATGGATTGTTAATTGCAGTTTAATGTGTAAGACTGAGCTTGAATCCTCTGTGTCCTGAGAGGTCAGATTGTAGATAACCTAACACTATGTTTTAATGGGTATCGTACAGAAAATTCTGTGTATGTAGAATGTCTGACAAATTTAACTGAAGCATTGCAAGGCAATATAAATAAATGTTCGCTTAGAAATCAGTTATTAAGAATCTGTTGTTATTTATGGCAAGAAGGATTATGTTGTACAATTGGATAATGTATGTAGCTGATTATAATATACATTGATTATGTTAACAAATTGATTTGTTACTAACAAAATAAATTTTTGTCATTGGCATGCTGGAAACAGTTTAAAATGATTAAAATTTCCTTTAGTATTCAACATCATCAGTGAAATTTCAGAAACAAATATCATGGAGCTGAAAAACAAGATTAAAAAATGCAGCTGACTGATAAGTAAGTGGTCCATAGACACAGGTAACAGATTAGAAAGTTGTAAGTTTGAGTCCATACTCTTTTTCTAGTCTCAGAAAACACTGACTCTCCCCTTTGCAGCAAAACTTGGTTTATAAGTGGTTATCCTGATGGAGGACTTAGAGTATGGGAACATGTGCAGGTGTAAGAGGGGACTGTGAAGCATTGAGAGGCAGGTGACTCAGCAGTAGTTGTAAAACATCACTATCATAAATCATTAATAACAGAATCCTCTCTTACTCTCCACAACTCAAGTATCACAGATATGACACATTTAATTAATAACATCATGAAACTACTGAATGCTCATATTCATGATGACAATTTATTTGTGCAATTAATGGACATGAAGACAGAATGAAAACATGGGGAAACATCATAATGCCAGGTTTAAGCAAAAATAGTGGTACGAAAATGGTCTTCAAATTGTTATAAAAATCTAAAATATTTGTATGTAGTTAAGTAAATTTTTATGCAGAAAAGTTTGCCACTAGCTGCAGATTGGTAATAGTCATTTGTGCAGAAAGACAGTAAGTTGTCCAGATGGAAGTGAATTGTCATGAGTAAGATCATCTCTTTCGTGATCTCTACACTGTTTGATTCATTATCAAAAAGCAACTGTATACCCATGTCAAACACTGGTGCTTTTTGGTTTCACATGACTGATGAGTGCACACTTCAGAACAGTTTAGTGTTTATTTCCTAATGAAACAGTGCAACTGTGACAGAGGACAAAAGACATTTATTGTTTATTTCATAATGAAAGAGCATAGCCATGAGAGAAGACAAACAATTAGCAATTATTAAATGTATGTGTTCTTGCTTATGCCTATTCCAATATTTACACTGGTGTTTACATGTAGGATATCTCAAGTAAATTGTGTCCTGTGAGTACCTCGGGACAATAAGTGCAGTTCCCCTATCACAGTAATACAGAACGTAGAGAAGAATGAAAAACTTTGATGCCTTGCCTGATGGAGCAATAGGCTGAGTCCAAAACAAATGTCTGGTTTCCTATTTTGCAGTGAATCATACAATAGGAAGTTAGCGGAATGTCTACAGCAACACACAATCTATGCTAGAGAAAGTTTATCATTTTCTTAAAGTGTGATTACTCTACAGAAGGCATTACAAAAAATTTGTATTAACTCCTATGACTGCCTACATTAAATAAAGGTTAGCATTGCTGAACAGTAATACAGACACCACAGTTATGGTCATTCATAGTTTCAGATTTTCACTCCATTGGACATAATAGCATGGATCCCACTGAGATTTATAAAACCACTTGAGATGTTGTTTGGATAAACAAGCAGCAAAAGCGAGAGGTGTGTTGCTGTAACATCACTGCATCGAAAGGACTGCATCAGGTTGGGAACCATATAACATTTCGTTATTTTTATTGAATCAGTTTCTTCCTGTTGGGTATTCCACAAGGGTCAATACTTAGCCCATTATTTCTCACGTTCTGTACAAATTGCATAAATACTACGTACACTACACTTTATGCAGATGATTAACACCACTGATTTTAAATTCAAAACACATATGTTTACAACAAATTGAGATTTGGAATACATGTAAGAAGTAAAAGTATGAAGACAAATGTATCAAAACTACAGATTATGCTAAATGTCTTGGTGGTGTTGTAAATGAAAATTTCAAATGGGCAAATCATGGTGTGATGCTACTATAAAATAGTTCAACAATCTTGTTAATGAACAATGTAAATAAATTAGGTGTTAAAGGGCTGTTATAAAGCACAGCTCATATTAGTTGTCAGGCAGCTGGCAATCTTGTTTGTAAATCGACGCACTTAGAGAGGTTTCTAAGAACAAAGCAGGCAGAACTGAGATGTTTTGGTTAATGTATCCATGTGCAGGTCCCACCTCAATTTATTGTCCATCTAAGTGCCCAGAAACTTCACACATGGAGCCTCTTGCAGTGTACACCCATTGATCGCTACTTCTGACATTTGTGAGACATTTTTATTTGTTCTTAACTTGCTAATATTAGTTTTTGTAAGATTAAGAACTAAGCTATGAACTAGGAGTATGTGTGTTCCATTATTCTCATGTCTATATCTGGAATGTATATATTTGGACTCTTTTATCAACACACTTAAATCAACAACAAACACTGCTGGTTGTGAAGTGCTCTCCATTGTCTTAGGTAAATCATTTATATAGGTCAGAACAGGAGCAACACCCCAAGCAGTGACTTGTGTTGCTTGGATCTTAAATTGGCCCTGCTTAATCCTGTCATATTGTCAAGCTGTAACAACAATATAAAGTCAAAATCCAAACACAGGTTGGTGTCAATGAAGTGCACAGCACATAGCACTGAAACAAGTTAATTACAGACACCATCATACTGGCAGAACAGAATTGCCTTCTGGATGGAGAGTGGTGCTGTTTTATGTTGACTTAGTTTCCAAGATGAGTTTAGTTTCCACCAAGAATTTTATCTCCAAAGAGAATTTAATATTCAAGAAAAATTTTATTTCTTAAGAAGATTTTTTATTAGGTTTTTATTGATTTGTGATTATTCAGTTGTAGAACCTTGATTTGATTGTATTACACCTCATTACTCACACAGCCAGATAGAGAAACATAATGAAAAGAAAGTGATTTTGGCCAAGTGCTAACTCTGATGAGGTGATTTGTGGAGAGCGAGTTTAGAACAGGAGGGATGAGGTTTCTAAGCTTGTAAAGCCACTGTCCAAATTATAATTCTCTGCCTAATGGTTTGCCTTTGAGAGCCAGGTAAATCATCAGTCTTGCCACAGTAGGATCATACAAACTCCCTTGCACTTGTGGCCAAGAGTAGCCTACATAGGAACTACAAAAAGAAATATTAGCACATGCCTTAAAGAACACAAGAGCTGTTGCCTGGGCAAGACGGACAAATCAGCAGCAGCATATCATGCATTATAGGACATGGAAACCACAAGTTTGTTTTTCTGACACTGTGGTTTTACCATAATCTATTAATTATTATGATAGTATGTTGGCCTACAGAGAGGCCATTGATATTCAGAAGCACAAAAACAGTTTTAACAGAAAAGAAAAAGGATTGAAATTAGACAAGTTAAGGGCCTTAATGCTAAATAACACAAACGGCACCAACTCTTCCTCACTACAAGTGCCATGGCATACGTCGTCGCGACTCTTCGATCTTGGGAAGTGGTCTGATGGCACCACGAACCGCCCGTTACTTGGATACATATATACCAGTGGTTGTCAAAGGCCACAAATGGCCTGAATCAAATGATCGTGCAGTCAGCGAATCTCAGTCGTATCCACTAACTAACAGCCGAATCCAAAAAGTCGGCTAATATTAAGATCTTCATAAGAGTTTATTTTTCTTGCTCAGTAACAAACAAAAATTCTTACAGAGACAATAATATTTTGAGATGCGCTTAACTTTAATTGATATTGGTGAATTCGGTCATGGGATGCATGAAGCTTGCTGCTTATGTCAGGTGGAGAGTGCTAAGTAGCACAGCCGCTCCGGGGCTTATAGCAGTGAGAGAGAAAAGATTTTATTGTTCGTCCTCCAATGCCGACAACTAACGAATGTGCGCAACTAGCACCCGTCAGCTGCTATGATCCCCCCTGCGGGTCTGGGGGTTAGAATAGGCCCGAGGTATTCCTGCCTGTTGTAAGAGGCGACTAAAAGGAGTCCATCCCCCGCAAGGGGGTAGTTAGCGCCTGCGTCTGGAGACGGACGGTTCCACGATCTATATTTGTGGTCTTTTTGGTTTTTCACTTCTCGTTTCTTCCTTCCTTTGGTTGGTTCCTTTCTTTGTTCTTCTCCATCTCACTGTCTTCCTTACTCTTTCCCTTGCCTTCTTCTCCTTGCCTTCTTCTCCGTGCCTTCTCTGGTCTCCGCCTCGGCGTTTGAGACAGTCTGTCCTCTCTCTCTTCCTTTTCCTCTTCTTCCTTCCTCCCTGTGCGCACCTGAAGGCCGACCCCCGCGTTTGCACGCGTAGCCGGTGACGGGGTAACGCGTAATTCCCCGCCCTGGGTAGACAAGTAAGGCACGCACGTACCCCCTGGTAAAGGCCAGGCCCAGGGAGGGGTGATTGCCTGAGCTGATACCTTCTGACCATGCCGATTTGTCCCTCCGTCTGTTTCTCAGGAGGTGTGACCTGAGGTGTAAACATTCACCTAAGGCGGGAGTGCCCTCTGAGAGGGTCCCCATAAGGAAGGAGCGTGCCACGCGCCATCGGAGACACTGGCAATCATGGGGGATTCCTCCGCAATGGATTTCTCTTCTTCTCTCTCGACTTCTGCCCACAAACGGAAACATGACCAGCCACCAGTGACAAAAGTACTACTGCCTGCCCCACAGTTCCTCGTCGTTTCTCGATCTGAGGACAGAAAGGATTTTTCCCCTGTCAACCCTTTTGTTATCCAGAAGGGCATAGATGCCATAGCCGGTACTGTTAAGACTTGTACAAGGTTGCGTAATGGTACCTTGCTACTAGAAACTGAGAGCACCTTTCAGGCACAGAAACTGCTTCGAGCCACAATCCTGTACACGTTCCCTGTCCGGGTGGAGGCTCACCGAACTTTGAATTCGTCTCGTGGTGTGGTCTATACTAGATCTCTCGACGGATTGACTAACGAGGAGATTCAGTCTTTCCTCGCTGAGCAGGGCGTGACGGCTGTCCATAGGGTCATGAAAAAGGTCAACAATGACCTTGTACCGACCCAGACACTTTTCTTGACCTTTGATAGTTTTCAGCTGCCATCGCGCATCAAAGCGGGCTACGAGGTAATTTCTGTTCGCCCCTATGTTCCGACACCTACGCGCTGCTACCAGTGTCCGTGTGTTAATCACACTCGCCAGTCTTGTTCCAATGCGGCTAAATGTGTCATTTGTGGCAGGGATGCCCATGAGGGTGACTGTCCACCTCCGTCTCCTCGTTGTGTGAACTGTCAGGGTGACCATGCAGCGTCCTCCCGCGACTGTCCCATCTATAAGGAAGAACGCTGTATCCAAGAAATTTGGGTCAAAGAGAAAGTGTCCACCTCGGCTGCTCGCAAGCTATTTGCTAGTAGGAAGCCCACGCTGCTCCCAGCTGGTAAATACAGTACTGTCCTCGCCTCTCCTCTGACTACCAGGGAGGTGGCAACCCAGACATGCGATCTGACCTTCAGCACCACGGTCGTCCGTTCGGCTAGTGCTAAGATCGCGCGGTCAACGTCTCCTCTTCCTCCCATCACCCCACAGACACAAGCCCCTTCATCAGCTTCTGCTAAGACGAAGACCCAGAAGTCAGATGCATGGGCCTTCAAGAAGGAACCGTCCCGTGCAGACTTCCTACGTACCTCGACCTCCCAGCCATTGACCAGTACTTCCACCAAACGACCTTCCAAGAAGGCTCATAGGAAGCCCAGTTCTCCTTCTCCGCCACGGTGCCTTTCTTCTCCTGCGCCACCCAGCGGTTGCCGCCCCAGGCCATCATCCGTTTCGCCTGGCTGCACCGCTGGTAGCCGAACATCTGGCCGTTCACCGGCGGAGGAAGCTCCCCCTCCCAGCCATCTTACCAAGATGGCCGATGAACCTATAGAACCAATGGACGATGACTGTCCGCCTACTGATAGCGGCGGCAGTGCTCGCTCGAAGCCAGGCCCTCAGCGGCCTTCGAGGTGACCCCTTCTTTCATCTTCCTTTTCTTCTTATGATGGCACTTATTCACTGGAATATTCGCAGCATTCGCTCCAACCGAGAGGACTTGAAGTTGCTGCTCTGCTTGCACCGTCCGCTCGTCGTAGCCCTCCAGGAAACGAAGCTACGCCCATGCGATCAAATTGCCTTGGCACACTAAACCTCTGTGCATTTTGACCTACCCCCTGTGGTAGGTATTCCGGCTCATGGAGGGGTTATGTTGCTGGTCCGGGATGATATTTACTACGATCCCATCACATTGCACACTGGCCTGCAGGCAGTTGCCATCCGAATTACTCTCCCCACTTTTACATTTTCCATTTGTACCGTTTACACTCCATCGTCGTCTGCCGTTACCAGGGCAGACATGATGCAAATTATTGCTCAGCTACCTCCACCATTTTTGTTAACTGGAGACTTCAATGCCCACCATCCCCTTTGGGGCTCTCCAGCATCCTGCCCGAGGGGCTCCCTGTTAGCAGACCTTTTCAACCAGCTCAATCCTTTCTGCCTCAATACTGGCGCCCCTACTTTTCTTTCGGACACATCTCACACCTATTCCCATTTAGCTCTCTCTATATGTACTACCCAACTTGCACGCCGGTTTGAGTGGTATGCACTTTCTGATACATATTCGAGCGACCACTTCCCGTGTGTTATCCATCTCCTGCAGCATACCCCCTCTCCGTGCTCAGCTAGTTGGAACATCTCCAAAGCAGACTGGGGGCTCTTCTCTTCCAGGGCGACCTTTCAGGACCAAACCTTCACAAGCTGCGATCGTCAGGTCGCACACCTCACGGAAGTCATTCTCACTGCTGCTGAATGTTCCATCCCTCACCCTACTTCTTCTCCACGTCGCGTACCGCCCCCCTGGTGGACCGCAGCATGTAGAGACGCTTTACGTGCTCGTCGACGTGCTTTACGCACCTTTAAACGCCACCCTACAGTGGCGAATTGTATCAATTATAAACGATTACGTGCACAGTGTCGTCGTATTATTAAAGATATCGAGAAAGCCAGCTGGGCTGCTTTCACAAGCACCTTCACCAGTTTTACTCCTCCTTCTGTTGTCTGGGGTAGCCTGTGCTGGCTATCTGGCACTAAGGTCCACTCACCAGTTTCTGGCTTGATGGTTGTGAATGACGTCCTTGTGGCCCCTGAGGATGTCCCCAATGCCTTCGGCCGCTTTTTCACAGAGGTTTTGAGCTCCGCTCATTACCACCCTGCCTTCCTCCCCCGAAAACAGGCAGAGGGGGCTAGGCCACCTAACTTCTGCTCCTCGAATCGTGGAAGTTATAATGCCCCATTCACCATGCGGGAACTCGAAAACGCACTTGCCCGGTCACGGTCCTCCGCTCCAGGGCCTGATTCTATTCATATTCAGATGCTGAAGAACCTTTCTCCTGCGGGTAAAGGTTTCCTTCTTCGTACTTACAATCGCATCTGGATTGAGGGACATGTTCTCGCATGCTGGCGCGAGTCTATTGTTGTCCCGATTCCTAAGCCGGGGAAGGACAAGCACTTGCCTTCCAGTTATCGACCCATCTCGCTTACCTTCTGTGTCTGTAAAGTGATGGATCGAATGGTTAACTCTCGTTTGGTTTGGCTGCTCGAGTCTCGACGCCTACTTACCAATGTACAATGTGGATTTCGTAGGCGCCGCTCTGCTGTTGACCATCTGGTTACCTTGTCGATCTTCATTATGAATAACTTCTTGCGGAAGCGCCCGACCGCAGCTGTGTTCTTTGATTTGGAGAAGGCTTACGACACCTGTTGGAGGGCGGGCATTCTCCGCACCATGCATACATGGGGCCTTCGCGGTCGTCTCCCTCTTTTTATTCGTTCCTTTTTAATGGATCGACAGTTCAGGGTACGTGTGGGTTCTGTCCTCTCAGACACCTTTCACCAGGAGAATGGGGTGCCACAGGACTCAGTTTTGAGCGTCGCTCTCTTCGCCATAGCGATCAATCCAATAATGGATTGCCTCCCAGCTGATGTATCAGGCTCCCTTTTCGTGGACGATTTTACCATCTATTGCAGCGCGCAGCGTACATGTTTCCTGGAGCGCTATCTTCAGCGTTCTCTTGACTGTCTTTCCCGGAGTGTCGCCAATGGCTTCCGTTTTTCTGCCGAGAAGACGGTCTGTATTAACTTCTGGCGCTACAAAGAGTTTCTCCCACCGTCCTTACGACTCGGTCCTGTTGCTCTCCCATTCGTGGAGACAACAAAATTTTTAGGTCTTACATTTGACAGGAAACTTAGCTGGTCTCCACATGTGTCATATTTGGCTGCCCGTTGTACCCGTTCTCTAAATGTCCTCCGTGTTTTCAGTGGTATGTCGTGGGGAGCGGATCGAACCGTCCTACTTCGTCTATATCGATCGATCGTCCGCTCCAAGCTGGATTATGGGAGCTTCATATACTCCTCTGCACGGCCATCCATCTTACGCCGCCTCAACTCCATACAACATCGGGGTTTACGTCTTGCGATCGGAGCGTTTTATACTAGTCCCGTCGAGAGTCTTCATGCTGACGCTGGTGAATTGCCACTCACCTACCGGCGCGATATATTGCTTTGTCGGTATGCCTGTCGGCTACTGTCAATGCCCGACCTCCCGTCTTACCGTTCCTTTTTTGACGACTCTCTCGACCGTCAATATGGGTTGTATGTCTCTGCCCTGCTACCCCCTGGAGTTCGCTTTCGTCGCCTCCTTCAACACCTTAATTTTTCACTCCCTGCAACCTTTCGAGTGGGCGAGAGCCACACGCCACCTTGGCTCCAGGCTCAGGTTCGCGTTCACCTTGACCTCAGCTCACTCCCAAAGGAGGTTACCCGTGGTTCGGTCTACCACTCCCGTTTTGTCGAACTTTGTTCGAAGTTCATTAATATGACCTTCATTTATACAGATGGCTCTAAGAGGGGGTCGGGTGTTCTTTTATTGTCGGGGCACAAAGTTTCAAATACCGGCTCCATGGCCATTGTTCAATCTTCACAGCTGAGCTCTTTGCCCTCTACCAGGCTGTTCTTTACATCTGCCGCCACCGACATTCTGCTTATGTCATCTGCTCCGATTCCCTGAGCGCCATCCAGAGCCTCAGTGATCCGTATCCGGTTCACCCTTTCGTGCACCGGATCCAACGCTCTTTTCAGCAGCTGGTGGACGTCGGTTCTCCGGTTAGCTTTATGTGGGTTCCTGGCCATGTCGGTATCCCTGGGAACGAAGCTGCAGATACTGCGGCCAAGGCTGCGGTCCTCCAGCCTCGGACAGTTTCTTGTTGTGTCCCTTCGTCAGATTGTAGCAGGGTCATTTGTCGGCGCATTTTATCGCTGTGGCATGCCGATTGGGCTGCACTTGCGGACAACAAGCTTCAGGCCTTGAAACCTCTTCCCGCGGCTTGGACGTCCTCCTCCCGCCCTTCTCGGCGGGAGGAGGTCGTTTTGGCCCGATTACGAATTGGACACTGCCGGTTCAGCCATCGCCATCTGCTGACGGCTGCGCCGGCGCCGTTCTGCCCATGTGGGCAATTGCTGACGGTCTGCCACATTTTAACGTCCTGTCCAGATTTTAACACACTGCGTCTTGATCTTGGCCTGCCATGTACTCTAGATGCCATTTTAGCGGATGACCGACGAGCAGCTGCTCGCGTTCTTCGTTTTATCAACTCGACAAACCTCTCTAAGGACATTTGATTATGCTGTTTTTTTTAATCGTATGCCTGTCAGTCTGTCTTTTATCGTGTTTTCCCTTTTAGTTGATGTTTTAAACTTGTGCCTCGCGGTGCATTCCTAACGTAGTCTGGGCACTAATGACCATTGAAGTTGTGCGCCCTAAAACCACAAAAAAAGCTGCTATGATATAAATGGAAGTAATATGAATTCGTAAATGCACATAATAGATGCAGTCATCATTAAATTACATGTATGTAGCAAGTAATACGAAACCAACTTACGGCTGGTGTAATACCATGCAATGCTTAAAAGAGAAATGACATCCAAAAAATTTATTAAACCTTTGTGATCATGTCTCCTATAGCATTTGCTATTATTAATACAACATACTACACTCCTGGAAATTGAAATAAGAACACCGTGAATTCATTGTCCCAGGAAGGGGAAACTTTATTGACACATTCCTGGGGTCAGATACATCACATGATCACACTGACAGAACCACAGGCACATAGACACAGGCAACAGAGCATGCACAATGTCGGCACTAGTACAGTGTATATCCACCTTTCGCAGCAATGCAGGCTGCTATTCTCCCATGGAGACGATCGTAGAGATGCTGGATGTAGTCCTGTGGAACGGCTTGCCATGCCATTTCCACCTGGCGCCTCAGTTGGACCAGCGTTCGTGCTGGACGTGCAGACCGCGTGAGACGACGCTTCATCCAGTCCCAAACATGCTCAATGGGGGACAGATCCGGAGATATTGCTGGCCAGGGTAGTTGACCTACACCTTCTAGAGCACGTTGGGTGGCACGGGATACATGCGGACGTGCATTGTCCTGTTGGAACAGCAAGTTCCCTTGCCGGTCTAGGAATGGTAGAACGATGGGTTCGATGACGGTTTGGATGTACCGTGCACTATTCAGTGTCCCCTCGACGATCACCAGTGGTGTACGGCCAGTGTAGGAGATCGCTCCCCACACCATGATGCCGGGTGTTGGCCCTGTGTGCCTCGGTCGTATGCAGTCCTGATTGTGGCGCTCACCTGCACGGCGCCAAACACGCATACGACCATCATTGGCACCAAGGCAGAAGCGACTCTCATCGCTGAAGACGACACGTCTCCATTCGTCCCTCCATTCACGCCTGTCGCGACACCACTGGAGGCGGGCTGCACGATGTTGGGGCGTGAGCGGAAGACGGCCTAACGGTGTGCGGGACCGTAGCCCAGCTTCATGGAGACGGTTGCGAATGGTCCTCGCCGATACCCCAGGAGCAACAGTGTTCCTAAAATGCTGGGAAGTGGCGGTGCGGTCCCCTACGGCACTGCGTAGGATCCTACGGTCTTGGCGTGCATCCGTGCGTCGCTGTGGTCCGGTCCCAGGTCGACGGGCACGTGCACCTTCCGCCGACCACTGGCGACAACATCGATGTACAGTAGAGACCTCACGCCCCACGTGTTGAGCAATTCGGCGGTACGTCCACCCGGCCTCCCGCATGCCCACTATACGCCCTCGCTCAAAGTCCGTCAACTGCACATACGGTTCACGTCCACGCTGTCGCGGCATGCTACCAGTGTTAAAGACTGCGATGGAGCTCCGTATGCCACGGCAAACTGGCTGACACTGACGGCGGCGGTGCACAAATGCTGCGCAGCTAGCGCCATTCGACGGCCAACACCACGGTTCCTGGTGTGTCCGCTGTGCCGTGCGTGTGATCATTGCTTGTACAGCCCTCTCGCAGTGTCCGGAGCAAGTATGGTGGGTCTGACACACCGGTGTCAATGTGTTCTTTTTTCCATTTCCAGGAGTGTAATTTATATATGAAGGTGGTTTGAAAAATTCTCAGAGTCATGACGAGAGGTCATCGCTAGCGCAACGAGTTGTTCATGTGATATTCATTGAACTGTTGCCTGGAAACGTGCAAAGTCAGTGCTCTTGAAAGAGAGCTGTGGTGGTGACACGGCTCAGTTGTTGTTCCCGCATAGTGATTTGCGAAGATGGAAAAAATTTAGATTCGAACAGTGATTAAGTACTTCGTAAAGAAAGGTATGAAAGCAAAGGACATTCATGCTGGTTTCTAGATTTCACTGGGAGACTCGGCTCCTTCATATTAAACTGTTGTGAAGTGGACAGACGAATTTAAATTTGGTCGGGAGAGCTTAGATGATGATTCGCACAGTGGTTGCCCAAGATGTGTCACTACTCCAGAAATCATTGCAAGGGTGCACAAAATGATCATGGAGGATCGCCGATAGAAAGTGTGTGAAATTGCTAACGCTTGTCTGATGTCATCTGAAAGCGTATATCACATTTTAACTGTAGAACTAAAAACGAAAAATATTATCTGCAAGATGTGTACCACGACTCTTGATGCTGGCTCAAAAATGCATGAGAATGGACATATTGGAACAATGTTTGGTCAGTTTTAGGAGAAATGAACAAGATTTTTTGTGCCAGTTTGTGAACACAGATGAAATTTGGGTGCACTTGTATACCCCACGGACAAAACAACAATCAAAGCAGTGGACACTTGCTGATTCTCCGTCACCAAAGAAAGCAAACACAATTCCTTCAGTGGGAAAGGTCATGGCATCAGTGTTCTGGGATGCGAAGGGGATTCTGTTTGTATATTATCTCCCATTTGGGTAGCCAATTACTGAAGAATACTATGTTAAACTCCTGGACAAAGTTCAACAAAAGATACGCGAAAAAAGCCAGATTTAGAAAGGAATAAAGTCATCTTTCATAATGACAATGTGCGCCTGCACACATGTGCCGTCGCCATGGCAAAATTACACGAACTAAGGTACGAATTGTTGCCACACCTGCCTTATTCACCTGATGTGGCTCCATCAGACTTCCATCTCTTCCCAAAACTGAAAATTTTTCTTGGTGTATGAAGATTCACTTCAAACGAAGAACTGATAGCCGTAGTTGACAATTGGATTTGCTGAGTGGTTCTAGGCACTTCATTCCGGAACTGTGCTGCTGCTACGGTTGCAGGTTCGAATCCTGCCTCGGGCATGGATGTGTGTGGTGTTCTTAGATTAGTTAGGTTTTAGTAGTTCTAAGTCTAGGAGACTGATGACCTCAAATGTTAAGTCCCATAGTGCTTAGAGCCATTTGAACCATTTTTTTGACAACTAGTTTGCGGGCCTGGAAGAAACTCATTTTCGAGATGGGATCAAGGCACTGGAAATCGTTGGACCAAGTGCGTTTTTTCTATTCCGTTCCGAAAACTTTGCAAGCTACCCTCGTAAATTACCAATTAATAATAAGATCGATAGGGGGAGGTGTGGTAAAGTGATCGGGTCGGGAAAAGTGACCATTGCACATTTTTTACCCTGAACAGTGATGCTGTCTATGGAGAAGTGGTCAGAATAGTTGTAATACATATCACTATCGCTGTCAGTGAGACTGACAGAGAAAGATTGTTCCGTTATATTTTACATTACTGGCCATTAAAATTGCTACACCACGAATATATGCAGATGATAACGGGTATTCATTGGACAAATATATTATACTAGAACTGACATGCGATTACACTTTAACGCAGTTTGGGTGCATTGATCATGAGAAATCAGTAAACCATAACAACCACTTCTGGCCTAACGACGGCCTTGATACGCCTGGGCATTAAGTCAGAGCTTGGATGGCGTGTACAGGTACAGGTGCCCATGCAGCTTCAACACGATACCCCAGTTCATCAAGAGTAGTGACTGGCGTATTGTGACGAGCCAGTTGCTTGGCCACCATTGACCAGACTTTTCAATTGGTGAGAGATCTGGAGAATGTGCTGGCCAGGGCAGCAGTCAAACATTTTCTGTATCCAGAAAGGCCCATACAGAACCTGAAACATGCGGTCGTGCATTATAATGCTGAAATGTAGGGTTTCACAGGGATCGAATGAAGGGTAGAGCCACGGGTCATAACACATCTGAAATGTAACGTCCACTGTGCAAAGGGCCGTTAATGCAAACAAGAGGTGACTGAGACGTGTAACAATGGCACCCCATACCATCACACCGGGTGATACGCCAGTATGGCGATGATGAATACACACTTCCAATGTGCATTCATCGTGATGTCGCCAAACACGGATGCGACTATCATGATAGTCCATGCTGCTGCAAACATCGTCGAACTGTTCGTGCAGATGTTTGTTGTCTTGCAAACGTCCCCATCTGTTGACTCAGGGATCGAGACGTGGCTGCGCGATCCGTTACAGCCATGCGGATAAGATGCCTGTCATCTCGACTGCTAGTGATACGAGGCCGTTGGGATCCAGCTCGGCGCTCCGTATTACCCTCCTGAACACACCGATTCCATATTCTACCAACAGTCACTGGATCTCGACCAACGCGAGCAGCAATGTCGCGATACTATAAACCGCAATCACGATAGGCTACAATCCGACCTTTATCAAAGTCGGAAACGTGATAGTATGCATTTCTCCTCCTTACACGAGGCATCACAGCAACGTTTCACGAGGCAATGCCGGTCAACTGGTGTCTGTGTATGAGAAATCGGTTGGAAACTTTACTCATGTCAGCACGTTGTAGGTGTCGCCACCGGCGCCATCCTAGTGTTAATGCTCTGAAAAGCTAATCATTTGCATATCGCAGCATCTTCTTCCTGTCGGTTAAATTTCGCGTTTGTAGCACGTCATCTTCATGGTGTAGCAATTTTAATGGCCAGTAGTGTAGTTAAAGCTTTTTTTTTTGTTTTTGAGTCGTCTGATGTAAGACAATCATTTATATTATTCTTGTTACCTCACTTGTATGGAAACTAATAATTTTTGTACAATACCAGTAGTTAAACATCTTTTGGCCTTCAAATATAGCTCCTTGTTATTTGTTTCAGTTTGATAGTTTCTTCCGTGAATCACAAATGCCTACATGGTGTCCGATCGGGAGAAGTGACCACACTATGGGATGAATGACCAAGGTGATCACCCCAATAAGAATTGGTTACTTCCCAAAACCAAGCATAATATGACAGATAAAACTGAATACTAAAACCTGCTATACTGAAAGCTATCATCCACAAAAAAAAGAAAAAAATGGTTCAAATGGCTCTGAGCACTATGGGACTCAACTTCTGAGGTCATTAGTCCCCTAGAACTTAGAACTAGTTAAACCTAACTAACCTAAGGACATCACACACATCCATGCCCGAGGCAGGATTCGAACCTGCGACCGTAGCGGTCTCGCGGTTCCGGACTGTAGCGCCTAGAACCGCACGGCCACGTCGGCCGGCTATCATCGACAATTCTACCCTTTCTTGGCACTTTTGAACTGACTAACTTATATAATTTAAAACCATCTCTGTTCTATTATTCTGGCCTAATACAAAAGTCCGATTCAAAACGATCTGCTGCAGACGTTTGGTATTCTTTCAGAAAATAAAGTATGACGATGCCAAGAGAATGTGCCTGGAAATCACAAAAACATTGGATCCTATTATGATGGCACTGGCCACAGTACCCACTTAGATATGTAAAATTGGTCACTATGTAAGCTTTCAGAAAAGTGCATGTTGTTCCAATATATTATTTTCTTTTTCACTTAAAAATATTTGGTTTGATACCTTATAATATGAGTATTGGAACAATGTTCGTACCATCCCAAAGTACCGTTATCCAGGATGACAGCGATAACATTGTCCTAGAAGGCACTTTGATGTCAGTCAAGATAGCGGTTATGACGTTATTCAGAATTTTGGCAGGAAAGTGCAACGCCCACCTCCACCCCACCCCCTCCCAAAATGGCGCGACGTTTAAATTCCAACATGATAATGCACCACAACGCAAAGAAAATGGCGGGAAAAGTACTTGTCTTTATTATTTAACCAATTTCAAGAGATGTGCTCGCCACCAGGTCTGGACTCCAACTGGCTTAGTTCGTATCGGTGCCACCAGAGGTTACTCTCCTGACGTCTGGTGATGATGCAAGCACTGTTATTCAAGCTGGCTCCACCCAGTGTGTTCACCATGAGCTCCAGAGCCCAACTGACTTAGTTGATATTGTGTCCACCAGACGGAGCTACACTGACATCAGGTGATGACATAAGATCGTCTGCTCTCTCTCTCGTGCCCCGTCAGTGGCCCGCAAATGAGCGACCGCTGATGCCACAGCCTCAAGCCCGCACCTTTATACTCATGGTGGACATAGTCTTTTGTAAATATGCTAACGAATTTAACTGAACACAAGTGACACCAACATCACGCATCTAACCTGTCAATTACCAAGGTACTTAATTCCAGTTCAAATTTAATCATATCAGTTCAACATGCTATCATAGTTATTCTCTACGCCGCCAAACAGAGAAAAATTACGAACTATAAATATCTCATCCCCATTTAGAAGTCAACTAGGCACCGATGCTTGTGCAATGACGTACAGCTGCACTGCGATCCAGCACGGAGAAAGAGATCTCACATTACACTCCCAGAATAGCGCAGTGTGCAGCCAACCAAGCATTCCTAGCGGTATACACAGTCCCTTTGCGTATTTTTCACCTCAAACTGCTGCTGCTACTACCTCCTGTGTCTTACGGGGGAAACCATAACACGCCACACATCTGCTGATTTTTAAATAAAAGACACTTACAACATAAGCAAACTGAAGACTTTTACGACGTTGGCGTAGGTCTCCAAACTATAGTCTGAATGTCATTCATGAGCTCTACATTTAGACTCGTCTCTCACACTGACGGAATAGCTGATGACTATGCATTCCGTTTTCGACTCATTCCTCGTATTGCACTCATGTCTCACTGTTTCGCTGCTAACATCCCCCAAAACTTTTTTCCCCGACTCAAACAAGCCATATCAGTCAATCGTTATCTGCTAACCAATGCAGGGATGGGATTGAAAAGACACCATCCATGTACTATAATATCTATATAATGGGTATCACGTTAGGTCCGCGAGGAAGACTGCATTGGACGTGATTGTGCGTTATTTTCGTAAAGAGGTTCTGTTAGGTCAAGAATTTCCGTGGATACAGGCTGAGAGAAGACGAAAACTACTACAAAAGCGGAAGTTAAGTATTTCTGGGGGACTATGGAATTTACTAGAGTTCGACTTGGTTATTATTTTAGATAGCAATGTGGCTTGAGTATAAGATTGAGAACGTTGCTAGATGCGCTTGCGATGGTAAGTAGCTACACGCGGCGAGTGCCAGTCAAACGTTACGTATGGTCCATTACAACTGCTAAGATAAAAGCAGGTTCTGCTCTTCTGGAATGGATTTCTACAGCATCTTCGCCGGACCACAGTTAGAGTGAGGGTAGCGAGGAACGCACCACGCACGCTGCCCTGCTTGGTGTGCAGGCTCTGTAAATAAGCCTTCGCCCCTGTCCCATCGCATGATCAACGGCGCCTACATACAACTTTCGTCTTCGTTCGGCAGCAGCTCGAGGCTTCGCTTCTGCTTAATCACGTCAGCACGTGTGTCTAGGTGAACACGTATTTGGATATGAATTTCTCAGAAATGAAGTATGAATGAGATGTTGCCGCCTAATGCTTGCAGGACCCGGGTGGGGGCCTGTGTGTAATTTGACCGCTGACGGCTGTGCCACGTCTTTAGGGTTGCCTGTGCACTCTACTGGAGAGGAGTTTGCGGAGGGTAGTTGCACGCATTGATTGAATTATTTTACGAGCAGGTCTGTAGTCCGTGCTATGCGTTATTTGGACAGTTTACAAGTACTAAGCGTGTCTAGACATAACTATGCTGGGATATTTAGGAGGAGTCTGAATGTCTGTACTTTAATTATTTGCACAAATTAGGAGCTGTTTGCGTGTCTGCAGACTGTGTATTATGACTCGAAGCATAACATGGCGAGTGTTTTGCGTCAGTGTCATAAATATATTCGATTCCTAAATAAAATGTTCCAAACTAAATAGAGTGCACTCCTTCCTTAGTTTTCCCAGCAGCCCAGCGGAGTCTGAGTCATTTTCGCGCCAGTTTCCTCTTACAGACCACCATCTGGGATTAGGTCACAGAAGGGATGACAGTACCCTGTGGTGGCAGTAAAGAGTACTAGGTCAGTTGGAGTCTAGATCTCGTGGTGGAGACATTGATTGCAAAATAAAAAGTTATGTCCATAACAGAGAGAGTCGTTTTCCCGCCATTTCGCCCCACTATCTTGGATTACATAATGTACTATGCACGTTAGTGCACGTTAGGCCGAGAATATGGGCTGATAGGGGGATGTGGCGGACGGTTGAGGATTGTGGTGGAGACTTTAACTATTTGATTCCAAGTCCAGGTGGGTGTGGCACTGGTGGAAATTGGTTCCCAAGTCCTAGGTTCTATGAAGTCGAATCACATGACTACAGCAGTAAATAGGAGTGCAGCCTTCCCGGTGGGCGGGGGGGGGGGGGGGGGGGGATGGGTGCTAGGTCATGAATGAACACCATATTGAATATTGAAATTGTAAATTCACTTATTGAATATGATTAAAACTCAACTGGAATTAAGTACCTAGGTAATTGACAGGTTAGATGCGCGTTGTTGGTGTCACTTGTGTTCAGTTAAATTCGTTAGCATATTTACAAAAGACTATGTCCGGTGCAAGTTTAAAGATGATGATGAGTAGTAGTGTTTTAGGGCGCACAACAGCGAGGTTATCAGCACCTGGCAAGTTTAAAGGTACTGGCTTGAGGCTGTGGCATCAGTGGTCACTCGCTTGCGTGCGGCTGACGCGGCGCGGGAGAGAGAGCAGAC
Source organism: Schistocerca cancellata (assembly GCF_023864275.1). Classification (NCBI taxonomy): domain Eukaryota; kingdom Metazoa; phylum Arthropoda; class Insecta; order Orthoptera; family Acrididae; genus Schistocerca; species Schistocerca cancellata. The sequence goes on from NC_064628.1 coordinate 150,808,445, forward strand.
GATGTTGTGTCGTCACCTGACGTCACTGTAGCGTCCTCTGGTGAGCACAATATGACCTATGTCAGTTGGGCTCTGGAGGTCTTGGTGAACACACTGGGTGCAGCCATCTTGAATAACGGTACTTGCATCATCACCTGATGTCAGGAGAGCGCCCTCTGGTGGCACCGATATGAACTAAGCCAGTTGGAGTCCAGACCTGGTGGCGAACACATATGCTTGAAATTGGTTAAATAATAGAGACAAGTACTTTTTCCGCCATTTTATTTGCTTAGTAGAGATAAGAGCATTTTGGTGCATTATCATGTTGGAATTTCAACTTCGTGGCATTTCTTTGGGGGAGGAGAGAGGTGGGAGTGCTGCGTTCCCACCTAAATTTAAATTGCCCGCCAAAATCCGCCGTCTTGGTTCACGTCACAGCCACCATACAGGATTACGTCATCGCCGCCATCTTGGATAACGGTCCTTTCGAGTGGTACGAACGTTGTTCCAATACTAATACGTAGGTTAGAAATATGCAGGTGGTTTGGTATCCTCATTACCCGGCCCCTTCTTATGCAGCCCAAGATCTCACCCTACATTGTCAATATTGACTCTTAAGCAAAATCGTATGAGAACCGTTGATATAAACAGTTCGGCTTGCTGAGCTTGCTCGAGACTGAAAATGCTTTGTGAGTCGTTACAGCCTGTAATAATGTCTCCAGCATTGGAAGGTGAAACGCTAGGGAGACGATTATACCTTGGGTCATGCATTATCCCCTTCAGTACTTACGCAAATTCTGGCAGTGAAAGCCAGCATTTTATGATTATTTAGCATTTTTATTTGTGGCGTACCCTATGTTGCTGAAGGAACCACAATTTTCGCTCATGTTACTTGTAGCTGGACTAGCACTATTGCAGGTCTGAAAACCGTATTCAGCCTTTTAGGAACAATTTCTCTTTCAAACATTAAATTTAAAATAATATTTTGGACCTCTACGTAGTAATGCCGGTATACACTGAAACTGATCAAGTGACACATTATATCTACTCCCATTTTCACCACGTGGGAGGAGTAACTTGAGCACTGTACCAGGTTTAACTGTACCATGTATCTACCACCGATCCAATTACCAGCAAGAAAAAACAACAGTTGCAAGCCACTGCAGGCACTGATTTCTGCAGTCTCGAAATTCATTGTAACTTATTAAAGATCACGTTGATGATACAGTGATCGCGCTCCAAATAGGAATCTCATCAAAGAAAAAAGTCACTGAATTTTGAAAACATTTTTATTGACTGTTTCATGTGTAGTCCATACTAACGTTTATCAAAACTTATCAGCAAAAAGTAAACATAATTCCTCGTATTTGAAGAAACAACAAAATATTAATAAGCAGTCAAAATTTTTACTAAAATGACATAGTTGGGTTTGATCAAGGGCGCCCATGTATGGGCGCAGTGTGGGGGGCGCCCACCCCATAGCTCTCAGAGAAAGGAAACTATATAGAAAAAAATATTCTCTAGCCAGGTGTTTTCCTTTCAAGAAAGTGAATGAAAGGTCGGTATTACACAAGTTTTTAACAGAATTGGAAATGGAACTTTTTTATGGCTACTTTTTTTTTAATCCATCAGTCCTCTGACTGGTTTGATGCAGCCCGCCACGAATTCCTCTCATATGCCAACCTTCTCATTTCAGAGTGGCACTTGCAATCTACGTCCTCAATTATTTGCTAGATGTATTCCAACCTCTGTTTTCCTCTACAGTCTTTACCCTCTACGGCTTCCCTAGTACCATGGAAGTTATTCCGTGATGTTTTTAACAGATCCCCTACCATCCTGTCTTTTCTTCTTGTCAGTGTTTTCCATATATTCCTTTCCTCACTGGCTCTCCACATCTCAAATGCTTGGATTCTCTTCCGTTCTGGTTTTCCCACCACCATATAGTGCCATGCTCCAAACGTAGATTCTCAGAAATTTCTTCCTCGAATTAAGGCCTATGTTTGATACTAGTAGACTTCTCTTGGGCAGGATTGCCGCTATGCCAGTGCTAGTCTGCTTTTTATGTCCTCCTTGCTCCGACCGTCATGGGCTATTCTGCTGACCAGACAGCAGAATTCCTTAACTTCATCTACTTTATGATCACCTATGTTGATTTTAAATTTCTCACTATGCTACTTCTCATTATTTTCGTCTTTCCTCGATTTACTCTCAGTCCATATTATGTGCTCATTAGACTCTTCACTCCATCCTATAATTCTTCTTCACTTTCACTGAGGATAGCAATGTCATAAGCGAATCTTATTGATATCCTTTCACCTCGAATTTTAATTCCGTTCTTGAACCTTTATATTATTTCCGTCATTGCTTCTTCGATGTATAGAGTGAACAGTAGGGGCGAAAGACTATACATCCTTGTCCCACAATCTATTTAATCCGAGCACTTGGTTCTTCGTCTCCCACTCTGATTGTTCCCACTTGGTTCTTGTACACATCGTATATTACCCAACTTTTCCTATAGCTTATCCCTATTTTTCTCACAATTTCTAACTTCTTTCACCATTTGACATTGTCGAACAGTTTACAAATGCTATGAACTTGTCTTGATGTTTCTTCAGTCTTGCTTCCATTACCAAGCGCAACTTAAGAACTGTCTCCCTGGTATCTTCTTTACTTTCCTTAAGCCAAACTGATTGTCATCGAACAGATCTCCAGTTTTCATTTCCATTCTTGTGTATATTTTGTCAGCAACATGGATGAATGAGCTGTTAAGCTGACTGTGCGATAATCCTCACACTTATCGTGTCTTGTAATCTTCGAAGCTTAGTGCATGATGTTTTTCCGAAAATCTCATGGTATTTCACCAGATTCATATATTCTACACATCAAGGTGAATAGTTGCTCCGTTGCCACTTCCCCCAAGGCTTCTAGAAATCCTGATGGAATGTTGTCTATCCCATGTGCGTTATTCCATTTTAAGTCTTCCAAAGCCCTTTTAAATTCTGTTCTAACACTGGTTCCCCATCTGTTCTGTATCGGCTCCTCTTTCTTCTCCTATCACTTCATCAGACAAGACTTCCCCCTCGTAAAGGCCTTCAGTGTACTCATTCCACCTAACTGCTCTCCTCTCTACATTTAATAGTCTAATTCCTATTTCACTCTAAATGTTACCAACCTTGCTTTTAATTTCACCGAAGCTTCTGTTGACTTTTCTATATGCTAAGTCAGTCCTTCGGACCATCATTTCATTTTCTATTTCTTTACAATTTTTCCTGTAGCCATTTCGCCGTAGCTTCCCTGCACTTCCCATTTATTTCATTCCTCAGTTACTTTTATGTCTATATTCCATATTCATGAATTTCTCTGAACATTTTTGTAGTTCTTCTTTCATCGATTAACTGGGGTATTTCTTGTGTTATCCCTGGTACCCTCGCAATTACATTCTTTGTATGTATATTTTTTTTCAGCTTCTGTGATTGCCCTATTTAGAGATGTCAATTCCTCTTCAACCGAACTGCCTACTAAGCTATTCCCTATCGCAGTGTTTATAGCCTCAGAGCACGTCAAGCTATCTCCTCGTTCCTTGGTACTTCTCCATCCCACTTCTTCGGGCACTTATTTTTCCTCACTAGCCTCTTAAACTTCAGCCTACTCTTTATCACTATTAAATTGTGATCTGAGTCTATATCTACTCCTAAGAACACATTACAATTCGTATCTGAAATCGAAATTTCTGTCTGGCCATGATGTAATGTAACTGAAATCTTCCCGTAGCTCTCGGCCTTTTCGAAGTGTACCACCACCTCTTGTGATTCTTGAACAGAGTATTCTCTGTTACTAGCTGAAATTTAGTCTTTTTCCTTTGTCATTCCGAGTACCAAGCCTATATCCTCCCGTAAACTTTTCTTCTACAACCGCATTCCAATCTCCCATGTCTATCAAATTTTCATCTCCCTTACGTACTGAATTACTCGTTCAGTATTCTCATATACTTTCTCAATCTCTTCGCGAAGACAAAGGCGGAGACATGGCTATTTAAAAGTTGCCATTTGTCATCCAAAATAGTAAAAATACTCCACACTCCAGGTCTTGCCCCCCCCCCCCCCCTTACAAACTATCGTATGGGCGCCGTGGCTTTGACTGAGTTTTAAAAAATATATATTCTGGTAAATACTAATCTGATCATGATTTTCGGAAAAGTAAATACAAGGGGTCTTAGAAAGACGTGTCCAGAAAACGTATTAAACACATTGTGCACTTTTCGAGTACTTCTAGTTCGTGTTCTTCCGCAGTCATAGCAGCGATTCGCGCGGTTGATGGCAGACTTTCCATTAGAGGTATGCCAGAATTATCTTTCAGAACACCAACCTCATCGCTAGAACTCGATTTGGAATAGAATTCGAGATTCTTGCCTTTGATCCGTCGTGTTTCTCAAATTTATTGAAGTTACTTGAATATTTAACATGCTTATAAACTAAAAAAATAATCGATGTAGTAAACTTTTCTAACAATCAAAGAGAAAAAAATACGTATCAAGTCAAGAAAAAAATCGTGTTTCAAAAATATATATGTAATTGATCGCGCGGTTTACATTGATACAACGAAGACTCTGTGGAGCTCTGGTGACACAACCAAACGGCGTTGCCAACCTCAGATGACAAAATTATGTCATTTTGTATTTAAAATTATCGTTTTTTATCTAAAATTGTAGTATACTGAAAATACTAAAACACAAAATCAACAGTGCTGATAGTATGATATACACAATACCTGTTTTCAATCGGGAATAGGAAAGTCATCACAAAATATTTATCCATAAAATTTGCGAATTACGAATCAAAACATCTATAATCGCGATCCTATGCACGGATCTACGTTCAGAACCAGATAAACTCGGAAGTGACTAAAGCATCACAGATTTCATGCAAGGAAAATTCACTAACCCCGATTGAAAAGTAGTCCCGCATACGTAATATAATCACAAGTAATAATATAATTAAGTTCACTCTAATAGGCATCGTTATCGAATTTCATATCGGCGAAATCGTCATCGCTACCCCGATAAGAGTCCTTCTCTTTAGCGTAAATATTGGATGTGTTCATGAATGCATTATTGTACTGATTTGTTCGAACTGTACACAATTCATGACACGCTGGGAAATGGGCACTACTGCGCTAACTGTATCCGAATGTAACTTATTTCTCAATGGCGTCTTCACCGAACTCGTTTTTTAAAAGATCCGCTGACAATCAGTACTAGAACGTCTTGAAACTAATACATTAGCACAAGATTCATATTTGGAGGAATTCTTGGTTACCATGAAGGTCCTCAGCGTTCTTTACGAACACCCAAAATTCGTCCACCTGTTTAGACTGTTAATTTTCGGGAAATTTTGCATTTGGTAATGCTTTTCACTGTTCTTCAATCATTTCCAAGAGCCTTTTGTCTTTTGGAGAAACCGTCTGAACCATCTTCATAAATGGAACAAGCCTCGACAGCCTTGTGGCGCTTTTTGCCAATGCTATTTCTGATGTTAGCCAACCCAACGTTTTTAGAATAGAATTGTTGAAATCATGCCGCTTTTTTTATCTCACAACAACATGCTATTAGAAACTTTTGCACTCTGTAGTAGAAATCACACTTAAGAGTTTTGTGAGAAGTTTTCAGATTGGCTCATGAACTCCATCACACCTACGCCTAAATACATTTGCGTATAAGGCACAAGTTGGGCTGGGTTTGCTAGATATACGTCTGTGAAATCAATTGTATTGACACAATCAGGAGACATGTAGTAGAGAAGGATTTCTTTTTATGTTTTGCACATTCTAGCATGCAAAGAACAAATTATTAATTTCTCAAGGGACTGGTAACCACGCAGTTTAGTCCCATGAATCCACAAATCAACCAACGAATCAACTAATTCCTCTCTTTGAAAATATTGATTCAGTGACGCAAATATGGATACAATCCACTCGAGAAATATAAAAAATACACCTACAAAATTGACCCTGAATGACTTTGCTAACTGTTCATCTGCATATATATTCTTTCTTCTTCCCACTTGGAAAAAAAATTGCAATGCATTTCATTGTTCTAGAATACGTGAAACAATAGTTAACATAATTAACCATCTTTTTCGGGACGGATGCAGTATCTTGTGAGGTTCGATAATATAAAACTCTTAGAATTCCACAAACTGGGCTATTCTTTTTAAACCACAGTTAAAGAATGAATATTTACCCTTTGGTTTGTCTTCGGATATTCTTGGTAATTGTTTGCGAGCCTTACTCGCTCATAGGTGCAATGAATGACATATACATTTCTGTATAAAAATACCAGGAAAATCTCTAATTAGATGATTAGCAACAGAATTATTTATCCCCATCATTATTATGTTGCACTCATCTCAATCCTATTAAGTTTTCAAGAGGAATATTATTTACTGACAAGGCATTAAGCAGGAGATCGTTAAACGATTAGCAGTGGTATCTTCATGAGCGGCCTTTGCATTTTTCTCGTCAAAAAGTTGTAACAACTGCCAACATTTAGTATATGCTTTGGCTATCTTCATCAAAATACGGCACACAAATATATAAAATTTTCTTAGTGGAAATGTCGGTAGAATCATCAATTACGGAACTGAACTTTTGTTTACGTAGAACTTCATTCAGTTCATCCAAGTGACATTTATCTATGACATTCTTTATCACTCATGTGGCTTTTGTTGTAGGCAACTGTATGTTCTCAGCAATTGGGAAATCGGGGATGGAACTTTTAATTACACGTGTTAAATGATCGGCTGTTTGAGATGTTATGTCCTGCCAAAAATCTACATAGCAATACTACAGCCCTATTGCTCTGTATCGTATGATTTTGATTGTGATGAATAATCGAGTTTCTTTTACAGGAGCCCGACATATTTTACGGCACTTACGTGTTTTTTCCCTTTAGCGTGATTTTTTACCATAGTGAACTCCGCATTGAATTCACATCTACAAACTTTACACCGAGCTTTATATACATCATCACCAACAGGTTCTAGCCAGTCTTTGATAGACAAATCAGTCAACCATTCCTTTCTGAAATTTGGTTTCAAACGTTTTAATTTCAACTCACCACGCAGCCTCCATTTCTTCTGTGGAGTCGATGGAGAATCTACATCACTGTTGTGACTTTCCGTTATTTTTACTTGAATACACTACTACATATTTATTTAAAGAAACCAGCCGTTAGTTTTGCTTAAGAACAAAAAAAATTAAAATTATTTAAGAACAAAGCCGTGCAATCAAGTCCCAGTCTCGCCTGCAACTGATGACGATGACCTAATGGGTAATGACCCATGTCGGTTGTGAAACAGTATTTGCTAGTAAGTAAGAGTATTACCCAGAAGCGAATATAAAGTTAAGTGACGCAGGACTGTTGCGGGGAGTAGACGGATGAACAAGAGGAAATTGCTTATACCGAATAGAGTGACGCAAATATGGATACAATCCACTCGAGAAATATAAAAAATACACCTACAAAATTGACCCTGAATGACTTTGCTAACTGTTCATCTGCATATATATTCTTTCTTCTTCCCACTTGGAAAAAAAATTGCAATGCATTTCATTGTTCTAGAATACGTGAAACAATAGTTAACATAATTAACCATCTTTTTCGGGACGGATGCAGTATCTTGTGAGGTTCGATAATATAAAACTCTTAGAATTCCACAAACTGGGCTATTCTTTTTAAACCACAGTTAAAGAATGAATATTTACCCTTTGGTTTGTCTTCGGATATTCTTGGTAATTGTTTGCGAGCCTTACTCGCTCATAGGTGCAATGAATGACATATACATTTCTGTATAAAAATACCAGGAAAATCTCTAATTAGATGATTAGCAACAGAATTATTTATCCCCATCATTATTATGTTGCACTCATCTCAATCCTATTAAGTTTTCAAGAGGAATATTATTTACTGACAAGGCATTAAGCAGGAGATCGTTAAACGATTAGCAGTGGTATCTTCATGAGCGGCCTTTGCATTTTTCTCGTCAAAAAGTTGTAACAACTGCCAACATTTAGTATATGCTTTGGCTATCTTCATCAAAATACGGCACACAAATATATAAAATTTTCTTAGTGGAAATGTCGGTAGAATCATCAATTACGGAACTGAACTTTTGTTTACGTAGAACTTCATTCAGTTCATCCAAGTGACATTTATCTATGACATTCTTTATCACTCATGTGGCTTTTGTTGTAGGCAACTGTATGTTCTCAGCAATTGGGAAATCGGGGATGGAACTTTTAATTACACGTGTTAAATGATCGGCTGTTTGAGATGTTATGTCCTGCCAAAAATCTACATAGCAATACTACAGCCCTATTGCTCTGTATCGTATGATTTTGATTGTGATGAATAATCGAGTTTCTTTTACAGGAGCCCGACATATTTTACGGCACTTACGTGTTTTTTCCCTTTAGCGTGATTTTTTACCATAGTGAACTCCGCATTGAATTCACATCTACAAACTTTACACCGAGCTTTATATACATCATCACCAACAGGTTCTAGCCAGTCTTTGATAGACAAATCAGTCAACCATTCCTTTCTGAAATTTGGTTTCAAACGTTTTAATTTCAACTCACCACGCAGCCTCCATTTCTTCTGTGGAGTCGATGGAGAATCTACATCACTGTTGTGACTTTCCGTTATTTTTACTTGAATACACTACTACATATTTATTTAAAGAAACCAGCCGTTAGTTTTGCTTAAGAACAAAAAAAATTAAAATTATTTAAGAACAAAGCCGTGCAATCAAGTCCCAGTCTCGCCTGCAACTGATGACGATGACCTAATGGGTAATGACCCATGTCGGTTGTGAAACAGTATTTGCTAGTAAGTAAGAGTATTACCCAGAAGCGAATATAAAGTTAAGTGACGCAGGACTGTTGCGGGGAGTAGACGGATGAACAAGAGGAAATTGCTTATACCGAATAGAGTATGGGCTTTAATATTATATGAAAACACACTATTAACGTATGAAATTACCACAAGTAACACACGGGGTCCCGGGTTAGATTCCCGGCGGGGTCAGGGATTTTCACCTGCCTCGAGATGACTGGGTGTTTGTGTTGTCCTCATCATTTCATCATCATCCAGGAAAGTGGCGAAATTGGACTGAGTAAAGATTGGATAATTGTACGGGCGCTGATAACCACGCAGTTGAGCGCCCCACAAACCAAACATCATCATCATCACACACAAGTAACAATTTATTTTCATTTTAAATCTTCACAAAACTTATCGTAGAGTCCACAATTATCAGCAATATACTGTCATATATCGTATTCACGTCGTAATTATCGTATGTGGCGATACTTTATCGTATGGTCGGCAACGCTGCAACCACACGTGACAGGTACTCGTGCAGCTGATACGGTCCGACAACAATCCGCCTTAATGTACAAAGAGTGTCAAAGCACTATCGCTACCAGACTTTCATTATTTCGAATTTCCACAAGTGGATTATACACTGATCAGCCAGAACATTATGACCACTGACCTACTATAGACATAAACCCGTCCAGGGGATAGCAGCGTGTCCTGATGAGGAATGATTGCTAGTCAGACAAACGCACGGTGCATGTAGTATCAGTGAGCGTGCTGTCCGTGTGCAGAATGGGGAAGGTGCACGATGTACCTGAGTTTGACCGAGGGCAGGTTGTGGTGGCCCGGAGGCTGGGCACGAGCATGTCGTAAACTGCACGACTAGTCGGTGTTCGAGGGGTGCTGCGGTGAGTGTGTTCAACACGTGGCGTAACCGAGGTGAAACCTCTTCTAGATGTCGTGAGCTTGGGCGGCCACAGCTCATTATAGATGTCGGACGTCGTAGGCTGGGCAGACTGGTAAAAACAGGATAGGCGGCGAACTGTGGCGGAACTAACATCAGACTTTAATAAAAAAAATGGTTCAAATGGCTCTGAACACTATGGGACTTAACATCTGTGGTCATCAGTCCCCTAGAACTTAGAACTACTTAAACCTAACTAACCTAAGGATATCACATACATCCATGCCGGAGGCAGGATTCGAACCTGCGACCGTAGCGGTCACGCGGTTCCAGACTGAAGCGCCTAGAACCGCACGGCCACACCGGCCGGCTTTAATCATACAATGTAGCATTTCACGGCTGGTATTGTCTTCACTTAAAACTTCCGGGCTTATGGGCCGTGGTCGATGTATAAAACTCTCCCCTGACGTTTCGTCTCCGACTGCGGGAGACATCCTCCGAGGTAAAGCGGCGAGCTTTACCTCAAAGGATGTGTCCCGCAGTCGGAGACGAAACGTCTGGGGAGAGTTCTATACATGGATCACAGCCCATCAGTCCGGAAGTTTTAAGTGAAGATTAGACTTTAATGCTGGGCGGAGTACGAGTGTGTCTTACCAGACAGTGCACCGAGCACTCCTAACGATAGGCCTCTGCAGCCGACGACCAATGCATGTGACAATGTTAACACCACGGCATCGGCCACTACGACTGAAATGGGCATGTGATCGTAGGCACTGGATGTTGCGGTAGTGGCAGAGCGTTGCATGTGATGATGAATCCCGATTCCATTTTTCATCATGCCGATGGGAGACCGCAAATCCGTCGTCTTCCAGGGGAATAGCTCCTCGATAATTACACTGCGGGACGAGGACAAGCTGGTGGCAGTTCCATTATGCTCTGGACAACATTCACGTGGGCGTCCATGAGTCCAGTGGAGCTCGTGCAAGGCACCATGACGGCCAAGGATTATCGTACACTGATCGGAGACCACATACACCCCTTCGTGACGATAATGTTTCCCGACGGCAGTTATACTTTTCAACAAGATAATGCGTCACGTCACAAGGCCAGGAGTGTGAAGGAACACAGCGGCGAGCTCTGATTGATGTGTTGGGCACTCCAACCCGACAGACCTTAACCAGATGGAACACATATAGGATGTTATTGTACGAGGCGTCAGACCTCATCGCGCCCCATCCCCAGACTTTAAGAAAATTAGGTGACTTCTGTGTGTAGATGTGGAGCCAACTGCCCCCTAGCAACCTATCAAGGCCTCATTGTTTCCATGCCACGACGCGTCGCCGCTGTTATCCATGCCAAAGGTGAACACACCAGCTGTTAGGTAGATGGTCATAATGTTCTGGTCGATCAGTGTATATGTAACGCATGCGACCACTGCAGTGTTTAGACGCTATGCGCTGTGTTATGAACTTATAAAGTTCAAATCTGCTGCATAGAACAAAACACACTCCATACGAGTTTGTCACACAGCAGAACATTGCGTTACACCGGTTGGGAAAGTATGATTCCTGGAGTCAGTGTATATCTGAATGAGTTGGACATAAGCCCTCGCAATACCAAGGGTGGAGGGGGCCCACCTTTTGAAAATATTGTAATGTAGATAGTTACCTTATATTTTAAAATTTTGAAATAAATTATTGTTCTTAACGAATTCTTCTGCCAGATTTCATAAATGTTTATAGACTTCAGTTAAACTTCACCCAAAACTTTAATTTTAGTAACAGATGTCACAATCCCCAGTTAATGCGTATTCAGTATTTTCAGTTCCAGGACCTTACGTACACATAAATATTTCTTTAAAAGTATGTTTTGCGTTGGTATGTTTGCTTGAAAAGTTTACACACACCGCCACTTGTTTTTGCTGTTCATTTCCAACTTTTTAAAATTTTTATTATGTTTTATTTTTTTTATTTTTTTTACGGTGGGCATAAAGTATCTCCCCCCTCCTCTCCTCCTTGTCCCGTCAGTTGTTGTTGTTGTGGTCTTCAGTCCTGAGACTGATTTGAGACAGATCTCCATGCTACTCTCTCCTGTGCAAGCCTCTTCATCTCCCAGTACCGGCTGCAGCATACATCCTTCTGAATCTGCTTAGTGTATTCATCTCTTGGTCTCCCTCTACGATTATTACCCTCCATGCTGCCCTCCAGTACTAAATTTGTGATCCCTCGATGCCTCAGAACATGTCATACCAATCGATCCCTTCTTCTAGTCAAGTTGTGCCACAAACTCCTCTTCACCCCAATTCTATTCAATACCTCCTCATTAGTTATGTGATCTACCCATCTAATCTTCAGCATTCTTCTGTAGTACCACATTTCGAAAGCTTCTATTCTCTTCTTGTCTAAGCTATTTATCGTCCTTGTCTCACTTCCATACATGGCTACACTCCATACAAATACTTTCAGAAACGACTTCCTGATACTTTTCAATACTCGATGTTAACAAATTTCTCTTCTTCAGAAACGTTTTCCTTGCCATTGCCAGTCTACATTTTTTATACTCTCTACTTCGACCATCATCAGTTATTTTGCTCCCCAAATAGCAAAACTCCTTTACTTCTTGGGGTCAGGGATTTTCTCTGCCTCGTGATGACTGGGTGTTGTGTGATGTCCTTAGGTTAGTTAGGTTTAAGTAGTTCTAAGTTCTAGGGGACTGATGACCATAGATGTTAAGTCCCATAGTGCTCAGAGCCATTTACTACTTCAAGTGCCTCATTTCCTAATCTAATTCCCTCAGCATCACCCGACTTAATTCGACTACATTCCATTATCCTCGTTTTGCTTTTGTTGATGTTCATCTTATACCCTCCTTTCAAGACACTATCCATTCCGTTCAACTGCTCTTCCAGGTCCTTTGCTGTCTCTGACAGAATTACAATGTCATCGGCAAACCTCAAAGTTTTTATTTCTTCTCCATGGATTTTAATTCCTAATCCAAGTTTTTCTTTTGTTTCCTTTACTGCTTGCTCAATATATAGATTGAATAATGTCACAGATAGGCTACAACCCAGTCTCACTCCCTTCCCAACCACTGCTTCCCTTTCATGTCCTTGGACTCTTATAACTGCCCTCTGGTTTCTGTACAAATTGTAAATAGCTTTTCGCTCCCTGTATTTTACCCATGCCACCTTCAGAATTTGAAAGAGAGTATTCCAGTCAACATTGTCAAAAGCTTTCTCTAAGTCTACAAATGCTAGAAACGTAGGTTTGCCTTTCCTTAATGTTTCTTCTAAGATAAGTCGTAGGGTCAGTATTGCAAAAAGTGTTCCAACATTTCTACGGAATCCAAACTGATCTTCCCCGAGGTCAGCTTCTACCAGTTTTTCCATTCGTCTGTAAAGAATTCGCGTTAGTATTTTGCAGTTGTGACTTATTAAACTGATAGTTCGGTAATTTTCACATCTATCAACGCCTGCTTTCTTTGGGATTGGAATTATTATATTATTCTTGAAGTCTGAGGGAATTTCGCCTGTCTCATACATCTTGCTCACCAGATGGTAGAGTTTTGTCAGGACTGGCTCTTCCAAGGCTGTCAGTAGTTCTAATGGAATGTTGTCTACTCCCGGGGCATTGTTTCGACTTAGGTCTTTCAGTGCTCTGTCCAACTCTTCACGCAGTATCGTATCTCCCATTTCATCTTCATCTACATCCTCTTCCATTTCCATAATATTGTCCTCAAGAACATCACCCCTGTATAGACCACCTTTCTGCTTTCCCTTCTTTGCTTAGAACTGGATTTCCATCTGAGCTCTTGATATTCATGCAAGTGGTTCTCTTTTCTCCAAAGGTCTCTTTAATTTTCCTGTAGGGACCCGTCAGTAGTACACGTTATTAAAAGTGCGTGATATTGCTACAGGTTCTGGTCCTTATTTACACATCAGTATCTCTTTAAAGAATATGTTATTAATGTACGACAATAACAATTAACGAATGTTCTCTTTTTTTAAATTTTTTTATGGTGGGCGTAAAGGACCACTTGCCCCCCTCCCCTTCGTAATGCGCGTAATGGAAAATGCGTTAGTATTGCTAGTGTTGAAGCATAGATTGAGCTAGATTATCGTCAACCTTAATTCAAACAAGGAGCTGTCAGGTTTTGGGAGTATTCTGATTGTCCAGCTGTCAGGTTACTATAGTTCGAACTAAACAACTCGCAACGAAGAAGTTTAGTGCTATCATTGGCTACGTCATTCGTAGCGCAGCGCTCAGAACAATGCTGATCGCTCACTGGATGTCGGTGAATGCGGGATGAAGGTGCTCAGAACAAACTTAAACTCCAATACCATCGTCCATGACTCCTACTATGGAGGGTAAATCACCTAAAACTTGCACCGCAAATATTTCGGGAATGGAAAGTGCTACTGATGTGCGGTTTTCACAGAATGGATTGGTAGTCAAGGGCTCATTCTGTTAGCCAATAAACAGATTCTAATAATACTTAGAAATCGAATTGTGTGATGTCCTTAGGTTAGTTAGGTTTAAGTAGTTCTTAGTTCTAGCGGACTGATGACTTCAGATGTTGAGTCCCATAGTGCTCAAAGCCATTTGAACCTTCCATTGGCACGCGGGTCAGTGCCCGAAGAGACTTTCAATTTCTTGATCCCGTTTCGCGGTGCTGCGCTGGTCGGTGGGCAGTCGATGCTTTAAGATTGCACATTTTCCGCATTACAAATCTGCGCAGGAATTTTCTGTACTTGCAGTGTTCCACTCAGATCTGCCGCGCATTACTGCAGCACAATGTTGTCGACAGAGATTGTTTATGATATTGTTAACGAAGCCCACCTAAAGATAGTTTATTTGTTCAACTGCACACCAAAAGATCTAAAATGCTAAGCGAAACAGTTGAACCCTCTATAAAGGATGAATTACCTCAAACTTGCACTGCAAATTTTTCAGAAATGGAAAGTGCTACTGATGTGCGGTTTTCACAGAATGGATTGGTATTCGAGGGCTCGTATTGTTAGCTAATCAACAGATTATAATAATATTTAGGATGTGTGTTTTTTTGCAGACATACACTTCTTTAAATGGAACAATGCCTATGGGTAAATTAAACTGTCAGTGGTGTTTGTTGCAGGATTATAGTGCGAGTCGTTTACGAGATAAGTTTTGGAAAGTTCCCACACTGACACTTGTACAATAGCTGTGGGAGCACACACTAAAGAACAACATAAGTGCATACACTAGTTATGTGTATTCTGTCCAGCAACTAGACAACTGACCATCACAGATTGTGTTCAAAATAACCACTGGTAGCGGCAATACACGCTTCTAGTCTGGTATGGAACCACTGCTGCGCACGTGCTAGCATTCCACTGGAGACGTTCGAGCAGGCTGCAGTAATACGTCGTTGCATATCATTGGGTATAGTTGACATGGCCTTCTAGACAGTATCTTTCATCTATCCCCACAGCAAAAAGTCAACAGCTGTCGAACCTGGAGAATGGGCTGGCCAAGGTACAGGCCCTCTGCGTTCAATCCAACGATTTGGAAACAATTCGTGAAGATACGCTACGGCACTTCGTGCGCTATGGACTGGACAGCCATCCATTATGTTGGTACCATAGGTTTCTCCTACTTTGCAGACGTACGTCTTCTAGCACCCGAGGAAGATGGTCTGCTAGGAGACTGCGAGACTTGTTCAGTGTTCCATCCATGAAACACGGGCCTGTAAGCTAATGGTTCGTTATGACACACCATATGTTTACACTCCATGGACGCTGACGTTCTACCTGACGAAGTGAATGAGGATTGGTAACAGATCAATAGTGCATGTTTCGGTGGTTTACCAGGCCATGATTAGTAAATGTGCCTTCACCACTAAACAAGATGCGCGATACATCTAGAGTATCTTGTCTTAATGCCCACGTACACAAGTTAACACTATTCTCATAATCACTTCCATTCAGCTTTTTTTGGAGAGAGAGATATGATAGGGATGGATCCTATGTCGATGGAGAATGCGCAGAACACTTGCCTAACTCATGTCACTTCCTTGTGGCAGGATTCGAACCTGCGACCGTAGCGGTCGCGCGGTTCCAGACTGAAGCGCCTAGAACCGCTCGGTCACAGAGGCCGGCCCCAGTGGAAGATGCGGGCAACGCCACACCTCCAGGAAGACAGAGCTCAGCGCCCCCTTTCAACGCTGACATAACCAGCCGCCCATCGCTGGTCGGCACAAGAGCTTAAGTTTGTTTTCTTTTTAGAAATAAAATGATCAGTTAATCTTAAAGTGTTTTGTACAGATAGTATTGGATCCTTGCCACTGAATACCGCAACTCCTCTCCTTCCTAGTTGTGTCTGTGCTGAGTCCCACAGTAGCCGACACAACATCCGGCGACGAAGATTCCAGAATCAACGCTGCCTTCGCTCTACGCCGCTCCATCACAGCGTGTCACTAATATTTCTCTCTTTTCTTTCAGAGGCTCATTGCTACTAATTGTGTTCTTTCTTGCAGACTAGCCGCAGTGCTTTGGTTAATTGTGTATCATTGTTTTGTTGCGGCGCTCCTCGCATTAAAATGACCTCTAACCTGCCTCCCATACCACCTGCGCCTACGCCTCCAGCTGTTCCTGGCTTTGATCTAATGCGGTTTATGCTGTTTCAGAAACACCAAGTGTCGCAGTTGATGACGGCAGTCCAGCGGTTCATTAATGCACAAAACGCCGCTGTATCAACTCCGCCACAACAGCCAGCCAAATCCACTATACCGCTTCTGTGCATTCGACCGTTCCGAGTTTTCTACGAACACCAAGTGGAATGGAATGAGCGCTACGGTCATTTGTACTCTAATTGTGCTACACATCAAGTGCAAGGTACTGAGAAACTTTCTTATTTCTTGTCAACGGCCGGCACAGGATTTTATCGCCTCGCTCAGAAGTTATCCACGATTAGTAGGCTGGAGCTGCTTGTTTCTGAAGATTTAGTTTCTGCCCTCACTAAGTGTTACAAGGATCAAGTACAGGTTACTACAGCTCGTCACAAGTTCTTTCTATTGCGGAAAAAGCGAGAACGGATATACTGTCAGTGGGTCACTGAACTTCAGGGTCTGACACGACAGTGCAACCGTGGACAGTACTATAGGGACACAATGATTCGTGATGCAACTGCGTACTTTGTGCCAGACAGTAGGATTAGTGAGCAAATTCTCAGACATCCTGATCCGACTTTGAAACAAGTGACACAAATTGTTGAGCATCAGGACCCGTATGATAGTGCCATGGAAAACTTTGATGTAGCTCCCATTTGCAGTGCAATGCGAAGTGACAAACAGGTACGACCTTGCGACCGACCACCACGCGCAAACGGGCCGCCACGCCATGGTTAGAATAAACAAGTGTCAACGTGTGTGTCTGCTGTGAAATCATGTCCCGGCTGCTTTTCCACCCATAACAGATAACACTGCCCTTCGTGGAACAAGACTTACTTTGATTGTGGAAAGCCAGGTCATGTACAGCCCGTGAGCTAGCAAAAGAAAAAGAACTTACCCGCATTCGCTCTCGTAAGCGCGGAGCACCTTCTTATTCAGTGAACGTAGTATTTTCTAAACTGGCTACTGGCACCAGTAATGACCAGATTCAGAATGTGCCTTTACCCTGCCCATGTGCAGTGAAATGACACTCAAACAAACCGCTTGTTACCGTAGTAATTGCTGGACGCTGTGTACGACTTCAGTTAGATACTGGCCCTTCCGTTACATCGCTTGCTCTTTCCACTTGTGAACAGTTGGGCTCGCCACAGTTGTCAAAATCTTGCACAAAACTTACTGCAGATAACGGCCAGGACATTCCAGTTCTTGGTACGTGTAGTTTGCCTGCCACATTCCAGTCTCACACCAGGACAGTGACATTTACGCTTTCGCATTTGCGAGACTGTGAAAATAGTTTTGGGTTAGATTCATTTGATTTGTTTGGTCTTAATATTCAGTACTATGTACTTTCTGTTTCTGCTTTCACCCTAAAAGACAGTGTTACTCAATTGACTGAGGAGTTTCCTGATTTATTTTCTGACTGTACTGTCCTACTGTCCACGGCTACACTGTCGTGTCAGTCCCTGAAGTTCAGTGACCCACTGACAGTATAATTTTTCGGCGCACATAACAATGTGCAACCTATGTTTTATAGGGCGTGTCCTATCCCTCGAGCATTTAGAGACAAAGTAGCAAGTGCACTTAAAGAATGACAAGACAATGCTGCTATTACTCCTATCTAGGCTCGCGAAAGGGCTTCTCCCTTAGTGATCTTACTAAAGCCTTCTGGAAGACTTTTTCTTTGTGTTGACTTTACATCCACTGTGAATCCACAAACAATAATTGATATTTATCCGATGCATCGAGCTGAGGAATTAATGGACAGGCTTGGTGTAGCTGCTATTTTTCAAAAACTGACTTACGTGATGCGTATTTGCAGATTCCGCTAGGTGCGTAGTCTCAGGAAGTGTTTATGGTCAAGACAAATTTAGGGCTGTTCAAATTTTTGTACTTACCCTTTGGCAGCGCTTCCGCGCCTACCATATTCCAAAGGTACTTAGAACAGCTTACTGCAGAAGATCCATTCTGTTCAAATTACTTGGACGATATTGTGATGTCAGGACATACACAGAAGGAATATATCCGTAACTTTCTTACGCGCTTTCAAGTGCTTTCTGCTGCAGATTTGAAGTGCACCTGGACAAATGTGTCTTTTTTTCACACTGAAATTCTATACTTAGACCATGTTCTTAATAGCCTAGGTGTTCATCCCCTTCACTCACATTTTCTGGCCGTTCGGGAATTTCCTGTCCCGCGGAATGTGACGGAACTGCAATCAGTTCTCGGGAAGTTGACATATTTTATCCGATTTATACCCAACGCAGCCCAGATCGTGGCTCTGATGCATCGTTGCGCCGGAAGAATGTGCCTTTTGTTTGGACCAAAGTATCAGGATGCATTCTAGAAACTTAAAAATACCTTGCCGAGTGACAGTTGCCTTGTTCACTTCGATCCCTCTAAGCCTGTGGGTTTGGCAGTGGACGCTTCTTCGTACGGAATCGGAGCTGTGTTCTCGCACAGATTTGGTTCACAGGACAGGTCGATTGCTTTCGCTTCCAAGTTATTGACCAAGAATCAATGTAACTATTCCCAAATCGAGAAGGAAGCGATCGCTATTATCTATGGCGTGACAAAGTTTCATCATTATCTGTTTGGAAATCTTACCTAGTGGCGGACTGTTAGCCACTTCAGTCTTCGTTTCATCCGTCCAAATATGTGTAATGTTGTAACTTTAATTTGGTATGCTGAGATCGGTGCTAATTGACAATGAAAGTGGGTTAAAAGCCGTGATCTGTCTGGGGACGTTAACCGTGGATTACTGGGCAACTGTTTCATCAGATATTTAGTCTAGGTTTACCAAGCAGACTAACATTAATGATAATCTTTTAATAGTCATACAAAACCGGTAATATATATATATATATATATATATATATATATATATATATATATATATATATATAAAGGAGAATTTAAATAAAAAGAAAGAAATCAGTTTATATTTGGAAATTTATTTTAAGATTGTTCATTGAAATTTCAGCATATTATACGTGAGTTATAACTGAGCTGGTGCCTTATTTACGATTGAAAAAATGTGAGATTGTAATATTACGGAACACATAAAATATGGAGCCAAGATTGCGAGACTGCATACAACACTGCATTCATAAAATAACACACGAAGAACATTGAAACATAAGCAAGAAGAAATTAACCACAACCAACAGATTCAGTTTTTACTCAAAGAAATTACGTTCATACCACAATCCTGTCCGTCATGTAATTACCACACACTGGTATACTAAATTCATATTAACTCTTTGTGAAATCTTCGCAGAAAGGATAGCTGAGGGCTACTTTGATGATTACACCACATGCTTCACGTGGTCAACTTGATTTGCACAAAGCGTACAACTCCACAATAATTTTGATAATTAAAATAAATTAGATCGAAAAGCAATTGACAAAAGAAAAACCTTGAACTGGTTACTAACGTCTTACTATTAACCTGATGGGTCAAACAGTTATATAAGCACGTGGTAGTGGTCTCGCAAAGTACACCCCACGTGGGCTGAACATAAAGAAAAGTTGCTATATTGAAAATATAGTCAAGACGAGACGTTATAATCACACAAGCATTCGCATTTAAGATTGATCTTAGTTAGAGTTACTGATCAACACGTAGTTCCACTTTACTCACAAAGTAGTAACAAAGCAACTACCGGAAAATAATCTGAACTTCACACGAGAATTATACTCCGCTGCAATTTAAGATAACATCGGATATTTTAGACCTAAACCCGAAATAAAGGTGATTAAATTTTCAGTTAGGCTGAACTTAAGAAATCCATTGTCCTACGGACTTAACAGACACGCGCTTAGCCGGAGATCTTACCACTTCAGACGCTCGTCACGGCCACACTGCAACTGCCCTACTGCCGAGCGTGCTTCCTGAGGGTGGCTCACAAAGACCAACGGAAGTGGCCAGAGGGGCAGCTTCCTATACTAACATGACAACGGACGGACAGGACCATACTAAGGATAGAAACCTCTTTGCTTTTAGGAAGCGTAGCTACCTGTTCCGACGTTGGTCCTACTGTTCTCTAGCAGACAGCCTTGTCTGCTACCCTCAAGCATGCAACTAGAAATACATATGCTCATTCATCCTCTCACACAAAAGGGAAGGGGGATGACAGTATCTTATCATATACAGTATATAAAAGAAAGCGGATGTAGGTTCCGTATGAGACTGTGTGACATGAATTACATATAAGAATTACATATAAACTGTGCTTTAAAGTGTAGTAGTGTGACAGATCGTTCTTGTTTATGTGTAAAAGTAACACGTTCCACTGCTCAGTCTCCTCCCAGATAGTCAGAAACGCCACAGTACATTTAGAAGAGGAATTTATTCCATAAATGGCAACAGATTTAAGAAATTAAACATGAAAGGAATCCAACAGAGACCTTTCATAACCCCAACGCTCCGGGAAAAGACTGTGCAGGGAATTTTCTGGCCATGCTAGGACATTCCCAAGCAGGCTTCTCACACCCTACTTAAACCAAAAGTGTAAAAGAAAAGGCAAAAGGACACCAGCTACTTGCTAAAACACAATAATTTCAACACATCTTTAGAATCTACCAATTTCAAACAGAAAAAAAAAACACAAACTGTGACACCTATTTAAAAGGTAGTGTAGACCTAATTCGGTCAGCAAGTAAAAACAATGGTTCCTGTGTCATTAATATGAAAACAATTTCTGGTTGTTACCCTTATGGAGTTCACCAGTATTTGCTCATTGCAAGAGCCAACTGATCACAGGAAAATTTATGACTGTTTATTAACAAGCAAAATTTATGAAAATAGCAAAGGTGCCACAGCAATTAAAAAAAGAACATCAAATAACCTCGGTATTAAAAAGCAGAACATAACAATGCACAATCTGCAAAAGCAACAAAATGATAAGAGAAAAAACATGTTTTACAAAGTGGTTATCGCAAAAAAAATTCTATATCGTATAAAACTAATAATTTGTAGAATTAAAATAACTATGTGGCACTCATTTAATCACTCTACTATATTTCAATTAGCTAGCAAACAATGAGCACTGTGTCATTATACTGAAACTACAATAATTATGTGATTGTTACCCTTAAGGGGTTCCTCACAGTAAATATGCCCCATGCAAAGGCTAATCGATCACAGTTCAATGAGAATAAAAAGCTATCTGACTGATAAACGAAGCAATGCCACAGCAATGAATTTACGAAACAAAATATCACAAATCTAATACATCACACAAAAACAAACATTGATAAATAAAACAGTACAATAGTCAACATCTAAAACAAAAACAAAAAACACCTATAAATAAAACACCTGCAAAATACAAGAGTCAAAGTCTAAAAAAGATAAATAGAACACCTGCAAAATACAAGAGTCAGTCTAATAAACACCAATAAATCGAACTCCTGCAAAACACACGAGTCAGAGTTTCTCTGACAGAAACACACGTATATGCACTGGACTAAGAACCGTATAATCACTGTTCACTGACACACTCCGTACTTCCACTGTTCCGAGGCACAATATAGGGGAAAGAGGGGGGGTTCGTCGCCGCAGCTGTCAGTAGGGATTTTTTTTGTCCATCTGTTGCGTGCGATCCCGCCGTCTCTGCCCTCTCATGAAGTTTCTCCCGTGTCACGTCATCTCGATTTGGTTCCATGTTTGTGTTGTCAAATTCGTGCGGTATCCTCGTTTGACACGCCAGGTTGATATTCTTGGGCAAGGATGACACTTAATGGCTCTTCTTTTGTGCCACCCTTAGCGACCAGAGAACATCGAACCATGATTTACTGTCGCTTGACAGTGGGCATCCGTCAGGAGATGTTGATAGGCGTCATTGAAGTCTGTCAGTTACTCTGGACAGTATGTGTCAAAAGGCTCCACGCCCTTTGTGTTGTTACATTCTTGGGTTATCCTCAATTGGCTCGCCGGTTTGATATTCCTGGGCAAGGATGACACTTAATGGCTCTTCTTTTGTGCCACCCTTAGCGACCAGAGAACATCGAACCATGATTTACTGTCGCTTGACAGTAGGCATCCATCAGGAAATGTCGATAGGCGTCGTTGACGTCTGCAAGTTTCTCTGGGCAGTACCTGTCAAAAGGCTCCACGCCCCTTGTGTTGTTTCACCGCGGCCGTCTCGTCACGGTCGCGTGCGTGTGGTGCGTTGCCAGCAGATGGATTTCCGCGCGGTGGACCGCTCGCCCATCTCAGGTCATCGCCTCGAGGAAGGGTCGCCCGGGGCGGCCGCCCATTAGCTCCAGGTACAAGGGAAAATGTTTGCCGCGTACCTTCTTTTGTTGTCGGCCGCGCTCCCAAAGTGGCCTGGCTGACAGCGTGTCCTGCTGGGAAACCCGCCAGTTTACAACTAGTCCGGCTGCTCCCGCTGTCTCTTAAGAGTTTTGCCGGTTCGCTTTCACGTTCTCAACTGCATTCACAGAAATTTTTCATCATCCTTATGTCATACATAATACCACTTAGTATTGTCTTTCACAATTTTTAAGAACAAAGTGAGACTTAATATATATTTTTTTTAAATAAAAAAATTAGATGAATCGACAATATAAAATAAAATTTAAATGACTTGACAATGTAAAAAAAAATAAAAGTGAAATGACTTGACAGTATAAAAATAAAAATTTAAATGAACTGACAATATAATATTTAAATCCACATCACTAATGTGGTTCACTTACGTTTTAATAAATCAAATGCTATTTATTAATTCACTAAAATGAATAGGATTATGCCTTGTGCAAGTATAGGTCAGGACAGCATAGGGTTCTCATGTTATTTACACACACATACATGCACACCTGTTGTCTATTCTACAAACTAACTACCCATAAACATGCATTACTCAATATTCTACTTCTATCCACTACTAGTTAAGCCAATAAGCTACTTCAATGCTATTTCAACACCGTGTATATACCACTACAACATTGTTCTAATTCGTCCTCTTCTTGACGCTCGCGGCATACGTCTTGTCACATGATAAATATGGAGAACTTTCCTTAAACATACACATTAAAAAGAACAATGGTTATTTACACGCCAAAACATTTATACCAGTTCGCACACCCGAAAAGAGACTCGCAATTATACATTTATCATACTCATATATTCACACATAAAACAGTAAGAAAATTTCACCTAAAATTACGTTATCACAACAATTAATCACGCAGATGACTCTGAGAAGGTTAAAAATATTTGCATTATACAGGTTATATTACATTTTCTTACCCATTTTGCTGCGATTTCGTTCCTTCTTTACGTTACCTTTCGCTTACAAATCAGTTATTTCGCCTGTGGTGGTTATTCTGGATTCATTTCTCATGAATGGCAAAATTGTGGTCACCTCTATTCTGTAAAACAGTATCATCTTAACATATTGAACTTACAACAGACACAAAAGATCCGAATCCTCCTGTAGTTTAAATGACAAATGTTTTGCTTTATCCTTATTACCTTAAACCAAGCTTTCCTTCGTTCCCATAATCAAAATTATTTAATCATCCTCTACCTTCAAGAGGGAAATTTCCTCAGTACAAATCATATAGGCTGCAGTGCATCCCGCACCAGCGAAAACAGTAAGCTGTAATGCTCACAGCATCAGCAAAACACATAAACGTCGCTTTTCTAGGACAAGTATTAACGCAGAATAATTTTTTAGGCTTTGGCTCAACATCAATCAAGACTACAAAAAGGATCCATATTTCCGTTCCATTCTCCATTTGCTGAAAAGCTGGTCGTATTTGACTACCACAATAATATTTCAGAGCCACGTAAATTACACAAACCACAATTCTTCTTTCACCTTGAAGGGAATCAATATACTTACGAAATCCACAGACAGCACTTTACGTACTCAGCTATAAAGAACAAAAAAGACATATATCATCAATATTAACATATCATCGCATATTGGAAGCCAATGGTTCAACAATCGTATTATCGCATCCTGTTTTCAAGATTCCAGATTTACTCATTCCTTTCTCAGAGTTCTCCTATCTTAAAATATTTATACAACACGCATACTATAGTAAGAGATCCTCATTTATACTGACAGATATAGAATAGTAATAGATAGATAGTAGCACTGAAAGCAGAAAATCGGAAACAAGGCTACTAACAGCTGGGGACCTGGGTTTGCCAGACCCATAATACCCACAGATCGGATATTCCCCTGAGTTTATGCACTAATTCAGCAACGATCTTGCTTTCCTCAGGAGCGACTCTTTTCAATTTACACACAAAAAAAACATAAACAGCATTTTACTCGTTCACAAAGAAACCTTTTATCTTCACGTTTGAATGAAACTAAATCCTAATTGCACAAGGAGAGAAAAAAATTAAAACATCACTTCAATCCATCACATAGAAACATCTTTATCATTAATTTTTATCAACATATTATTCAAAATGCATACGTCACAACTTTAAACTAATCAATTCTTTCTCCTCACCGTCCTCTCTACTTCTCACTGTCCTTTCTAGTCATTTGCCATGTCGCTCATTTCTTCCGATTGGGTGCCTTCTGCGCTGATCGTTTGTCATTGCCGGTTTTGTTCATTTCCATTTGCCGGATTATTTCTAGGGTTGGCCGGCCGAATTTCGACATCATGAGGTGCTCCGCCTACAGTCCTATTCCCACCGTATTCATCGTATCGATTCTGGTTGCCGTACCTGTAGCGTTCACGATCTTGTCCACGTCCTCGATCATTTCTGTTGTTCCACCTGTGTTCGCGACTGTCACCCCAGTTTCTATACGGCCGGTCCCGATTATTGTTCCGTTCGCGTCGCGACGACCAGTCACGCCGTTGATTAGTAATACGGCCACGACTGCGGTCGCGCTGCTGTGCCCCGTAATAACTTTGTGCCTGATTAGGCGGGCATTCTCCTGTATTGTATTCCAACTCTTGGAGAAGCGTCTTAAACGTTTCCACGTCCTCTTTGCATCGTCCCGCAAGAATGACGTGCCGCAAGTGCATCGGCAATTTGGTGATGCATATCCTAATTAGTTCCGCAGGCCCGTATGGGTCGTATAGGATTTTTTTTGCCTGCAGCATGTGGTCGAATAGGCGTGCAGGGCTGCCGAAACCAGACTGGTTCAAATTTGGCAGCATAATTATGCCATGTTTGACCCTATCTTGTGCCGCTTCCGACCAATAGGCGGACAGAAAGGCTTGTCGAAACTCCCGAGTGGAGTTGCAGTGACGCGCTGCCGACCTCATACGAATCGCCGGTTCGCCTTCCAAATAGCCACACATATGTTCTATCTTATGTGAACTTGCCCAGTCGAGAGGAAGACAGAACTCAAATTGCTCAAGCCATGCTCGTGGATGTATTCCTTTTTGCGAATTTCCGAATATCTCAAACTTTCTCACCGTAAGGAAATGTTTGAAATCAAATCCCCGCATTTCCTCCTGGCGAGGCCCTTGAATGTTTCTATTATTCTCATGTCTGCCCCTCAAATTACATTCTTCCCTGTCGTCAAAATCTCCCTCGTGGCCGGAGTCCCTCTCTGCACTGTTCGTACGGCTATTTTTAATGCTATTGACGAGTTCGGAATCACACGCCATGCGGTTTTCCAGATGCGCCACGCGTTCTTGTAATTCGCCTGTTACAGCTCTGTTTTGCCTGTTCACTTCGAACTGTCCCTTCTGAAATCTCAGAAGCGAACGCACTTCTGCGGTCTCTGCGGCCGCTACCGGTGTAGTATTGTTCTCGCTTTCCGTCAGCTTCATCGTGCCTACAATGTCCGCTAATGCCGCAATCTTATCATCAATTTGTCTCTTGTCCTCCGCCCCAGTCTGCTTCAATTGTTCTACTTGCTGTTCCAACGCGTGGATCGCTAAACTGTTGTCCGCTATTGTGTGTTTTTTTTTTCTGTTTGAAATTGGTAGATTCTAAAGATGTGTTGAAATTATTGTGTTTTAGCAAGTAGCTGGTGTCCTTTTGCCTTTTCTTTTACACTTTTGGTTTAAGTAGGGTGTGAGAAGCCTGCTTGGGAATGTCCTAGCATGGCCAGAAAATTCCCTGCACAGTCTTTTCCCGGAGCGTTGGGGTTATGAAAGGTCTCTGTTGGATTCCTTTCATGTTTAATTTCTTAAATCTGTTGCCATTTATGGAATAAATTCCTCTTCTAAATGTACTGTGGCGTTTCTGACTATCTGGGAGGAGACTGAGCGGTGGAACGTGTTACTTTTACACATAAACAAGAACGATCTGTCACACTACTACACTTTAAAGCACAGTTTATATGTAATTCATGTCACACAGTCTCATACGGATGTAGGTTCCGTATGAGACTGTGTGACATGAATTACATATAAGAATTACATATAAACTGTGCTTTAAAGTGTAGTAGTGTGACAGATCGTTCTTGTTTATGTGTAAAAGTAACACGTTCCATTGCTCAGTCTCCTCCCAGATAGTCAGAAACGCCACAGTACATTTAGAAGAGGAATTTATTCCATAAATGGCAACAGATTTAAGAAATTAAACATGAAAGGAATCCAACAGAGACCTTTCAACGGCTCAAAAGCTGCAACGCTGTCCTTTGTTACTGTCACAGTATCAGTACAAAATTGTGCCGGCCCACGTCGAAGCATGCAAATGCTGACGCCCTTTCTCGCCTTCCTATTGGTCCTGATTTTGAATTCGATGCTTTTGCCACATCTTGCTGTCAGATCGATTTCTACAAACTTTTCCTCTGCATCAATTGCACAGGCCATGGAAGCAGACCCTGAATTGAAACTTTTGTTGCACTACATCCGTACTGCTTGGCCTCGTTCAGTGAAAAATATTCAGAATTGTTTTGTATGCCGATACTTTGCTCGTCGGCATAGCCTCTCCGTCCAGCACGGTGTGATTTTATTGCAAAATGACTCTGGACGATTGCATATGCTTATTCTTAAAGTGTTGCAAAAAGACGTGTACCGGCAGACGCCAAGCCGACAGACGCGCCAGCAGCGGTAGCAGAGCAGCGGTTGTCTAATTGCGCAGTAAGTTAGTTTAGTTTCTGTTTTTTTTTTCTTCACTTGCTTCTGCAAAGAAGTGAACTATGTCTATGTATTTTACTCTGTAGACTACTGGTTAGCAAATTACTGTAAGTTTTTCTTTTTGCGTAAATATTGGTGCATATCCTCGTGTAAGGCGGCTTCCAAGTGTTATTTTCCCGCCACCAGACAGCCACGTCACGCCACTAAGTTTGTATCTCGTGTTGGTACCCACCATGTAGTTCAGATCAGTGCATTTTAGTTTGCTTACTTATCTAGTGCAGTAGCTTTCGGGTAAGCAGAGTTTATAGTCACAGGAAACAGTCGATACATCCAATTCAGTAGAAAAATTTATTTCTGTTTAAGAGCTTGCCGTCTCAGGGTACAGTGAGAAATCTGCAGAGCAGTTTTTAGTGTTCTTTATTCGCCTCGTTATATTTTGCGTACACTCCGAACTCAATAGCGCCATTTGAGATCTTATATCTATTTTTACACACTACGATATGGCTAGGGACTGCGCTTGTTATGAGCGGACACAAGGAGAATGGGCTGCTCTCCGTAAACAGCTGGAAGCAGCGTTGCCTACCGTTGACGTGGTTCTGGCTAATGCTCAAAGTTGCGGCGACATCGGGGCGCTGGGGACGTGACCTGCGCTGCCTTTGGTGCCGTTGGAATCCCCTGGTGGCACTGGTGTTGCTGCATCTTCTGATACGCAATATCTGACCGGTCCGTCCTCACTCGTGAGTGGGTGGCAGACAGGTGGGTTCGCGTGTCACTGGCCGGAAGGTGGAAGAAGAGCAGGTCGCGTGCCTGTCTCCCTACGCCTTAGCAACAGATATGAGGTGCTTCCCAGTGTAGATGATAACTCCGAGCCAGCATGGGATGCCTCTCCTGTTGGACCAGTGGCTGAGTTTCCTGCCCAAAGTGCAGAGTTTGGGTATGCTTGTCATTGGGAGTTCCAATATTAGGCGGGTGATGGTGCCTCTCAGGGAGATAGCAGGTAAGGCGGGAAGGAATTCCAGTGCGCATTCTGTATGTTTGCCGGGAGGTCTCGTCCGTGGCAAGCGGCTAGCGAGCGCACCAGGTGCAACCAGCTGCATATAGTGGCACATGTCGGCACCAATGACGCCTGCCGCTTGGATTCTGAGGGCGTCTTCGGCTCCTTTCGGCGGATGGCTGATTTGGTGTATGCAACTAGCGTCGCACGTTGGGTGCAGGCTAAGCTATTTATTGGTAGCATCGTACCCAGGGTTGATCATGGTCCTCTGGTTTAGAGCAGAGTGGAAGGTCTAAACCAGAGGCTCAGACGACTCTGCGACGGCATCGGATGGTAATTTCTCGACCTTCGCTATCGGGTACAGAATTGTAGGGTTCCCCTTAACAGGTCAGGCGTGCACTACACGCAGAAAGTGGCTACTAGGGGTAGCGCAGTACGTGTGGCGTGTACATGGGGCTTTTATAGGTTAGAGAAACCCTCCCTTGGGATCAAAGACGATTTGCCTGATAAATTAGCCATAATGTCCTCAGAGAACGTTCATAGTCGCAGAGCAGAGATAGAAACGGTTAATATGATTTAGTAAATTGCACGACCATCCAAGGAAAGGTCCCAGAATTTTTGTCACTTACTGAAGGCTATAATGCATAGATAGCATTATGAACAGTAAGTTGGTTCAAACCATACGTTAGTGACAACTATATCCTAAGTTCAGATTGGAATATTTGTCTTAAGGAGTCTGGAACCGCGTGACCGCTACGGTCGCAGGTTCGAATCCTGCTTCGGGCATGGATGTGTGTGACGTCCTTAGGTTAGTTAGGTTTAAGTAGTTCTAAGTTCTAGGGGACTTATGACCTCAGCAGTTGAGTCCCATAGTGCTCAGAGCCATTTGGACCATTTGAACCATTTATCTTAAGGGTAGGTTAGTCACCAATGATGGCGGGGTGTTTATTGAAGTAAAGAATTCGATAAAATCTAGTGTGGTTATCAAGGATTCCGATTGTGAATTAATCTGGGTGAAGTTAAGTATAAAAAATCGGTCAAAAGTGGTAAGCGAATGCTTTTATAGACTGCGTGGATGAGGAGCTCAAGTGGTAGAGCGCTTCAGACAGAACTAGTAGAATATCGTTAGTAATTTTCCTGATCATGCCGTTGTATTACAACATGTTATCAAAACTGGTGCCAGAGACAGCGATTCGTGTGAGATTGTTCTGGATGTCCTGTCCGGAAATTACTTTGAGCAAATGCTCAGAGAAACATCTCGTGAGGGTAACGTCTTAGACCTCCTGGCAACAAATAATCCTGAACTCATCGAATTAGTTAACGTAGAGGAAGGTATGAGTGATCATAAGGTTGTGAGA
This sequence comes from Schistocerca cancellata, assembly GCF_023864275.1. Taxonomy (NCBI): domain Eukaryota; kingdom Metazoa; phylum Arthropoda; class Insecta; order Orthoptera; family Acrididae; genus Schistocerca; species Schistocerca cancellata. Next base: position 150,838,219 of record NC_064628.1, read on the forward strand.
GCATCTATGGCAATGGGTCTGACAAAGAATGTTAATAAAGGTAGGAAGATGTTTTTGCATAGCAAGAGTGACAGGATACAAGTTTTATTGTACCTGAGCAGTCAGCATCAAGTATTCGATGACGAGGACGACGATGTGGGGAACAAATGGAAAAAATTCAAAGGAATCGTGCAATATACCCTGGACAAGTATGTTCCGAATAAGGTCTTAGCGGATGGGAATGACCCACCACGGTGTAATAGCCGTGTTATAAAACTGCTACGTACACAAAGAAAACCAGATCTCAGATTCAAGAGAGGTAAATACCTAGCTGACAAACAAAAGTTGAACGAAGCGAAAACGAGCGTAAGGAGAGCAATGAGAGAAGCTTTTAATGACTCTGAAAGTAAAACTTTGTCAACTGTTTTGAGTAAAAACTCTTAAGATATTTTGGTCATATGTAAAATCAGTAAGTGGGTCAAAATCATCTATTTATTCACTCAGTGACCATGTTGGTACCGAAACGAAAGATAACAGAGAGAAGGTCGACATATTAAATTCGGTGTTCCAAAATTGTTTCACCGCAGACACGGCCCATTCTTTCCAATCGTCTTTTGAACGTCCAAATGGCAGATATTGAGATAACCGACTGCGAAATAGAAAAAACAACTTCAGTCGCTTAGTAATGCAAAGGGTTCAGGACCAGATGAGATACCTATAGGATTCTACAATGACTATGCAAAAGAATTTGCTCCCCTTCTAGCAGTAATTTATCGGAGATCGCTTCAGCGACGTAGGGTACCTAGCGACTGGAAGAAAGCACGGGTTTTTAACAAGGGCCATAGGACAGATGCACATAATTATAGACCTGTATCGTTGAGGTCAATCTAATTTAAGCTCAAGAATTATGACGTTATTGGAGAAAGAAAATCTTCTCTATAAAAATCAACATGGATGGATTTCGCAAACAGAGATTCTGCGAAACTCAGCTCACTATGTTCCTCTATGAGATCCACAGCGCCGTAGACAATGGCGCTCAGGTTGATGCTGTGTTCCCTAACTTCAGGTAGGCATTTGACACCGTCCCGCACTGCCGTTTAGTGGAAAAAATGAGCTTATTGAGTATCTGAGCAGATTTCAAGAAAGACTTCCTTGCAGACAGAATTCAATACGTCGCTTTTAACGGAACAAAATTTCCGGAGTACCCCAAGGAAGTGTGATAGGACCGTTACTGTTTTCGGTATATATAAATGATCTATTAGAAACCGTCGGAAGCTTTTTAAGGCTGTTCGCAGATGATGCGGTTGTCTATAACAAAGTAGCAACGCCAAAAGATAGTAACGATTTACAGAATGACCTCCAGAGAATTGATGAATGATGCAGGCTCTGGCTGTTGACCCTGAACGTAAATTAATGTAACATATCGCCCATACAAAGGAAAAAGAAATCCACTACTATATAGCTACACTGTTGATGACAAACCGCTGGAAACGGCACCTGCCGTAAAATATCTAGGAGTAACTATCCGGAGCGATCTTAGGTCGAAAGATCACGTAAGACAAATAGTGGGAAAAGCAGATGGAAGACTCAGCTTCATAGAAAGAAGCTTAAGAAAATATAACTCATACACGAAAGACGTGGTTTATAAGGCTTTTGTTCGATCGATTGTGGAGTACTGTTCATCTGTCTGGGATCCCTACCAGATAGCAATGATAGAAGAGATTGAGAAGAGCCAAGGAAGAGCGGCACGTTTCGTCACGGAATCGTTAAGTCGGCACGAGAGTGTTGCGCAGATTCTCAACAAACTCCACTGTCAGATATTACAGTAAAGATGTTATGCATCACTGATATATTTACTATTGAAATTTCAAGCGAGCACTCTCCGGGAAGAGTCGGAAAAAATATTGCTTCCCCTCAGATACGTCTCGCGTAATGACATGAGGAGAAAATACGAGAAATTAGAGCCAATACAGAAGCTTACCGACGATCATTCTTCTCACGCGCTATTCATGAGTGGAATAGGGTCGGAGGACTCAGTTAGTGGTACTAAAAGTACCCTCCGCCACACACTATTAGGTGGCTTGCGGACTATTATGTAGATGTAGATTGCCCCAGCAAGGACGTTGGCGAATTGTAGGCACCGCTTGTCGGCACTGTACTTGGCTGGGCATAGACGCACACATTGAACAGATGACGTCACAGTGTCGCGTTTTTGCTGAAAATCAATCGGCCCCTCCAGAAACGTTTTCAGCGTGGCCAAAGTCTCAATCGCCGTGCAACAAGTGCGTACTGACTTTGCTAGTCCCTTTTGGAACACTCTTTGGCTTATCGTTGTGGACTCTTTTAACAAATATCCGTTTGCAGTGCCCATAAAGTCGACTACGCCGCGTAGTGCCATTCAGCCTTTGTCATCTATCTTTTACTTGGAAGGTTTGCCTGAAGTGTTGGTTACAGACAACGGTCTATAGCTTACAGCTCAGGATTTTGAACAGTTTAGCACAGCCAACGGTACCACTCACCTTACCAGTGCTCCGTTTCATCCTCAGTCGAATGGAGAATCTGAACGATTTGTGCGCACGTTCAAGCAACATATGAACAGACTACGTGGCTCCCACACACGGAAGCAAGCGCTGCTGCTCTTCCTTCCAGCCCCCCCGAGACGGCCCGTCGTCGATAGAGGTTCTACGTGGCCGGCGCCACCGCACGCTGCTCCAGTTACTGCACCCACCGCACCGCACGGCACCTCCCACGCTCCACAAGAATCGCTTTGCGTGTAATGTTATATTCTTTTCAGAGTTTTTGGTCGCACCAGGCGCAGGGGGAGAGGAACGATTCTCTGAAATTTGAGCGCTTGCATGTATTTAATTCAAGGTCCTGAGCTGGGTTGTTGCGGCGCTATCAGAAGCGGATTCGTGCTTGTCGAGTGCGAGAGTCTAGCGCAGATTTTATGTCTCCAGATTCGCATCCTACGGGGACCATCTTGCGTCCCCCCCCCCCCCCCCCGATCCGTACCCCCGCCCCCAGTGCCACTTCGGATCCGCCAGCGGAACCGATGGAGCTGGACCCATGGCCTTTGCCGCCGCAACAGCTCAACTTGCCAGCGCTCGTCCCGGCGCCGTCACCGTGTCATCGCCGCCCTCTCCGGTTTTCGTCGGACCGGCTTGGAAAGAGTTGTCGTAAGTCGGCTCGCTACATGACAACAGTGCGGCATTTTGGGTGGAGGAATGTGAAGTCTTAGGCCCGTTTCACACTGGGACACTGGTGACGGTCACCAGCGACGGTCACCGATAGAGATACATTCGTTTGAACTGAAGCACTCACACCGGGACACTACACCGCCGGCCGGCTGATGTGGCCGAGCGGTTCTAGGCGCTTCAGTCTGGAACTGCGCGACCGCTACGGTCGCAGGTTCGATTCCTGCCTCGGGCATGGATGTGTGTGATGTCCTTAGATTAGTTAGGTTTAAGTAGTTGTAAGTTCTAGGGGACTGATGACCTCACATGTTAAGTTCCATAGTGCTCAGAGCCATTTGAACCATTTGTACTACACCGCCTCACCGGGCTACTGTGACCCAGCAGTGAACCTCGCCGCATGTGACGGACAGGGTCACTGTGTTCACAGCAGTCACCGCCAGACATGCATTAGTTTGAATTGAGTGTTCGCTCTGGCACACAAATCACAGAGACAGCGCTGCCGACTTGCCAAGAGACAGGCAGTCATTTTTGAGACAGTGATGCGGAACATTCGTTGTCCATTATACTGTAAACGTTGTAGCCATGAGTTTAGATTTGATTAACACGGAAGACTTTGTAAGTGAAGTAGAAAGTCGTCCTGCTATTTGGGATGTCAAAAGCGATGATTATACCAACACAGTGGTGAAAACGAATGCTTGGCAAGAAATTATAACGATGTTTGTGCCCGATTTCAATGAGAAGAGCATGGATGAAAAAGAATGTTTAGTTGTATGTTTTTCAAATTTAATACCTTATTTTTCGGACCATAAAAGAGTAGCGAAATTTAGTTGCTACGCCTGTAAAGGCTAGCACGACACTAACCTTCAAGCACATTTGCATCCCTCGCCCCTTTTCCTTCGCATTTACTAGTATTAAGCGTATCTTTACGCAATCTTAATGAGATAAGAAGGGACAAAGTGGATGAGCGTGGTAACCATGAACTCACCCCTACAGGGAAAATGAAGAAGAAATCTAGAAAAATACTTATATTTCAAAATTTTCATAACAAATTTAAGTGTGCGTCTTATCGTCGTCTTAAGGCGCTCCGCCTTATGGACCAAAAAATACAGCTCAAATATTATTGTCCATTCCTGTGATTTCTTCTTTCACTTCTCCTAGCGCCGGCCGGAGTGGCCGAGCGGTTCTAGGCGCTACAGTCTGGTACCGCGAGACCGCTACGCTCGCAGGTTCGAATCCTGCCTTAGGTTAGTTAGGTTTAATAGTTCTAAGTTCTAGGGGACTGATGACCTCAGAAGTTAAGTCCCATAGTGCTGAGAGCCATTTTTTGAACTTCTCCTAGCAGTTCATCAAATGAAGTTTTCGACATTCGAAAATACTGAAAAAACTTCTTGTCATTTTGTCCCAGATCGACTTAAAGGGTACATAACAATATTTTCTCCAGCCGACCTCGTAGCAGTGGAAGTAAGTGTAATGAACGTTTTGTCTTCATTCTCCTCCTCCTCCTCTTGTTTAGAAGCACTAACGAAAGTTCCTCCTTTCTCGAGTCCATTTCATTAACTAATCAGTTGGAAATACCTGCGGTGTCGGACACCGGTGATCCAGGAGTGTTAATCACAATTACCGGTGACCGTCTCTGATGACTGTCACCAGTGTCCCAGTGCGAAACGGGCCTTAAAGCATCGACTGCACACCGACCAATACAGCGCCGCAAAACGGCATCAAGAAGACGCTGACGCGTGCTCCACGGGAAAGAGCGGGCAGCGCCACACCTCTAGGAAAACAGAGCTCAGCGCCTCCTGTCAACGCTGATTTAACCAGGCGCCAACCGCTTGTCGGCCATTTGGCACAAGAAGCTAAGTTTCATTTCTTTTTAAAAATAAAGTGATCAATTAATGCTAAAGTGTCCTGCGCAGATCATTTTGTATTCTTGCCACTGGCTATCGCAACTTCTCTCCTTTATTGTTTGTGTTCTTGGTGACTCCCGTAGCAGCCGACACAACAATGTGGATTAATGAAGTACAGTCATGCTCATAAAATAAGGATAACTGCACAATGTGGTGCCACACAACGTGGCACTACACAAAACTGGCGCTAATAGCATAGGCACATAGGGAACACATACGGCACAGATCTGTAATTCTACGATATTGGTGACAATTTGAGAAAACCGTCCCGAAACACATGTGCTGCAAAACGCCACTGTTTCCTGCGCATGTACCCCGACATCAGTTTGGGATATGATCATCATGCACACGTACACAGGCCGCAAAACGGGTTGGCATACTCTGGATCAGGTAGTCGAGCAGCTGCTGGGGTATAGCCTCCCATTCTTGCACCAGTGCCTGTGGGAGCCCCTGAAGTGTCCTAGGCGTTTGAAGACGTGCAGCGATACGTCGACCGAAAGCATCCCAGACGTGATCGATGGGGTATAGGTCTGGAGAACAGGCAGGCCACTCCATTCACCTGGTATATTCTGTTTCAAGGTACTCCTCCACGATGGCAGCTCGGTGGGGCCGTGCGTTATCATCCATCAGGAGGAAGGTGGGACCCAGTGCAGCTCTGTAAAGGCGGACATACTAGTGCAAAATGACGTTCAGACCAGATACACCTGCCGGCCGGAGTGGCCGTGCGGTTCTAGGTGCTACAGTCTGGAACCGAGCGACCGCTACGGTCGTAGGTTCGAATCCTGCCTCGGGCATGGATGTGTGTGATGTCCTAACCTTAGGTTAGTTAGGTTTAATTAGTTCTAAGTTCTTGGCGACTGATGACCTCAGAAGTTAAGTCGCATAGTGCTCAGAGCCATATGAACCATTTGAACCAGGTACACCTGACCTGTTACAGTTCCTCTGTCAAAGACATACAGGGGTGTACATGCACCAATCTTAATCCCTCCCCACACCATCAAACCACGACCTCCATACAGGTCCCCTTCAAGGACGTTAAGGGGTTGGTATCTGGTTCCTGGTTCACGCCAGATGAAAACCTGGCGAGAATCACTGTTCAGACTGTAGCTGGACTCGAACCGTGAACATAACTTGGGACCACTGTTACAATGACCATGTAATGTGTTCTTGACACCAGGCTTTACGGGCTCTCCTGTGACCAGGGGTCAGTGGAATGCACCTTGCAGGTCTCGAGGCGAATGAAATATGTCTGTTCAGTCGTCTGTAGACTGGGTGTCTGGAGACAGCTGTTCCAGTGGCTGCGGTAAGGTCCCGAGCAAGGCTACCTGTAGTACTCTGTGGCCGTCTGCGGGCACTGATGGTGAGATACTGGTCTTCTTGTGGTGTTGTACTCTGTGGACGTCCCGTACTGTAGCGCCTTGACACGTTTCCTGTCTGCTGGAATCATTGCCCTAATCTTGAGATCACACTTTGTGGCACACAGAGGGCGCGTGCTACGACCTGCTGTGTTTGATCAGCCTCCAGTCGCCCTAGTATTCTACCCCTCATAACGTCATCAATATGTGTCTTTTGAGCCCTTTTCAACACACAGTCACCATTAGCACGTCTGAAAACGTCTGCACACTTACTCGCTGCACCGTTCTCTGACATGCACCAACACACCTCTGCATATGTGGACTGCTGCCAGCACCACCGTGCGACGACCGCAGGTCAAATGCACCGCATGGTCATACCCCGAGGTGATTTAAACCCGCAAACCGCCCACCAGAGCGTTGTTTCACCATGTATCAGCATTATCCTTACTTTATGAGCATGAGTGTAGAATTAGAACAACGTATTCTTTAAAGATTTGAGAACAGAATTTGGCTCAGCGATTTATTATTTCCATAGCTTGAAAAACGGCGCACATTCGTGCGCATTTGATACAAAACGGTATTATTTTTTTCAGTACAAAACTGCTAACGTAAATTACCCCTCTCCCCCGAAAAACTGGGCAGTGCGATGTGGTGTCCCAGACAGAGCAGTGCCTGTAGTATGTGTTGCATGGATAAACCGCCTCTGTGGACGCCGCGTTGTTAATACTGTCGTGTAAGCTGTGTTAAAGTAACTTTTAAGAGTGCTGAAGGTGATCTGAAAATTGAAACCGGTTGTAAATAAAGAATTATTTATCAGCAGTGTTTGAAGTTTTTTAAATACTTAGGAGTTGTAGGGCGTCACCTGCACAAAGGAAAAGCTTTTGTGTTACAATAATGTTCCTTCAATATTTTTAAAATTTACGAATTATAACGTTTACAATCTTTATTCGACTCGATATGTTACCACAATGGCTCTTTTTACGTTTAGCTTACAAATTTCACTAAATGTCTACGAAATTTTAAAGCTGACAAGTTGATGTTCCAAACTAGATTGAAGTACTCACACTGAGTGAAAAATTACGAAATAAACACTATATTTCTCTAATTATTTGATTTGAAACAGTTAACTGGAAAATTAATTTCTCAACAAAGCTGTCTATTTCTTAACGATACTTCCAGGGGGTGGACAAATATATAGAAATGCCAAAAACAGAACAAATTTCCAAGCCTAATCCAGCGTACATAGGAAAAGAAATCCACTGCTGTATAGCTATACTATTGATGACAAACCGCAGGAAACGGTATCTGCCGTAAAATATCTAGGAGTAACTATCCAGAGCGTTGCTACCCAAAATAGCTTTCAGTCGTCTCGGAATGAATAAGTACAGGGAATCTCATACTATTCTTCCTGTAAAGTAGTGTCAAGTTCAGCTAACGATGATGGAAGTGGACAGTGACCACCGCCGGCCGGTGTGGCCGTGCGGTTAAGGGCGCTTCAGTCTGGAACCGCGTGACCGCTACGGTCGCAGGTTCGAATCCTGCCTCGGGCATGGATGTGTGTGATGTCCTTAGGTTAGTTAGGTTTAATTAGTTCTAAGTTCTAGGCGACTGATGACCTCAGAAGTTAAGTCGCATAGTGCTCAGAGCCATTTGAACCATTTTGACAGTGACCACCCACCCATCTCTCCAACAAATATTCAATAGTTTTGAGATCCGGTGATTGCGGTGGACAGGGAAGATGCGAAAGTTCATCCTCGTCCTCACGAACGTCCTCTGAACGACGCGAGCTGTGTGAGCAAGGGCCCTGTCGTCATTGACAACAGCATCACGACTGGGAACAAATGTGTAGCCTGGAATGGACCTCATCAGCCAAAATAATCACACAATCCTTGACAGTGATGCGACTTTGCATAGTAAGCATTGGCCCCATGGAATACCACGATATGGTTGCCGAAATTGACACCGAGCCTCTCTCCCTCCCGCTCCCGCCCTCCCCCCCCCCCCCCCCCTCTACGTTTCACTCATGGCATCAAGCACTCTGCATAGCAGGCTTCAGACTCTATACGCCAGACGTAAACTCAGTCAGAAGTTGGGAACAGTGTGAAACAAAACTCATCCGACCAAATGACTTTCTTCCATTGCGTCATAGTCCTGGATTTATGGCTTCGGCACCACGTTTTCCTGTTATGGGCATTTGCATCACTGATGTCTAGATTTGGGATTCTAGCTCACCCTGCAATTCCCAGCTTGAGGAAGTTCCTTGCTGTTCTGTACCACAGTCTATGTTACAATTCGGATCTACTTTCATAATAACAGCGCAAGAAATTGTGGCATTGGTCTGGATACGTAGTCTTCCCTTTCTACAATTTCAATCCTATGACTTAAAACTTTTGTTTCAGGCCAAGTTGATGTTTTTCCATGCAGCCGTTTTTGGTCAACATCATGTGGGATGTCATTAATTTCGTATATGCAGTCTCATTGATAAGTGTATTCAGAATGGTTGGAAGGAGAACTGTTTCGTCTGGACTGCTGCGAAGTTTTGGAGAGCGGACGTCGTTCTTCTTCGACGGACAGATCGCCTGTTGATCGCCACCCTCCCGTGTATTGGGACACGCTGCTGGCAGGGATAGCCTTATTGCCTCTCTCCGGGGGTTTCCAGCCAACTACTGAGTCCTGGAGCAGTACATGCTCTACATCTGAAGGAGTAGCGGTGATGATGCTCCGCGGCAGCGGGAAATGCCTATTACCAGTTGGCCGCGGCAGCGACTCGCAGACAACACAGCACCAGCAGCAGCCATGGAGATGGCTGCTGCTGCAGCAAACTAGTGAACATCGCTCTGTGTGGGCCCAGCTGACTGGTGGAAAGCGTCTTTTTTGTGTTCGGTTGTGGTAACAGCGTCACCAATGGGCAGGGGTCTGACTGTCTTACAATGACATCACTGGAGAGCACGTTGAAGGTGTGGCAGTGGGACTTGAAGTACCATACCATCCTCCGACGGTGGAAGTTCAAGGTTGCGGGCAAGCAGTAACCCAACTACACAGGGTGGTCCATTGATCGTGACCGGGCCAAGTATGTCACGAAAAAAGCGTCAAACGAAAAAAACTACAAAAAACGAAACTTGTCTAGCTTGAAGGGGGAAACCAGATGGCGCTATGGTGGCCCGCTAGATGGTGCTGCCATAGGTTTTAAATAGGAACCCCTACTTTTTATTACATATTCGTGTAGTACGTAAAGAAATATGAATGTTTTAGTTGGACCACTTTTTTCGCTTTGTGATAGATGGCGCTGTAATAGTCACAAACATATTGCTCACAATTTTAGACGAACAGTTGGTAACAGGTAGGTTTTTTAAATTAAAATACAGAACGTAGTTACGTTTGAACATTTTATTTCGGATGTACCAATGTGATACATGTACCTTTGTGAACTTATCGTTTCTGAGTACGCATGCTGTTACAGCGTGATTACCTGTAAATACCACATTAATGCAATAAATGCTCAAAATGATGTCCGTCAACCTCAATGCATTTGGCAACACATTTAACGACATTCCTCTCAACAGCGAGTAGTTCGCCTTCCGTAATGTTTGCACATGCATTGACAATGCGCTGACGCATGTTGTCAGGCGTTGTCGGTGGATCACGATAGCAAATATCCTTCAACTTTCCCTACAGAAAGAAATCCGGGGACGTCAGATCTGGTGAACGTGCGGGCCATGGTATGGTGCTTCGACGACCAATCAACCTGTCATGAAGTGTGCTATTCAATACTGCTTCAACCGCACGTGAGCTATGTGCCGGACATTCATCATATTGGAAGTACATCGCCATTCTGTCGTGCAGTGAAACATCTTGTAGTAACATCGGTAGAACATTACGTAGGAAATCAGCATACATTGCACCATTTAGATTGCCATCGATAAAATGGGGGCCAATTATCCTTCCTCCCATAATGCCGCACCATACATTAACCCGCCAAGGTCGCTGATGTTCCACTTGTCGCAGCCAGCGTGGATTTTCCGTTGCCCTATAGTGCGTATTATGCCGGTTTACGTTACCGCTGTTGGTGAACAACGCTTCGTCGCTAAATAGAACGCGTGCAAAAAGCTCTCATCGTCCCGTAATTTCTCTTGTGCCCAGTGGCAGAACTGTACACGACGTTCAAAGTCGTCGCCATGCAATCCCTGGTGCATAGAAATATGGTACGGGTGCAATCGATGTTGATGTAGCAGTCTCAACGCCGATGTTTTTGAGATTACCGAGTCTCGCCCAATTTGTCTGCTACTGATGTGCGGATTAGTCGCGACAGCAGCTAAAACACCTACTTGGGCATCATCATTTGTTTCAGGTCGTGGTTGACGTTTCACATGTGGCTGGACACTTCCTGTTTCCTTAAACAACGTAACTACCCTGCGAACGGTCCGGACACTTGGATGATGTCGTCCAGGATACCGAGCAGCATACATAGCACACGCCCATTGGGGATTTTGGTGACAATAGCCATACATCAACACAATATCGACCTTTTCCGCAATTGGTGAACGATCCATTTTAACACGGCTAATGTATCACGAAGCAAATATCTTCCGCACTGGCGAGTGTTACGTGATATCACCTACTTATACGTTTGTGACTATTACAGCGCCATCCATCATAAAGCGAGAAAAGTGGTCCAACTAAAATAATCATATTTCTTTACGTACTGCACGAATATGTAATAAAAAATGGGGGTTCCTATTTTTAAAAAACGCAGTTGATATCCGTTAGACCTATGGCAGCGCCGTCTAGCGGGCCAACCATTCAAGCTAAACGAGTTTTTTCCTTTGTAGTTTTTTCGTTTGATGCTTATTTCGTGAGATATTTGGCCCGGTCACTATCAATGGACCACCCTGTATGGTAGGTAGTGATACTGGTGGTCGTACTATGGATGTCACACATGGAATGGCCGTAACAAGACTGACACATTATTGGTGGCCATAGGAGGGTTATCGTTAGCCATTATCCGAATCTGATTCCTCGAGGATGGTAAGAAGAGCAGAGTTGCGGTGCTCGTGGAAAGGGATGACCACTTGCTAATTATGCCACAAGCCCGTCAATACGTCCTACGAGAATACGCCACCTCTTCTCATTTCGCCATTTCCTTCTCGAACAATTAGTTAAACTTGGAGATTCTGCGAAGAGCCTTACTTCTACCTCTATTTACTCATTGAAATATTTTGTGTGGTACTTCTTTCTTGCCGTAATCGGAGACCAGTGCCTCAGGTATACAGATACAGTCGTGTGACTAGGGCCCCCCGTCGGGTAGACCGTTCGCCGGGTGCAAGTCTTTCGATTTCACCCCACTTCAGCGACTTGCGCGTCGATGGGGATGAAATAATGATGATTAGGACAACACAACACCCAGTTCCTGAGCGGAGAAAATCTCCAACCCAACTGGGAATCGAAGCCGGGCCCTTAGGATTGACGTTCTGTCGCACTGATCACTCAGCTACCGGGTGCGGACGGTGCCTCAAGTGGGACTGCGCTAAACACCACTTGCACCTCCGGACATTAGATGGCGGGTTGGGGCACGTACACTAGTGCTCCATGGCGGAAGCAGACACGCAAAATAGCCACTGAAAGAGTGCAATTCACAAGAGGTCATCATCGCCACTCACTTCCGAAAGTTTCGCACTGCACTAGCATGTTCATTCATCTAACCAGTGTGAGTTTGTGGTCGATATTTGGCCACTTGCATCCTTACTTTCCCATTTGTTTCGCTTTGTGTCTTACTTGATACTCATCCAACAGCTGCTGATATAAGGTACTCGTAATTATGTTATTTCCTTTTCGCCAATCAAGAGTATTGCTTTTCGTCACGTGGCCATTTTGAAAATACTCACAAATACTTTCATTCAACGTCGTGTCCACACTATCAATCACACACCCGTAACTTCACGGCTATTTGGTCCACAAACACAATTTTTTATGTGAAGTGTTAAGTAGAAGAAGAATCACAGTGTATAGCATGTCTCTACGAATCTCTTTGTCAATATGTTTCGCAGATCTATACATACTATGCGAATGTTTATGCTTGAACTATGATACCAACGTGTTACGATTAAAATCATTAGAAGAGCTGTGTTTCAAAGTAGCAAAGATGAACAAGTGCTCATAGCTCTTAAGGAGTGCATTCTAGAGCACATGTTTACTTGACTTTTTTTTCTTGTTCTGGTCCATACTACCAGTTCCCAAAATATGGAACGCAAAGAACTTGCAGTAGAAGAGATTTGCTTCACAGTATCGAAGACGAAAAATTGCTCGTAGCTCTTAAGGTATACATTTTCGACCCTGCGTTTAGTGAGACATCGTTGCTTCTAGTATCGTGTACTTTCAACCGTAGTCGTTTACGCCATTAATTATGAGACACCCTGTATTCTATAATAGGTGAGCACTGAAAAGGACGTTTGTATGAAATAATAATTGTTACCTAAAAAGGTAAACCTTTTTTCGTTTCTTCTCCTAGTAATTACAATACAAAGTGCAAGCAAGCAGAAGACTTAGGATTTTGAATGCTAGGTAGTACTCTGCTATCCCTGTTTAATAACACAGCCTTTTGGAATGAACAGATTCTCTTTTGTGAAATGCGAAAATTTGTGGAACTTGCCCTACCGACACAGGCTATCATACATAGTTTTCAGAATCGTATTCGTGTGGCTTGCTCTTCAATAAAAGCGTCAAGAATTTTTCAGAGCTACATTAAGACGCACATCTTGAAAAGCTGTTTCTTACGCTGGTTGCTAAGAAGAACTTTAACCTGGGTGCGCTCGATTGCACTCCGGAGACGCCACGAATTACTGCAAAATTAATAATTTACTCTCTTTCAGCCTAGAAAACAGTAATTAAGATCCACAGCACTAAATATTTTATTTTTGATGAAAATATCAGTTTCAATTTTCATATTCAAAAGTAACGCCAAAGGACAGATTTATTTAAATCATTTACTACTAGGAAGCAAGAGGACCTGGTAAGAGTAGAGAACAGTAGTTATAATCAATTTTGCAGCTGGGAGTTTCGAGGCTGCCTGTCTGTTTGTTCTTTTTGCTCTTATCACCGAGTAGTTAATAATTTTGCTAGTGGCCAAGAGAGGGTCATTAGAAACTTTTTCCGCTCCATCAGGCCAGCTGGTACAGCAACAGGACAGAGTTTTTCTTTTTTTAAAAAAAGCAAAGTAAATTTCTCATAAAGTAATGGATAATTTGACAACAATACAACAACTTTGAGAAACTCCATTCTAAAATGCAAGACGTTTTGGAATCCTCGTATCATATCAGAAAAAGATGAAGCGGAACCTTCATCCCATAAGGGTTTCTTAGCCGGTACAACTTAGAATCTACAAACTATTTTTTTGTATTAGCTTTCATGTCACAGTGAACAGGGAACTAATGCCAATACCACACCGCAGTCAAAAATTAATTCAATTGCAACACAAAAACTACCAACTTGAGCTTCTGGCGTGTTTAAAGGGCTGAACCACAGACAGAAAACTGAATTTCAGAGAAACGTAAATACAACATTAACTCTGAATAACAATAACAACAGTGGTTACTTCTTACATTTTCATATATGCTCAAATATATCTTCTGTGCACTTTACAGGATGTTATCATCATATTCCAGATTTGGTTAATGTTTCTGAGAGAACAGCGTGACTCTGTGAATGGGTTCTGACACAATCCTTTAAAGTCACAATAATCAAAGAAAAGTATTGGTTGGTGCTTGAGTAATACTAAAGCTCACAATCTGTCATACACTGTGTGCTCTTGGATCCGTGTAATGTCACCTACCTACGGCCACTCCACTACACTACACTTCACAATCAGGAATGAGTATACACACTGTTACAAAGCATAAAAAACCAGGCTGGTCAATGTGATTATCTGCCACATCCTCTGCCAATATCATTTCACTGCATCCCACAGCGAAACTAGACTGCAGGGAAAGTAGTTTCATTGTAAGCAGTTTATTGATATTTCATCGTTTACTGACCAAAGTCTTCTGGTGCCCAATACGCACCAGTCCTGTGTACGCGTACGTCAAGGATGGGCCCCCATCAATTGTACTTAAAAGGTAAGCTGGATCAAAAAAATCACAGGAAGCAGTAAACATTTTAGTAATACGTGCCACATCTTCCACGGAGTTACTGAAAAAGAAACTGCGAAGTGTGGCTAATGTTGTACACAAGTAACTTTCAAACACTGAAGTCAACAGCAGATACATAGTTCTTCATTCTGTGTGTAGGAAGAACTCTCGAAATTCAAGATTTACGTCTCATTGAGACAGATCATATCTAAATTATACCTATCAGGAGACTGCTACTCAATTCAATACTAGGCATCTATGTCATATTCATCAGCTGTTGTGAACAAAAGAATTAAGTAATTATTATGGAAGAAGCCAGTGCCACTGTTACCTATTCTCTTGGAAATAAGTGAAAAAGAAATCATTTCCAACCTCCTTCAACCGAAATATCACTGACACCATACCTAAAAAGCACATAGTTGTGCAATAAAAGTAATTTTGTCTTTAAAAACTCAGTCTCCTAACCATATACTGGTATTACTAAAAAAACTTAGAAAATCCTGTCTTTCATCATTCACTTCGCAAATATCAGCTTATGCGTGGTTGTGGAAGTGCAGTGCAAGTAAACACTCTCGAGATATCTAGCACTGGGGTTGGGTAAGGCCTTTAAGAATTATGCCACTTGTGCCTTTATAACGATTTGCTGTAGAAAGCATTCACATTCGCCTCTGCAAAGCATTGCTCGAGAGACTTTCTTCTGAGTTTATCACAAAAACCCAAAACGTTATCAGTACTTCTATGCTATTTGCATATTAGTCTCCTGAAATTTATGTAACTCGAACAATAGAATTCTATGTTCTTTCTACACCCGTCTGAATAGACAGACGTTGCACGCAATTTCAGGGTAAATGTACTGATTTCATTATACTACGACACAACGTGTCACAATCCGAAATCAAACCAAAACATTTACTTGACCCGACGTGCTCCGCTACACCACACGCTTCGTTCTCACAATTCAATCTGCCTGTTGTTACTGCCACTCGTTATTACCTATGTTTTTCTTGTGATTATGGTTCAAATACACTCCTGGAAATGGAAAAAAGAACACATTGACACCGGTGTGTCAGACCCACCATACTTGCTCCGGACACTGCGAGAGGGCTGTACAAGCAATGATCACACGCACGGCACAGCGGACACACCAGGAACCGCGGTGTTGGCCGTCGAATGGCGCTAGCTGCGCAGCATTTGTGCACCGCCGCCGTCAGTGTCAGCCAGTTTGCCGTGGCATACGGAGCTCCATCGCAGTCTTTAACACTGGTAGCATGCCGCGACAGCGTGGACGTGAACCGTATGTGCAGTTGACGGACTTTGAGCGAGGGCGTATAGTGGGCATGCGGGAGGCCGGGTGGACGTACCGCCGAATTGCTCAACACGTGGGGCGTGAGGTCTCCACAGTACATCGATGTTGTCGCCAGTGGTCGGCGGAAGGTGCACGTGCCCGTCGACCTGGGACCGGACCGCAGCGACGCACGGATGCACGCCGAGACCGTAGGATCCTACGCAGTGCCGTAGGGGACCGCACCGCCACTTCCCAGCAAATTAGGGACACTGTTGCCCCTGGGGTATCGGCGAGGACCATTCGCAACCGTCTCCATGAAGCTGGGCTACGGTCCCGCACACCGTTAGGCCGTCTTCCGCTCACGCCCCAACATCGTGCAGCCCGCCTCCAGTGGTGTCGCGACAGGCGTGAATGGAGGGACGAATGGAGACGTGTCGTCTTCAGCGATGAGAGTCGCTTCTGCCTTGGTGCCAATGATGGTCGTATGCGTGTTTGGCGCCGTGCAGGTGAGCGCCACAATCAGGACTGCATACGACCGAGGCACACAGCACCCGGCATCATGGTGTGGGGAGCGATCTCCTACACTGGCCGTACACCACTGGTGATCGTCGAGGGGACACTGAATAGTGCACGGTACATCCAAACCGTCATCGAACCCATCGTTCTACCATTCCTAGACCGGCAAGGGAACTTGCTGTTCCAACAGGACAATGCACGTCCGCATGTATCCCGTGCCACCCAACGTGCTCTAGAAGGTGTAAGTCAACTACCCTGGCCAGCAAGATCTCCGGATCTGTCCCCCATTGAGCATGTTTGGGACTGGATGAAGCGTCGTCTCACGCGGTCTGCACGTCCAGCACGAACGCTGGTCTAACTGAGGCGCCAGGTGGAAATGGCATGGCAAGCCGTTCCACAGGACTACATCCAGCATCTCTACGATCGTCTCCATGGGAGAATAGCAGCCTGCATTGCTGCGAAAGGTGGATATACACTGTACTAGTGCCGACATTGTGCATGCTCTGTTGCCTGTGTCTATGTGCCTGTGGTTCTGTCAGTGTGATCACGTGATGTATCTGACCCCAGGAATGTGTCAATAAAGTTTCCCCTTCCTGGGACAATGAATTCACGGTGTTCTTATTTCAATTTCCAGGAGTGTACTTCAAATGGCTCTGATCAGTATGGGACTTAACATCTAAGGTCATCAGTCCCCTAGATTTAGAACTACTTAAACCTAACCAACCTAAGGACAGTACACACATCCATGGCCGAGGTAGGATTCGAACCTGCGACCGTAGCAGCAGCGCCGTTCCGGACTGAAGCGCCTAGAACCGCTCGACCACAACGGCCGGCTTGTGATTATGGCTCAGCAATAGCTGAGCACTAGGAAAAATTCCCTAGAGTCTGTTACCCTCGACGGAAATTTTTAGTAAAAGGTGAAAGATCTATTCGTTTTGAAGGGACATCAGAGTGCCAGTTCAATACTGTTTAAATTTTTCTCCTATATTGTTATTTGATTTTCTCGACCCGTATGGGTGGCGGGTGGGCTGGCAGCCGTATTTCCTCTCTTCAGCCACGATAAATTGTAAAATGTAACAAAGATGGGAAGAAATATTGTTAAGGAGAAACGTTATGCACGCTCTTAAAAACAACAAATAAGATAAATTTTATTGGCGTCAACATACAAAACGTTAAGACTGTTGGCTTTTTCAAATCAGAAATCAGGGGACTAACAGCTGAAAATGAAAATATACAGAGTGGTCAGAAATAACGTGAGAAGCCTGTAAGATTATTGTAGGGTGGCTTGTGCTGAGAAATAACCGATAAGAAAAAATTCGGTACGTTGCGCCGTTTCCGAGGTAATTAGCATTGAATTCGATACGTTGTGCCGCTTCCGAGTTAATTACTATTGAAGTTAGCCAGTCAGGCCGTTGCGAACAAATTCAAGTGGTCAGACAGAGCCGGTGCCGCCAAACGTGTTCTTTGTTTGGTTTCCTAAAACTGAACAAGGAAGCGGTACAAATATTGGACTTGAGGCTGCAGTAAGGATCGAAATAGAGCCAAAGGCTGAGAATTCTCGTGCGCTATCGTCTACGCTATGAGAACAACTGACACTGATTGTACCTGACAGGTCACTAGATTTCGCGCGAGCAACGGCCTGAGTGGCTACTTTCTGTTAGTTAATTCGAAAACGGCGCAACATACCGAATTTTTATTCTTAACAGCACAACCTACCCTTCAACAGCCATACAAGCTTTTTAACTGTTACTGACCAACCTGTGCACATTTTAAAAACGCTTTTCAGGAAGGTTAAATTTTTCCTCTAAAGAGCACTGAACTTTTACTTAAAATCTGAAGAACCTGCGGTGGGAGAGAAGTATTTCGGAAAGAGATAATATGCTGAGGCTTTAGAGTTGTGGATAGAAAAAGATAGGGATCTGTTAAGTAGGAAACTGTGGAGATGATCAGTGTTAGGGTGGATAGTGGGAAGACAGAAAGTGCGAAAGACAGAGGGTGAGGAGGACTGTGGTGTGTGGGTAGGGCAGTGCTATGCGGTATCAATAGGAATGTTATGGTGATGGATGGGGAGGGAAAAGAAGTGAAGAGCCCTGCTATGGAGCGGGATAGGTGGGGAAGAGTGAAAAGTGGTGGGAGGGATAAATATTGGGGCAGATCTGACTGTTTGTGAGAGGGAACTGATTCGAGCTGCGTTGGGACGGTAAAGTTAGTTGCGAAAACCCCATGAAAATTCGCGAAGTAATTTTCTAGAAACATGTTCAAACAGGCAAATAGACAGACAAGACAGTTTTACATTATGTTACTACTATAGATGGCTGAGTGTGTTATCCATTCATTTATGCTATGTACTCAGCAGTCAAAGGAGCATGTTTGGTTTGGGAGGTATTTCTTATAAATGAGAATAACAAATTAATGCCAGGTTATTAACAATAATTTTGCTCAACACCTCCCCTCCTCTTCGTCAGTCGGAACTATACTCTGTAGTAAGATGGAACATCAGCAGCAGAACTATCCTACTTAGAAAATGGCGGTAAATATTACTGGGATGAACTGCTTTGGTGTTCCGAACTACCACAGTAAAAATGACGCCATAACAGTTCCTGATGCTTCCCATTGCTGTTAGCTATAATTTACCCAAATACTCACGCCTCAGTTCAAAGAAAGAACATTTATCCAATACTGCAGCACATTATTCTAACAAAATACACTTATAAACAAGTATCACAGCGTCATAAAAATGGCTCTGAGCACTATAGGACTTAACTGCTAAGGTCATCAGTTCCCTAGAACTTAGAACTACTTAAACCTAAGTAACCTAAGGACATCACACACATCCATGCCCGAGGCAGGGTTCGAATCTGCGACCGTAGCGGTCGCGCGGTTCCACAGCGTCATATGTTAACAGAACAATTTATACAGTGCAGCAAATACGTACACGCTTGCTACGTTCTTCTGCACGATTAATACGTGGCGAGATGATGGAGAGTTGCACAAATTGTGGTAACGTCCATAGATCGTGGTATCACACCAAAGTCGACAACGCGAAATCAATAGCACAGACATTAGCGAAGGCTCGCTGCAATCTGCAACGACGAATGGAGGCGCACCTGAAGACCACCTCTTAGCACTGCAGTGCCCTTGCATCAGAGGCATGGAAGCGTTGTGCCCCAGTTGAACTAATATTTCATGTGTTCTAGTTTGATGACCCTCCCCGAGAGCAATCAAAGAATCCACAGCAATGGCCAGACGAAGGTTGTTATGTCAGGTCACGATAGAAACAATACCCATCGCAGGGGCGCTTGCTGTCACTGTACAGGACCCGTCCCGATATACAAGGCCCCGCCTTTGGCCAGCCCCGTTTTTTTTCCTTTATTGTAATTTCGTTCCCCTGCCCCGTATGGGCAGGGTAGGGCTGGCAGCGGCACAGTCCACTGCTCTCCAGCCAAATGGCTTTAACAAAAATACAAGCGGAACTCTTACATAAAAAATGGAGGTTAAAAGGGGACATAAAAATACAGTAAATGGAGATGACGGGAGTTAAAATATAAACTAATATGGGGACATTGGGAGACAATTAAAAAGTCGACATAAAGTTAAAAGAACACAACAGGCAATACTTAAAATCAGTGGAGTCAAACACCAGTTAGAAGTTGACCACAGTATAAAAATCACACAGAGGGAGGCACGTAAAAAACAAGATCACTGGAAACGACAGAACACTCACAAAGAACAAAAATCGTTGATAGGGACCTGCCGAAGGACTGGAGGTCGGAGAGGAAGAAAAAAGAGGGGAGGGGAGATGGGGGGCGGGAGGAAGAGGAAAAGGGAGGGACAGGGGACGCACCAAGAGGTAGGAGACAGGCAGTGCGGGAGATGAAGAGGGGAGGACAAGGCAGGAGGGAGTGCAGAGACATTGAAAGGGAGCACAGGAGCGGGAAGGGGCGTAGGAGGGGGAAAGCCGCTGAGGAGAAGGGAGGGGGAGGAGAGGGAGCCCTGAGGAGGAGGCAGGGGAAAGGTGGGGTTAGAGTTGGTAGGAAGGGTAGACGTCAGGGCGAAGTTCATCGTCCGGGAGGGGTAGATGCTGGAAGTTGCCAGCCCCGGCTGTCGCCTTCGTATTCTCTGGCCAACGCCATACTGTAGCAAGGCCACGTGAACCGCTGTAGCCATCGGCACGCCACTCTGTCTCCTCACCAAAGTAAAGGATAAGAAATAGAGAGGAAACACACTTTATTGAAACGCAGTCCCAGCGACCACACGCGACCTGTTGGCAAGCTTTCTCTGCTGGGCTGTGCTAACACTCTGCGAATACTGTCCACTATTGTCTGGTCGAGGCTGGCAGGAGCGGCGCTTTATATTCACAGAGGTCGCTCCTGTCGTGGCGCTGTCCTTGTCAGTGGGCTACTGGCTGACGCCGCTTCACCGCCTTCTCTGGCCTTGTGTTCTTCCTCTTCGTTCCGATGCTTGTGGTTACACCAGAACAGCCACTGGCATAGTCTTCCCACACAGTAAAGTACTTGAAAATCGAAACCATCTCCTGAAACGTAATACAGCATAAGCATCTCAAACATCAACCGTCCTGAACTGGAAACGCAAGCTGCATATCGTAATAAGCACTTCCCTTTCTGACCGGGATGGCAATCGGTCCGCGATCCTGTGACGAATAAAGCACACTTCACATATTAATCCGCCAGAGCCCCAGGCTGGCCAGTACTCGTAAAGAACAGTCCAGTAGGTACTCTGCAAGCCAATTCTCTCGTGGATGGTGAAGTGCATTCCTGCAAGTGACTCCGAACCCGGAATGTGCATCCTGCAGTACGTCGGGCTAAAGACTTACACTTAAGTATTTTATGGCGTTCTCTAATCCCTCTTATGATCACCAAGCTGGATATACGACAATGGCGACATGATAGTCCTATTTGACTGCATTTTCTCTGAGAAGTGTTCCGCGAGAAATACTTGTTTTTTTTTTCCATTACAGATTTATGCTTTAATATGAAGCCTATGTTAGGTACATCTTTAAGCAGTAAAGTGATATCTACAGAAAAAGTTCCACGCATCCTCAATCTTTTTTTTGTCTGTGATTGTGAGCCACCCTGTCATGTGACTCACCCACCATATGCATAAGGCATGCGGTGTCGGCGTCACGACCACCTCGCCCACCAATATTGTCAGCTACTGCTTGTCACTGTTTAATATACAGGGTGTTTTACAATTCATGTTACATATTTGTGGAGGTAAGATTTAAGTTTTAGACAGGAACCCATGTCCAGAAACGTCATCCAAAGACGCTACAGAGTGTCAAAATGACAGGCGTCGGAGGACTGATTCCAGATGTAACTCATTGATGTTGTGATCATACGATACTATTTCTCTTCGTTTTGTGAGCTGTACATTTTACTTTACTTACATTTAAAGGAAGTTGCCAATTTTTACACCTCTTTGAAAACTTACCAGGATCAGACTGGATATTTGTGAAGCATTTTTCGGAGAGTGCTTCGTTTCATGTTACACACTTGTAAAGGTAGCAGAAAAGACTTTACAAGCGCCGGCGCCTATAACTTTGAGCTCTGTAGCGTCGTTGGATGACCTTCTCGGATTTGGATTCCTATATAAAACTTAACCTTGTTGGTTTGCAACCTGAAACACAGGGTTGTTGTAGTACGAATTAAAAGAACGAAACATGTTTCTGTTATTCATACACAGCTTTCACACTTACCAATAATAACTGGAAACTCTTGCCTTCGATCATGATGAAGAAAGTACTATTGAGTACAAAATAACAACAGTTATATAGCTTCATTTTGTGGTTGTGGATGTAAGCTGTACTTGCATCAAAAGTAGCTGCTTTTTTTCGACGAAAGTTACGGCAACGGCCTTGCCGCAGCGGTAACACGGTTTCCGTCAGATCACCGAAGTTAAGCGCTGTCGGGCTAGGCTAGCACTTGGATGGGTGACCATCCGGTCTGGCGAGCGCTGTTGGCAAGCAGGGTGCACTGAGCCTTGGTTGGAGAAATGGCGTGTTAGAGTAAACGTCGACAAGTGCGAAGCCGTTCTGTTCACGAGAAGACCGAAGCAACT
This sequence comes from Schistocerca cancellata, assembly GCF_023864275.1. Lineage (NCBI taxonomy): Eukaryota > Metazoa > Arthropoda > Insecta > Orthoptera > Acrididae > Schistocerca > Schistocerca cancellata. The sequence goes on from NC_064628.1 coordinate 150,860,650, forward strand.
GCGCAAACACCGCTACTGCAGACCAATAACTCTACATGCACGCCCAATACGTTTCCGCGAGAAAGTCAAATACCTCGGTGTCTGGCTGGACCGGAAATTACTCTGGGGGGACCACATACAACACATGACCAACCGAGCTAGCGCGAGGCTCAAACAGCTTTATCCTATGCTCAACAGGCGTAGCACACTGAACAGAAGGGTGTCGAGGTCCATGTACATGACACTTATCCGACCCCTGATGACGTACGCAGCTCCCGTCTGGGGATACGCTGCGCCTACACGCCTGCGCCGTCTGCAGCTCATACAAAACAAGGTACTCAAAATCATAAGCAATGCTCCACGATACACACGCATCGCGGACCTTCACCGGGAATACCGACTTGAGACTCTCACGGAGGTAATCCACAAACTCACCACAAGACTATACAGAAACTCCAGACATTCGCAGAACCCGTTTATTCTGAATCTGGGGAACTACGACCACAACCATAGATGGAAACATAAAAGACCAAAAGACATACTTGCAAGGACATAACATCTATGGCCAAGCTTACGCAAACATAACGGCACAGGCGAGCCCCTGTTAATCAGACGCATTTACTGGATATCCAGCTGAAATACACTGCCGAATAACTGGCACCATACAGGGAAGCCGTACCGTACACTGCACGCAAACAAGCTCCACACATCCCCCACACAGTGAGATGATCTTTGGCCGATCTCCCACTACTGTATAACGATATTGATTGTTCCAGGAAAGTAGCAGCCGCAGCAACTGGGACACATCGCTATCGCCTGTCACGGTAATGATGCATGATACCTATACTAACAAATCCAACCTTGCATGAACTATCGCAGCTAGTAAGCCACTACTGCTCTTACTACCCATCCCACTGTCGCAGAGGTTTTTTTCCCACGGCACGAGCCATGGCACTTTTTTCCCTCTGCTCTTCAAATCGCTACCCTCACTCGCGTTTCGTCCACTATCTATCACCTGATGGACCGTGTTAATGCGTAGCCTTACCCAGACGCACGGACAACATCACAGCCCAGCATCCTGTGATCCACCCACTAGATAACTAACATGTTTACGGAGGTGACAGTAGAACTTTTGGTTTGGTCACCACGTTGGTGCGGGCGTGGAGGGGCCCCATCTCTTTTTTTTTTTAGCCATTGTGAGGCAAAACTGAGTAGGTAAGTAATCGAGAAGTAGAGGTTCTACTCTCGATAACTGAGATAGGGCTGGGAGAACGGGGTGCTGAACACATGCCCCTCCATATCCGCATCCAGTGAAGTCTGTGGGGTGATGATGACACAACGGTCGTTAGGTATCGTTGGGCCTTCATGCGCTATTTGGGCGGAGTTTAGTTTTGCAGTTCTGTTTTACGTGAAAGTTACACGAGCAGATAACTTTTATTACTTATAAATTGAAATTTATATTTTGTAACGTTGTAAAATACACACTGGACCAACATTGAATGATGTGCGGTTCTAATCATGTTCAAAACAAATAAACGAAAGTGGCTGGCTCCCAGTTTCTGTCTCACATATTCATATATGTTTCTTTCCCTGCCAGTGCTGCCGGCCGCGGTGGCGGTGCGGTTCTAGGCGCTCCAGTCCGGAACCGCGCTGCTGCTACGGTCGCAGGTTCGAATCCTGCCTCGGGCATGGATGTGTGTGATGTCCTTAGGTTAGTTAGGTTTGAGTAGTTCTAAGTTCTAGGGGACTGATGACACAGCAGTTGAGTCCCATAGTGCTCAGAGGCATTTGAACCATTTGAAGCTGCCAGTGCTACCAATAACACAGGTAATTCTACGTTTTCTACGTCATTTATGTAGTGTACCACACCTATTGAGCCGGGGTTTTGGTGGAGCGCTACTCTTCAGTCAAGCATTCTTCTCCTGTTCCATACACGAATGGAACAGGAAGAAGTTCTACCATGTTGTACAGTGGTTAACATCCTCTGCCATTCACTTCACAGTGGTATGGGATGTACATACTGCAGATGCAGAAACACTGCGTTGTTCTCCATGGAATAGCTAGACAGAAAAGAACGCGCTATTCTCTCTTTCTCGTTTTTATTTCGTTCTTAATAGAGTGTGAAAATGGTTAAGATGCAGTCACGTAGGATACGCAACATTTGCTGTGGTCATTTTGTCCCAGGCACTAATTATAAACATGTTTTTATTATACTTCTATATTTTTCAGTTTCCATCCTACCTTAACACTAAGAAACGTGTCTACTTTTTTGTTGTTGCACAGACTGGTTTCTCAAGTATTTTGAGAGCGCGTATGCCCTCAGAAAGTAAACATAAAGGAGAAAAAAAGCAGACGCAACTCGTAGCACCGGCGATCCGGCTGTCTGTGAGGTTCTCTCCTCAGAAGTAGGCTACTTTGGTTGAACTAGTTTTGGCAAAAGTGGCGGTACATTAGTTATTTCGCGACAGGCCAGAGTGAAGGAAACTGGATCGCCTTAGTGTATCTTCTTCACTTGCACTACAAGAGGATAGCAAGTAAGAAACTGCTGCCAGTACAACGGGCGCCGAGAAACGGCGAAAGCGCCAAGCAGACTTTTCACGGACAGATCCATTTCAACAATCACTGAATAGAAAGTCGCAGCGTGGCAGCAGATGGCTGAAAACTGGTGGTTATCGCACCACCATATGTGACGCAATTTGTATTTTTCTGCAAAAACATCAAACGATACCATTACTCTTCGCTGGCACCACGTTCCCTGGCACCAACAAATTCTTAAAAATTATTAAGTGACCAACAAACCGGGAATTATTACTACGTTGTTGTTATTGTTGTTGTTCCTGCTGCTGCTGCTGTTGTGTCTTCAGTCCGAAGACTAATTTCATGCAGCTCTCGACGACAGACTGTCATGTGCAAGGCTCTTGAGCTACGTTAACTACAGCTGTCTACATCCATTCGAACCTGCTCACTAATTCAGACTTTAGTCCCTCTCTACAATCTTTGCCCAACATTTCCCTCCATTACCAAACAGACGATTTCGTGATATCTCAGGAAGTGTTTTATAAACCGACCAGTTCTCTCAGTCAAGTTGCACCATAGACATAGATTTCTTTTCTCCTCAGTTCGATCCAGTACATGCCCATTAGTTATGCGATGTACCCATCTATTCTTCAGCACTTTCCTATACCACGACGTTTCACTGCAGTTCTCTTCTTTTCTCCACAGCTTATCTTTCACGTTTCACTTTCGCACAAGGCCACACTCCAGACAAATACTTGTGAAAAGACTCCTTAACACACTGAGGTGACAAAAGTCATGGGATAGCGTTATGTAGTACGAAGATGGCGGCAGTATCGCGTACACGAAATATAAAAGGGCACTGCATTGGCGGAGCTGTCATTTGTACTCAGGTTATTCATATGAAAAAGCCTACGAAGTGATCATGGCCGCACGACGAGAATTAACAGCCTTTGAACGAGAATGGCAGTTCGAGCTAGACGCAAGAGACATTCCATTTCGGAATTCAGTATTCCGAGATCCACACTGTCAAGAGTGTGCTGAGAGTACCAAGTTTCAGGCCTTACCTCTCACCACGAACATCGCAGTTGCCAATGGCCTTCAGTTAACGGCCGAGAGCAGCGGCTTTTGCGTAGAGTTGTCAGTGCTAACAGATAAGCAACACTGCTTGAAATAACGCAGGAATCAATGTGGGACGTACGACGGACGTATCTGTTAGGACAGTGCGGCAAAATTTGGCGTTAATGGGCTATGACAGTGGACGACCAACGCGAGTGCCTTTGCTAACTGCACAATATCGCCTGCTGCGTCTCTCCTCGGCTCGTGATCGTATCGGTTGAATCCTAGACGACTGGAAACCCGTGACCCGGTCAAATGAGCCCCGATTTCGGCTGGTGAGAGCTGATGGTGAGATTCGAGTGTGGCGCAGACCCCACGAAGCATGGATCCAGGTTGCCAACAAGACACTGTGCGAACTGTTGGTGGCGCCATTATGGTGTGGGCAGTGTTTACATAGAATGGACTGGGTCCTCTGATCCTACTGAAACCAACTGGGAACGGTTATATTCGGGTACTTGGATATCATTTGCAGCTATTAATGGACTACATATTCCCAAACTAAAATAGAACTTCTATCGATGACAAAGTGCCTAGTCACTAGACCACAGTTGTTCATGATTGGTTTGAAGAACATTCTGGACAATTAGAGCGAATGCTTTGGCAACCCAGATCGACCGACATGAATCCCATCGAATATGTATGGGACATAACCAGGAAGTCCGTCCTTACACATAATCCTGTACCGGCAACACTTTTTCAGTTATGGACGGCTGTAGAAGCAGCATAGTTCAGTATTTCTGCATGGTACTTCCAGTGACTTGTTCAGACTTTCCCACTTCGAGTTGCTGCACTGCACGATATTACGAGGTATGCCATGACTTTTGCCACTCCATTGTAAATTTGTATTCAGTGTTGATAAATTTCTCTTGCTCAGAAATTCTTTTCTTGGTACTGCCAGTCTGCATTATGTTCTCTTTCGGCCTTCATCATTACCTTACTGCACAAGTAGCAAAAGTCATCTACTACTTTTAGTGTCTCGCTTCCTAACTTAATTCTCTCATTACTATTGTTTTTCTTTTTTCGACAGTTGTCTGATAACCTCTTTTCATGACAGTGGAGTCGCATTCGGGAGGATGGTGGTTCAAATCGAAATGTGACCGTCCAGAATTAGGTTTTACATGATTTCCCTACATCGATCGAGGCAAATGCCGGGATGGTCTGTCTGTGCAATTCATGCTGATTTTTATAGAGATTTTCAGTGTCCAAATCTTCGTATTACTTGGCATCTGCCGAGCTGTGTGTCGTGTCGAATGCTGCCCCGATGTGATGGTTGCAGAAGCGCTCTGGTAGCACGGAGAGACGGACAACCGCATGGCCCATTGTGGCTGGCGAGCGCGCCAGACGGGAGTCTTGCATCAGCAGGTGAAATATCGCCGTAGCGAACGCTCTTGTCGTACGAACTGCGCCCGTTGTTGCGAGTCGCGGTCGTAAAGCTAATAGCCGTCAGTTTAGCACGGTGCTAACGGCCGTCTGCCGACCGTAACTCGACACACGCGGGCCCGACTGAGCGGTAATCAAGGTGGAACCGGCCGAGTTATCCGGCCCGGCTCCTTACGAGCGCCGCCGCCCGTTTATCCGGAGCGCCGGCCCACCCGCGCGAGCACGACCGCCACTTGCCGACAGAATTGGCCTCTGCAGCGCGCGCACCCGTCCATCAGCCGAGTGCTTTCTTCAGTTGCCGAAGCCTCGCTCGCTAAATTACGACCCGTCGGGCACGCCCGCTACCCTGCCGCCTCGGAGCCATGGGCCTTGCCGCAGTGCAGCTCTCCGGTGTTCAGCTTAGGCGCGGATCCGAGGGGGACGGGGGGATTGTCAGGGGTCCTATGCTGCCCCCCTCCCCCCTAAAAAAAAGAAGTGTTTTAGTGGAAGTATTCACATTCGCTATAATCTACATAATCGTCTTGAGAGATTCAGCATTTCTATAGATTTTAATTCTCATTTATTGTTGGTTCAATTAGATTACATGCTTCGATCATTCTGGACCATCTTCAGATCTAATTTCCAATGGCTCCAAGCACTATGGTACTTAACATCTGAGGTCATCAGTCCCCTAGACTCAGAACTACTTAAACCTAACTAACCTAAGGACATCACACATATCCATGCCCGTGGCAGGATTCGAACCTGCGACCGTAGCAGCAGCGCGGTTCCGGACTGAAGCGCCTAGAACCGCTCGGCCACAGTGGCCGGCTCGGATCTAAGTAGTTGCGTTAGCAACCCGTCTTGTCTACTCAGAACCACGTATCAGACCACTCTGATATGTGGTTCTGAGTAGATAAGACGGGTTCCAACGCAACTATTTGGACTTGCATATGATCCGTAGTGGAAATCAGTATAAAGGAATGAGTATTTGCAGAAAAATTAACATTACCGTTTGGAATACTTGTGCACAGTACGTATGCATTAGTATGAGATCCAGTATACCGACAAATACAGTCGAATGGTATCGCATTTAAGGACAGTAATACAACATATAACAAAATATCAACGATTCAGATGACAGAGGGACAACTCGGCATAAAGCCAGTCAGCTCTGTGCGGTGTTAGTATGTGTGTACGTACCTTTACTGCAGATAGGAAACAGACACCATCAGTGACAGTAAACCACGATTGTAACAACGCCACTCGGAAAACAGTAGTCATGTGATGAAAAAGCAAAAAGCAGTGAGAAAAAAGATATGGGGCACTCTAATCGTGAAATCGCTCTGAAATTGAATCATTCAAGCATAGTGATTGATAATTTCGCTAGATTGGGAGCATGGAACGGAAAATATGGGCAGAGTAGAAAATTATCCGAGACGCGAAACGGTTGCTTTTGGGCAAAGCATGGGACTCAAACCGTTATTATTCTCAATTTGCTGCTGATTTACGGATGCCAGTAATTGCCTGACGTGTACAACAAATTTTGTCAAATGAAAACGTCTTGTACTCAAGAGACGACTGCAGAAACCTGCTGCCCAGACATGAACAGGATGGACTTAGGTTGGGGAAAAACGTATGTCATGGACTTGAAAATGGGACAAAGCGATCTTCAGTAGTGAAAAGAAGTTTAATTTAGACAGTCCGGCTGGATTTCAGTTTGATTGACAACATCAGAGAACAGAGCTGGGGGTAAGAATGAGCAGAAATTTTTGTGATGGAAGTGTTATGATTTGGGCAGCCTTCTGCATTGAAGGTAACTCATGCATTGCTTAGGTTAATATTAGAATGAACTCTAATACTGATATGCTGGAGATAAAATGGTTTAGAATGTATGAGGACCTGGAGGACGAAAGTCTAATGTTTCAACAGCATAATGCATCGGTGCATGTTTGTGCTACAATATAAAAGTGGTCTGAAGATAAAGATATCGGTGTCTTTTCCTGGCCTGTCAGGATTTGAACTCCGTGGAAAACCGTTGGGGTATACCTACAAGGCGTGCTTATCGCAATGGAAGGCAATTTGAGGCTGCGTATGTGCTGAAAAGAACGATACGAGAAGAGTGAGCTATAATTGCATTGTAAGAACTACAAACCCTATCAAAATCAGTGCCGAAGAGAAGTTTTGAGGTATTTAGGAAGAACCTAGGCAGGACAAAGTACTAACAATGCACTTGCACAACAGCACAATGAGTGCAGTTATATCAGTATCCTTTCAGGAAATGCAAGCTCCTTATTGTGTTACTCGTGTTATGAAAGAAACTATATAATTCCGTCATTATTGTTCATGCCTTACATGGGTCTACCGGTTTGATAATAAATTCGATACGTATGTGCTTCAGACATTTTATATTACCTCAGTCAACTTTCGGAGACTAAAGAAGGATAAAAATGAAAGAATCTCGAAAATGGTAATTCCGTCTTCTCACAGGACGAGGCAACTGCCGTTGATGTGGACGCGGACAGGGAATTCCAACCTCACGAGAGTTAGTTAGTTATATGTTTCATGGATAATTTGAAAGAATCTTTTATCGAAATGATGTGGGACGAGTCATAACTTCAAAGATTCTTTCAGCGAAATGATGTGGAACGAGTCAGTTTACAGGATATGTGTACATCATAAGTATTCACATTAATGGTTGCTTTATTATTTTAAGCCTACTCATGCAACTACACTTAAAAAAAGTTTTTTTTTATCGGCTACCAGTTTTAAATAGAAATTCATGAGCAGAATAGAAGGAGTTGTCCAGGAGCAACGTTTTTAAGATGGATGAAGCTATATGGTTCCAGAGATCTTTTCAAGTCTCAAACCTCTATAATGTAGGTTTGTTTATAAATAACTCATCTGCTACCAGTCACGATTTTCTTTATTTTATTTTTCGCACGACGCGTTTTGCGAAATGATTCCCATTTTCAAGTGCGTTTTCTGTGTTTGTTATGTCATTCCTATGTGATGTTGTCGATGTGTGAGATTCTGCTTCATTTCGTTGACTTCACTGCAATATATAAGAAAACGCGCGATTTTTAGTTGGTTGTCGATTTTTTTGTGAAGTTAGTGGCGAAATTTAGAAGAATTTGTACTTACAGTTTCCTTATGATCCATTTGTGCAAAGTCTCTATGATGTATATTAGAACAAATAAGCCCTCGGTCACAAATATTAAGTCAAAATTGACCAGGTTTCGACGCTACTATGAGCGTCGTCTTCAGAATTGAACTAACTGTTCTAAAACACATTAGGTATATAATACATTAATAAAATTAAAGTTTGTACTGTCTTTAACCCCCCCCCCCCCCATGAACCATGGATCTTGCCGTTGGTGGGGAGGCTTGCGTGCCTCAGCGATACAGATGGCCGTACCGTAGGTGCAACCACAACGGAGGGGTATCTGTTGAGAGGCCAGACAAACGTGTGGTTCCTGAAGAGGGGCAGCAGCCTTTTCAGTAGTTGCAGGGGCAACAGTCTGGATGATTGACTGATCTGGCCTTGTAACACCAACCAAAACGGCCTTGCTGTGATGGTACTGCGAACGGCTGAAAGCAAGGGGAAACTACGGCCGTAATTTTTCCCGAGGGCATGCAGCTTTACTGTATGGTTAATTGATGATGGCGTCCTCTTGGGTAAAATATTCCGGAGGTAAAATAGTCCCCCATTCGGATCTCCGGGCGGGGACTACTCAAGAGGACGTCATTATCAGGAAAAAGAAAACTGGCCTTCTACGGATCCTAGTGTGGAATGTGAGATCCCTTAATCGGGTAGGTAGGTTAGAAAATTTAAAAAGGGAAATGGATAGGTTAAAGTTAGATATAGTGGAAATTAATGAAGTTGGGTGGCAGGAGGAACAAGACTTTTGGTCAGGTGATTACAGGGTTATAAATACAAAATCTAACAGGGGTAATGCAGGAATAGGTTTAATAATGAATAAAAAAATAGGAGTGCTGGTAAGCTATTACAAACAGCATAGTGAACGCATTATTGTAGCCAAGATAGACACGAAGCCCACGCCTACTACAGTAGTACAAGTTTATATGCCAACTAGCTCTGCAGATGATGAAGAAATTGATGAAATGTATGATGAGATAAAAGAAATTATTCAGGTAGTGAAGGGAGACGAAAATTTAATAGTCATGGGTGACTGGAATTTGAGGGTAGGAAAAGGGAGATAAGGAAACGTAGTGGGTGAATATGGATTGGGGGTAAGAAATGAAAGAGGAAGCCGTCTGGTAGAATTTTGCACAGAGCATAACTTAATCATAGCTAACACTTGGTTCAAGAATCATGAAGGAAGTTGTACACATGGAAGAAGCCTGGAGATACTAGATGGTATCAGATAGATAATATAATGGTAAGACAGATATTTAGGAATCAGGTTTTAAATTGTAAGACATTTCCAGGGGCAGATGTGGACTCTGACCACAATCTATTGGTTATGAACTGTAGATTAAAACTGAAGAAACTACAAAAAGGTGGGAATTTAAGGAGATGAGACCTGGATAAACTGAAAGAACCAGAGGTTGTACAGAGTTTCAGGGAGAGCATAAGCGAACAATTGACAGGAATGGGGGAAAGAGGTGCAGTAGAAGAAGAATGGGTAGCTTTGAGGGATGAAGTAGTGAAGGCAGCAGAGGATCAAGTAGGTAAAAAGACGAGGGCTAGTAGAAATCCTTGGGTAACAGAAGAAATATTAAATTTAATTGATGAAAGGGGAAAATATAAAAATGCAGTAAATGAAGCAGGCAAAAAGGAATAGAAACGTCTGAAAAATGAGATCGACAGGAAGTGCTAAATGGCTAAGCAGTGATGGCTAGAGAACAAATGTAAGGATGTAGAGGCTTATCTCACCAGGGGTAAGATAGATACTGCCTACAGGAAAATTAAAGAGACCTTTGGAGAAAAGAGAACCACTTGTATGAATATCAAGAGCTCAGATGGAAACCCAGTTCTAAGCAAAGAAGGGAAAGCAGAGAGTTGGAAGGAATATATAGAGGGTGTGTACAAGGGCGATGTATTTGAGGACAATATTATGGAAATGGAAGAGGATGTAGATGAAGATGAAATGGGAGATACGATACTGCGTGAAGAGTTGGACAGAGCACTGAAAGACCTGAGTCGAAACAAGGCCCCGGGAGTAGACAACATTCCATTAGAACTACTGACAGCCTTGGGAGAGCCAGTCCTGACAAAACTCTACCATCTGGTGAGCAAGATGTATGAGACAGTCGAAATACCCTCAGAATTCAAGAAGATTATAATAATTCCAATCCCAAAGAAAGCAGGTGTTGACAGATGTGAAAATTACCGAACTATCAGTTTAATAACTCACAGCTGAAAAATACTAACGCGAATTCTTTACAGACGAATGGAAAAACTGGTAGAAGCCGACCTCGGGGAAGATCAGTTTAGATTCCGTAGAAATATTGGAACACGTTAGGCAATACTGACCTTACGACTTATCTTAGAAGAAAGATTAAGGAAAGGCAAACCTACATTTGTAGCATTTGTAGACTTAGAGAAAGCTTTTGACTGTGTTGACTGGAAATACTCTCTTTCAAATTCTAACCGTGGCAGGGGTAAAATACAGGGAGTGAAAGGCTATTTACAATTTGTACAGGAACCAGATGGCAGTTATAAGAGTCGAGGGGCATGAAAGGGAAGCAGTGGTTGGGAAGGGAGTGAGACAGGGTTGTAGCCCCTCCCCGATGTTATTCAATCTGTATATTGAGCAAGCAGTAAAGGAAACAAAAGAAAAATTCGGAGCCGGTATTAAAATCCATGGAGAAGAAATAAAAACTTTGAGGTTCACCGATGACATTGTAACTCTATCAGAAACAGCAACGGACTTGGGAAAGCAGTTGAACGGAATGGACAGTGTCTTGAAAGGAGGATATAAGATGAACATCAGGAATAGCAAAACGAGGATAATGGAATGTAGCCGAATTAAATCCGGTGATGCTGAGGGAATTAGATTAGGAAATGAGACACTTAAAGTAGTAAAGGAGTTTTGCTATTTGGGGAGCAAAATAACTGATGATGGTCGAAGTAGAGAAGATATAAAATGTAGACTGGCAATGGCAATGAAAGCGTTTCTGAAGAAGAGGGATTTGTTAACATCGAGTATAGATTTAACTGTCAGGAAGTCGTTTCTGAAAGTATTTGTATGGAGTGTAGCCATGTATGGAAGTGAAACATGGATGATAAATAGTTTGGACAAGAAGAGAATAGAAGCTTTCGAAATGTCGTGCTACAGAAGAATGCAGAAGATTAAATGGGTAGATCACATAACTAATGATGAAGTATTGAATAGAATTGGGGAGAAGAGGAGTTTGTGGCACAACTTGACAAAAAGAAGGGACCGGTTAGTAGGACATGTTCTGAGGCATCAAGGGATCACAAATTTAGCATTGGAGGGCAGCGTGGAGGGTAAAAATCGTAGAGCGAGACCAAGAGATGAATACACTAAGCAGATTCAGAAGGATTTAGGTTGCAGTAAATACTGGGAGATGAAGAAGCTTGCACAGGATAGGGTAGCACGGAGAGCTGCATCAAACCAGTCTCAGGACTGAAGACCACAGCAGCAGCAGACTGACTGGAAAGAGATGCAGTACTTACAAGTCACATTTTTAAAAAATCTGAGCCGGAAAGGCGACGTCATGAATAGTTGTAAATAAGATGGCGAACCGCTAAGAGCTGCTCATACTTGAGTGAACAAGGGTTGCAAATATATGCATTGTGATAACGCAGTTAAAATGCTTAGCTCCTTGAAGAGGAACATACATGAAGTCCATGGGTGAACACCATTTATTATTCTTATTGTTGCATTTGTGCAATCAGTACTTTCTTTCTAAATGATGAGCTATCCCAGAAAATTATTCCATAAGATGTTAATCAGTGCAGATATCCAAAATACGTCAGGAGACTAATGCGCTTGTTTCCAAGATCAGCAATTATATGAAGTGCAGAAGTTGCTGAACTTAATTGTTTGAGAAGCTCACTACGCTATCGTCACATGGGACTCGATAGTTGACGTGACTTGCGACAGTGGCGCTCTCCAGCGGCAGCTGTCGGCTGTATCTGGCTGCCAAACCACACGGTTTGTTTACGAAAATGGATGTACGTAATTTGTTTACATTAGCTCTATTAAAACTCACATTTCTTCTCTTGTCCGTATGCTAGTCACGTTGTTCTGTGTGCAATATACGTGAATAAAAACTTCATGATCATATCATGAAACAAGAGGGAAAGTTCCTTGTCCACCTATTAAGAACATCAGCTTATAAAACTTCACAAAATGGGGCAAAATGATTCCTGACAGAGAGCGCACTTATGTTTACATAACATCGAATAAAACAGAAAATATTTCTATTAATTTAACAAGAAATGCCACAGCCTTTTAGAAATACGAAGATAAAAAAGAAATTAGGATACAGCAAGACACGAACCCAATACACATAGTCATAATTTAGCCCTTTACCAACTGCACCGCTGTCAACTTCTTCTAATTTGTATTGAGATCTTATGAAAGCTTTAATCGCATGTATGTTGTTAACTGACAATTAATTGTATCAAATCCTACAATGAATGATGCATTATTGATGGATTTGCAATGTACATTTTTCTTGGAATGGAGTAATTTCATAATACTAGAATTATCATACAAAAGTAAATGAATATGAAAATTCTGTAACCACCAATATAACAATTTCATAATTTTGATTTGCAGCTCCTTGTGTTGGCCGTGTTTGCAGTTAAAATTGTTGGATGTGAGGTCCGACAGTTATGCAAAACACCGTTTTTTCTCAGTACCCAAACATGTTTCGGCACCACTGTGCCATCATCAGTGGGTTATCGTTTTTACTTCTTCTGTAACGTGACAATTTTTGTTAAATGATTATTAAAATTATGTGTATCTTTAGTTCAAACAATAGAGCGTTTCTTTTTGTAAATACCTTTACGTTTGGTGTAATTAACACACAAGTGATCCAGAAAATTCATGCACAACACCAATATAACGTTTCCTGTCTTTTTATTACAGCAAATCGGAAATAGGTTATCAGTTCCAGTTCAACCTGTGATCTGGGTACAACCAGTTTCTTATCTCAAGGTCACTGACACGGACTTTTGGTGTCAGATTACAAACTTGGGAGACTTTCAATCAAGGTCACCCTCACTCCTGTCCTCCTGGGCAGTCACTGGAATATCTATGTGATACATTCAAAGTCATTCAGGGAAACCTCCCACCTCCCCCCCCCCCCACTCCTTCCCCCTGAACGAATGAGATTCGAGCACCCACTTTCCATCTTCGTCTTTTATAACTGTTACACCTGAGTAGGTGTTTTCACTCTGGAGCTGTACACCATAGGGAGAGGGTTGTGTTGGGTTGTTTGGGGGAAGAGACCGAACTACGAGGTCATCGGTCTCATCGGATTAGGGAAGGACGAGGAAGGAAGTCGGCCGTGCCCTTTCAAAGGAACCATCCCGGCATTTGCCTGGCGCTATTTAGGGAAATCACGGAAAACCTAAATCAGGATGGCCGGACGCGGGATTGAACCGTCGTCCTCCCGAATGCGAGTCCAGTCTGCTAACCACTACGCCACCTCGCTTTGTCACCATAGGGAGAGCTTCATGGTGTGACTATTTGTTAATAACAAATTAATGTTATTCTAATTATATTAAGGCATGACACTCAAGTTCTATTCGTTAGTAACTAATTAAATTTATGTGATTTTCGTCATTCGAGGCACCAGCAGCGACCACGCCCAGGGAGGTGTGTAAGTACTCTCTTTTTTTCACAATTTTACAAGAGCCATGGACTTTGCCGTCTGTAGGGTGGCTTGCACGTCCAGGGAGGTGTGTAAGTACTCTCTTTTTTCACAATTTTACAAGAGCCATGGACTTTGCCGTCTGTAGGGTGGCTTGCGTGCCTCAGCGATACAGACAGCCGTATCATAGGTGCAATCACAATGGAGGGGAATCTGTGGAGAAGCCAAACTGTGATCCCTGAAGAGGGAAAGCAGCCTTATCTGTAGTTGTAGGGGCAGCAGTCTGACTGATGTAACCTTTTAACATCAACCAAAACAATCTTACTGGGCTAGTGCTATGAATGACTGAAAGCAAGGGGAAACTACAGCCGCGTTTTTTGCCGAGGGCATGTAGATCTGCTGAGTAATTAAATTATGCTGGCAACCTATTGGTTAAAATATTTCGGAAGAAAATAGCCTACTATTCAGATCTCTGGGCGGGGACTATTCGTGAGGATATCGTCAACAGCAGAAACAAAACTGGCGTTCTACAGATCGGAGGGCGGAATTTTTGATTCCTTAATCGGGCAGGTAAGTTAGAAAATTTAAGAAGGCGAATGGATAGGTTAAAGTTAGTTGTAGTGAGAATTAGTGAAGGTCAGTGGCAGGAGGAACAGGACTTCTGCTCAAGTGAATAACGGGTTATAAATACAAAATCAAATACGGAGAATCCATGAGTGGGCTTAATAATGAATAAGAAAGTAGGAATGAAGGTAAGCTACCATGAAAAGCAGGGTGAACGCATTGTCGTAGCCAGGATAAACACGAAGCCGACACCTACCACAGTAGTACAAGTTCATATGCCAGCTATCTGCGCAAATGAAGAAACTGAAGAAACGTATGATAATATACAAGAAATACTCAGATAATTAGAGGGCAACAATATTTCATTGTGATGGGAGACTGGAAATAGATAGTAGAGAAACGAAAAGAAGGAAAACTAGTAGGTGAATGTTGTCGCAAAGGAATGAAAAGGAAACGATCTGATATAATTCTGCACGAGCATAATTTAACCGTCGCTAACATTTGGTTTAACGATCATAACATAAGTTTGTGGAAGTGGAAGAGACCTGGAGGCACTAGAAGGCTTCATACCGATTACATAGGGTGATCATTTTAACTGAAAACATTGAAATATCTCGAAAACTAGACATCGGATGAAAAAAAAGTTATAATTCCAATTTGTTTGTCTTGGAGCGGGACATTCAATGATATCACACTCGACCTGTCACCCCACACCATGCGTGGGAGGCGGGGGGCATCTTTCAAAACTTCAATGGGATACCCCGTTTTTCATTGCAGAGTCTATGGTAAAATCTAAATATGTTTTGTCTGAAGAATTTACTTCATTCCGCCACAGATGACACTGTAATCGGAGGAACAGAAATGGGTACATAGTAGTAGTTTACGACATGCCACTCAACGGCGCTTCAATCTCCAAGGACTCATGGGACCCCATCTCCAATCTTAGAGGGTAGGACAGGCCAATATTTCATAACTTTTAATTGGAAACCCCATTCACAACGCTGTATTCCTCCGACATATCGAACAGGGGACTACTCGATGCACTACTATGGCTGTGGCTCGAGGCGAACGCTAATAGAACAGCAACAAGGACTCAACCCCACGCTGCATTCTTGCCAGATTTATTCAAGATGTCGGATCCAGGATGGTGGCCATGGGTATGACAACATCGTGGTGACGTCATGGCGGAACTTCAAGTTTGGCGGGAAAATAGGTCAATTGGGCTACATCCAATAACCTAACCCCAACCCCTCAACTCCCTCCCTCCTCCCCCATCTGGCAAGTGGGACTCAGTCTGCGCTGGTGTTGTGGTTAGTATGGACATAAGTCTTTATTTTGCATGCATTGTTTATTTAAACAATTACAGTTGTCATAGACAGTAGTTCGATCCAGTGTGTTCACCATGGGGTTCGGAGTCCAACTGCCTAGTTCAGAACACCACCATCAGGCGGCGCTATCACCCTCCCCCTCTTCACTCCCGTGATGTAATCCAAAATGGCAGTGTGGGAAAAATTGCGGAAGAAGGACTTAGTGTGTGTCCAGTTGCTGGACTGGGAGGATGGACGTAATTGTTTACTATGTTCGATGGATGACATCTCCGTGCTGGAAAATGAGGTATTTAATGGGTGTATTAGCTGTAATCATGGAACTGAGGACTGCATCGATAGCCACCTGCATGATGTTTGAAAAGCAACGACATTTGATGAAGACAAACACGCTTCAACAAATGGCTCTGAGCACTATGGGGCTTAACATCTGTGGTCATCAGTCCCCTAGAACTTAGAACTACTTAAACCTAACTAACCTAAGGACATCACACACATCCATGTCCGAGGCAGGATTCGAACCTGCGACCGTAGCAGTCGCGCGGTTCCGGACTGCGCGCCTAGAACCGCTAGACCACCGCGGCCGGCACGCTTCAACGAATAATGAAGATGCAGCAGGGTGGGGCTATGTTACACTTCGCAGCTCTTGCTGATAAATGAGTGTGCTGTAACTGTAGTTTGTTCGATAAAAGTTCAGTCAGTTTTCCGAAGTGCAAGAAGCAAGACGTTCACTAACTCCAGTGCGTGGCCTCTTCCAATGGGCGCGGAGCTGGGAGCGCGCCCAGCTCTCAGCGCGGCCACGCGGCATCTGCAGGATCGCCCGCTAAGCACTCCCTGTCGCGTTAGAATTAGCCGCAGCCCTCGTCTCTCTCTTTCCCGGCGCACGTATGACCTTCCTCGTTGAACACGAACAGCTTCGAGAGTTATTAAATCGGGTATTTAAGCGATGTGCGGAATACTGTCACATGCATAACGTGAAGACGTTACAGGATATAAATGTAGCACTGCGCAAAGAGAGAGAGAGAGAGAGAGAGGGAGTTTTGCAGATGACGCAAAAATATTTAAACAATCTACGAATCTTCAATGTAATTACTTAGCCGGTCGCGGTGGCCGTGCGGTTCTAGGCGCTCCAGTCCGGAACCGCGCTGCTGCTACGGTCGCAGGTTCGAATCCTGCCTCGGGCATGGGTGTGTGTGATGTCCTTAGGTTAGTTAGGTTTAAGTAGTTCTAAGTTCTAGGGGACTGATGACCACAGCAGTTGAGTCCCATAGTGCTCAGAGCCATTTGAACCATTTTTTTGTAATTACTTGTTTTATTCTGAGGAATACCATCACTGGCACACATGAACACAGACTCAAAAAATATCGCTGCACACTTGTCAAATCTCCATGAGACACTTTCCCACACTTTTATGGGAAACAGATCCCGAAACTGATATCAGCTGCAATATCTGATTTTACGTGCCAAAACGATGATAGTTGGAAGTCGAAATAAATATCTCTGTAACTGTAAACAAGACCATCATCAATTTGCGAGTTTTAGCTGCTTGTTTGAAGGCACTGCCACAGAGAAAAAATTTCCTACAGTTGCTGTGATGTTCATCACTTTTCTGAAACGGTGAGAGGGCTTAGTTTTTATGTAGGGTTGCTGGAGTCAGGGACGATACTTTCTGCACTTCTCGAAGCACAAGCTGGTGTCTAATCACAGGCGGGAAAATCAGAACAGTTACACAAACTGAATTCGAAGCACTGTCCTACAGACGAGAAAAATGGCTGGAATTTTACGCGAAAATTCGATGTCCTAAAGCTGCTGGTCTGGAGATGCTCTAAAGGCACAATGGCGGATGAGAGACAGCAAACACCCTGTATGAACGGGAGGAGGGTAGTCTGCTTCAACTTGTCTCTGAAAACTCGAGCAATGATGACATCGTGTGACTCTCAGACGTCACAGAGCTTCCCGTATATATCTTGCGCCCGTATTGTTCGAGCCATTGTGCAAAAGCTTCTAGGCCCCGCACAAAGAATGTCTTGTGTCTCTCTGTCGTCAAGGAACTTCTTGTGAATGGAGCATTATGATTAGTTCTTACTGAATTTACCTGCCAAACTTCTGCTGCTGCCAATGTGGGAGCACCTTTCGCCATTTTCTACAAATAGACGAATTACGAGACTTTAAGCAGCAAAACTATTTTGTACAGATAGAAAAACACAAAAAGAAAAGAAAAAAACAGATAACAGTCGTATTGCACTGACAGTTGAGCCCTGAAAAAGTGATAAACACACAGATCATGAAATACGGAAACTATTGCCAAAGACACTTCCTCAATTGCCGGTCGGTGTGGCCGAGCGATTCTAGGCGCTTCAATCTGGAACCGCGCTACCGCTACGGTCGCAGTTTAGAATCCCGCCTCGGGCATGGATGGGTGTGATATCCTTAGGTTAGTTAGGTTTCAGTAGTTCTAAGTTCTAGGGCACTGGTGACCTCAGATGTTAAGTCCCATAGTGCTCAGAGCCATTTGAACCATTTTTGAACTTCCTCAATTACACTGCCCTGCCCTGCTTCTGTCCATCCACCGTGGCCAACCGTCACAAATCCACTGCCCCCACACACTCTTGCCTGATAATGCGATCAGAGCGTCCTCAGCAGTCTGCGGTCACTCTCCAAACTGATGTACAACGGCTGAGCTGGTTCCCCTCAGCACAAAGGCGTTATGTTTTCCGTCCCCGACCTGCTTGCTTGCTGCCATGCTTTCTACAGCCATCTCCAGACACTTGGATTACACGAACATATGTATTTTCACATGGTCTGCCTGAATATCGTACCATTTACGCCATAGTACTCCATATGAAGCACATAGCAGTATGCTACCGATCACTTGTACAGCATCATTCTGATGATAAGGAGTGAAAATTCAGATGCAGGAAAGTGAAATGTGCTGCAAACCACTGAGTACTGGAAGCTTTACTCGTATCTGAAGATCTTTATGTGAAAAGTCGAAAATAGAGGAAACTGGTAGTACCACTCATATTTTTTAACGAATACTGATGTCAATGATGAAAAAGACTGACAAATCATTCTCTACTTTACAAAGTAAACTAAAGTGTTTCTCATGTCCAGAGAACCAGCAAATATCTCTTCCACCTGTTTTTCATCATCTAGGTGCACACAACACACACGACGGTCGATGTTCTCTCAACCAAATAAAGACAGGAAATACATAGATGCAGTCAACCAGACAATTTACTTGGAAGGGAATTATTGTTCAGCGCAAACGCATGCCCCAATTGAATCTCCTTAAATTTCTACGGAGAACACACGAAATCACGAAGACTGCCCAACACAAAATGGTTCAAATGGCTCTGAGCACTATGGGGCTTAACATCTGAGGTCATCAGTCCCCCAGAACTTAGAACTACTTAAACCTAACTAACCTAAGGACATCACACACATCCATGCCCGAGGCAGGATTCGAACCTGCGACCGAAGCAGTCGCGCGGTTCCGGACTCAAGCGCCTAGAACCGCTTGGCCACCGCGGCCGGCCTGCCCAACACACATTGAGTATTAGTTCGCTATTCACCCGCCTAGAGGGCGATACAGTCAGGTCAGCTACATTTCTGTATCTCAGCCAGCCTCTCCATTAGGATGCCTCTGCCGTACGTTGGAAACGTCAGTCGTTCCGGCCTCACGTCACTGCCGATACGTGGTCCCTGCATGCCAGGCAGAATCGTCCTAGGAAACCTGCCACACATATTTTATCACTGTACATACAATTAAACATTACGATTGGAGCCTCAATCTGAGTCGGCCGCAGTGGCCATGCGGTTCTAGGCGCTACAGTCTGGAACCGCTCGACCGCTACGGTCGCAGGTTCGAATCCTGCCTCGGGCATGGATGTATGTGATGTCCTTAGGTTAGTTAGGTTTAAGTAGTTCTAAGTTATAGGGGACTGATGACCAAGGAAGTTAAGTCCCATAGTGCTCAGAGCCATTTTGAACCTCAATCTGATGACATTCGATAATGAGTGAAGTATCAGAAATAACCCCTCCTGACAGCTGTGGCTCTGGAATTACGAAAATCTGTAGCATTCTTATGACTGTACATAATGTTTCACGCCAAAAAATCTTTCTTTCCACTTTTCCACTTAAATCCGTTGCAATTTTTGAAGGCAAATGCGTTTCTTCCCCACGAGTGGGCATAGTAATTTTCTTTGCACATGTCGGAACACTGACCACAGTATACATACCTTATAAGTCTACTGATCACAGAGAATCTATCACACATCCCCTACTAAGTTTAGCACTTCGTAAATAACTGAATGCTGGTGATGCCAGACAACATTGAGTGAAAATCCGCGAAGGATAGACTTGTCTCATTTGTTTTTCTTGCGAGCGATACCAGTGCTTTTTGGGAAGAGAGAAGTAATCGTCTTAAAAGTGACCAGCTATTAAAAAAGAAATATTACAGAGGCTATGTTACTTTCACAAGTGGTCTTTGTTCTACCAGTGCGTGGAAGTATCGGTAACAGTATTCATGTTAAGAATTATACAAGTTCTATAAAACGAGATACGGTATTCCCTCTGAATGAAGTGGCTTTCCACACAAATACCACGACATTGAATATAGACAGTGATCGCTCGGCTGCTTATTAACAGTCCGAATGTGCGGGTACGCATCGCGAGTGGTGTAAGCATATAATGAAATCATTGAATTTATAAAGTGTTTCGGCTAAGGAACGTGGTATGAAGATGGTATCTGCAACTCCTTATACCACCACTGCATATTTCTCCAGTATTTATAGCACATTATGTCTCAATGCCATGTCAGAGGTTCTACGATACATCCACTGTGTTATGTATGTGGGAGGATGATGGTTGATTGAGAATGATCACATACAGTAGATGGTGTGCTTTGCGATGAATAACTTAAAAAAGCAACACTATATTGAGGTGATAAGAAATGTACAAATCGTTTGAGCATTACACTGGCTTTTCAGATCTATAGCAATACGCTTTCCAGTAGATAAGCTGTTTGTGATTTGGAATCAAGCCTCTCCATTCAACTAAATACTTACACTGGATCATATAGAGAAGTCTTTTAATTATTACAGCCACTGCTTAATCATATTCGTGGTACACTCACATGTAGAAGTGAGTCATGTTTTTCGATCCTATCTGCTACAGTAATACTCCAACATGATTTTAGACAGCTGCTCTGCATCTGGCAACAGTCCCTCAGTCTCTGATCCAACCTTCCTGCAGCTTTGTGCATGTGATTGTACCAATTTAAGTCAGAACTGAGCAGAAGTTGGAGAGCACTATATCTAAAACCTTCTGCATCCTGTGGAGAAACATGGTGAGGTGAGTTAATACGACAGACCCGTCTTTTTTGACTGCTCAGTGGAAATAAGTGCATGTTGCCATAACTTCACCTACTGTGTATGATCTGTAAGGACAGCACAAACGAAGCTTTCTCTTGCAACAGCAAATCTCTCAGCAATCAGAGGACTTACAACGCATGTGTGATGACGATGAAACATGTCCATCCTGTTTTGGCACCATCCTCTAGCCGAACAAAGATTTATGCAATGTACTCTGTTCCCCCGGTGCATCTTGAAGCATAAAATCGAATCTTCAGTTTCATAACTGTGGTTATTCTAAATTAATGACAGCTCTTTGTGAGGAATGGCAATCCCATGTATACATCTGCTCGGTAGATGTTCTGTTTAGAGAGTTAATGGCATGTGTAATTTCACATGTCAAACACCGCTGCTACTCATTTGTCTTTTTCTTTGTAAGAGGCATACTCCATTACTAAGGATCATTTTATACAGGACTAATATGAGCATAGTACAATTTCTGAACCATGATCGTAAATAAACAGTGAGTGCTATACACATCTAGAAAGCTATATTATGTATGTATCACAAAGACCCTATGTTTTATGGAAGTAGTTTTATCTTCTTAAAGTTCGTCACCATACTGAACGGCATAGAAAACCTACAGGGCAGATGTATGTCAGATGTTGGACATTTATGTCCGGCATTAGAGCGCATGTCTTTATGTTCATTGCTCTCTTACCAACACCTTCTTGGTACTGACCCCAGACACTAGAGTAATTCTTTAGAATTGATAGCGCAATAGATTTACACCACATGCTTAAAAATTTGTCCATCTGGAGCACCATCATTCATAAAACCAGCCGTTTTCTTTTTCTTAACCATCTGTTATATCATCACTGCACTTTCATATCTAGTATACACCAACAATGGGTCATAACCTCCTCGACATGCACGCATCTGGAGAGGTTTTGTGCCATGAGTAAGACTGCTGCGGAACAGCAGTTTACGGACCCAGCTCCCTGTGCTTTTTCATCAGACATGGAATGTAGCGGTCTACTTCTGGTCAGCCGCAAGTTAAATCGGTGACAGTGTTGCATGTAGGGTTGGTCAAAGACAACATGAGGAAATCTTTCAGTCTCAAACTTTATCCTAAGAATGCGAGGATGCTCTGTGACTCCCATCCACTTAGGGAAAGATGGGCAATCGTAATCGTAAATTATGCACAATGATCGAAGTGGTAGAAATATGTAGATCACTGTCTTGTTTGGTGTTTATGTCCGAGAATGAAAACGATGAATGGCTGTACTGCACAGTCATCTATCCACATTCGCAATCTAGTCTATGGTACTCGCAAAGTAGAGGAGGAGTGGGTTAGCAGTGAAACAGAAACTGGGAAGCATGCTGCTGTGTCATTGGCCAACATTGAAATTACGGGAAAAAAACTGGTAAAACTGCTAAAATTGACCGCGCTATCAACTCTGATTTTTGTTACAGAACATACACAGTGTCTTTTCCATCCCATCCATTTCCTGGTATGCTGTTGATTACCACATAATGACTGACTGACATAACTTGTCTGAGATGCAGAAGGAGTCTTGGTGGAGAGGCAACACCTTCCGGGGATGGCTAGCACTGACGGAGTGATTGTGTACATGACTGCAATATGAGGAATCAGTTGACATGGAACACAGAGCCATCTGGTACCCTGCCACTGTGAAAGAAGGGTTTAAGTGTAGAGGTCATCAATCACCTTCAGACAGCTGTTTGGAAACTCTCCACAATGCCACAAAACTCTTCCAGTTTCCATATGTTGAGATATCTTTGAACCATGGTGGGACTGGCGCCAGTAGTATCTCTGACATGAGTACAGAGGTTTCTCTGGGGTCTTGGGGCCGGCCCGGGATATAAACGAGTGCCGACCGCGATTAAAGGAACGCTTTGAGAATGGAAGGCGACAGTGCGCGAGTCGGCAATTGGCTGGCGGGCAGAAGCGAAGACGGCGTGCCTGAGGCCGGGCGGCAGTTATCGCGTGGTTATACCGGAAGCGGCAGGAGTTGGCCGGAGCTATGCATTCTCCGGCAACCTCGTGAGCTGTGGATGTGCCCGCTTCCTTGGAGGGACACGCTGTTAAGGTCTTGCAAAGTGATGGTCCATCTTCGCAAAACGCCCCAGTTAAGTACTCTAATTACTAAGAGCACTTAGTTAACTGTGATTGTGATCGCTCTTGGTACAGTAAGACGTTGCAGGACGTGTGATGTTATGTGTATTCGAAATCATTAGATTCCTCTTACTAAGCGTGTGCTCTGCTTCGCATAATATTAATGTGTTTGGAGAATGTTAGTTCATTAGCTATTATTAGTAGGTGTTTAATTTGCTTACGATATTAGTTAATCCATGTCAAAATGTCCTCTGCGGGCAATCTGAGTTTTTATTTCTAAAGGTTACCGTGTTGAGCTTTGCGGGCCCACGTAAAGTGGCCAATATGTGTGTCATTAAGTTCTAGTGAGTGTCGGTTCTCGTGAGCCAGTTCATGTCCCACTCTTAGCGTTTGTTATGAGGTCCTGTTTCACTTAAGCAAAGGACTTTCAAGTGAAATAAGTTGTTGTTGAGCCTTGATTTTATAATGTTAATTTACTAGTCAATCTTGAATGGTAAAGTTAAGAAAAGGTTTTTGGCCTCCTGTGTCAGGTGTGGTCTGTGTTTCAGTGAGCTGAGGCAGTGGGCAACCGAAGCGCAGAGCTTCCCTTTAGAATACGAGTTTGGCTCATGGGCGGTGGACTTCGCCTGAGCTCGTGTGTTCCCCTTCGGTAGCGTTTGCTGGGTTCACATTTCGGTGGCCTACTCGACGTGGGGTTGCAAACGGAGCTACGTCTTGGTTCGGAGTTAAGTATTACTTCCCTCAGTCGGCTCCACCATTCGTGGTTAAACTTCGGTCTTACAAGCTTGGGCCTTACTTCTGTTGTTTCACATTTATGATTGTACAAAGTTGTAACTTTATATGCCCTAAAAGCCTATCTTAAAAGCCAATGGGCATTTGAATAATTTCGGAGTTCGCTCTGCTAGGTTCTCTAGTCTATTAATTTGCAAGATTGCCCAAGTTACGTTTTAATAAATATGTTCTAAGTATTCGTGTTAAAATTGAGGCAGTGTGCCCACTGTTATTTTACATGTAATGTTAAAGTATTGGAATTGAAAGGGTCTTAAATAATGTGTCTTAATTAGAGTTGTTTTGTTTAAGTTACGGTCAAATTCAACCTTAGTGGCTTCTGTCAGTTTTTATATGAGATCGTTGCTAATGGTTTATTAGTTTATTAATGAGTTTATGCAATGAGAGAGTTTCTAAAATATTTTGCGTGAGTGGTGTTTCTCAATGTTTATGGGAGAACGTTGGCTAATGATTTAGTTACTTGCTTATGATTTTATGTAGTGTTTCGTAAATAAGCTTGCCTGAGTGGCGTCTGTCAATTTTGTATATGAGATTGTTTTTGGTATTTAATAAACACATTGTAATTGAAATGTTCACTTTATTGGTCAGCCCTTCCACTCCCTTTCGATTTAAAGGTTAAACAAAGCAGGTGTTAAGTAAAAACGTACCAATCTTCAGCTTTTTTGTCGATAAGAAACACCATGTCTGTTTTTTTTTGTTTCAATCATCCTGTATGTGTGTTGTGGGAGCAGCAGCATAATCTACACCACGTGGTGTCCAGTTTTCTGTGAGAGCAAATGGAGTAAAATGTGTTAACGTCAGTTTAGAACCTGACACAGACCCCGAAGTCATGGTGGCAAAAACCGAATGTATAGTTGTGTACAAAACTGTAGTCATACACTGCTTGGATGTGTTACAGCAGAGAAAAGAATGTATCAGACAACGAAACATGGACCCTGTCTTGCAACTGTGGGATATGGTCCTCCTACAGTACAGGTGATGAAACTTCACACTGGTTTGCGCAGGTGACTTTGATCACTGGGCGGATGAATACCTGTGGGTTTAACAGGATCGCCACATATGCTAGATGCCAGCACACAGTCGGTATTTGTTTTCGATATATATGTCAGAAGATAGGGGTATAGTAAAATTTTATCGAGAACTCTGTCAGATGATGTCAGTGGAGTTTTTATAGTTTGTAGTTTTTTCGCTGTTGGATGGTACAAAATAATGATGAAAGAGATAATGTTTGGGTGGCAGATGTGAATGCACCCTGAGGAACGCAGATCTCCTTAAGACTGTGCTACCTGTATATACAGGGCTATTACAAATGATTGAAGCGATTTCATAAATTCACTGTAGCTTCATTCATTGACATATAGTCACGACACACTACAGATGCGTAGAAAAACTCATAAAGTTTTGTTCGGCTGAAGCCGCACTTCAGGTTTCTGCCGCCAGAGCGCTCGAGAGCGCAGTGAGACAAAATGGCGACAGGAGCCGAGAAAGCGTATGTCGTGCTTGAAATGCACACACATCAGTCAGTCACAACAGTGCAACGACACTTCAGGACGAAGTTCAACAAAGATCCACCAACTGCTAACTCCATTCGGCGATGGTATGCGCAGTTTAAAGCTTCTGGATGCCTCTGTAAGGGGAAATCAACGGGTCGGCCTGCAGTGAGCGAAGAAACGGTTGAACGCGTGCGGGCAAGTTTCACGCGTAGCCCGCGGAAGTCGACGAATAAAGCAAGCAGGGAGCTAAACGTACCACAGCCGACGGTTTGAAAAATCTTACGGAAAAGGCTAAAGCAGAAGCCTTACCGTTTACAATTGCTACAAGCCCTGACACCCGATGATAAACTCAAACGCTTTGAATTTTCGGCGCGGTTGCAACAGCTCATGCAAGAGGATGCGTTCAGTGCGAAACTTGTTTTCAGTGATGAAGCAACATTTTTTCTTAATGGTGAAGTGAACAGACACAATGTGCGAATCTTGGCGGTAGAGAATCCTCACGCATTCGTGCAGCAAATTCGCAATTCACCAAAAGTTAACGTGTTTTGTGCAATCTCACGGTTTAAAGTTTACGGCCCCTTTTTCTTCTGCGAAAAAAACGTTACAGTACACGTGTATCTGGACATGCTGGAAAATTGGCTCATGCCACAACTGGAGACCGACAGCGCCGACTTCATCTTTCAACAGGATGGTGCTCCACCGCACTTCCATCATGATGTTCGGCATTTCTTAAACAGGAGATTGGAAAACCGATGGATCGGTCGTGGTGGAGATCATGATCAGCAATTCATGTCATGGCCTCCACGCTCTCCCGACTTAACCCCATGCGATTTCTTTCTGTGGGGTTATGTGAAAGAATCAGTGTTTAAACCTCCTCTACCAAGAAACGTGCCAGAACTGCGAGCTCGCATCAACGATGCTTTCGAACTCATTGATGGGGACATGCTGCGCCGAGTGTGGGAGGAACTTGATTATCGGCTTGATGTCTGCCGAATCACTAAAGGGGCACATATCGAACATTTGTGAATGCCTAAAAAAACTTTTTGAGTTTTTGTATGTGTGTGCAAAGCATTGTGAAAATATCTCAAATAATAAAGTTATTGTAGAGCTGTGAAATCGCTTCAATCATTTGTAATAACCCTGTAGTTTGGAGATGGATTACAATGCAGTAGGAAAAAACCCTCATCGCTCTTCCAGTTTGTGTAACTGCATGTGCTGTCTTTTTCTGCTACCTCATGTTGCAAGAGAAAGTTTCGTTTTGGTGCTATCGTTGTACATAGTACATAGTTGGAGGAGCTATGACAACATGCTCCCACTTCCACTGAGTGTTCAAAAAAGACAGTCATGTCATATGAATTCAGCTCACTCTGTTTCTCCACAGGTTGCAGAATGTTTTAGATATAGTGCTCTCTGATTTCTTCTCATTTCCGACTTAAATTGGTATAATCACATGCAAAAAGGTGAAGGGAGGGTGGGTCAGAGACTGAGGAACAGTTACCGGATGCAGAGGGGCTGTCTAAAACCACGTTGGAGTTTTACTGCAGTAGATAGGCTCGAAAAAGGTGAATCGCCTCGAGATATGAGAGTGCCATGTATAAGATTAACCAGTGGGTGTAATCATTAAACGACATCTGTATAGGATCCAACGCAAGTATGTGGTTGAATGGAGAGACTTGACTCCAAATCACAGACAGCATATCTACCAGAAAGCATAACACTGTATGTCTGAAAGGCCAGTGTAATGGTCAAACGATTTTGTACATTTATTAACACCTCAATCAAGCATTGTATTTTTTTTATGTGATTCGTTACATAGCACACCATCTACTGTACTAACCCAGTGGATGTATTGCAGACCCTCAGACATGGCATCAAGACAGAATGTGTTACAAGTACTGGAGAAATATCTAATGGAGGTGAGAGGGAGTTGCAAATACCAGCTTCATACCATGTTCCTTATCTGAACCGCTTTCTAAATTTGGTGATTTCATTGTGAGGTGACACTGCCGGCGACTTGTACCTGCGCTTTTGGTCTGTTATGATCATTACCGATACCTGCGTGGAACAAAGACCACATGTGAAAGTAACACAGCCGATGCATTTGCGTTTTCTTTTAATAGCTGGTCGCTTATGAGATGATTACTTATCTCTTCCTAAGAAACACTGGTACTACTCGCAAGAAAAACAAATAGGACTTGTCTATCCATCGCGGATTTTCACTCAGTATTATTTGATATCACCAGCATTCATTTACTGGCGAAGTATTATACTAAGTAGGGGACGTGTGATAGATTCGCTCTAATTGCAGACTGTGGTCAGTGTTCTGACATGTGCAAAGAAAATTACTATGTCCACTCGTGGGGAAAAAATCCATTTGACTTGGAAAATTGCAATAGCTGTAAGTGGAATGAAAGATTTTTTTACGTGGAAAATATGTACATTCGTAAGAATACTACAGATTTTCATAATTCCAGAGCCACAGCTGTCAGGAGGGATTATTTTTGTTACTTCGTTCATTGTAAAATGTCATCAGATTGAGGCTCCAATCGTAGTATTTAATTGTAAGTACAGTGATAAAATACATGTGGCAAGTTTCCTAGGACGATTCTGCCTAGCACGCAGCGAGCGTCTATCGGCGCTGATGTGTGCCGGAACGACTGACATTTCCAGCTTACGGCAGAGCCATCCTAATGGAGAGGCTGGCTGGGGTACAGAAGTGTAGCTGACCTGACTGTGTCGCCCTCTAGGCTGGTGAATACCGAGCTAATACTCAATATGTGTTGGGCAGTCTTCGTGATTGCGTGTGTTCTCCGTGGAAATTTGAGGAGATTCAATTGGGGGCATGTGTTTTCGATTGTTGTGTGTGTTGTGTGCATCTAGGTGATGAAAGACAGGTGGAAGAGATATTTGCTGGTTCTCTGGACATGAGAAAAACATTAGTTTACTCTGTAAAGTAGAAGAATGATTTTTGAATCTGTTTTGTGGTTGACATCAGCATTAGATAAAAAATACGATTGGAACTACCAGTTTCCTCTATTTTCGACTTTTCACATAAAGAACTTCAGAGACGAGATAATTTTTCAGTTACTGAGTAGTTTGCAGCACATTTCACTTTTCTGCTTCTCGTAAAAGTTTCGGATTTCTAGAGATATGATGTTCACTCCTTACCTTCAGAATGATACTGTACCATTTATTGGTAGCATACTGCTATGTGCTTCATATGGAGAACTATGGCGTAAATGGTATGATATTCAGGCAAACCATGTGAAAATACGTATGTTCTTGTAATCCAAGAGTCTGGAGATGGCTGTAGGAAGCATGGCAGCAAGCAAGCAAGCAAGCAGGTCGGCGCCGGTAACAATAACGCCTTTGTGCTGAGGGAAGCGGCCCAGCCTTGTACGCCAGTTCGGAGAGGGACCACGGTCGGCTGAGGGCGCTCTGATCGCATTATCAGGCAAGAGTGTGCAGGGCAGTTGACTTGTGACTGTTGGCCATGGTGGATGAATGACTGGGGCCTCGCAGGAAATAATCTAGTGCTGCGAGGACTATGCATGGTGCATATGTTTATGTTTTTTGGGATCTGCCTGTCTTCAAGGTATATGTACGAGTGTCTGGTTATCGATAGGTATATGCAGGATGGAGAAGTGATGATGCAGGATGCAAATTGTGTTTACTACATTGATATGGTATGTGGTGATGTAACCCAGTTGGAGATCGGATTCATGATGAAAAATTCAAGAATTCCTCGATGGTAGCAGAGCAGAGCAGTGTAATTGAGGAAGTGTCCTTGGTGATAGTGCCCATATATTCTGATCTGTAAGCCATTTTTGCAGGGTTTAACTGTCAGTGCAATGTGACTGCTCTCTGTTTTTTTCGATCTGTACTAATTAGTTCCGCCGCTGAAAGTCTCGTAATTTCTCTATTTGCAGAAAATGGCGGAAAGTGCTCCCACATTGGCAGCAGCAGAAGTCTGGCAGGTAAATTCAGTAAGAACTAATCAGAATGTTCCATTCACAAGAACTTCCATGATGTCAGAGAGTCACAAGACATTCTTTGTGCGGAGCATAGGAGCTTCTGCAGAATGGCTCGAACAATACAGGGGCAAGATACATACGGAAAGCTCTGTGACGTCTGATATTCAAGTGATGTCTTCGTTGTTCGAGTGTTCAGAGACAAGTCCAAGCTGTCTACCCGCCTCCCGTTCAGACAGTGGGTTTGCTGTCTCTCACCCGCGATTGTGCCTTTAGAGCTTCTCCAGACCAGCAGCTGCAGGACATCGAAAATTCGCGTAAAATTCCAGCCATTTTTCTCGTCTGTAGGACAGTGCTTCGAATTCTGTTTGTGTAATTGTTCTGATTTTCCCGTCTGTTCTTAGACACCAACTTGTGCTTCGAGGAGTGCGAAAAGTAACGTCCCTGACTCCAGCAGAACCACATATAAACTAAGTCCACCAACCGTTTCAGAAAAGTGATGAACACCACAGCAGCTGTAGAACTCAGAAATTTTTCTCTCTGAGCAGTGCCTTCAAGCAACAGCTAAAACTCGAAAAGTGGTGAGCGTCCTGTTTAGAGTTACAGAGATATTTATTTCGACTTCCAAATATAATCGTTTTGGTGTGTAAAATCAGGTTTTACAGCTGATATCGATTTCGTGGTCTGTTTCCCACAGAAGTATGTGAAATGTCTCAGGAAGGTTTCACAAGTGTGTAGCTATCTTTTTAGTGGAGCAGTATGCATCTCAAAATTGATGGAAACTATTGTGCAGTGATCTTTTTTGAAAATGTATTTAAAGTCATATTCAGTTGGATTTAGTAACTCCTGAAGCAGCCCGTATTCAAAGACAAGGGTATTTCCCACAAAAGCTTGTGAATGGTCTCAGTGACAATTTCACAAGTGTGCGGCGATCCTTTGAGAGCCGGTGTTCAAGTGTTGCGGTATATACTGCAAAATTGAAGCAAACTACTGTGCGGCAAGCTTTTTGAAAGTGTATTTGGCGTGGCAGCAGAAGGTTGTCATGCTTTTCTACAACACGTCAGTTGACGAGAAAATAAATGAGTCAGAAAGCACTGAGTTTGCAGTTACTTATTCTGAAACACAAAATTTTGAAAGTACAGTTATATGAGATTGCTGGTTAAATAAATGACCGGCTGTAACTGAACTTTGTTACGCGGAAAATGATTTTCAGTAATCTCAGCGTAACGTAATGCAAAATATAGAAAAGGGCAAGCAATGTACTTTTTTATTGAAAGACTGAACTGAATTTACTTTAAGCAAATGAGCAACTGGTTTTATTTTTAACATAACGATAAAATAAATACCAAGCCACCAGAAGTCGCTCGCTAAGCTAAATACAGAATACATGAAATTGCCAATTCTTAATTTGTGCTACATCTGTAGTAATTAAATTTGCGAGTGAAATTTTACGTTCTTTGAATGAAGTTAATACTCAAAATTGCAAATTAGTCAAGTCTTTGTTATGCAATAGAAGACTGAATAGTTACTGAGGCAACAGAATTTAGACTGAAACTGATCATTAGCAGACAAACAAACCTGGCAGTAAATACACTCCTGGAAATTGAAATAAGAACACCGTGAATTCATTGTCCCAGGAAGGGTAAACTTTATTGACACATTCCTGGGGTCAGATACATCACATGATCACACTGACAGAATCACAGGCACATAGACACAGGCAACAGAGCATGCACAATGTCGGCACTAGTACAGTGTATATCCACCTTTCGCAGCAATGCAGGCTGCTATTCTCCCATGGAGACGATCGTAGAGATGCTGGATGTAGTCCTGTGGAACGGCTTGCCATGCCATTTCCACCTGGCGCCTCAGTTGGACCAGCGTTCGTGCTGGACGTGCAGACCGCATGAGACGACGCTTCATCCAGTCCCAAACATGCTCAATGGGGGACAGATCCGGAGAGCTTGCTGGCCAGGGTAGTTGACTTACACCTTCTAGAGCACGTTGGGTGGCACGGGATACATGCGGACGTGCATTGTCCTGTTGGAACAGCAAGTTCCCTTGCCGGTCTAGGAATGGTAGAACGATGGGTTCGATGACGGTTTGGATGTACCGTGCACTATTCAGTGTCCCCTCGACGATCACCAGTGGTGTACGGCCAGTGTAGGAGATCGCTCCCCACACCATGATGCCGGGTGTTGGCCCTGTGTGCCTCGGTCGTATGCAGTCCTGATTGTGGCGCTCACCTGCACGGCGCCAAACACGCATACGACCATCATTGGCACCAAGGCAGAAGCGACTCTCATCGCTGAAGACGACACGTCTCCATTCGTCCCTCCATTCACGCCTGTCGCGACACCACTGGAGGCGGGCTGCACGATGTTGGGGCGTGAGCGGAAGACGGCCTAACGGTGTGCGGGACCGTAGCCCAGCTTCATGGAGACGGTTGCGAATGGTCCTCGCCGATACCCCAGGAGCAACAGTGTCCCTAATTTGCTGGGAAGTGGCGGTGCGGTCCCCTACGGCACTGCGTAGGATCCTACGGTCTTGGCGTGCATCCGTGCGTCGCTGCGGTCCGGTCCCAGGTCGACGGGCACGTGCACCTTCCGCCGACCACTGGCGACAACATCGATGTACTGTGGAGACCTCACGCCCCACGTGTTGAGCAATTCGGCGGTACGTCCACCCGGCCTCCCGCATGCCCACTATACGCCCTCGCTCAAAGTCCGTCAACTGCACATACGGTTCACGTCCACGCTGTCGCGGCATGCTACCAGTGTTAAAGACTGCGATGGAGCTCCGTATGCCATGGCAAACTGGCTGACACTGACGGCGGCGGTGCACAAATGCTGCGCAGCTAGCGCCATTCGACGGCCAACACCGCGGTTCCTGGTGTGTCCGCTGTGCCGTGCTGTGATCATTACTTGTACAGCCCTCTCGCAGTGTCCGGAGCAAGTATGGTGGGTCTGACACACCGGTGTCAATGTGTTCTTTTTTCCATTTCCAGGAGTGTAGTTAAATCAGTTTTCATGTTTTTACGACACTCGGTGATTGTACAAAAAGGGAAGGGGCAATGACAGTATAGGTGCCCTACAAGTTTTAACTATAAAAGGTTGTTACTTATGGAAGTTAGTCGAAAATTTTGAAAGAAATGCCACTGGGTAATGCCTGTACAAAATTAGTTAAGAGTCTTACGATGTTGTAGCTGTCCGGGTGGCGAAGAATGTAGCCGACGACTATGCTGAGCTGCCGCTGTTACTGCTGCTGGTTGAGAACCACGAGTCGTCTCCAGAGCCATGGATAATTATGGGGCAGGGAATAGTTAGAATTTGCAGCTTCCTCCGCCAGTGCTGTGTATTCTGTGATATACCAATTGATAGTTAGTTTCATGTTCCATTTATCATTTACCTGATAAATCATAATGATGTGAAACGAGTAATTTTATATTCAAATATTTATTAGACTTCTGTTTATTAATCAAAGAGAGTCAGATGTTAGTCAGTAATTCCTACCCATCACCATTTATACATTACAATATAGACAATCTTCTGCGGATAGTAGGAGCTGTCAAAGAGAAATATTTTCAGTTTAGTTTCAAATTTTTCTTGACTATGTGTCAAGAATTTTATATCAAAGTGATCAAAACTTTTGGTTGGATATGTTATCAAAAATTTTCGTTGCAGCGTTGTGGACCCCTGTTGTTCTAAGACAATCTTAATGTGGTATAATGAATGTTATTTTTTTTCTTCTGGTACTGTAATTACACTCCTGGAAATGGAAAAAAGAACACATTGACACCGGTGTGTCAGACCCACCATACTTGCTCCGGACACTGCGAGAGGGCTGTACAAGCAATGATCACACGCACGGCACAGCGGACACACCAGGAACCGCGGTGTTGGCCGTCGAATGGCGCTAGCTGCGCAGTATTTGTGCACCGCCGCCGTCAGTGTCAGCCAGTTTGCCGTGGCATACGGAGCTCCATCGCAGTCTTTAACACTGGTAGCATGCCGCAACAGCGTGGACGTGAACCGTATGAGCAGTTGACGGACTTTGAGCGAGGGCGTATAGTGGGCATGCGGGAGGCCGGGTGGACGTACCGCCGAATTGCTCAACACGTGGGGCGTGAGGTCTCCACAGTACATCGATGTTGTCGCCAGTGGTCGGCGGAAGGTGCACGTGCCCGTCGACCTGGGACCGGACCGCAGCGACGCACGGATGCACGCCAAGACCGTAGGATCCTACGCAGTGCCGTAGGGGACCGCACCGCCACTTCCCAGCAAATTAGGGACACTGTTGCTCCTGGGGTATCGGCGAGGACCATTCGCAACCGTCTCCATGAAGCTGGGCTACGGTCCCGCACACCGTTAGGCCGTCTTCCGCTCACGCCCCAACATCGTGCAGCCCGCCTCCAGTGGTGTCGCGACAGGCGTGAATGGAGGGACGAATGGAGACGTGTCGTCTTCAGCGATGAGAGTCGCTTCTGCCTTGGTGCCAATGATGGTCGTATGCGTGTTTGGCGCCGTGCAGGTGAGCGCCACAATCAGGACTGCATACGACCGAGGCACACAGGGCCAACACCCGGCATCATGGTGTGGGGAGCGATCTCCTGCACTGGCCGTACACCACTGGTGATCGTCGAGGGGACACTGAATAGTGCACGGTACATCCAAACCGTCATCGAACCCATCGTTGTACCATTCCTAGACCGGCAAGGGAACTTGCTGTTCCTACAGGACAATGCACGTCCGCATGTATCCCGTGCCACCCAACGTGCTCTAGAAGGTGTAAGTCAACTACCCTGGCCAGCAAGATTTCCGGATCTGTCCCCCATTGAGCATGTTTGGGACTGGATGAAGCGTCGTCTCACGCGGTCTGCACGTCCAGCACGAACGCTGGTCCAACTGAGGCGCCAGGTGGAAATGGCATGGCAAGCCGTTCCACAGGACTACATCCAGCATCTCTACGATCGTCTCCATGGGAGAATAGCAGCCTGCATTGCTGCGAAAGGTGGATATACACTATACTACTGCCGACATTGTGCATGCTCTGTTGCCTGTGTCTATGTGCCTGTGGTTCTGTGAGTGTGATCATGTGATGTATCTGACCCCAGGAATGTGTCAATAAAGTTTCCCCTTCCTGGGACAATGAATTCACGGTGTTCTTATTTCAATTTGCAGGAGTGTATTTACATCATTGCTCCTGTTGAGGTGCAGTGGATTATTTACAACAAACTTCATGAGGGAATAAGTATACTCTGAAGCGGATAGACTGCTATTCACAGTCCTACCAACGGGCGAGCACGGCGAAAACAATGTTCACGCGTTTTCGACTAAAGCCTTCAGAAAGGAAGCAAACCACGCACCATATTCGTATAATCATACACACAAAAGTCACACATAGACATCACCACTGTATTCGACTGTAGCCAGAATCTTTTTTTTTTTAAAGAGGGATGAAATGTGAACAATGAATAATTATTGACGGGAGGAATTTAGGGCATGAGGTACTGTACCAACGATCAGCGCGGTCACGTAGCCGTGTGTTCTGCGGGGACGCGACCGTTGATACAACGTGACCCGGATGTTTGAGCGTGTAAGGTTTGGAAGGTAATGAGAAACACAGGAATGAATGAAAGTAAACAGCGATATCATAATTCAGGTATACAAAAGAATATATTGCTTCAACGGCTCCGCTTACGAATAAAATGTGATTCCTTTAAACTTTAGATTACGATCTGACTGATTAGTACACCCGTAAACGACGCAAGCTGCATTTTTGATGAAAGGACAGCTCCACACAGTCAGAGCACCAGACGCTATTTGGGATACGACCGCAAAAGTCAAAAGATGTCCCCCCACGGTCACCGAGCGAGGTGTCACGGTGGGTAGCACACTGGACTCTCATTCGGGAGGACGACGGTTCGAACCCGCGTCCAGCCATCCTGATTTGTTTTCCGTAATTTCCCTAAATCGCTTCAGGCAAATGCCGGGATGTTTCCTCTGAAAGAACACGGCCGACTTCCTTCCCCGCCCTTCACTAATGCGATGCGACCGATGAGCTCGCTGTTTGGTCCCCTTCCCCAAAACCGGTCACGGGTGCGTCAGAGTGACATCACGGGGCAGTACCGCAGCAGTGAACCACGGAAATATAAAGGAGACGAACCTAATGTTTTGGGCTACGTTAGATGGCGGACGTCGGCTTCAAGTTTGTGGCGTACAGACAACTTCCTTCTTTTTTACCTCCATGAATAAATTAGTAATCATATCTTTGGAATGTATAAGGCTTCCGTCAAAAGGGCTTTGGCCTATTCAGTTCTGAACGTGATAACAGGGGGTACACAACCGTCGCTAATGTTGTCAGGACATAAATGATATGCATAGACGGTTAATAATAATAATAATAATAATAATAATAATAATAATAATGGAACAGTCTGTAAGTTACGATTGGTATTGCAGCTGCGAGAATGCTTAGCTGAGCTGTTTTCGTAATTACGCTCTTGTATTAACATGTGATTGTGAATATCTAATACCTACACACATAATAGTTATGAGTTAGAATTGTATACGTTTGTTATACGGTTTCCTCCTGTTTGAATGTTTCCCAAGCATGCGGCCAGATTGACTGATCATTGTAGAGTGAATTTTCGACAGTGTAACGTGCCATAATCATCAGATTACACCTTCTGACTGACATCCTAGACAAGTGGGTGTGCCATATATTTACCGGTTGTCTCCTCCCTCCGCCGACTCCATGTATGGACCGTGCGATGTGCCGGCCACGGAGGGGGCGGTAGTTCGTGCTCGGGAGACGAGTGGCGATCCTGAGTCTGCGCTCCGCCTTCGCCATGCTCGGCGTCCCGTTTCCACTGAGTTTGGAGAATTTTCAGTGCCAGAGCCCACGCGTAACTAAGTTAAAATCAATTATCCTTGTGCCGAGGATCTCATGTAGTCAGATTTCGATAGCCTCGTTATATACAAAGTCCCAATATTAGGGTGTGTTGTACAAAAGTTCTGTATCTTCGATTTTGTGGTTGGCTTCAAGGCAGTGTTGAGCAATTGCTGATTTTGTAGGCTGCTGGAGGTCGGTGTGCCGTTTGTGTTTAGTACACTTTTCTTCAATTGTGCGAACGGTTTGTCCGACATATGCATTCTCGCATTCGGATGGCTACATGAGAACGTCATCAATAAGAGCAGCAGATTTCAACTTCGTCAAGCCTGGGCTCCGGCACTGAAAATTCTCCAAACGCAGCGGAAACTGAACACCGAGCACGACGAAGACAGAGCACGGACTGAGGCCCACCACTCGACTCCCGAGCGCGAGCTACCCCCACCACCACGGCCAGCACATCGCGTGGTCCATACACGGAGTCGGCGGAGGGAGGAGACGACTGGTATATATATATATATTCGTTCTACAATGATCAATCAGTTCGGCTGCATGCACGAGACAATTTATAGCTGCATATTCGCTGGCAGATCTGTGAACACACATTGGTTTTCCCCTCCTGGTGCAGGAGACGCGAAGATGGTCTGATGCTGGACGGAAATTCATTGTCTTGAATAACAAAATAGTGGTACAACTGTGTACTTTGCAATAGAGTTTTTAACCTCCCTGAAAGCTGTTCAGCACCGCCTATACAAAATAATTCTACGTTTAGTGTCTCATTCCCTAATTTAATTGCCTCAGTATCGCCTGATTTAATTAGACCTCATTCCATTACCCTCGTTTTACTTTCATTCCTTTAATCTTATAGGTTTTTTACAAGACTGCCAGACTGCCTGTTCCGTTCAACTGCCTTTCCGAGTCCTTAGACGTCTCTGACAGAACTACAACGTCGTCGGAAAACTACGTTCTTGTCCCTGAACTGCAGCTCCCTTTCGGAATTTCTCGTTGGCTTCCTCTACAACTTCCTCAGTGTGAAGATTGGATAACATCAGAAATGGGCTACAACGCTGTCTCACTCCCTTCTCAACAACTGCCTCCCTTTCATGCCCCTCGACTCTTATAACTGCCGTCTGGTTTCCGTAAAAGTTGTTAATAATCTTTCGGTCCCTGTATTTTATCCTTGCTGTCTTCAAAATTTCGGGGTGTGTCGTCCAGTCTACATTGTCA
Source organism: Schistocerca cancellata (assembly GCF_023864275.1). NCBI lineage: Eukaryota > Metazoa > Arthropoda > Insecta > Orthoptera > Acrididae > Schistocerca > Schistocerca cancellata. The sequence continues at coordinate 150,898,192 of NC_064628.1, forward strand.
AAAGCTTTCTCTAAATCTACAAAAGTACGTTTACCTTTCTTGAAGTTATTTTCTAGGACAGTCGTAGGGTTAGCATTGTCTCGCGTGTTTCTACATTTTTCTGGAAACCAACTAATCTCCCCTAAGGTCGGATTCTACCAGTTTCTCCATCCTTCTTTAAATAATTCGTGTCAGTATTTTCCAACCATGAATTATTAGACTGGTCTGTCAGCAGCTCTCTTTTTGTGAACTAAAATTATTTTTTTTTCTGAAGTCTTTGCGTATTTCCCCTTGTAACATCGAAAATGCAGATATTTGTAAAATACCTTCTGCACCATCCAAAATTTTTTCGCCGTTTAATATCCGTTGGTAACTTATACTCTACTTCTAATTCTGAACCTGTAGGTTTTGTTACAGATACTATATTTAATATGTAATGGATGTAATAGTGTATTTATTTGTGAATGTATATAATTGATTGTAATTATAAAATCTCGATAATTGCTGGGTAATATCCACGGGAACTTTATTTTAATACACCGATGACTTTGACGAAATGGCAGTAACTCTGCCGTTGTTAATCTTTTCGTATGGAAACTCTGTGTCGAGCTGGGAGCATAAAGGAAGCAGAGCAGCTTGAGTCCTGAAAGAGTGCGGAAGTGGTCGTGGGCGCTCCCCGAGACGCGGTGTGCAGCTAAGTACGATCACGCCAATGTAGGCGCACCTACTTCGTTAACCCGCCAGTTCTGAGAGCACGGTCGGAGTGGTATAGACTTATATACAACAAAAAACTCAAAATGAAATTCAAAAGTAAACTGAAACAGATGATGAAAGTAGACGTAAATTCCTATTGCGATATGTTTGGTTATTCCTGAAAAACTAACGAAGTTACTGGCGAGAATATTCCTGGAAAACAATCAAACAGACAACTTTTGAAAAGGTAGGCCTATATGTTAAACAGCTTAGGCTATCATTACTAAAAGAAAAGGACTTACATACATGTTGAAGCAAAATATGCATTTTACGGGGTCTAAGCGTTTGAGACCATTTATAGTATTGCATATTGCTGGAACATGCTTAAAAAATTACATCGTTTTTTCACCCTGTAAATTACTATTATTGGTCACATACTGAAAGATGCATCATAGGTAAGATTTAAAAGTAAAAAGATATGTAAACTATAGTGAAACTAATGCACTAACAATCTAATAAGACAAGAACTCAATTCTGTATGGAGGTACACGTCTATGCTAGCCTCTTTCTTTGACGTTTCAACACTCGTTCACTTTGCTAACATGCTCAAGGTACTGTAAGTAGGCTGTTTAGGTTTTTATATTGGTAACGCCACGTAGCGCTCTGTATGAAAATCACTGGTTGTGCCGTGTGCAGTCTGTGGCTGGGTGGCATTGCTGTAATATTCGCCATTGTAGTGTTGGGCAGCTGGATGTGGAACAGCGCGTAGCGTTGCGAAGTTGGAGGTGAGCCGCCAGCAGTGGTGGATGTGGGGAGAGAGATGGCGGAATTTTGAGAGCGGATGATCTGGACGTGTGTCCATCAGAGAGAGTACATTCGTAAGACTGAATGTCATGAACTGCTATATACATTATGAGTTTTGAACACTATTAAGGTAAATACATTGTTTGTTCTCTATCAAAATCTTTCATTTGCTAACTACGCCTATCAGTAGTTAGTGCCTTCAGTAGTTTGAATCTTTTATTTAGCTGTCAGTAGTGGCGCTCGCTGTATTGCAGTAGTTCGAGTAACGAAGATTTTTGTGAGGTAAGTGATTTGTGAAACGTATAGGTTAATTTAGTCAGGGCCACTCTCTTGTAGGGATTATTGAAAGTCAGATTGCATTGCGCTAAAAATATTGTGTGTCAGTTTAGTGTTGATCAGAATAAGTAAAGAGAGTAATGTCTGAGTACGTTCAGTTTTGCTCAGCTGTTTGAAAATCAAATACTGTAAGAGGTTTATCAGCTCAGTAATTCAACTTTTTCTAAGGGGACGTTTCAATACGTTAGCATGTCTTGGGTCTCCCGTCATTGCACACGTTTATGGGCTAACACGTACACAAGTTTTCTGGAAACGAGAACGTTAAAAATGTTGAAAGCGGAAAACGTAACGAACAAGAAGCAGTACCAAAACGCAAACAAGGATTGGGAGTTCCAGCTTCATTTGCTCGCGATGCAAATACAGTAAAAGTGGAATTAAATGGATTACGAAAGCATGCTTTATACGTCACGTACTTCTCTTCTTGGTTATTCTAAATACACTACTCGCCATTAAAATTGCTGCACCTCGAAGATGACGTGCTACAGACGCGAAATTTAACCCACAGGAAGAAAATGCTGTGATATGCAAATGATTAGCTTTTCGGAGCATTCACACAAGGTTGGCGCTGGTGGTGACACCTACAACGTGCTGACATGAAGAAAGTTTCTAACCGATTTCTCATACACAAACAGCAGTTGACCGGCGTTGCCTGGCGAAACGTTGTTGTGATGCCTCGTGTAAGGAGGATAAATGCATACCATCACGTTTCCGACTTTGATAAAGGTCGGATTGTAGCCTATCGCGATTGCGGTTTATCATATCGCGACATTGCTGCTCGCGTTGGTCGAGATCCAATGACTGTTAGCAGAATACGGAATCGGTGGGTGCAGGATGGTAAAACGGAACGCCGTGCTGGATCCCAACGGCCTCGTATCACTAGCAGTCGAAATGATAGGCATCTTATCCGCATGGCTGTAACGGATCGTGCAGTCACGTCTCGATCCCAGAGTCAACAGATGGGGACGTTTGCAGGACAACAACCATCTGCACGAACAGTTCGACGACGTTTGCAGCAGCATGGACTATCAGCTCGGAGACCATGGCTGCGGCTACCCTTGACGCTGCATCACGGACAGGAGCACCTGCGATGCTGTACTCAACGACGAACCTGGGAGCACGAATGGAAAAACGTCATTGTTTCGGATGAATCCAGGTTCTGTTTACAGCATCATGATGGTCGCATCCGTGTTTGGCGACATCGCAGTGAACGCACACTGGAAGCGTGTATTCGTCATCGCCATACTGGCGTATCACCCGGCGTGATGGTATGGGGTGCCATTGGTTACACGTCTCGGTCACCTGTTGTTCGCATTGACGGCACTTTGAACAGTGGTCGTTACATTTCAGATGTCTTATGACCCGTGGCTCTACCCTTCATTCGATCCATGCGAAACCCTACATTTTAGCAGGATAATGCACGACCGCATGTTGCAGGTCCTGTACGGGCCTTTCTGGATACAGAAAATGTTCGACTGCTGCCCTGGCCAGCACATTCTCCAGATCTCTCACCAATTGAAAACGTCTGGTGAATGGTGGCCGAGCAACTGGCTCGCCACCATACGCCAGTCACTACTCTTGATGAACTGTGGTATCGTGTAGAAGCTGCATGGGCAGATATACCTGTACAAGCCATCCAAGATCTGTTTGACTCAATTTCGAGGCGTATCAAGGCCGTTATTAGGGCCAGAGGTGTTTGTTCTGGGTTCTGGTTTCTCAGGATCTATGCACTCAAATTGCGTGAAAGTGTAACACGTCAGTTCTAGTATAATATATTTGTCCAACGAATACCCGTTTATTATCTGCATTTCTTCTTGGTGTAGCAATTTTAATGGCCAGTAGTGTATATCAACAAAAAATAACTTGCATTAACGAGGCCAAATATGTCGCATGGAGCCAATACGCATTCAAGTGCAGAAACACGTTCGAAATTTGACTTCCTGACACTATGTTATTCATGAAAGCACTGTAATGTTTAGTATTTAAAACAGTTGTTGCGTGCACACAACACAACTAACGAACAAGAACCAATTGTGAACAGTAGTAAGCTAATGTTTTGGGCTATTTGAGATTGCTGCAGGTCCCGCCAACTCTAGCTTCAAAACAACGTACAGTGTAAGTCTGTAGTGCTATCTCCCATCTTTTTTTGCCTCCATGAGTTTAGTCGTACTGTCAACATACCACAAAGATAAGTATTGCTCATAATTCGCATAATGATATGCCTGCATCAGGCTTCGCATTAAAAGTTGTGCTCCAATAGACTACTTAAGATTTTAAATCGACAAAAACGATTTGGAGCATACATAAATATTTAACAAAGATAAAACCAAAACTTTCAAAATTACAAGATAATAATTACGTCAAAGTTTTAAGTCATACTGTACAACTCGTCTCGAAAAGCTGAAATAACGCAACTTTGTCTATGTTGTACAAATGCAATGCTGTATCTTTACAGTTAATAACGCAACGAAGTATATGTGCTGTTCGAATTGCAGTGCAATAACATTATCATTAAACGCATGCAACAAAGCAATTCAACTACGCAGTTTGCCAAAGTCTGACATATACTGTCTATATACATCTTCATGTATCAACACCTACGACAGAATATTGATTCATATGGCACCTGTTTTCTTTTTTTAATGACGTAAGTGCCCATGCCTAGGTTATGTCCTCTTTTCATGAGTGCTTCGAATGGACGACAGCCTTAGTAAAGTTTAGTATAATTTATTTTCGTTTGTAGATCATATATTGTGACAATATTAGGGACATCATGATGCAAGTTTTATATAGAACAAACAATATTTCTTACAAAGTTGCCATTGATGCAGAAAAACTAAATTTTTAAGTTATAATAATGATAACAAAAAGGAAGGAAAATAGTGACAACCTAAACAGGTTAACAGTGAATACGTGTTAAACTAAAGTAAAACTTCCAAATTAAAATTATGACGTTAAAAGTCCATGTCATATTTGGCTACTTAATAATGTAAAATTAATAAAATGGCATGTAGTTAATAAGTTAACCATCAATAAAAGGTTATTGTCAATTGTTTGCCATTTCATTTATTTTACACAAGTAAATAGCCAAATATGATATGGTTGTCATAATTTTAATTTTAACGTTTTAAGCTTGTTTAGCATAATAATTTTCAACACAGTTGCGCAAATGCTACTAGTACCCTCTCTCACTGGAGGCTTTCCTTAGCCCAAGTGCATTAGCTAGTGCATTAGCTGTACGTTGGTGAAGAACTACTCAATTAATGTTTTTAATAATATGGAGGAGAAAATTTATGTTTTACTGACGCCATTCAGCTAGTTTTAACATGCCTCCGCTATAACATGTAACCCAATAAGTTTGAACGAAACCGTGGTCAAGGGGTTTAAATGAACCGTCCATTTTTATTATTTTTTTATTATTATTTCACCAAGGAAGACGCTTTTGTTTTGTGACTAAAATTCAAAGATGCACCGTTTCCCTACTAGAGTTTCTTGAAGTATTTGACACTGGACTTCCCTTAGGCCAACAATCACAATTGTTTTAATTGTTTCGTATGCATTTCGATATGGAATCTTATGACCTGGCATGTAACCTGATTTGCAATGCAGTTACATATTACTGCTAAGAAGGGCAAGTTTTCATAACTGCAAGCAGTAATTCACGTCCCTGGACATGCAATTACGTTATTATTGTTGTTACATGTTTCTATGAAAGTGTCTAATAATTTTGACAGGTTGTTTATGGTTTTCACATTCTGACCGGGTTATCTGACTTGTATCTCGTTTGTGATGAGACACTATGCAACAGTCGTGCAACAAGGCGCCTGCATGCAGAACGATTTCCAGGGAGAAGGTTACAAATTATGTCAGATATCAAATGCTACGTGGCCGTCTTCGTGAAATAAGATCCCTTAGATAAGGCCGATGAAAAACTAATAGATCTTGCAGTGGACGAATTGTTCAGTTTGAGGAAGCTTTGTTACAGCGATCTGAGGAGAACGCGAACACCGTGCGTGAAATGTCCTTGACGAGACGACTATGCACTCTTTCAAGTTTCAGAAGATACAAAACCTATCAGCTAACGAATTTCGTCGGCTTGTGGAATTCTATTAATGGCGTAATCATCCCTGACTTTCAAACGTCTGGAAGGAGAGGCACACACCAGTCAGTTGCAATCCCATTAGTTTTTATTTTTCTTGCAAATCTATATTTCTGGTATAAACAGCCATCTTCAGTGCACTTGCGTTACAGTTCAACAGATTCGCGGCAGCTCGTATCACCGTATGTTTTTGGTGTTATGAACAGCCGCGAGTCTGTTGAATTGTAGCTCAAATGCACTGAAGATGACTATTTACACCCCAAAACTAGATTTGCGAGAATAATAAAAAGTATTTCTATTGCTACTGACTCCCGTGTGCCTCTCCTTCGTTATAGTTTACGGTCGCTGTGCACAACGGTTCCTGATGGAATCAAAGTTTGTTCCAAACGTGTGTTTTGTTTACTGACAAGGCTGCCTTCACAAGGGTAAGAATACGGAACAGCCACAATCTCATGTATTCCATCATCAATAGAGATTTACCATAAACTTGTGGGCTGGTATTGGTCGCGATCTTATGAGCCGTATCTGCAGCCTGACACGCTCGGTGGAGAAAATTACGATATTTTTCTTCGTGAAGTACTGCCGGAAACACTAGACAATGTCACGCTAGCACTCAGACAACGGTTATGATTCCAGCGTGACATGGCCCTACCACACCTTGCTGTTAATGTCAGAGAACATTTAGACAACGTTTTCCCAAATTTTTATCTGGCACCTGCTTTAATTACAACTGAGCTGATGTGATCGTTCCATTTGCTATCGCTGCAAACTGTTGCAGGTAGGTATTTCTATGAGTTGACTGATTGCAGCTATGATTTTTTCAGTCATCGTGTGGTGATGCACCTCGCCTACCACCCCCCTCCCCTCCCCCCACACACTTCCTCCAACAAAAACAAACCAGTTTTCGGTTGTTACGTTGTCAGCAGGTACAAAGATAAATATGTAGCGCACACAGACATACATTACTGGATTGGCAATACCGTATACGGTATTGCTGGTGTCACTGAAGCCAGCACTTTAGAATCGTAATATGGCAGCGAGCGCAAAGAACTTGTAAACAGCTGTTTGTTTACAGGTAAAACAGTCTAAGAAATGGGATTAAACTGATATAACTACGTTAACTTTGAGTTTTGACACAATGGTCAAAACCGATATATGCGTCGTATTTGGTTGCAATTTTTCGTATAGCAAACAGAAGATACAAGGAAAGGAACTAACATCAATGCAAGCCTAACTAGAAACATCTAACGTACATTTGCTTTTATAGTGTAAACCTAAAGAATTACATGACAGTTTATGTACATTTTAAGGGGTTTAATAAATCCAGTATTACCAGACGTAGCTTAGTGATGTGTTTTTAATCAGTTTTGATCAGCTTCAACTTTTCTTCGAATAGTGTGCTCGTTACGGAAGTGTTCCACACGTAGAATGTGCTACTTGTCGTTAATAACAAGTTCTTTATTCATATGAGTGTTTTTACGAAAACTACTGTCTGCTTGAAACGTGTGTATATGTAGCTAGATATTCTTTTCATAATACGATTCTACAATGTATGTGTTATGTTCTACTAGTAGGGAAAAATTTACTTGCTTAGACCATCTTGTAAAGCTTACAACGCCATTTCCTTTCAGAAAATCGTTGTAGTACCATACACAAACTTCCGAGTGATACCATCTTCCCTCACCAAACGTCAGGTTTCAGTAAAAGACGCGTCTTTGCCTGTCTAGTAATGAATGTCTGTGGTGGTGTGATATCTCTTTATATTCTACTAATTATCCTTGCACAATTCTAGGAGTGAATTACGTTTCCTACTTGACCATATATATACTTGCAGAATCGATGCCAAAAGTAGTACAGTATTATTACTATTCCATGAGCGCATAATTACTCTTTGTAATATTCTCTCTGGTGGGTGTTGAGAGGACTTCTAGGATTTTCTCCGTGCCGAATAGCCGCATTGAATAATTGTAATTTTGCTATCGAGATTACTGGAAGAAAGAGATTGGAAACATATTGTATGCTAATCAAGAGAATATATACTGAGCATTTACATCAAAGGTCTGTAACGAATTTCGTTATATATGTATTCTCTAATTGGAAATTTGCACGGAGGTGTCGTTTCGTTGGTAATCAGAAGGGAACTTCCGATGAATTGGAAACGAACCTGAAATTATTAGATCCAAGAGCTCCATTATTTCATCGGATAATTAAACTCTATCAAAGCAAACTTTCCGCTTGATCTGAGGTTTCCCGACTGACTACGCAACGCAAGACAACCAAGACATGTTATTTACACAGGACTGCAGATCGCTTCGAATCATCGAGACTGCGGACAAGGAGAGTCATCGTCCGATTCTGATTAAACAAGTAAAGCTTAATTATAACTTTCTTGAGCGACTGTGATGACTGTGATATGGCCGCATATGAATGAGATCATTAATAAAATACTAATAACTAAATTTCCCCCTCACCAGCAACCAGTATAAACACAATATTAATTAAAATTATAGTGGTGCAGTGAAACTTTGTAGGATCGAAGATTTTAAACTAGTATATCTATAGAGTATTTCAATTTCCAGAGATGAAAAATGTTAACGTTAAATTTCGGAATAAATCGAGAGGAATTATTTCAGTGAAAGTGAGCTGTAAGATTATTTAACTAAGATAGAATATGTGACACATTATCTATTAAACTATATACAAATTACAACAACTGTTCATAGAAGGAAATAAATATAACAATACACTTTGTTGACATGTTCCAAGGACGTGGCTGACCAAAATAATCTTGTCTTTAATTGGTCCTAAATTACATTAACTAATGAACTATATACAAATTATAATTGTTCCTAGAAGAAAATGAATTAAACAATAAACTTCGGTAACATGTTCCAAAGCTGTGGTTGAACAAAATAACCTTGTCTTTAATAGGCCCTAAATCATGAGCAGATAAACTGTACTGGTGACATTAAGTAAGTAAGTGAATATCGATTTTCAAGAAGTTCTGGCCATGTGTAGTATCGATATAAACACATTCCTTGTAAGTCTGTTCCTGAGACCACAGATGTTGGGCAGAGCAGTTACTTCTTTTGAAGAGAGTTGCAGGCAGTGTGTGCTGGCCTGTCGTCTGGAGGAGACAGCATTATTTAAGAAGCATTTTGTAATAATATATTTTTGAGGAATGTCGAAGATACTAAGTAAATATTAATGAAAGAATTACAAACTCGAGTGTTAAGGTAATCTAGTTTCTTTCATATTTGTAACTGTGTAGTTTCTTACTGTCAGGACAGCGTATATAGCTGTAGTTTACTATAGAAATTTTATACTGAAGCGCATGGATTTGTCTTACAATTGAAACAAGTGTCAAGGAAGGTAGTTGTACAGAGCAAAACTAATTAAGAAATATTTTGCTAAACTGTCTAGTTGTGAGAACTTTATGAAAGGGTGTACAGTTGTTATGGCTTAATGAAGCATACTTATACTTGGAACCTTTGTTCTCATTCATCAGTCGTTAAGTTTCTCATTTTTCATTCTTTATCTTTATGAATGTGTTTGCACATTCGCACTGCACATCGCGAGTTGTATGTTGCAGAAGCATTTTTATTAAAAATGATAAGATACTGTCTTGCACTGCACATCACAAGTAGGGCAAATGAAATTTGATTTTGACAGTTTCATCATTATCTGAACAGTAACGGGTTGCAGAAGTGACAAGCGTTCCGCTCGCACAGGAAGGCCCATGAATTTAATTATCATAGAAGTTCATGTCCACTGTGAAGAACAGTGATTGTCAGAATGTGTTTGTGTAAATATATCAGTTCAGAGCGTTAATACCAGCAGAAGATCTCAGTAAAGTGCTATCTTGTGAGTTCTCAAGCAGTTTTATCAGAAATTCAGATGCTTTAAATTTTATGTTCATTTGCTGTGTAATTGGAATAACAGCTCTGACACAGTGATTCTTTGCAAGACTAAGATAAAGATTAATAATGCTGTATTTAGGGCCAACATTTTAATCAGTGTCATTTTTTGGCAGTCAGATTGAATATATAAATCTCGTTCAAAACGGATTACTTTCTCCAAGACGAATTGTTTAATGTACTGGCTAGTATGGATTTCACACAGTGTAGCTGGAGCTCCACGTATTTCCATTCAAAACTAAATTTTCACAGAGTTCTGTTGCTCTGCACTGATATTGTTTAGATGTTTCGATATCAAAATAAGTTTTATACATTTTGCAGATGCCTACCACACACTTAGAAACACGAGTTTCAACGAAAGCAAATACGAGTTTTACATTATCGTTTCAAAGAGAAATTATAGTAAATGAAATAAAGAAAAAAGGGACAAGTCAGTTAGAGGAGTAACGTACAGCATGGCGTGGATAGGATGATGAGCATTATCTGCAATTAGAAGTGCAATTTAATAATATCTGCCCAAGGGTAGTACTGAATGACCCGAACACAGTTCCCTTTTCGCCACTTCTAACTGCGGATACGTCTTATAATCCTATCTAGGCCATGTTGCACATTACCCCTCTTACTCACATGGCCCATTTTTCCTTTATATCCTTTACTGTAATTTCTCTTGTGGTATTAAAAACATTATTTTGTGTAATAACAGCTGCTTCACATATCTACCTAATATGACCAGTGTATCTTACGTATTTGTGGTTTAGGACCTACTAAAGACAGGAATATTTTGCTCAGTCACATCCTTGAAACATATCACCAAAGTTTATTGTTAAATCTATTTTCTTCTCTGAACAGTTGTAATGTGGATAGACTTCATGATTCAATGTGTCCATATTTTATCTTAGTTAAATAATCTTCATCACAGTTCCACTTAAATAATTCCTCTCATTTTATACGAAAATCTAACATTAACATTTTCATCTTTCTAAATACGGATGTTCTGTAGATACACTAGTTTAAAATCTTTGATCCTACAAATGTCACTGCACCACATATTTATCTTTGTACTTGACGATGGCGTAACAGCCGAAAACCGGTTTATGAAATTAATAGTGAATATTGTTAAATATTAAAGCAATGTTGCATGTGTTTTCTTTCGTAATCTGACTCTGTCCTGCTTGAATACTTGAATAAAACAGTCAAACTAACATCTGTTAATCACAGCTTATTATGAGGATGTAGGCGAACAGCGAGGACCGTCCCACATCATAGCAATGGGAGAAGCCTAAATATGACTCATCAATTGCAAAGTGTTCTCCATTAAAGATTTAAAAATATGCAAGGAAACGAATACAGAACACTGAAATCGGGAGGGATGTGTGCACCAGTATGCAAGATCAGGTTTCACATCAAGGAAGCCACTATTGGACTGTTACGCAGACAGCAGCTGGCATTTGTCTTCGCTGCATGAAGTACGTAGATCATTTACGTCTGACGAATAGTTAACATCATATTCGATTTTCCAAGGCTCTCACTGCTCCTCTAAGTGCATGGGGCCTTATTGCCAAAATTTCACCAATGTGACGCCTACCACAAGGTCTTACGTGAGGGACACTGACTATACTGATGGTACGTGGTGTCTGCTCCAGGATAGCAGCAAAAGTGAGGCTGAGCGATACTGCTGAGAACTCGGTTCCAGCAGGAAAACAACAGGCTGTCAAGGCAGGCACTAGGTTCGTAGAAGAGCTTCTGTGAAGTTTGGGAGGTAGGAGATGAGGTACTTACAAAATTGAAGCTGTGGGGACGGGTCGTGAGTCGTGCTTGGGTAGCTCAGATGGTAGAGCACTTTCCCATGAAAGGCAAAGGTCCAGAGTTCGAGTCTCGGTCCGGCACACAGTTTTAATCTGCCAGGAAGTTTCATATCAGCGCACACTCCGCTGCAGAGTGAATATCTCATTCTCGAAGTTTCAAGGCAGGCACTATATTCTGTTGCTATCTCTAACCGCTTCTTCCATTGAAAATGTTCGTTGATGAAGTTCGTGCTCCGACCAGCTAGCGGTAGAATGTCTGTATACTGTCTGATGAGGAACGTTACAAAAGACGTCTGTCCTGCTGCACTATATTCACGCCGACTGCGTATTATTTGTACCGGCCAGTTCAAATAATCATATGCTCCCCGACGTGTACGAGCGCAGCTGCACGTAGATGCATTCAAACTGCTATTATTGCACTAATCATGGCTACAATCTATAGACAGCAGTAGTTTCTCCACTAAAGTTTTCAGTTTAAGTAAGCTAAATAGTCTGAATCAGTAAGATAACCTTTTATGGAGCGATAAAGTGTTATTAATCTGTATCGTTGCACCTATAAAATGTTTCGTAAGCACGTAATATTATTTGGTTTGAAATAAATGTCAAACAAGGTAAATTCACGTTATGCTGGTTTATTATAGTCTAAGCAGATCCTATCATTGTTTTAAAGAAGTAACCTTTTTCTAAGCTGGGTGGAATTAGTTACGTAAAACTCAATCAAAGAGTTTGCAATAAGATCCAGATTTCACCAGTTGCTTTAACGAAATCTAAGTATTTTCCCACAATTAGATACGAATATTCACTTCCTTTTTCGTTATATTACTAACAGTCTATCACTCTGGGACAAAGTTCAGTCTTTCACTGATAATAATCAATTTAAGACAAATTTCGGTTCTTTTCCTATCTTCACTTTACGTAATGATGTACTCAAAGTTGATGATCTACCTGTTTCAAGCTTAATGATTTCTAGCAGATCGCAAATCTCCAAAATGAAAAAAACAATCTCGTATCGCCTACGTACAAGAGCACACGTTAAGTTACAAGACGATCAAGCATGCGCTAGTAGCACATTAACAATGTATAACTGTATTTTATGTATTCCGCGGTGTCCTCAAAGAGTATTCACAAGGAGTATTCTTTGAGGTCACTTGTTCTACTCCGTGATTTATAAGTACACTACTTTGCGATCTACTTTTACTTCAATTTGATACAAAAGAGATTCTATTTTACTTTATTTTGCAAAAATACGAAGTTACTTTATACTGGATTTCTTTTCTATTTCTTTTTACATTGTTTCTCTTCAGTATACTTGCTACTATTCAAGTGATGCTATTACAGTGGGACTTTGTTTTCTATTTTCATGAAATTTGGATCTTGGGCGTGGGGCTTGTACTGGGTTTTCGGGTACTGTTTTTATATTTTCATCTTCGCGTCCAAAGGAAGCGGCGTTAGATATCCTGAACAGGCGTTCATAGGAAACAACTAAGTCCGTGAAACTACCAAACTCTCCAGATCTGTTAGGATGCTACTAGCTGGCTTGTCCTAACCGCCATCTACCTCCCAGGAAGGTTTGTTTTCAGTCTTAGCGTCCTTCTTCAAACTATGGAGCCTATTTAAAGGTCAGCGACATCTTGGTGACCACTAGTAATTACAGCCCGAAAGGCGTTGCGTTGAAATTAACCTGGCCCAAAATTACAGAGGCAACACAGAAATGCTGGAGGCATGGTTTTCAATTAAAAAATTAATTCACATACGATATAAATGTACACTTTCCAATCACATTAATGTGAACCACCTGTCAAAAGCCTGAATAACCACTCGCTGTAGCGCAGACCGCTGCGATATGTGCGAGACGAGAGTCAGAGAGGTTCTGGAAAGTATCGCCAGGGATGTGGAGCCATGCGACTGCAGGTCGTGGCCAGCTGCGCCAGGTTTCTCGGTAGAGTATCCCTGGCGCGAACAGCCTGATCCGGGTGGTCGCACATTTTCCAGACTAGGTTAAAATCCGGGGAGTCTGGGGGCCAGGAAAGTACGGTTAACTTATCCGGTGCTCTTCGAACGATGCACGTACGCTGCGAATTGCGTGACGCGTTGAATTGTCCTCCTGGTAGATGCAATCATGCCGAGGAGAAACAGTAGATGTGGACCTCATCTACAAGAATAGATGCATACTTGTGTTGATCCATTGTACCTTTCAGAATGACCAGATCACCCAGAGAATGCCACGAATATGTTCTGGAGACCGATATTTGTCGCAGCGTGTTTGCTTTTACGCTTTCCACTCCGTACAGGCCAACAGCTATCTCCCCACTGGAACATGAGACATGATTCATCTGAAAACTACACCTGTTGACTTGCAGCTGCGGTTCTGATGTGAAATTCCGGCCTTCGTCGCCGACGAACAGCAGTCATTATAAGTGCGTGAAGGCGCCTAATGTCGAGGCCCCATACGCAGCAACGGTCGTTGAGGATATACACTCCTGGAAATGGAAAAAAGAACACATTGACACCGGTGTGTCAGACCCACCATACTTGCTCCGGACACTGCGAGAGGTCTGTACAAGCAATGATCACACGCACGGCACAGCGGACACACCAGGAACCGCGGTGTTGGCCGTCAAATGGCGCTAGCTGCGCAGCATTTGTGCACCGCCGCCGTCAGTGTCAGCCAGTTTGCCGTGGCATACGGAGCTCCATCGCAGTCTTTAACACTGGTAGCATGCCGCGACAGCGTGGACGTGAACCGTATGTGCAGTTGACGGACTTTGAGCGAGGGCGTATAGTGGGCATGCGGGAGGCCGGGTGGACGTACCGCCGAATTGCTCAACACGTGGGGCGTGAGGTCTCCACAGTACATCGATGTTGTCGCCAGTGGTCGGCGGAAGGTGCACGTGCCCGTCGACCTGTGACCGGACCGCAGCGACGCACGGATGCACGCCAAGACCGTAGGATCCTACGCAGTGCCGTAGGGGACCGCACCGCCACTTCCCAGCAAATTAGGGACACTGTTGCTCCTGGGGTATCGGCGAGGACCATTCGCAACCGTCTCCATGAAGCTGGGCTACGGTCCCGCACACCGTTAGGCCGTCTTCCGCTCACGCCCCAACATCGTGCAGCCCGCCTCCAGTGGCGTCGCGACAGGCGTGAATGGAGGGACGAATGGAGACGTGTCGTCTTCAGCGATGAGAGTCGCTTCTGCCTTGGTGCCAATGATGGTCGTATGCGTGTTTGGCGCCGTGCTGGTGAGCGCCACAATCAGGACTGCATACGACCGAGGCACACAGGGCCAACACCCGGCATCATGGTGTGGGGAGCGATCTCCGACACTGGCCGTACACCACTGGTGATCGTCGAGGGGACACTGAATAGTGCACGGTACATCCAAACCGTCATCGAACCCATCGTTCTACCATTCCTAGACCGGCAAGGGAACTTGCTGTTCCAACAGGACAATGCACGTCCGCATGTATCCCGTGCCACCCAACGTGCTCTAGAAGGTGTAAGTCAACTACCCTGGCCAGCAAGATCTCCGGATCTGTCCCCCATTGAGCATGTTTGGGACTGGATGAAGCGTCGTCTCACGCGGTCTGCACGTCCAGCACGAACGCTAGTCCAACTGAGGCGCCAGGTGGAAATGGCATGGCAAGCCGTTCCACAGGACTACATCCAGCATCTCTACGATCGTCTCCATGGGAGAATAGCAGCCTGCATTGCTGCGAAAGGTGGATATACACTGTACTAGTGCCGACATTGTGCATGCTCTGTTGCCTGTGTCTATGTGCCTGTGGTTCTGTCAGTGTGATCATGTGATGTATCTGACCCCAGGAATGTGTCAATAAAGTTTCCCCTTCCTGGGACAATGAATTCACGGTGTTCTTATTTCAATTTCCAGGAGTGTAGCATCTCTTCTTGAAAAAAGTAATGTGAATAAACTTATCGATATGTAACTACAATGGAAACGCTGTACGTGCTCATAGAATTGTAATTACTATTATCTCTGTATCGTAGTATATAAGAAAAAAAAATTCTTTGTTTCACTCTCTTGTCTTCTTCTTTGTCTTCTGTGTCTCGTTGGTTCTGATGTATTATCTGACGGTCGCATGTAGATGACGGTCTGTAAATAATTATTTCAGTTATATGTAGTGTCATGACAATTTTTGTTAAATATACAGAGTGATCCATTGATTGTGACCGGGCCAAATATCTCACGAAATAAGCGTCAAACGAAATAACTACAAAGAACGAAACTTGTTTAGCTTGAAGGGGGAAACCAGATGGTGCCATGATTTGCCCGCTAGATGGCGCTGCCATAGCTCAAACGGATATCAACTGCGTTTTTTAAAATAGGAACCCCCATTCTTATTACGTATTCGTGTAGTACGTAAAGAAATATGAATGTTTTAGTTGGACCACTTTTTTCGCTTTGTAATAGATGGCGCTGTAATACTTACAAACATATGGTTCACAATTTTAGACGAACAGTTGGTAACAGGTAGGTTTTTAAAAAAAACTGCAGAACGTAGATACGTTTGAACATTTTATTTCGGTTGCTCCAATGTGATACATGTACCTTTCTGAACTTATCATTTTTGAGAACGCATGCTGTTACAGCATTAATTAATTAATACCACATTAATGCAATAAATTCTCAAAATGATGTCCGCCAACCTCAATGCATTTGGCAATACGTGTAACGACATTCCTCTCAACAGCGAGTAGTTCGCCTTCCGTAATGACCGCACATGCATTGACAATGCTCTGACGCATATTGTCCGGCGTTGTCGGTGGATCACGATAGCAAATATCCTTCAACTTTCCCCACAGAAAGAAATCCGGGGACGTCAGATCCGGTGAACGTGCGGGCCATGGTATGGTGATTCGACGACCAATCCAACTGTCATGAAATATGCTACTGAATACCGCTTCAACCGCACGCGAGCTATGTGCCGGACATCCATCATGTTGGAAGTACATCGCCATTCTGTCATGCAGTGAAACATCTTTTAGTAACATCGGTAGAACATTACGTAGGAAATCGGCATACATTGCACCATTTAGATTGCCATCGATAAAATGGGGGCCAATTATCCTTCCACCCATAATTCCGCACCATTCATTAACCCGCCAAGGTCGCTGATGTTCCACTTGTCGCTAACCCGCCACGGTCGCTGATGTTCCACTTGTCGGAGCCATCGTGGATTTTCCGTTGCCCAATAGTACATATTATGCCGGTTTACGTTACCGCTGTTGCTGAATAAAGCTTCGTCGCTAAATAGAACGGATGCATAAAATCTGTCATCGTCCCGTAATTTCTCTTGTGTCCATTGGCAGAACTGTACACGACGTTCAAAGTCGTCGCCATCTATCAGAAAGCGAAAAAAGTGGTCCAACTAAAACATTCATATTTTTTTACGTACTACACGAATATTTAAAAAAAGGGGGGTTCCTATTTTCAAAAAAGCAGTTGATATCCGTTTGACGTATGGCAGCGCCATCTAGCGGGCCAACCACAGCGCCATCCGGTTTCCTCCTTCAAGCAAGACGATTTTCGTTCTTTGTAGTTTTTTCGTTTGATGCTTATTTCGTGAGATATTCGGCCCGGTCACTATCAATGGACCACCCTGTATACGCCAATAGCTTGTTAGTATGTATTTTTTGTTAGTAGCAAAAAGTACCTTCTTTGAACCATAATTATTATTTGCGTAATAATTAAATGTTGCCCTGGCCATTTTGTGTAAGTATATTGTTGCAGCGACGCCATTGGTGTTAAAAATGATAAAACTATTTTAATAATCATTTAATTGCAAAAAGTATTAAAGACAATAATCTAAATAAATGCAGAACGGCGTCTTGTAATATTTTTCACTCCTTTTTGTAGGCCAGAGGCACAGATTTATTTAAACAAATACTTCAATTGTATACGCTGCCATTACACGTAGGCAGCTAAACTGGAGCATGAAACCTCACAGAGAAAAATAAATAATAAATTGAGTATTATATTTAATTTGCATGAAAGAAAGATATTTTTTTATCCATCATGAGTAAGACGGACGTCTGCACTTTGGAATACGTATGACGTTTCTGGCGATATCGCGCTGAGAAAATTTAGCCGTGGATTTTAACGAACATAAAAGAGATTTTGTAAGAAAACATTTCATTCCTAATTTAACAGGATATTTTATTTCATTCACTTTTTCGAAAAGTAACGCGATAAGGAGACTCATCTGAACACTTAACTGCTCAACAGTTGCACGTCTATTCGCCCATACATACCCCACAGCCGTCATCTACGGCCCCTGATTCACCACAGTTGGCCCGGCTCCGGTTTTGGATAGCAGTATTTTGCCATGCACGGTGTATGTTAACCACGGCGGTACGCGAACAGTTTACAGTCTTAGCCATTCCGAAAATACTTCCGTCCTTGTCGCGAAAGTCAATGATTATGCCGTTTTGGAGGTCAGATAAACCGCTCCATTTCCGTATTACAAAAACGGCTGCACTTTCTTCTGCGTTCTCTCCCTCTTCCGACACGCTTTATGTATTCTCCGCCGCTAGTGCTGTCACCTGCTGTCTGTTGACTTCGAACACAGGCGGTGATCAGTTTAATGTGGCTAGACCGTGTGTCCGTATTATTAGCGAGTCCGGAGGGAACTCTTCAGATCTCTCAAGGATGCTATTACCTGGTTGGTCCTAACCGCCAGCTAGCCACAAGGAACGTATGATTCTGCTCCTAGCGTTCTTCTTCAAACTAAGGAGCTCCTTTGACAGTCAGTGAGATTAAAGTTTGCAACGTGTTGCTTTGAAACTAACCTGGCCCAAAACTAGTCCTGCACAGAAGGAACGGAAAAGCTTTGGAGACAAGGCTTTTAATTCACGACTTAACTGGCTGACACCATTGCAGTATCACAATAGGATAATACGACTTTTCGTTTTGTGGAGTGCATAATTTTACCTTCCTGACAATTTAAAGCTAACTATCAAACTTAACAACACTTTTAAAAAGTGCAGGGTGTCCGAAAAGTCTTTCCCTAATTACATAAATTGATAACTCAGGCTAGAAGTAAGATACAAATATGAAACTGGTGTCTAATTGTTTACAAACTATCAAAGTGTTTTTCACACATCAGTAAACTTCCACATGAGCACTCTTGGTAGCACGTAGCACATCTAGGCGATATTCAATTTCCGTCCACACATTAGCCAACATCACTGGAGGGATTGATTCAACGACTGTGGTTATCCTATGTCACAGGGTTTCAGGATCTGGTACACGTGTCCGGTAGACCTCGTCCTTGACATAACCCCATAAAAAGAAGTCTAATGGGGTAATGTCAGGAGAGCGTGGAGGCCAAACCGTTGGCCCATCACGACCAATCCATCGTCCAGGAAAGGTGATATCGAGATAGGCACTGACGTCCAAACCCCAATGAGGTGGTGCACCGCCTTGCTGAAACAAGACATCGGGGTGATACTGAAGCAGCTGAGGAACATCTTACAGTTGCAACATGTCCAGATACATTGCAGATGTGATGGTAGCCTCAGCGAAGAAGAATGGCCCGATAATTCGATCGTGCAATAGCGCGCCCAAACATTCACCTTTGGACTGCCTCTGCTGCACTCCATGACCTCGCCAGGGGGTTGTGAATCCCAAATGCGCACAATATGACGATTCACTACTCCACTGACAAAAAAGGTCGCTTCATAGGAAAAGGCAATTCGTCTGAGATAACCGTAATCGTTCTCAATACATGATAGCATTTCGACCGCAAAGTCATATCGACATGTACGTACTGTCATTGGGCAACAAGGCGTCTGAACGATTTGCGCTTTGTATGCACGAAACAATAAAAGTTTGTGTGAAATGTCATGGCGAGAGCTTTTTGGCATCTGTAATTCACCTAAGGCCCTGCGCACCGATTTCTTCGGACATGGCAGAAAAGACTACCTTAGAGCTTCCACCCTGTCTGCTGAGGTTCTTGGTCGACCAGACCTCGGAAGGTCAGCAACCGATCCTGTTTTCTTGAACTTCTCATACCAGGCTTTAAAGCTCTTGACATCAGGTGGATTCCTTCCAAATGTTTTCTGGAAGTGTCTCTGCACTGTGGTTGGTGATCGTGTCTCATGGTACCACAGGACACACTGTGCCTTTTCCTGATTGGTTAACATGGCTTCTTGGGCACTGCACCTCATCCACTACTTACGTACTGCGAACCTAAAATAGAAAAAAACTTTGATAGTTGTAAACAATTCGACACAAGTTTCATATTTGTATCTTACTTCTAGCCTGAGTTATCAATTTATGTAATCGGGGAAAGTCTTTTCGGACACCCTGTACATACCGTCGTATTTTTTTCTCTTAACTGCGTTCTCATACCGGAAACTCCGTTAAGTGTATACAGGGTGTTACAAAAAGGTACGGCCAAACTTCCAGGAAACATTCCTCACAAACAAAGAAAGAAAATATGTTATGTGGACATGTGTCCGGAAACGCTTAGTTTCCATGTTAGAGCTCATTTTATTACTTCTCTTCAAATCACATTAATCATGGAATGGAAACACGCAGCAACAGAACGTACCAGCGTGACTTCAAACACTTTGTTACGGGAAATGTTCAAAATGTCCTCCGTTAGCGAGGATACATGCATCCACCTTCCGTCGCATGGAATTCCTGATGCGCTGATGCAGCCCTGGAGAATGGAGTATTGTATCACAGTCGTCCACAATACGAGCACGAAGAGTCTCTACATTTGGTACCGAGGTTGCGTAGACAAGAGCTTTCAAATGCCCCCATAAATGAAAGTCAAGAGGGTTGAGGTCAGGAGAGCGTGGAGGCCATGGAATTGGTCCGCCTCTACCAATCCATCGGTCACCGAATCTGTTGTTGGGAAGCGTACGAACACTTCGACTGATATGTGCAGGAGCTCCATCGTGCATGAACCACATGTTGTGTCGTACTTGTAAAGGCACATGTTCTAGCAGCACAGGTAGAGTATCCCGCATGAAATCATGATAACGTGCTCCATTGAGCGTAGGTGGAAGAACAAACTAAAATGAGCTCTAACATGGAAATTAAGCGTTTCCGGACACATGTCCACATAGCATCTTTTCTTTATTTGTGTATGAGGAATGTTTCCTGAAAGTTTGGCCGTACCTTTTTGTAACACCCTATATAGGACTACGTACAGTACCAAGTTCGTTTTGACCTAAAAAAGAAAAGAGTCTTTCTCTGTCAGGCTCTGCATTTTTGTCTGATGCTCGTAGGGCTCGAGAGTGGATGGGCTGACAGAAAGGAAGGCTACGCGGTACGGATGCGTCACGAGGAGAGGAAATGAGCCGTGAAGAGTGAGAAACGGCGGGAGAGACGGAGGTGAGCGGCTGAGGGAAGGGCAGCGGCGGGTGCTGGGTGCCCAGTGTTCAGGGCAGCGTGACATCGCACGGCGCGGCGCGAGAGGAGATACGGCGCCAGCCGGCGAGCTGCCCGAGACACGGACGAGCGCGCACGCGGCGCTCCGGGGGGCACCCTCACCCCGGCAGATCTCTGCACCGATACGGCCGTCCTCGCGGCAAAATTGAATCGGCCGCTATTGCGAGAACGACTAATAAAAGGAAAGTCCGTACGGCGCACTGGACTGTCCTCGATTCCGTCCTCTGCCCTTCCCCACAAAGGCTTGCATGGTGCCGCACCTCTGACCGGTCGCTGTCGCTGCACTGGAAGATCGGTATCATCTACGAAAGGAGCGGACAAATCTCTCGTGCAAAGCGACAGGTGTTTAATGGCGTCCTGAAGTTCCACTATTTCAAAAACCTGAGGTGTTAGTGTCAGATTGTTGGTGGGTTATGGCGGAGTGGAAGGAAAACTAGTAAAAATCAGAACGTAATATCAGTAGTTAGAACGCATGTGATGTACATGTACAGACAAAGAAATGAATGCAATTTCAGAGAAACAGGATTATTTATTCACGAGAAAGAACTTCATAAATTGAGCAAGTCAACAACAAGTTAGTCCAGGCCTGACCGTTATGCAAGCAGTTACACCGATTGGCATTGGTGCGGCTTTTCGCGGATGATGCTGTAGTATACAGAAAAGTTGCAGCATTATAAAATTGCAGCGAAATGCAGGAACATCTGCAGCGGATAGGCACTTGGTGCAGGGAGTGGCAACTGACCCTTAACATAGACAAACGTAATGTATTGCGAATACATAGAAAGATGGATTCTTTATTGTATGATTATATGATAGCGGAACGAACACTGGTAACAGTTACTTCTGTAAAATATCTGGGAGTATGCGACGGAACGATTTGAAGTGGAATGATCATATAAAATTAATTGTTGGTAAGGTGGGTGCCAGGTTGAGATTCATTGGGAGAGTCCTTAGAAAATTTAGTCCATCAACAAAGGAGGTTGCTTACAGAACACTCGTTCGAACTATACTTGAGTATTGCTCATCAGTGTGGGATCCGTACCAGGTCGGGTTGACAGAGGAGATAGAGAAGATCCAAAGAAGAGCGGCGCGTTTCGTCACAGGGTTATTTGGTAAGCGTGACAGCGTTACGGAGATGTTTAACAAACTCAAGTGGCATGCTCTGCAAGAGAGGCACTCTGCATCGCGGTGTAGCTTGCTGTCCAGGTTTCGAGAGGGTGCGTTTCTGGATGAGGTATCGAACACCCTATATATATATATATATATATATATATATATATATATATATATATATATATATATATATAATGACTTTTTAACACTATTAAGGTAAATACATTGTTTGTTCTCTATCAAAATCTTTCATTTGTTAACTGTGCCTATCAGTAGTTAATGCGTTCAGTAATTAGAATCTTTTATTTAGCTGGCAGTATTGACGCTCGCTGTATTGCAGTAGCTCGAGTAACGAAGATCTTTGTGAGGTAAGTGATTCATGAAAGGTGTAGGTTATTGTTAGTCAGGGCCATTCTTTTGTAGGGGTTATTGAAAGTCAAATTGCGTTGCGCTAAAAAAAATATTGTGTGTCAGTTTAGTGATAATCAGAATAAGTAAAGAGAGAACTGTTTGACTACGTTGAGTTTTACTTAGCTACCTTTGTATCAAATAACGTAGAAGTTTACCAGCACAGTAATTCATAATTTTTCTAAGGGGATATTTCATATGGTGATGTTATCTGTAGAATTATGTTCTTTAATGATATATTTTGTACCTTTGTAATAGTATTCTCATGTCGTAAATTTGTAATCGTATAGACACCAATTCTTCGATTTAAGTTTCATTTCACTACACACGTTTCTTTTGGTCTTAGTATATGCACAATATGTGAGAAAGAAAGGACTTAGTGTTCGCACGTGTGTTGATAATTCAGGAAGGGACTGGTTAACAGCACTGCTGGTTTTAAGGACATTTTAAAAATTTTTTGTGATTGCACAAGTGGTGGTTCGTGGACTTGCTATATTGTCCGCAAGACTCTTCGATGGTGATTGTGCACCCGCACAGTCGCAACAGATGGCTGCTGGCCATCTCTACAAGGACTGCAGTGGGTCTACACCTTTGATGGCCCACCAGTACCATTATTTCTACGAGGAATGCAGTGGGTCTGCACCTCTGGTGGCCCACCAATACCATAATCTCTACCAGGACTACAGTGGGTCTGCTCTGTGCTGACCTACCTACCAATATTCTTCAAAACTTCGACTGACTCTGCTGTGGGTTTGCTCTGTTGTGGCCCATTACCTGTCTACATGTCAAGAGTCAGCACTGTCTTTCCGTTGGAAGGGCAACAATACTTCTTCAAGACTGCATGGAAATCCATTACTTCCGTGTGCATTTACTTTTACTGATCAGACTTTGTGCAATGTAATTACTACTGCGATAAATGATCAGGACTGTCTTTATGGATAGTGGCCAATTTTTGCTTTTGACCAACAGTGTATCAATAATTGTGTGCATTTGACGTATTTGTTAGCGTTGATATAAAATTTTTTTAACAAATATGTATTGGGCACTGCCCAAAACAATTTCTGAAATTTTTGTGACTAGCATGGGGGCTATGTAAGTAGGCTGTTTAGGTATTTATGTCGGTAACGCCCCGTAGCGCTCTGTATGAAAATCACTGACTGTGCTGTGCGCAGTTGAAGGTGAGTCCCCAGCAGTGGTGGATGTGGAGAGAGAGATGCCAGAGTTTTGAGATGTTAATATGAGCGGACTATCTGGACGTGTGTCCATCAGAGAAGGGAAATTTGTAAGACTGGATGTCGTAAACTGATATATATTATGACTTTTGAAGGCTATTAAGTTAAATACATTGTTTTTTCTCAATCAAAATCTTTCATTTGCTAACTGTGCCTATCAGTAGTTAGTGCGTTCAGTAGTTAGAATCTTTTATTGCAGTAGCTCGAGTAACGAAGATTTTTGTGAGCTAAGTGATTCATGAAAGGTATAGGTTATTGTTAGTCAGGGACTTTTTTTGTAGCGGTTATTGAAAGTCAGATTGCGTTGCGCTAAAAAAAAATATTGTGTGTCAGTTTAGTGATGATTAGCACAAGTAAAGAGAAAACTGTTTGAGTACGTTCAGTTTTAATCAGGTGTCTATGTATCAAATAATGTAGAAGTTTACCAGCACAGTAGTTCATAATTTTTCTAAGGGGACGTTTCAATTATCCCGCGGGATATCTTGTCAAATTCTGTCGAACTGGCATGTAAGATTGTCAAAATCTCGAACTGGTTGGAGATCCCTGCCCAGAGAGATCCGATGACACTACTGGCCAAGGCACTGTTTGGAAAGTATGAACACAAGCAATAGAAACTCTCGGCGCGTGCGTGTGGGCATTACCTTGTCCAGATGTAAGCCCGTAATGGTTTGCCATGAAGGGCAACAAAACTGGGCGTAAAATATCGTCGACGTGTCGCTGTGGTGTAACGGCGCCGCGGATGACAAACAAAGGGGTCCTGCTATGAAATGAAATGACAGCCCAGACGATCACTCCTGCATGTCAGGCCGTTTGTCGGGCGACAGTCATGTTGGGACCCCACCACCGTCCGAGGCGTCTTCATACACTCTTCGGCCTGGAGTCTCATCGACTGGAGTAGAACTGTCTTCAGTGGTGACTCCCACTTTGAACTGGGCCCCGATGACCAGCAAAGAGGTGTGTGGTGACGCCCCAGACGGTGGTGGGATACCAACCTGAACCGTCCGACAGCCAGGAATGACGGTCTGGGGTGGCATTTGTTTTCATACCTGGAACCCTTTGGTTGTCATCCGTGGCACCTTTAACAAGCTCGGGATTTTCACTATCTAACGCGAGAGTTTGGAGGAATTTCGGCTATACCCGTCAGGAGGACATCCACAACTCTTCTCAATCAATGGCAAGCCGAATAACTACTACACTATTGGACATTAAAATTGCTACACCACGAAGATGACGTGGTACAGACGCGAAATTTAACCTACAGGAAGAAGATGCTGTGATATGCAAATGATAAGCTTTTTAGAACATTCGCCGGTGGCGACACCTACAACATGCTGACATGAGAAAAGTTTCCGACCGATTTCTCATTCACAAACAGCAGTTGACTGGCGTTGCCTGGTGAAACGTTGTTGTGATGCCTCGTGTAAGGAGGAGAATTGCCTACCATCACGTTTCCGACTTTGATAAAGGATTGTAGCCTATCGCAATTGCGGTTTGTCGTATCGCAACATTGCTGCTCGCGTTGGTCGAGATCCTATGACTGTTAGCAGAATATGGAATCGGTGGGTTCAGAAGAGTAATACGGAACGTCATGCTGGATCCCAACGGCCTCGTATCACTAGCAGTCGAGATGACAGACATCTTATCCGCTTGGCTGTAACGGATCGTGCAGCCACGTCTCGATCCCGGAGTCAACAGATGGGGACGTTTGCAAGACAACAACCATCTGCACGAACAGTTCGACGACGTTTGCAGCAGCATGGACTATCAGCTCGGAACCCATGGCTGCGGTTACCCTTGACGCTGCATCACAGACAGGAGCGCCTGCGATGGTGTACTCAACGACGAACCTGGGTGCACGAATGGCAAAACGTCATGTTTTCGGATGAATCCAGGTTCTGTTTACAGCATCATGATGGTCGCATCCATGTTTGGCGACATGGCGGTGAACGCAGATTGGAAGCGTGTATTCGTCATCGCTATCCTGGCGTATCACCCGGCGTGATGGTATGGAGTGCCATTGGTTACACGTCTCGGTCACCTCATGTTCGCATTGACGGCACTTTGAACAGTGGACGTTACATTTCAGATGCGTTGCGACCCGTGGCTCTACCCTTCATTCGATCCCTGCGAAGCCCTACATTTCAGCAGGATAATGCACGACCGCATGTTGCAGGTCCTGTACGGGCCTTTTTGTATAAAGAAAATGTTCGACTGCTGCCCTGGCCAGTACATTCTCCAGATCTCTCACCAATTGAAAACGTCTGGTCAATGGTGGCCTAGCAACTGGCTCGCCACAATACGCCAGTCACTACTCTTGATGAACTGTGGTATCGTGTTGAAGCTGCATGGGCAGCTGTACCTATACACGCCTTCCAAGCTCTGTTTGACTCAATGCCCAGGCGTATCAAGGCCATTATTACGGCCAGAGGTGGTTGTTCTGGGTTCTAATTTCTCAGGATCTATGCACTCACACTGCGTGAAAATGTAATCAAATGTCAGTTCTAGTATAATATATTTGTCCAATGTATACCCGTTTATCTTCTGCATTTCTTCTTGGTGTAGCAATTTTATTGGCCAGTAGTGTATCTTTAGCGACTTTTCACAAATGTTTTGTCTACGCTGTAGCGTATAATCTGATGACCTAAGTTTTAGTCGTGTTACTTATAAATTACTTCTCTGTTCGTGAGGCTACCATTGTATGTTTGTGCCTTAGGGCATGTTATCACTGGTTGTTTAGAAAGGAGTGTGGTGAGCAGCATATCGGGCCTGCCCTAAGTATTTTTGGGACCATTCCTCTGGACTACATTGCCCGTCATGTGATGATTACACATCAAGCACCTTTAATTGTTTTGTTTCCTTTTAATGAATTGCTTTTTAGGTAAACCCGTCTTACTTCTTTCTAAGGATGTTTGTGATCAACCTGTTTGAACACTGTTTCTTAGAACCTTTGAATAAATTGTTATGTAACTTCAATTAATGAAATTTTATTGAGCTTCTCTTATTGAAAATTGCTGTAAATATTTCGGAAATAGTAACCAGTGCCACACAATATTTGTATATTTTTGGAAAGAGAATAAAATTTGTTATAAATGTGAATTTTCATAATTCATGTTTCCATGAATGGCTTTTGGAGAACTGGGAGCAAGTATTTGAATTAACACCATAACCTTTCGATATTTAATGTCAATGAAATATTTGATAACATTGTTCGTAGATTATCAATAGTTGTTCTTAATTTCATCTAATTGAACATTTTTGTCTTGATATGTTAAGGTCCCATTGGCCTTAGTCGTAAAGATATGTTTGCTGAGAAGTGTTAACAAAATAAAAGTCTTGATACAAATGATGTTTAACCCTTATTTGGCCTGGTACTTCCACTCCCTGGCAAACTTACACCAGCAGTGCGTTCCAGTACGCTGTGATGTATTTATTTTTGCCAATAAACGCCTTAATTAAAACTTAAATGTCAAATCTCTGTTTGCTCTTTCCAAATCCGTCACAAACAGGGGTTTTCATGAAACAAAACTCAACCTTCGAATAACGTTCAATAATTACCTTCAAAATCATGGTTGTTGATAATGATACTTGACCCCTTATACCCCTTTCAATCTGCGTCAAACATTGTATTTTGCTGTATCCCTTCTCTAGTCTGAGCCAATACCTACTAGAACTAAAAACATATTTGCCTATTTGACCCTGGCTGAACCTCTCCATGACCTCGAATAACGTATCATTTTATATGTGAAGGTTGCCCCTCATTTCAAATCTTGAATCAGATATTAGAGTTCCCATTTAAGAAAATCATTTTAACATCCATCACCTAGAAAATCACATTTAAGGACGCGCCAGTTAGCAGCAATGTGTGACCCCCTTTGTCACCTACAACTTTTATCTGAAACATTTACTTATATATGTAATGGGGCAAAGTTGTTGCCAAAAATCTTGAAAAGTTCTTGACTCACTTATTTCAATATTTACACAGTACTCTAATGAATATTCGGATGGATATACTGCACATTTCAATTATATACCATATAAATTAATAATATGCATAATATACAAGTGGAAAAGATCGTTAGCAAAAAACATGAGAAGTTTTTCAACATTTTTCTTCAGATTTTTACATGATACACTAATAACTGAGGGGACAAACGTATGGTACATACTATATAATGTGTGGTATAAAGTACAATACTGGCCATTAAAATAGCTACACCACCAAGATGACGTGCTACAGACGCGAAATTTAACCGACAGGAAGAAGATGCTGTGATATGCAAATGATTAGCTTTTCAGAGAATTCACACAAGGTTGGCGCCGATGGCGACATCTACAACGTGCTGACATGAGGAAAGTTTCCGACCGATTTCTCATACACAAAAAGCAGTTGACCGGCGTTGCCTGGTGAAACGTTGTTGTGATGCCTCGTGTACGGAGGAGAATTGCGTACCATCACGTTTCTGACTTTGATAAAGGTCGGATTGTAGCCTATCGCGATTGCGGTTTATCGTATCGCGTCATTGCTGCTCGCGTTGGTCGATATCCAATGACTGTTAGCAGAATATAGAGTCGGTGGTTTCAGGAGGGTAATATGGAACGCCGTGCTGGATCCCAATGGCCTCGTATCACTAGCAGTCGAGATGACAGACATCTTATCCGCATGGCCACGTCTCGATCCCTGAGTCAACAGATGGGGACGTTTGCAAGACAGGAAACATTTGCACGAACAGTTCGATGACGTTTGCAGCAGCATGGACTATCAGCTCGGAACCCATGGCTGCGGTTACCCTTGACGCTGCATCACAGACAGGAGCGCCTGCGATGGTGTACTGAACGACGAACCTGGGTGCACGAATGGCAAAACGTCATTTTTTCGGATGAATCCAGGTTCTGTTCACAACATCATGATGGTCGCATCCGTGTTTGGTGAAATCGCGGTGAACGTACATTGGAAGCGTCTTTCGTCATCGCCACACTGGCGTATCACCCAGCGTGATGGTATGAGGTGCCATTGGTTACACGTCTCGGTCATCTCTTGTTCGCATTGACGGCACTTTGAACAGTGGACGTTACATTTCAGATGTGTTACGACCCGTGGCTCTACCCTTCATTCGATCCCTGCGAAGCCCTACATTTCAGCAGGATAATGCACGCCAGCATGTTGCAGGTCCTGTACGGGCCTTTCTGGATACAGAAAATGTTCGACTGCTGCCCTGGCCAGTACATTCTCCAGATCTCTCTCCAATTGAAAACGTCTGGTCAATGGTGGCCGAGCAACTGGCTCGTCACAATACGCCAGTCGCTACTCTTGATGAACTGTGGTATCGTATTGAAGCTGCATGGGCAGCTGTACCTGTACACGCCATCCAAGCTCAGTTTGACTCAATGCCCAGGCGTATCAAGGCCGTTATTACGGCCAGAGGTGGTTGTTCCGGGTACTGATTTCTCAGGATCTATACACCCAAACTGCGTGAAAATGTAACCACATGTCAGTTCTAGTATAATATAGGTGTCCAATGAATACCTGTTTATCATCTGCATTTCTCTTTGGTGTAGCAATTTTAATGGCCAGTAGTGTATATATTATGTTAAGGGGTAATGTTGTTAGCAAAAATCTCGAAAAGTTCTTGACCAATTTGCTTCAGGTTTTGTATTCGAAACCCAAATAAACTTTTGAATGAACACAGGCTACCAGTTAGCAAAACTCTCTAAAAGTTCTGCACTGATTTACTTCGACTGCTAGACAATAGTCTAATAAACTCTGTGACAGACAGAGGCCATATATCTTTTAATGTACACAATATATAAATATATTTGTAATATACAATGAGAAAAAATTGTTACCAAAAATCTCAATAAGTTCTTGACCAATTTACTTTCAACTTTTACATGATACTCTAATGAACATTCAGGTAGACATAGACTATATATTTTATATACAGGGTGTCCCAGCTATCTTGTCCACCCAAAATATCTCTGGAACAAGAACAGCTATTGGATAACGACTTTCACCGGTATCAATGTAGGGCTGGGGCCCATGAATGTACATATTTGGAAACATTCTAAAACGAAAGCATATGTGTTTTTTAACACAAACTTATGTTTTTTTTTAAATATACCTCCTATATTTTTTCTTCAGCAATCCATAGCATGACAAAGCACATACACAATGGCGTTGATTGCATCGCAATATTCCCATTACATCCCGAGATATTGAGACGCGAAGTTGACGCTTGAAACACCCGACATGCGCTGCTAGCGCACGTCCTGTGGCTCAGGGGTGAACCCCATGCTGCCCGTAATCGCGATGTGATTGACATGTGTAATCACACCTCCATACTTATCAGGAGGTGCGAAACGAATAATACGGTCTGCTGCCATCAACTCTCATAAGCACATAATGGTTTCCCTCTTGCACGTTTTACGTATCTACGTACACAATATGAACCAGTACCGATCGGTGTACACCCGTCAGGTTGTCTTATTTATCCTGCACACCCAAAATAAGGTTTATCTAATGCGTTATATGACCCATTGTGCCTGTCGCACAGGGCCTGGCTCTACCTAGTCAAGTGTCCAACGAAGTTTCCACTACTACCACAGTTACCACTTCGCCTTGTTTATGATTTGCGACCCATGAAAACTCCTGCACTCCGCCACCCTCCGAGCATCCCATTTGTTGTTGCTTTGGCGTGCAGTACACCGCTTGCCAGTGTAGTCGTGCATCAGAGTAATCTAGTGACGGCACGGAGGTAGTACACATTGTGAATAAACGTTGTGTTGTGGAACTTATACTGTACAGTATAATGTACACACATGAAGATATGGTAGAAATGCTGCTGATCTATGGAGAATGTACGTTGACGGGAAATACGTTATGAGATTGCTTGTTTGTTGATAGTACTGTTAGCGAACATTATGATTATTAAGTTAATATGTCTGTTTTCTACCCTACTCTACATACCTGTTGTAGGTGGACGAAATGCTGTTCAGGCAGAACGACTGTACAGAAGACGATTCCCTGACAAGCCATCGCCTTCGCGCCGATGTTTGATCGTCTCACATCTCGTCTACGTGAAACGGGAATCTTAAATCCAAGACCTCGACATCGTCCTAGAACATGCACAGATGAACGTGCTGAAGTTGCTGTGCTCGCTACCATAGCTGTGAATCCTCAAATCAGCACACGTCAAATTGAACGTGAAGTTGGTGTGTCGAAATCAAGTGCACAGCGTATTCTTAAACGTCATAAATTTCATCCTCACCATGTTCATTTACACCAGGATCTTCATGGAAATGACTTCCGTAATAGGGTTAACATTTTGTCGGTGGGCTCAGCAAAAACTTCTGACTAATCCAAATTTTTTTGCAGATGTTCTCTTTACCGACGAGGCATCATTCTCCAACAAAGGAATTGTCAATATGAGGAATATGCATTATTGGTCCGCAGACAATCCAAAATGGCTCCGTCAGGTAGAGCATCAACGTCCGTGGAAAGTTAATGTTTGGTGTGGGATTATTGGAGATACCATTATCGGACCTTTCTTTATAAATGGCATCCAAAATGGCAGACAATACTCCAGATTTATAAGACACAGTCTTCCTGTTCTCTTGGACACCGTACCTCTGAACCGGAGAATGGTCATGTGGTATCAGCATGACGGATGCCCTGCACATAACGCCTTACGAGCACGACGACTTCTGATCCGTAAGTTCCCTGGTAGGTGGACGAGGTGGCCCAATTAGGTGGCCTGCCCGATCTCCGGACCTTACACCGGTGGATTATTTTCTTTGGGGAGCAGTGAAGGATGCTGTTTACCAACATGAACCAACAAGACCAGAGGACATGAAGTAACGCATTATTGATGCTTGTACAGCCATCAAAGAGGAAACAGTAGCCCGAAGTAGGGCATCCTTCATCTGCAGAGTGACCCTATGTATGCAAGCCAATGGGCATCACTTTGAGCATGAGATGTGAACGCTATGTTTAGTATGTAGTGCTGGTATCACAGTGGAAGTTTCTGCAAAGGGCCATTTTACCCAGTGATGTTAAGAAACATTTGTTTGCAGCAATTTGTCATTTAACGCGTTAGATAAACATAACATTGATAATTATGTGATAATAAAACTAATTGGTTAAACATGTTTACATTCATCTTCTATGTCCTACCTGAACTTTCCAAATAAAAACATTTTTACCTAAACAACGGTAAAACTTTTAGTCCACTTGCTCGTTTCACTAAAACCATTAACATGAATTTTACTATTACGAGTGAATGATTAACTGTCACTTGTGCTAGATCGACAGTAAAGTAAAGTTTTAACGTTGAACGGCATTACCTTTTTAGTAACGGATTAACGATAAGCGAAGTTAACTTTGTGACTAACGTTGCGGTACACAGATATGTTACAGAACCGCATCACCCCTAGCCTATGAGATAAATATCGGTCGCAGGTTCGAATCCTGCCTCGGGCATGGATGTATGTGATGTCCTTTGGTTAGTTAGGTTTAAGTAGTTTTAAGTTCTAGGGGACTGATGACCTCAGAAGTTAAGTCCCATAGAGCTCAGAGCCATTAGAACAATTAGAGATAAATACCTGCTGGAATGTACGACGTTAATGCAGGATGCCAGCAGACCGTGTTATTCGTTTCGGACCTCTTGATAAGTATGGAAGTGTGATTACGCATGTCAATCACATCGCGATTACGGGCAGCATGGGGTTCACGCCTGAGCCTCAGGACGTGCGCTAGCAGTGCATGTCGGGTGTTTCAAGCGTCAACTTCGCGTCTTAATATCTCGGGATGTAATAGGAATATTGCGATGCAATTAACGCCATTGTGTATGTGCTTTGTCATGCTATGGATTGCTGAAGAAAAAATATAGGAGGTCCATTTAAAAAAAAAACATAAGTTTGTGTTAAAAAACACATATGCTTTCGTTTTAGAATGTTTCCAAATATGTACATTCATGGACCCAGCCCTACATTGATACCGGTGAAAGTCGTTTTCCAATAGCTGCTATTGTTCCAGAGATATTTTGGGTGGGCAAGATAGCTGGGACACCCTGCATACAAGTTTATATGTAATATATAAAGGGTAAACATTGTTATAAAAAAAATCTCGAGAATGTCTTCACTGATTTACTTCAAATTTGTATGTAGTACTCTATTGAATTTTGGGACTGACATAGATTATATACTTTTTAATATACAAAGCAGAAACATTACAAAAACCTTGGGGAGTTCTTGACCAACTTATTTCAAATTTTTTCATGCTACCTAACGAGCATTCGACGGATGTAGGCTATATATATTTTTAAATATGTAATTTCTAATATGTATATGTAATATATAAAGGGGGAACGTTACCAAAAGTATCGAAAAGTGCTTGGCCAATTTACTTCAGATTTTTACAAGATACTCTAATGAACAATGAGACAGATATAGGACACATATTTTACAGTAAAACGAAAAACCATTCCCGGTTGCAAAGTTTTACTGTTTATTCATTTGATGAGTAGTTTTGGGCCGAGGCCCATTTTCAGATCATCATAACAAAGTAGAAAATAGCATTTCTGAAGATGTCAAGAAATGGTTAATGAAAATTTATAGTGCATACATGTGACTTCTGTATGTGTATGCGCTGTAAATGTTCATTGCACATTTTTGACATATTCGGAAATGCAATTTTCGGCTTTGTTATGATGATTTGAAAAGGGGTCTTGGCCTGAAACTAGTCACTGAATGAATAAAAAATAAAAATTTGCAACTTGGACATGTTTTCCGTTCTACTGATTAACAGAAGTTGCTGACCCAAGCTGCTCCAGCATGCTGGAAGTTTGCATATATTTTTAATATTCGTGATATATAGATGTATATGTAGTATGCAAAGGGGTGAGTTGTTACCAAAAATCTCGAAAAGATCTTGACCAATTTACTGCAGATCTTTACAGGATGTTCTAATAACGTTCGGATTTACATGGGATATATATTTTTAATGTATACAGTATACAAATATACACTCCTGGAAATGGAAAAAAGAACACATTGACACCGGTGTGTCAGACCCACCATACTTGCTCCGGACACTGCGAGAGGGCTGTACAAGCAATGATCACACGCACGGCACAGCGGACACACAAGGAACCGCGGTGTTGGCCGTCGAATGGCGCTAGCTGCGCAGCATTTGTGCACCGCCGCCGTCAGTGTCAGCCAGTTTGCCGTGGCATACGGAGCTCCATCGCAGTCTTTAACACTGGTAGCATGCCGCGACAGCGTGGACGTGAACCGTATGTGCAGTTGACGGACTTTGAGCGAGGGCGTATAGTGGGCATGCGGGAGGCCGGGTGGACGTACCGCCGAATTGCTCAACACGTGGGGCGTGAGGTCTCCACAGTACATCGATGTTGTCGCCAGTGGTCGGCGGAAGGTGCACGTGCCCGTCGACCTGGGACCGGACCGCAGCGACGCACGGATGCACGCCAAGACCGTAGGATCCTACGCAGTGCCGTAGGGGACCGCACCGCCACTTCCCAGCAAATTAGGGACGCTGTTGCTCCTGGGGTATCGGCGAGGACCATTCGCAACCGTCTCCATGAAGCTGAGCTACGGTCCCGCACACCGTTAGGCCGTCTTCCGCTCACGCCCCAACATCGTGCAGCCCGCCTCCAGTGGTGTCGCGACAGGCGTGAATGGAGGGACGAATGGAGACGTGTCGTCTTCAGCGATGAGAGTCGCTTCTGCCTTGGTGCCAATGATGGTCGTATGCGTGTTTGGCGCCGTGCAGGTGAGCGCCACAATCAGGACTGCATACGACCGAGGCACACAGGGCCAACACCCGGCATCATGGTGTGGGGAGCGATCTCCTACACTGGCCGTACACCACTGGTGATCGTCGAGGGGACACTGAATAGTGCACGGTACATCCAAACCGTCATCGAACCCATCGTTCTACCATTCCTAGACCGGCAAGGGAACTTGCTGTTCCAACAGGACAATGCACGTCCGCATGTATCCCGTGCCACCCAACGTGCTCTAGAAAGTGTAAGTCAACTACCCTGGCCAGCAAGATCTCCGGATCTGTCCCCCATTGAGCATGTTGGGACTGGATGAAGCGTCGTCTCACGCGGTCTGCACGTCCAGCACGAACGCTGGTCCAACTGAGGCGCCAGGTGGAAATGGCATGGCAAGCCGTTCCACAGGACTACATCCAGCATCTCTACGATCGTCTCCATGGGAGAATAGCAGCCTGCATTGCTGCGAAAGGTGGATATACACTGTACTAGTGCCGACATTGTGCATGCTCTGTTGCCTGTGTCTATGTGCCTGTGGTTCTGTCAGTGTGATCATGTGATGTATCTGACCCCAGGAATGTGTCAATAAAGTTTCCTCTTCCTGGGACAATGAATTCACGGTGTTCTTATTTCAATTTCCAGGAGTGTATATGTAAGGTATAAAGGGGAAGGTTGTTACCAAAAAGTCGAAAAGTTCTTGACCGATTTACTTTAAATTTTCCGGCGGACATAGGCTATATATTTTTAATATATAAATATATCTGTAATATATAAAGGGGACAGTTGTTATCAAAATTTGCGATTTATCGTGTAACCGAAGTTTAACGGATTCCTTTTAGCACTCATGTGAATGACCTCACACTTCTTTGTTGTTTATGGCCAATCGTCCACTTCGTACCATACAGATATCTTTTCTAAATCGTTTTGCAATTTGTTCTGATCTTCTGATGACTTCACTAGACGATAAATGACAGCATCATCTGCAAACAACGTAAGACGGCGCTAAGATTATCTCCTAAATCGTTTATATAGATAAGGAGAAGCAGAAGGCCTATAACACTTCCTTGGGCAACGCCAGAAATCACTTCTGTTTTACTCGATGACTTTCCGTCATTTACTGTGAACTGTGACCTCTCTGACAGCAAATCACGAATCCAGTACATAATTGAGACAATATTACATAAGCACGCAATATCACTACAAGATGCTTGTTTGGTACAGTGTCAAAAGCCTTTGGAAATCGAGAAATACGGAATCAATTGCACACCGACAGACAAGTGCGACATTTTTTTCACCCTGTATATTCTTTCTCATTATATATATTTTTAAAAAATTGTGTGCATAACAGTGAGTAATTTTGTTTTCTTCCTCCTACTCGAAAAAAAAAGAAAAGTTGTGTATATGGCTTATCGGTTTATGGTTAGATAGTACTCTGGAATGTGAATTTGCAATAAATATAAATGAGGCTCAGGATCAGGGAGAGGGGGGAAGAGAAGTTGGACAGAGAGGAGGGGGGGATGGACATACGGAGGGGAAGGAGGAGATGAACAAAGAGTGGTGAGAGCAGGGGATGGAGAGAGACGGAGGCGGGAGGAGGTTGACAGAGAAGATCATGGACAAAGTGGGGGGGGGGGGGGAGAGAAGCAGATGGACCAAGAGGGGTGAAAGAGAGATGGGCAGAGAGAGGGGTAGAAGGAGATTAGGATGTATATCCAGTTTCCATGTTTCCACGCACGTTTTGCAAATGTGCAGCATTGCCAGGTTCACTAGGACAGTATAGTTAGAAGAGCACTCTATTAAATTTGTAGGTGATACAGGGTGCAACATGAAGTACACAGATCTGGCACCTTCGACAGGGACAGTGGCTCCAACGCAACTGGACTAGAATGGAGCTTGGATGAAATATGCGGATAGGCCAGTCCATGCCATTTCATTACGATGCCAGAATTCGTCAATCGCAGTGGTTGGCTAGCGGTGGCACGCCAGTCTCTCGTCAACCCATGACCAGGTGTTTTTAGTGGGTGTGACATCTTGGGTACGTGGTTGCCAAGACAACAATCGAACAACATCAGTATCGAGGTAGGTCAGAACAGCATAGGTAACATACGGTCTTGCGTTACGTTGTTGAAGAATAACGTGATGGGGATTTTGAGGGCCGGGCACAGCTGCCGGCCTTAAGTCCCACAAATGAAACGTCTTCTGCCCAAATTACTAGCTATACCAACCAAAAAATGACGAGTTGTGCACCCAATGACGCCCCGTACTATCACGCTAGCTGCTGGGACAGTTTGACGTTGACCAATGAAATTTGCTAACGTTCGTTCTCTTCGGAGCCACACGGATACTCCCATCGTGGCGCTGCGTGGAAAACCTGGACTTGTCTGAAAAGTTGATGTGATCGCACTTCTGTGTTCAGAGTCGGCACCTATCTCACTGTTGTTGTGCCAAAGGAAGACGCAAAAACAGACACCGACAGTCCACGGTGCTCCAGATACCATCACACTGTTCGTATCGATATTTGTCTTGCTGGAAACAAGCTTATGCGCATAGTACACCTACTACCAGTTGAACATTTGTTGTATGCTGTCTTCATGATGCTGCTGTTTTCGTCCTTTTTCATTATGATATTTGAAAGACTTTTGGGCTAATTACCAAATTATTTTTTTAATCAAATAAAAAATGACATCTTCTCCGGAAGTTCTGGAGAGTCGAAGAAAAGCCATTTGGTTCTAGACTCTATAAAAGGTTAAGTCCTGAAGTGACCTCTACGTGGAAGTGAAGGGGCAGTGCTTGTCCCAAAACGGAATATCGACGCACGGACTGAATATGTCCCAGGATAAGGACATCTTCTTGCCCTTGGATTGGAAAAGCACCCGTAAAGGCGGATCAGCCTGACATGGCGACTGGCATAGTACACGGGAGGCAAGAGATATCTCTAGTGCCACTAGACTATGCTCTCAGGTAACAGTTTCTGGAAAGGAAAGCACTGAGCTACGATAGAATAACACGTAAAGCACTGAAACTCTTCGGTCCATATCCATAGTCAATTACCTGAGCTAATAAACGGAATTAATAACACAGGAATAACACCTTAGAATCTACGTAAGACCATTTCAGGATCTAAAAAGTGAAACGTCAAAGAATGCAAAGACTTTCAGACAGTTTTATCAGTCAGCCTGCTAAGGCAGTAACGAGAATCAAACTAAGGAAAGTTGAAAAAAAAATTGAGGAGAAAATACTGGGGAGACAAGTTTCTGTTGAGAAAGGCTATAGAGGAAAAAGAAATGCTGAGGATGATTGTACTAAGAATGATGGAAACGAACAAAGAGGCGTGCAGTACATTTGTTTTATCGAGTGGGAGAAGGCATTCGATAGAGCCAGCTGGAGTGTACTGCTGTCAGTTTTGAAAGGTGTTATCATAAGCTGGAAAGATAGAAGTTTAGCAATGGGTGTATATGGGAATGAGGAAGTTGAAGATATGAGAACTGGGGGGGGGGGGGGAGGAGGGGGGATGTAAGGCAAGGTGGTTCAAATGGCTCTGAGCACTATGGGACTTCTAAAGTCATCAGTCCCCTGGAACTTAGAACTACTTAAACCTAACTAACTTAAGGACGTCACACACATCCATGCCCGAGGCAGGATTCGAACCTGCGACCGTAGCGGCCGCTCGGTTCCAGACTGTAGCGCATAGAACCGCTCGGCCATCACGGCCCGCGCAAGGTGGTAGCTGTAAGCTGTTACCGAAGCATATATGGAGAAGAACTGATTGTGGATAAGGCTATAGAGGAGGCAAGAGGCGTTGTAATTAGAGGAGAAAGTATAAAGATTATAAAATACTCGGATGATCGAGCACTGTTAGCGTAGTCAGAAGATTAGCTACAACAGATGTCAAAGAGTAAAGCAAGATGGGGCGAGGAATAACGAATGAAGATAAATATAGGAAGGGCAAAAGTGATGACAATAGACAATAAGGAACCTTCAGTTAACATAATCTTAGACAAAAAACAAGTAAAATTCTTCTGGACCTGAGAAGTATAATGACACAGAATGGAAGCTGTCTAGAAGAAAGGAGGAGGATATCAGTGCGAAAAATAGCGTCTGAAAAGGTGAAGCAGTTACTAACCTCTGTAAGAATACCAATAGAGCTCGGAAATAGATTTGCTAAATTTTATGTCTGTGGTGTAGTGTTATACAGCAGTGAATCATGAACAGTAAAAAAGACAGAAGAAAGTGGCTGTGGAGAAGAATGCTTGAGGCGAAGAAGACTGGCAGACTGAAGAAAGAGAAATAATGAGGAAAATAGGGGAAGAAACAAAATTATTGAAAGTGACCAGAAAGTGGAAAAAATCTTGGCCGGGACATATACATCTGCAACAAAGAGCTATAAAGGGAAAAGTGGGAGGAATGAGAGCAAGAGGTAGGAAGAGAAATGGAATGATGGACGACAATAGAAGAGGACGGACTTACAAACAAGGTCGATGTTCAGAACGGGACACTGTGGACAGTCTTCCTTTGAAACGCGTCATAGGAGAAGAGGCAGAAATACTTGTATACTTCTAATACACAGAGTGTTACAAAAACCTACGGCCAAACTTTCAGGAAACATTCCTCACAAACAAAGAAAGAAAATATGTTATGTGGACATGTGTCCGGAAACGCTTACTTTCCATGTTAGAGCTTCTCTTCAAATCAAATTAATCATGGAATGGAAACACACAGCAACAGAACGTATCAACTTGACTTCAAACATTTTGTTACAGGAAATATTCAAAATGTTCTCCGTTAGCAAGGATACGTGCATCCACCCTCTGTCGCATGGAATCCCTGATGCGCTGATGCAGCCCTGGAGAATGGCGTATTGTATCACAGTCGTCCACAATACGAGCACGAAGAGTCTCTACATTTGGTACCGGGGTTGCGTAGACAAGAGCTTTCAAATGCCCCCATAAATGAAAGTCAAGAGGGTTGAGGTCAGGAGAGCGTGGAGGCCATGGAATTGGTCCGCCTCTACCAGTCCATCGGTCACCGAATCTGTTGTTGAGAAGTGTACGAACACTTCGACTGAAATGTGCAGGAGCTCCATCGTGCATGAACCACATGTTGTGTCGTACTTGTAAAGGCACATGTTCTAGCAGCACAGGTAGAGTATCCCATATGAAATCATGATAACGTGCTCCATTGAGCGTAGGTGGAAGAACAAATTAAAATGAGCTCTAACATGGAAATTAAGCGTTTCCGGACACATGTCCACATAGCATCTTTTCTTTATTTGTGTGTGAGGAATGTTTCCTGAAAGTTTGGCCGTACCTTTTTGTAACACCCTGTATACTGTGGGGAAGGCGAAACAAAGACTGCACTTTATTGGCAGAACACTTAGAAGATGCGACGAACCCACTAAAGAGACGTCCTGCACTACACTTGTCCGTCCTCTGCTGGAATATTGCTGCCATATGGGATTCTTACCAACTAGGATTGACGGAGGACATCGAAAGAGTGCAAGGAAGGGCAGCTTATTTCATGTTATCGCGCAATAGGGGTGACAGTGTCACTGATATGATACGCGAGTTGCGATGGCAATCACTGAAACAAAGGCGGTTTTCCTTGAGGCGAGATCTATTTACGAAATTTCAATCACCTACTTTCTCTTCCGAATGCGAAAATATTTTGTTGACACCCACCTATGTAGGGAGAAATGATCATCATATTAAAATAAGAGAAATCAGAGCTCGAACGGAAAGATTTAGGCGTTCCTTTTTCCCACGCGCCATTCGAGAGTGGAATGGTAGAGAAGTAGTATGAAAATGGTTCGATGAACCCTCTACCAGGCACATAAATGTGAATTGCAGAGTAACCATGTAGATGTAGATGTAGACATGAGGTAATTGTCTTTTTTTCGCAAATAATCCGCTTCCAGAATTTTGTATTTAAAAACCAGAGATTTCACGATAAAAGTGTACGTTAAGGAAGGTTTCCCTTATAGAAAAGATTAATAAAGGTTAGTCTAACGGACATACTGCTGTTTAAGAACGTAGTGCGTGCTCCTGCCTGGTGGCGGTGAATTTACAGGAAGATCGTCAAGCGCAGGGAGGCGAAACTGCGGGAAAGTGGTTGTTGTGTCCAGCCGAGGCACCTGCCACGCTAACGGTGCCGTGTCAAGGCCGCGCCGGCCCCTGTGTCGTCAGCGCCGTCGCCAGGATGCGTCGTGCTGCTATCACAGCCTGGACACTTGCGACACGCCGCCACGCAGGGCGCTACTCGGCCGTGGTGGCTGTATAGCGGCTCCTCTGGCGACTCGGCTCAGCGTTCCTGCCCTCTCCCGCATTAGTCGACAAGACAGAGGTCCAGCTGCGGCATGACGAATGCTGTCTTTTGAGTACGACCAGGTTGTTCACAACGCCCTGAACGAGGGCTCTCTGGTCCTGGATGGGATGAAACCAGTTGAAGGTGGTCGATTTCACGTCACGAGTGTGTTACATGCGGCCGCTGCGAACAATGATGGTCTAACGGTACGATACCTGTGTCTATCGTTACGTCGTGCTGTGCTGCGCGAACCAGTAAGCAAATGCGTAGCGCGAGTACTGCTCGTAAAATTTCTGATCCTAAAACGCCACATTCACGACGGTCGTCAGCTGCTTGTGTTTCGGACGCTGAGCTTATTACCAGCGCTAC
The DNA here is from genome assembly GCF_023864275.1 of Schistocerca cancellata. Classification (NCBI taxonomy): domain Eukaryota; kingdom Metazoa; phylum Arthropoda; class Insecta; order Orthoptera; family Acrididae; genus Schistocerca; species Schistocerca cancellata. The sequence goes on from NC_064628.1 coordinate 150,939,461, forward strand.
AATCCCTCCTCATAAATATCTGAACGTCCTCAAAAAACCATGCGTACTTACTTTACTTTAGTACGCTACTCGCCATTAAAATTGCTACACCAAGAAGAAATGCAAATGATAAAAGGGTATTCATTGGACACATATATTATGCTAGAACTGACATGTGATTACATTTTCACGCAATTTGGGTGCATAGATCCTGAGAAATCAGTACCCAGAACAACCACCTCTGGCCGTAATAACGGCCTTGATACGCCTGGGCATTGAGTCAAACAAAGCTTGGATGGCGTGTACAGGTACAGCTGCCCATGCAGCTTCAACACGATATCACAGTTCATCAAGAGTAGTGACGGGCATATTGTGACGAGCCAGTTGCTCGGCCACCATTGACCAGACGTTTTCAATTGGTGACAGATCTGGAGAATGTCCTGGCCAGGGCAGCAGTCAAACATTTTCTGTATCCAGAAATGCCCATACAGGTCCTGAACATGCGGCCGTGCGTTATCCTGCTGAAATGTAGGGTTTCGCAGGGATCGAATTAAGTATAGAGCCACGGGTCGTAACACATCTGAAATGTAACGTCCACTGTCCAAAGTGCCGTCAATGCGAACAAGTGACCGAGACGTGTAACCAATGGTACCCCATACCATCCCGCCGGATGATACGCCTGTATGGCGATGACGGATACACGCTTCCAATGTGCGTTCACCGCGATGTCGCCAAACACGGATGCGACCATCATGATGCTGTAAACAGAACCTGGATTCATCCGAAAGAATGACGTTTTGCCATTAGTGCACACAGGTTCGTCGTTGACTACACCATCGCAGACGCTCCTGTCTGCGATGCAGCGTCAAGGGTAGCCGCAGCCATGGTCTCCGAGCTGATGGTCCATGCTGCTGCAAACGTCGTCGAACTGTTCGTGCAGATGGTTGTTGTCTTGCAAACGTCCCCATCTGTTGACTCAGGGATCGAGACGTGGCTGCACGATGCGTTACAGCCATGTCATCTCGACTGCTAGTGATACGAGGCCATCCAGCACGGCGTTCCGTATTTCCCTCCTGAACCCACCGATTCCGTATTCTGCTAACAGTCATTGGATGTCGACCAACGGGAGCAGCAATGTCGCGATACGAGAAACCGCAATCGTGATAGGCTACAATCCGACCTTTATCAAAGTCGGAAACGTGATGGTACGCATTTCTCCTCCTTACACGAGGCATCACAACAACGTTTCACCAGGCAACGCCGGTGAACTGCTGTTTGTGTATGAGAAATCGGTTGGAAACTTCCCTCCTGTCAGCACGGTGTAGGTGTCGCCACCGGCGCCAATCTTGTGTGAATGCTCTGAAAAGCTAATCATATGCATATCACAGCATCTTCTTCCTGTCGGTTAAATTTCGTGTCTGTAGCACGTCATCTTCGTGGTGTAGCAATTTTAATGGCCAGTAGTGTAGTCGTTTCCACTTATCAGCAGCTGCCTATTCCCAGATGCCACGGACTCCTCTTCCAGCAACCTTCTTCCGACAAACCGCTCCTCTCCACTGTTTTGGCTATAGCTCGCCTCTACGTTGCCCTCGGTCTCCCTCGCCTCCTCCTCCCTATCGGAGGCCAGTTGAGCAAACATTACTGCTATCGTTGTTCACAGAGCTGTCGAACGCGTCCGTACCCTCTCAGTGTCTGAGCATCATTCCTATCTGTGAGTGGTTCCAGCATATCCGTTTCCATTCTTACTTATTCATTCCCCAGCGGATCCAAGCAGGTCGCTCTCATGTTCTGCCGCATCCTGTCCATTTCGACAGTCTCAGTTTTCTACCTTTGTGTCTCTTTCAACGTCCAACATTCTGACCCTTATGTCAGAATGCTTTCAACTACAGCACTTCGCTTGATCGTCTGGAATTTGTGCTGACTCAAAGATACCATGTAACGATCTTATAGCCAGCCTCACACGACTTATGCTGTGGGATATGTCCACGTCACACTGACCAGTCTTATCGAGTAGTGATATTTGAACACTTCCACATTTCTTACCCGGCCAAACCCAATATTCAGATCTTCTCCTTGTTATCTTCCAACAATAAGATATTCTGTTTTATTCATATTGCCTGTTAGTCCTCATTGTTTATAAGTATCCATTAACTTTCTCATTTGAAACATGGCATCATATTTATCCCGCGCCATAAATTCTTGATCGTCGGCAAACAATAATTAATGTAAACTTTGGTGTTATACTGTTACACCCAAACTCCTGCACTGTCTATTTCAATAACCGAGAACAACTTCTAAATACTTGTTTTAAAACTTTCCGGTATCTTACAACCAATGCCCACAACTGCCTTGCATTGTTGGGAGATCCCTTCCACCATCTCTGTTAATCCACCACCTACTCCAGCCTTTTCCAGTGCTCTCCATAGTAACCTCCTTGGCACAGAATCCCTGGCCTTTCAACAGACACGAAATGGAGATCTTGTTTTTTTACGATCATTTTCTGACACATCTTGCACACACAAAAGAACTTATCAAAGTATCTTTTTCTAGTAGTAAAACCCGACTGTTCCTGCTATACATTATAGGTGAAATACGCTGCCCGCAATTCAAACTGAACCATCAGGAAGGATTATAAATACCGAAATTTTACTTATTATCGTGTATAGTTTAGCAGAAAGAATACGCAATTAAATTTAGTACACAGAGCTGCCACCTCTGTCAGCAAAAATGGCTTTCATACTGGCTGGGCATCAAATCGAACTGGCAAACAGCTCCAACAGAAGACGCTGAACATTTACAAACAAGGACAGCATAGATTTGTTTGACGCACTCGGAGAGGGGGATGGAGACGCTGAAACGACAGATCTGGCAGACACTGGAAGACAGACGAAAACTATCCAATGAAAACCTATTTAGAAAGTTTCTAGAAACGACATTAAATGATGAGACTACGAAAATAGTACAGGACCCAGTCACGACAATACGACCACCGCCTATGCTCGATATCGCGTGCAATAACTACTCACAGACAGCAGGTGGCAGCCCTGGCAGTGGATGATATATAAAGTGAGTCGGGGGGACGCGGGAAACAGCATGATCGCTGTTATAATGCAGAAAAAAATTGGAAATTTGTGGTAAGGACTATGGGACCAAATTGCTGAGATCATCAGTCCCTAGGCTTACGCACTACTTAATCTAACTTAAACTAACTTACTGTAAGGACAGCACACACACCTCTGTCCGAGGGAGGACTTGAACCTCCGACTAGGGTATGATGCTAAAACAGAGCGATTTATCTGACGTCCAAAAGGGCACGATCGTTGACTTTCGGTCCAAGCATGGAGGCATTTCCGAAATGGCTAAGTCTATAAACTGTCCGCATGCCATTGTGGTTAAATGGAAAAAATTCAGAAACATCGTCCAGTACGCCTTAGATAAGTTCGTACCGACTAAGGTCCAAAGCGAGGGGAAAGATCCACCGTGGTATAACAATCATGTACGAAAGGTACTACGGAAACAAAGAAAGCTTCATCATAGGTTTAAGAGTAGTCGAATCATAGCTGATAAGGAAAAGCTGAACGAAGCGAAAAAGAGCGTAAAGAGAGCAATGAGAGAAGCATTCAACGAATTCGAACATAAAACATTGGCAAACAATCTAAACAAGAACCCTAAAAAGTTTTGGTCATATGTAAAATCGGTAAGCGGATCTAAATCCCCTATTCAGTCACTCGTTGACCACGATGGCACCGAAACAGAGGACGACCGAAGAAAGGCAGAAATACTGAATTCAGTGTTCCGAAACTGTTTCACTGCGGAAAATCGTAACACGGTCCCTGACTTCAGCCGTCGCACGGACGCCAAAATGGAAAATATTGAAATAAACGATATCGGAATTGAAAAACAACTGCTATCACTTAGTAGCGGAAAAGCATCCGGACCAGACGAGATACCCTTAAGATTCTACAGTGATTATGCTAAAGAACTTGCCCCCTTTCTATCAGCAATTTATCGTAGATCGCTGGAAGAACGTAAAGTACCTAGCGACTGGAAGAAAGCGCAGGTCGTTCCCATTTTCAAGAAGGGTCATAAATCAGATGCGAATAATTATAGGCCTATTTCGCTTACGTCAATCTGTTGTAGAATAATGGAACATGTTTTGTGTTCTCGTATTATGACGTTCTTAGATGATACAAATCTCCTTCATCATAACCAACATGGATTCCGCAAACAGAGATCATGTGAAACTCAGCTCGCCCTATTTGCCCAAGAAATTCACAGTGCCGTAGACACTGGCGAGCAGATTGATGCCGTATTCCTAGACTTCAGGAAGGCATTTGATACGGTTCCGCACTTACGTTTAGTGAAAAAAATACGAGCTTACGGAATATCGGACCAGGTTTGTGATTGGATTCAGGATTTCCTAGAAGAAAGAACACAACATGTCATTCTTAACGGTTCAAAATCTGCAGATGTAGAGGTAATTTCGGGAGTACCGCAAGGAAGCGTGATAGGACCTTTATTGTTTACAATATACATAAATGACTTAGTTGACAACATCGGTAGCTCCGTGAGGCTATTTGCAGATGACACGGTTGTCTACAAGAAAGTAGCAACATCAGAAGACTCGTACGTACTCCAGGAAGACCTGCAGAGGATTAATGCATGGTGCGACAGCTGGCAGCTTTCTCTAAACGTAGATAAATGTAATATAATGCGCATACATAGGGGCAGAAATCCATTCCAGTACGATTATGCCATAGGTGGTAAATCATTGGAAGCGGTAACGACCGTAAAATACTTAGGAGTTACTATCCGGAGCGATCTGAAGTGGAATGATCACATAAAACAAATAGTGGGAAAAGCAGGCGCTAGGTTGAGATTCATAGGAAGAATTCTAAGAAAATGTGACTCATCGACGAAAGAAGTAGCTTACAAAACGCTTGTTCGTCCGATTCTTGAGTATTGCTCATCAGTATGGGACCATTACCAGGTTGGATTAATAGAAGAGATAGACATGATCCAGCGAAAAGCAGCGCGATTCGTCATGGGGACATTTAGTCAGCGCGAGAGCGTTACGGAAATGCTGAACAAGCTCCAGTGGCGGACACTTCAAGAAAGGCGTTACGCAATACGGAGAGGTTTATTATCGAAATTACGAGAGAGCACATTCCGGGAAGAGATGGGCAACATATTACTACCGCCCACATATATCTCGCGTAATGATCACAACGAAAAGATCCGAGAAATTAGAGCAAATACGGAGACTTACAAGCAGTCGTTCTTCCCACGCACAATTCGTGAATGGAACAGGGAAGGGGGGATCAGATAGTGGTACAATAAGTACCCTCCGCCACACACCGTAAGGTGGCTCGCGGAGTATAGATGTAGATGTAGATGTAGATAGCGTGCATGGAAAAGTGGAGCTATCCAATTCTGGCTTCTTGGCAACAGTGGTGCACCACGAGTCATAGATGATAGCGATGAACGACGGCTGTGAAGATCTGTACGGGCGGAAGTTGTGAACTGTTGAGCAACTGACCGCCCAGATGAAGCAAGGGACTGTCAACAGTATCTCCTCACCGACTGTTCAGCGAACGTTGCTGCGTACGGCTTCAGCAGCATGTGCCTGGTTCGTGCACCCATGCTGACTGCTGTTCATTGGCGACGATAGCTGGATTTTGCACGCCAGGACCGCAACTGGTCGTCCAGTCAGTGGCGACAGGTGGCCTTTTCGGATGAATCACATTTTATGCTCTTTTGGGCAGATGGTAGCTGGCGTTTACTGCATGAAACGTCTGAAAGCAAACAGCCTGCAACAATCTTCGGAAGGGTCCAGAACGGAGGATAGAGGGTTTCGGTAAGCAGAGTGTTTTAGTGGCATTGGCTTGGCTCTGAGCACTATGCGACTTAGCTTCTGAGGTCATCAGTCGCCTAGAACTTAGAACTAATTGAACCTAACTAACCTAAGGACATCACACACACCCATGCCCGAGGCAGGATTCGAACCTGCGACCGTAGCAGTCGCTCGGTTCCAGACTGTAGCGCCTAGCACCGCACGGGCACTCCGGCCGGCTTTAGTGGCATCCCCTGGGCGATCTCGTCATTCTGGAAGACACAATGGATCAAGTATGCATCTATCCATGGGGACCATGTCTACCCCTACATATAGCTCTTTTTTTTTTTTGGGCACAATGGCATCTACCAGCAGACGGTGCAAAGTGTCACTCAGCTCGCAGTGTACGTGTGTGGCTCCAGCAGAACCAGGACGAATTTACCGTACTCCTCTGGCCACCAAACTCTCCGGATTTAAACGCAATTGAGAATCTGTGGGACCACCTCATTCCGGCTGTTCGCGCCATGGATCGTCAACCGACAAACCTAGCGCAGCTGGCCGCAGCTCTGTAGTTAGCATGGCTCCACATCATTATCAGTACCCTCCAGACCCTCAATGACTCTTCCAACACGTCCGCACTGCAAAAGGTGGTTATTCAGGTCTCCCGAAGTGGCCGTGCGGTTCTAGGCGCTGCAGTCTGGAACCGCAAGACCGCTACGGTCGCAGGTTCGAGTCCTGCCTCGGGCATGGATGTGTGTGATGCCCTTAGGTTAGTTAGGTTTAACTAGTTCTAAGTTCTAGGCGACTGATGACCTCAGAAGCTAAGTCGCATAGTGCTCAGAGCCAAGCCAATGCCACTAAAACACTCTGCTTACCGAAACCCTCTGTCCTCCGTTCTGGGGGCTAATGACCTCAAAGTTGAGTCCCATAGTGCTCAGAGCCATTTGAACCATATTCAGGTTTCTGATTGGTGGTCACATTAATGCGACTGGACAGTGTGTAAAGCTCTATGTATCACTCCCTGAGCGATCGTGAGACAGGACTGATGCAATTGCAGCGCAGTCTGAGGCTTTTAAGCTATCATTCTTGCAATGCTTTGTAAGTGAATGGAAGGGAAAGAACTGGTATAATAGGATGTACCCTCTACTATGCACTTCGCATTGATTTGCAGAGTATAGATGTTGATTTAGGCTAACAGATATATGTAGATTATCCCATGCTGCTTCATCTCTATGCGAGATTTAATCAATCATAGTGACTGGCATGCCGCTCTCTCGGCGACCTAGAACCAGACGTCAGTCGGTGGGAGATCTGGAGATCATACTGGCCTGGAAAACAGTCGATCACACTGTCGTAGACAAGGTAACACAGGACAGCGTAAGCAACATCCAGTCTTGCTTTATCTTGTTAAAAGATAATGTCAGACAGACTGCGAAGATGGGGTGCGTCAGATATGTAATGCCTGCTGCCCCAACTACGGGACATGCTCGCGACAGGTACCGAATGGCTGCCTGGACTATCACGCACGACGAATGGTATCTATCAAAATTTGTTCTCCTCTGAGTCTCCACATAACAACCCTTCCATCTCGATGCCATATGCAGAACTGGGACTCGTCCGAAAAGACGACAAGGTACCACTACTGTGTGCTGTGTTGTCATTGGCTGCACTGGTGTTGGGGAGCCACTCTCTGCTTCCGGATCAAAGGTAACCACAACAATCGTCGCCGCGCAGACGTAGCTTGTGCCGCTGCAAACGGGCCCATCTTCTGGCACAAGGAGCGTGACCTGGCGGTACGATTCAGTTCGGCCGAGCGAACATCATGTCATTTCTCACGGGTGCCAGTCACCTCTTGGGGGCTCAGTTTTTGGGAAAAAGGATTAAATCCCATAGCAAAAGATTTTTATAGCCAAGATCGCATTAATTAATATTTTATTACTGACGACCGCTATCGGCAGTTGAAACACGCAATTTATTCAAAAAATTTTCGGTTTTATATCGTGTTCTATTGTGAGTTTATCACTCATGCGATGTCGCCATTATGATGGAGTACGTAGAGCACGTTATACATAGGTTTGTCAAAAGAAAACCCTTATACGGGCAAAAAGACCTTGTATAAATACACGTGTTTTGCAGATGGGCATGTTCACACACGTAGCACTCATCTGAAGCTTGTTACTTCTTACGGCGCAAAGCACGATATATCGTAATAACTCACATTTGTACAAATGTTTACGTTTATGTTTATATTACATCTATATTTGTTTATATTTTATGTAAACGTACAAATTTGTAGAAATGTTTATGTTTACATGTCATGTACAAATATTTACGTTTATATGTTTGCATGTCTTGTAAACGTAAACGTCCGTACAAATATGCATTGTAAGAACTAACAACCCTCAGTGGAGTGGTGCATGTGTGAACATGCCCATTTGCACAATGTGGTGTTTTTTTTTTATCTGCGTGTGGTTTTACTATTGACAAATCTATGTATAATGCGTTGTATATTCTCCACCGTTATAACGACAAGACATGAGTGAAAAAGTCATGCAATACTATGTATAGCAAAAATTTTTTTGAAGATGAGAAGATGAGAGTTTGAACTGTCGAAACTAGTCGTCAGCGGTAAAATGTTAGTTAATGCTATCTTTTTTCAAGTTAGCTACACAAAGCTCGTTCCATTTTCTCAATACAAGAAACTGCAATAAATCCACTGGCGTTAAATTTCAGTAAAAGTACTAGTTATTACAGTTTCATATTTCAAATTGGGGGCAACCAGAGCCTAATTTCCAGATTTTGAATGAAACGATCCGAACTGGCTGTGAAATACTTCTATTGCAAGTCACGATCGGTTTCGCTTCAATTGAAGGCGCATCCTCAGGTGAGTGGCACTAAAACAACAAAGAAAAACTTTTTACAAAGAATTTTCAAAAAGATCTGAAGAACAAAGGGTTACTAAAAATAATGCATATCAATACTGTAAGTGGCCTCACAGAGATTGTATTTAAAAACTCGTATCGAAATGGTAACTGCCTTAGAGCCACTCCCCGTCATTCACGTCTAGTAACAACAAACAAGCGCACTAAAAGCGGTAATCCACACTTAAAATGAAAGGGACGGTATAGAACCTACAGAAATAAAACCAGGATAAACATCATGTAAAACAAACGACTTTGTAGACTAGTGACGCACCTGGACAATCTCAATGGGACTACCGCCTTGCCTGCCGCCGCTGAAACACCTTCCTGCTCGTGGCACGATAAGACTCTTCTCGTTAACGGGTTCATACATTGAGATTTTCTTGATCGTCACTAGTTTACAGCTTTGTTTGTTCCACACGGTCTCAGTCCGGGTATTATTTCTACGTGTTCTACGCCGTCTATTTTATTTTAACTAAGGACTGCCGTCTTCACCGCGCTTGTTTTTATAACTCGACGTGGATGACGGGGAGTTTCTCTAAGACAGTTACCATCCCGATACGAGTTGTTAAACAGAGCCTCTGCCGAGTACACTTCAAGTATTGTTAAATAATACTGTTTTTCAGTAACCCTTTATTCTTCAGATCATTGTTAAGAATTCTTTCTAAATAAGTTTCTTTGTAATTTTTTTGTGCAAATCACCTGAGGATGCTTCATCAGTTGAGGCGAAGTCGGTCGTGGCCTTCAAGAGAAGTATTTTACAGTTCGTGCTGATCGTTTTACTATAGTTCGTCTCGGGCAACAGCACTATAAGGAACCTAAAACAGAAATCCCTCGAAAACGTAAATTAACTGCATAAGAATCTCAACAGGGGCTTAAGAAAACGCTCCTGTCTGTTTGCGATTATGTCCAGCCGCTGAGCAAAGGACAATATAATTCAAAACAAAGAGTAAGTATTTCTCTCAGCCTTAAGCAGCAGTTAAGAAAGTTGCATACTGCACTATGTTACTAGAAACAAAATTCAGAATATTTCCATTTCAGTTCACTTTGTAAAGTAAACAACGGAATGCTGAGAACAAAATAAAGTGTATATTCGTGAAATAATATTACGAGCAATATGCGCCGTAGTAATAACTTCTTAATAGTGTTTGAAAGCAAATCAATTAAAACTGAAATAGCTCTGGCGCAAATGCAGTACAAGAAAAAAGAAGCGTCGCATCCCGAAGGGACAGAGGAAACGAAATCAAACTTCACTGCTTGAGAGGGTACATGATGTTATTAAATTGATTACAAAAACGAGTCAGCTTTACAAAGAACTTTGCAGCATGAGAGCAGTTATCAGTTATATATTGAATCCCCTCTGACCTGGATGCATGCACTGATTCGGGTATCTTCTTCTGAGGTAAGCTGGACCAAAACCGTCATAACTGATCCTTGATATCCTGGATATTGACACTGGGACAGAGTTGATGTCCGAGATGGGCCCACACATGTTCTGTGGGGGACCGTGTCGGGGATTTTGCTGATCACCGAGACAAACCCCAACATCATGCAGGCGGTTCATAGAGACACGTTCAGTGTGTGGACGAGCATTGACTTGTCGAAAAATAGAACAACTATACTGTCGCTTCAGAAAGCACGATACTCGTGACATACCGTTGGAATTTTCTTTATCACTACCAGCCGTGACCTGAAGTCATATGGCAAATGGCTCTGAGCACTATGGGACTTAATAGCTGTGGTCATCAGTCCCCTAGAACTTAGAACTACTTAAACCTAACTAACCTAAGGACATCACACACATCCATGCCCGAGGCAGGATTCGAACCTGCGACCGTAGCAGTCGCGCGGTTCCGGACTTCGCGCCTAGAACCGCGAGACCACCGCGGCCGGCCTGAAGTCATACCTAATGGCTCCTCACACCATGACACCAATACTAACACCACTGTGCCTCTCCAAAACATGGAAGAATGAGGCCTCTCCCCAGAACGACGCCATATTCGCCGGCGATGATTATCTGGGGCAGTGCAAGACCGCGATTTATCGGTGAGCACAATGCGATGCCAATCCGTGCTTCGCAGCTGTGGTTTCCCCCAAACGCAACCGTTGCATTGTGGTGTTAACGGCAACCTACGCATAGGACTGTAGCTCCCTGGATTGGCTGCTGCTAATCTCCATTCGATGGTGCACTATGATACAGAATGTTGCAGGGAGTCCATTACCTGTTCTCGGAAGGCATGCACAGATGTGAGGGGGCAACGATGCGCTTGGTGCACAGTACCTCGCTCCCCCCGTTGTTGTGGTCAGATGTGGTCGACCGCAACTTTGACGACGACTATGCCTGCCGTCACGTTTCCATGCAGTTCAACGTCGGCCCACTGTCACATCTGAATGCTCCACAAATCTGGATATTGCACGACTCGACCAGCTGGCCAAATGGAGGCCCAAAATGAGACCCCTTTCAAGTTCTGTCAGCTGTTGATAATGCTGTCTCAGACGCCTCATGTCCGTCACTGTGAGTGTTCAACATATGACGCCGTTCCCGCTCCTTGCATGTCCTCCCACGCCAGGTAACAATACTAGACGCTAACAGCACTAATGCACACTGGCGGCCGTTCTACATGTCGCAGAGAACTGGAACTCTAATCATTAATTGCAATTGAAAACCACAGCAGTTGCGTCAAGTAGATTTATTAATCACTACAGTCTCTTGCCTGAAGATGTGCAGCAGTTAGCACATTGGACTCGCGTTTGTCACGACCGTTCAAACCCGCGTCCGGTCATCCATATTTATATTTTCCGTGATTTCCCTGAATCGCTGCACGCAAATGCCGTGATGGTTCCTTTGAGAGGGCACGGCCGATTTCCTTCCTCATCCTTGACGCCATCCGAGCTTGTGCTCCGCCTCTAACGAACTTAGTATCTACGGAACGTTAAACGCAATCTTCCTTCCTTCCTTGAAGATGTCACTCTAATGGAATGAAACTAGTCGTGATTAACAAATCATTTTGGGGCAGCTCTTATGGTTTTCATCAACTGAAATTTATCTTCACATCTGTGGTTGCCACTCATACTAAGTGATTTGTCTAATCACTAACGTTGATGTGCACCTGTGCAATGCTACATTGACATCCGACGAAATCTTCCGCTTCGCTATTTATGTCAGTCAGTGTTTGTATCCGTCAGTCCAGAACAAACGCAAAGGAATGACTGACTAAATAATTTTATTATTTTGTTGTTTCTGCAATACAATTGCGGATCTGGATACTGAGTATCTTAATCTACTGCTCCGCTCCTCCACCGCATAGAAATGAATTGTCCGGGTTCTGCGTTTCACGGAACTCGAAGCTAGGTCACGAATCGGACATTCTACGCCTATTACTTGAATCAGTTTTTGAAAAAATTATCACTAAAACAATTTTTCTTTACTTGTCACCTTTCTGCCATCACTTAGCAACAGTTTGGAATTCAAATTTTTCTTGCTTTGCATTTGAAACTAATACTTCAGCAGGCAATAATGAAAACTTACGTAACTGGTCCGTTATAACCTGAGCTTGTTGAGATCCTGACATGACATTGGCTATGATCCTCCTGAAGCCATCGATTCCACGTTCGAATGCCAGTCATCGGATCCAGACCAATGCGAGCAGCAATACCGCAGAAAGATTAACCGCAGTCTTGAAAGACTACGATTCTACAGCTGTCGAATTCCGAAACATGCTGGTAGTCATTTCTCCTTGTTACACGAGGTGTAACTCAATCTTCCAAGAAAGAACCAAGTTTCGTCTGCGACTTTCGAACGGGAAACGCTGCGTGATCTTTCCTTTTATACAGGGCTAGTTGAGTACCCGGCATTGCCTGGGCGTGAATTTATTCCAGTTTTCTGGTAGTTTGTCTCCTCCTTCCCCCTTTGTTCATCTCCTCCTTTCCCCTCTCTCTGTCCATCTGCTCCTCCTCCGCCTCTCTCTGTCCATCGCCACCTTCGCTCCCTCTAAGCTCATCTGCTCTTCCCCTCTTTAAGTCAGTCTCCTCCTCCCCCTCTCTCTCCATCTGCCCTCACCACACCCTGTGTCCATTTCCTCCTTCGCCCTCTCTACCTGCCCACAATTTCCTACCCCTTCCCTTCTCCACGTTATCATCCCCCCCTCCCAATAACATGTTTCTGGTTGTCACCCCCACAGTATTTTTTCCGGATAGTAAGTAATAAGTGTACCAAGTTTAGTTGAAGATTCAGGGGTTTGGCTGGAATGTTTTACCTGCAGCTTTGGGGCAGAATTCAGGCATGTCACATATATTTCACACACAGGATGTTTTGGGAGGAAAGGTCAATATTTTAAAAAGTGAGAGTATAAGTGATTGTGAACAAAAAATGGTATATGAACATAGGTCCGCAAATGATTCGTTAGGACGGTATGGGTATTGAAAGGAACCTTAATTCTGCAAAATTGATGTGCACAACGTGAACGTATACGCAATACATCTGGACTGTAACGTGATTTTCTTGCAAACAATGCACGGGTACATGCCATGTTTACGCTATGCAACCTACCACGTATTATAATCATATGACGTACGAGTACAATCATCCGTTGTTTGCGCAGTCGTGCCGTGTAAGCCGCATTGTGTAGTGTACCGGCGACGGATCGGTTAGCTGTGTAGTGTATGGTGTTAACTGTGCTCGTACAAGCGCTGCTAACAATGCCACACGTCTGCAGTAATGAGGAATACGCAGATATGGTGTATGGTTATGGCTTCTGCGACGGTAGTGCTATCGCTGCAAGAGAAGAATACCACAGGCGCTTTCCGAGTCGACGATTACCGGATCGCAGGGTGTTTACCAAAGTGTGTATCACTTTGCGTGCAACAGGCTCTCTTCCAAGTAGACATTTTTCGTCCGAACGTGCAAATCAACGAACTTTGCAAGAACAGGAAGAAATTATCGCAAATGTTGAGCGAAGTCCCAGTACGAGGATACGAAGAATGTCCCTGCGTATGAGTGTCCCACAGACACGTGTGTGGGAAACATTACAAGCGGAAAACCTGTATCCATTTCACATACAGCGAGTCCAAAATCTCCACGTTGGCGACAGTGCCCAATGACTTCAATTCTGTTACTGGGTGAATGAGAATAATCATTTGGTTCCATACATACTATTCACTGATGAAGCCCAGTTTTCACGACAGGGAATAAACAACACACACAATAATCATTGATGGTCACGGGAAAATACACACGCTTCAGTGGATAGCAATTTCCAAGTTTGTTTTGCCATTAATGTTTGGTGCAGCATGATCACTAACCTTTCGATAGATCCATTTATTATCAATCAGCGATTGACGGGAGAGAGGTACCGGCATTTTTTGGAAAATTCATTTGTGGAACTATTGGAAGACTTTCCTTTAGCCAAGCGAACTGGAATGTACTTTCAACATGACGGTGCCCCTCCACATGTTATCTTACGTGTGAGGGACCATCTCAACCGCACCTACACTAATCGCTGGATTGGCCGCGGCGGTGCTATTAACTGGCCTCCAAGACCACCTGACCTTACACCTTTAGATTTCAGTTTATGGGATTGGATGAAATCAGAGGTGCACAAAGTAAAGGTTTATACACGAGATGAACTGCTTCGTCGCATCATGGACGCTGCTGAATTGATTAGGAACGAACCACAGGCAATTGAACAAGCAACACAACATGTTATCGCTAGAGCGCAAAAGTGCATTGATTTCTATGGTGGAATATTTGAACCTATTGTGTGAACTGTACAACATCTGTACGATAAGTGTTAAATCCGTTTGTAAAAGACGTGCTATATCTTTTTCAAATGGCTTAAATGGCTCTGAGCGCTATGGGACTTAACATCTCGGGTCATCAGTCCCCTAGAACTTAGAACTACTTAGACCTAACTAACCCAAGGACATCACACACATCCATGCCCGAGGCAGGATTCGAACCTACGACAGTAGCGGTCGCGCGGTTCCAGACTGAAGCGCCTAGAACCGCTCGGCCACCGGTGGCCAGCCATCTTTTTCAACTGAATACAGGTAACATGCATATTGTAATGCATTATGTACTAAATGCAAAGTAAATAAACATTATGTACAAATATGTAACATAACTGTACTTCTCTGTAACATTGTTTTCAAGAAAATTGCGTTACGGTCCAGTTGTATTGCGTATACGTTGAAAGGTGGCTACACTGAGCCACAGGGCCAGAAATCGCGCCAGAGAGTATTGTTCCGCCGCCTCCACTGGCAGTGATTATTGAGACGTAGCGGCAAGCAGTTCTTGCCGAGAAGTTGTGGTGGACACTGCTTGTAGCTGAAGTTAGAGTGAGATGTGGTAGTGGAGAGTGTTGTTCCATGTTTTATGCAGTGGTTGGATGGGAGAGATAGCAGATGTTGTTCTAATGGAGATATTGTAATGGTCAGAGTGCATTTCGTCAATATATATGGAGGTATTTTCTTTTATTATTTGTGTGTCCTGAATAATGTGCCATTACAGGTTCAGTCAACAAAGCATCTGGCTTGTGTTCTTGTATTAGAGTGTAATTCTGACGCACATCTGGCACGGTTCTTCTTCAACAAAACAAGAATTTATAAATACCAATTATACTGACGTGATAAAAGAAAATTAGAAATACTATAATTGCGTAAGGAAAGCAGAATTACACTCTAATACAAGAACACAAGCCAGATGCTTTGTTGACTGAACCTGTAATGGCACATTATTCAGGACACACAAATAATAAAAGAATAAAAGAAAATACCTCCATATATATTGACGAAATGCACTCTGACCATTACAATATCTCCATTAGAACAACATCTGCTATCTCTCCCATCAAACCAATGCACAAAACATGGAACAACACTCTCCACTACCACATCTCACACTGACTTCACGACAAGCAGTGTCCACCACAACTTCTCGGTAAGAACTGCTTGCCGCTACGTCTCAATAATCACTGCCAGTGGAGGCGGCGGAACAATACTCTAGTGAACAGAATGTCAACAAGTGGATGCAGCACAATTCTTACAACGAGGCTCTGCCAAGCGAACAATCTGTAACTGGTACCATAGTGTAACCTAAACTCTATGTTTGTACACTGTACATCAGCATTGCTATATACCAAATTAAAGTATAGTTATGACAACAAGCAGAAATGTGTAAATGTGCAATCCATACGCATAGCAGTAAACATATATCTTACGTACTAAACAGGTCATTAGCATCGTATCTTAATAAGTAAACATGAAGGCGCAAGCAGATAAATCACAAAGTATAACTTACATACCTAACCACATCAGCACAATTAATCAGGTGACAATTATAATTTAAATAAATAAGCACAGCAGGCACATAATTAAAAAATATGACATCAGTGAAAAAGCAGTGCAGCCAAGCGATGCATAATATACACAAGTAACAATCCAGTTCATTAATAATCATTGTCAAAATCAGTTAACGTACGCAAGCACGTCGCTTCACAAGTAATTTCATTGAATATGTAATTAGCACAAAGTATGAATCACGTAATCGCGAGCAGCAAATTACGTCTAAAGTACGTACCTAAGTGGAAATATGTTACCTGAAAAATAAACTCAATTAATAATTACCTTTTTAGTTTATTACTTTCTTCTTCGAAATGACATTTTTCCTGAAATTTTCTCGATAGCAAGTCGTCTTAACGTCGGACACGCACAGAATTTACCTGAAGTTCTTAAATATTTTATAGAACCGTATCCTGAAAAATACTGAATGTTAATAACAGAATTCATCAAGTCACTATAGCTTTATACTGAATTTAGTCGGAGAAATTAGACTGTGTATTTATTTACGGCTGTCAGTGCATTCGCACTGAGCGCTCGATCAGCTGTAGGCGCGTGACGTAGGAAGTGATTGTTTGCGGTCAACGACTGCCTTGTGTGGCGCGCAGACTTGACTGTTGCTTTGAGTATGTGCCGCCGCCGGAACACGGCGCGGTATCCTTGTACTCTCCGTGTGTTTACATACCACTGTTAGTTTCTCAAAAGTATGTCATTCTACAAAAATTTTTCAGAAGTATATCATTCCACAAAAATTTTAACATTAGATATATGATGTATTCCCTTAGAGCGTCGTGATTTCAGAGTTTCTACTTCGACAGTGTTATCATGAATAATTTTGCGAATTCTATATGGACCGTTATAAAGCAGAAAAAATTTGCGACACAAGCCTTTTCCTTTGTGAGACAAACGATGAGCCTTAATTAACACCTTCTGACCAACTGACAAGATTTTTAAACGACCAGGACGCTTAGCTGATTTCTCTCTTCTAGCAGCCGCAGATGCAATATTTTGTAGAGCCAGGTTGACAACTTCAGAATGCCGCAGTTTCCGTGTAGGCGGAAAAGGAACGATTTCAGAAATGCGATTTGTCGGTGCTTTGTTTTTTAATATCAGTATAGGTGGTAAAGAAGTTGAGTCGTTAGGAAGTTCATTCAGAATGTTTTGAAAAATATGAAGATACTGATCCCAAGTTCTGTGATTCTGATGACAATAAAGACGACACAATTTATTGATTTCCTTCATCCATCTCTCTGAAGCGTTAGATTGAGGGTGAAAAAGTGAAATGAAAATTGGTTTAATTTTACGACGCTGTAGAGTACGAAGCCAAATTTTAGAACGAAACTGTGATCCATTATCTGATATAACCTTATCAACATGACCCACTTCTTTAAGAAAATGTTTGATGAAAGCGTTAGATACTGAACGAGCTGTTGCTTTGCGTAAAGGTGCAAAACACACATATTTTGATGTCAACTCCACTGCTACAAAAATGTACGCAAAACCATTAGTAGATCGAACCACTGGACCGAACAAATCAACTGCAGCCATGTCCTTTAATTTTGCTGGAATGATAGGAAACAACGGTGCTCTGTGAGATACTGTTGGCGGCTTAGCCTTTTGACATAATTTGCATTTGGCAAGAACAAATCGAATACGTTTTTCCATATTATTGAAGTAGCAATTTTCTCGTAATTTATGAAAGCATTTTCTGGGACCAAAGTGTGCATAACTGAAATGCGTATACCAAATCAGCTTATTAACCCACTCATCAGGAATACAAACTAACCAAACAGAGTTGTCGACCGATTTTCGTTTAAAAAGAATGTCATTGCGAACTAAATAATGCTGTCTAATCGCTACGCTTTCCTTTCTCTTCCACTTCTCCTTAATGTCCTTCCAGATTGGATCCTTATTTTGCTCCTTAGCGATGTCCTGGAGCGAAGACGAAATAAAGTTCTCAAACGCAACACCTTGAATATACATCAAACAATAATTGTTTTCCTTGCAGTCCTCTTCAGCACTTTGTTTCAAACCCATAGGTGCACGTGATAAAGCATCGGCAACAATATTTGAAGAACCCTGTATGTAAACAATACTAAAATCAAACTCCTGTAGGTACAACGCCCATCGTGACAATCTGCCATGAGTTAATTTTGTCGACATGAGAAACTCAAGAGCTCGATGATCAGTGTAAACCTTAGTATGTCTGCCAAACAAAAATGTGCGAAATTTTGTAAAAGCCCAAACAACAGCCAAAGCTTCAAGTTCCGTAATCGAATAATTCTTTTCTGATTTAGAGAGAACACGACTTCCAAATGCAATAGTCTTTTGTACTACAACGCCGTCTTCTTCTATCTCTTGAAATAAATGTGCACCTAGGCCTTTGTATGATGAGTCCGTCGCCAAACAAAAATCTTTAGATAAATCCGGGTGTGAAAGAAGTGGAGCAGCAACTAAAGCATCACGGAGTTGTTCAAATTCTGACTGAGCTTCCTCATCCCAACACCAATTAGATTTCTTTCCAGATAGTTCACATAAACGAGGTGTGGCCAAATCGTCCAATCTAACAAAGCGTCTAAGAAAATTACAGACACCAAGAAAACTACGAACATCACGTTTTGTGGTAGGAACAGCATAATTACGAATAGCGTCTAATTTTTCTGGATCAGGAAGAATACCTTCTGTAGAAATAATGTGACCGAGAAATTTCACCTGTGAACGACCGAATTCAGATTTTTCCAAGTTCACAGTAATGCCAACTCTTGCAAAGATGCGTAATAATGAATCCAAAATTTTGTTGTGCTCAATCCAAGAACGTTTAGCAATAAGAATGTCGTCAACATATGAAGTAGTATTGTTACAAAGATAAATTGGTAAAATTTCATTTAAGCTACGAATGAATGCTGCTGAAAATACAGTAAGTCCAAACGGTAATTTCCGAAACTGGTAACAGTTACCAAAGGCTAAAAAGGCAGTATATTTTCTACAATCAGGGTGGAGTTCTATTTGCCAAAAACTTGCGCGCATATCAATCGTGGATAAAACTTTAATTCCATGAAAATGTTGAAGAAGTTCATCTAAATTTTGTGGACGGTCAGTTTCAGGAATAATGATATTATTTATCTGTCTGGAATCCAGAACCAAGCGAATTGACCCATCCTTTTTAAGAACAACGTGTAATGGGCTAGTATAAGGACTGACTGCAGGCTCAATAATGCCCTGATCTAACATGTACTGAAGTTCATTCTTAACCTTGTCTCTGTAAGCCAAAGGAATAGCGTACGTTTTCCCCCGAAATGGTGTGTGTTCTTTTACTTTAAATAAATATTGTAAGCCTTGTATAGTTCCCGTGTGATGACTAAACACTGTAGCATGTGAAGTCAAAATTTGGTGCAGCTCTTCTCTTGCAACATCATCTGGCACTTCAGCTTTCTTAACCTTTTCATTAATTAGTTCTTCGCTATTAATTATATCATCCATCGCGTCTCTGTATCTATTGTCATTGTCATGAATAAACACATTGTCGTCATAATGCTCAACGAAAACATCAGAAGTAAGAAACCTTTAACATTTTGTATCTGACTCAGATCTTGTTAAACACTCGAAAAATTTCAAACATTTCGGCATTCCGGGAACAGTCAAGTTCACACTTCCTTCTTTAAAGTTCAAAATTGCCTTATGTGCGTTAAGAAACTCCATACCTAATATAATTTGTGTACTGAGTAATGGAACAATAATAAAATTAGCAGAAAATTCGTATCCTTGACAATAATTGAAATTTAGGTTGGTCTGTTGTTTGACTTCTACACCTTTTCCAGAAATCGCTCCTCGAATTGTAGTTTTAGAAATAGGTAATACAGGACAGGCAATAGTCCTTTCACATATACGAAAAACTGATTCACTAATGACGTTCAATGGGCTCCCAGAATCTAAAACTGCAGTGAACTTATTCTTACCCACACATACTTCAATAACAGGATGTAAAAATGCGTCTACATTATTTTCCTTTGCGTCTAGCAAAATGTCTCTCATGTCTTCCAGGCGTACGTAGTGTAAAGTCGTAGTGTCATTACTTTCTGAACCGTCTATATTGCTGCCAGAAGCCGAAGCTGCTAGTCATTGTCGATTGTTTGCGTCACGTCTTTGATTATTCGCGTCATTTTGCGGATCCATTTCTACGATTTGCACTTGTCTCTCTGAAGTTCTGTCACGTGGAGGATGCCAATTAGGTCCCTCCTGTCTGTTAGATACAAATTCTTGGTTGTCTGTTATTAAAATTTCTGTTTTCCTGTCTGTCTGCATAACTACTTCTTGTGTAATTTCGACTGTCACTTCTGAAATTATTGTTGTATCTACTACCCTGATTATTTCTGTAGTAAGAATTTCTATTACTGTTTGAATAATTTCTGTCTTGATGATACCGATTACTGTTTCCATATGATTGATCATTCCGGTACGAATTACCGTTGTTATAATTGTCTGTGTAATTTCTGTTAGAACGTCTGTTATTGTCATAAGGCTGGTATCTATTGTCCTGTCTGTTACGTCTGTCATTGTCAAAATTACCCATATAACGCCCGTTCCGATTACTATCCCTTTTCTCTGAAAATCTATTGTAATTACTGTTACTGAAAAAGTTACAAGAAGTCCCGTCGTCGTTGTCATACTCAAGTTCTTACAACAAAGTCTTAAAAGTCTCGATGTCGTCTTTACATCTTCCAGCTAAAGCAATTTGTCTTATGGATTGTGGCAGCTTAGTTAAACAAATGCGAATTAATTCAGTCGGGCTATAAGGGTTGGAAAGGAACTGATTCTTTCGAATCATGTCTTCAAAATATTCCGCTGGCGTGTGGAATTCAGACTGTTTGAAATTACGCTGCATGATAAGACTGTGTTTGACTCTGTCTTGCGTGTTTTCGGACCAATATGCCGATAGAAATGCATGATAAAAATCATTCAGATTATTACAATCTCTAATGAGTGCGCGCATCCGCGTCGCCGGTTCGTTTTCTAAATATCCACACATAAATTCCAGTTTGTGACTTAGTGGCCAATTTGGTGGGAGTGCGTACATAAATTGATCTAACCATGCACATGGATGTATGTCATTCTTAGAATTGCGGAAGATCTTAAATTTCCGAACAGTCAAAAAGTGTTTATAGTCAAAGTTTTCGCCTCGTGGCGACAAAGACCTACCGCGTCTGTCCCAGTCCCAATGTCGATTATTGTCTAGTTCGCGCGCCTGGCGCTCTCTTGTTGCATCCCGTAAATGAAACAAATTATTTTCTTCAAACCCCTCTGGTATCTGTGATTCTAAATTTCTTTTGCCGTCTTTTCCTACGATTTCGCCTTCAATTTGTTTGACTTGCTTTTTTAATGCCTCAAATTCCCTTTTCACGCGTTCATTAAATTTTCCCTGATTTTCAACATGTTTATTTATGCTCTGGTACTCTTCGGTTTCTGAAAATGGCAATGGAGCTGTGTCATCTGAATCTCTGTCCCCATTTAAACTAAGATTTGTCAATTTATCTGAAATCTCCTCCACTCTTTCCGATAAGTCACCAATTTGTTCTTTCTGTTTATTTACGTCTTCCGTAAGTGTCGCGACTCGCGTCTCAGTATTAACGCATTTAGTAGTTAACTGTTTATACTGTTGTGTTAGGTTATTTAATCTGTCATTTGGTACGGATTCCTCGATTCTCTCAAATATTTCTTCCTTATCTTTTCCACGTTGTAAATTTAACTCTGAAAATTTCTGTACTATCACGCGATCTCTTTCTTCCTGTTCTCTATCCTGTTCCCTTTGTCTAATCTCTACTGCACTTAATCTATTATTGTGAGAATTCAAAATCGGTTGTACTTCTTCTCTGATTTCTTTCTTTAATTCATCTTTCATATTTTTGAAACATGTCCCTATTCGTGAGTCTAACCGTGTTTCCATTGTTTCCATATCAGTTTCTAATCGTGTTGCCAAAGTTCCCATCTGTGATCCCAGTGAGTCTAACCGTGTTTCCATTGTTCCCATCTGTGTTTTTAATTCAGATCTAAACCGTGTTTCCATTGTTCCCATATCAGTTTTTAATTCAGATCGTAACTTTGATCCCATTGTTCCCATCTCAGTTTTAAATTCAGATCGAAAATTTAATATTGCACTCATCAACTGCTCCATACTAACTTGTTCGAGATTCCTTTCGCCCCTAACATTTCCCACAAAACCAGCTTCCTTCGTCATGGCTGTAAAGCTATCTGTGTTCGATACTATTCCAGAATCTTCTATCGTTACTCTCATATTCTGTGAATTTTCTGATTGAGAAAAATCTTGAACTGGTTCCGGACTGTCTTCCCGACTTATTAAATTGTTTTCAACTCCATTATTCATGATACTGTTGTCCTGTGTTGGCGAGTTCGCCATGTCAACAATTTCGTTATTCTCACTATTCATCATTTTTGCCTTTTTCATTGATCGCGTAATCATTTACAAAATATACAAAACTCGTCACTATATGAAAATTACGGAGAATTTAACACGTTATCACCAACAATACCATTCACACGATATGCTTCCCTCAAACACGATTAACGAACCATTGAAATAATTGCACTAAATTATCAAACCCGTAGACAAGACAACAAAAAATAAATAAATTTTGAAAAATACCATTAGAAGAATACCAATTACCAAATCTACACATGCAATATAGACTACAATTACTAACTCAAATTACTACAACAATACTACGGTCTACTATTTTTACAATCAGAAGATTCCAAGGGACGATCCGAAGCAGCGGTCGCCACGTGCATGGGGGCCTAATTAAATAAAAAATTAAAATGCAAATAAATTTAGTAGCTGTAAGTCCGATTACGCAAGTCTCGTAAACGGCTGGCCCTGACTAGTATTAGTACGCAATCTGACTGCTTTGAATGACAACAAAGAATGTAAGAAAATTTTCGTTAACACAGTTAATTAATTAAGCCCCCAGCAACTATAAAATGTACGAAGCCAACAAAGCACAAGTGTAGCTGTTCTGTGTGTGGTAGTGTGACTCAACGCACATCTGGCACGGTTCTTCTTCAACAAAACAAGAATTTATAAATACCAGTTATACTGACGTGATAAAAGAAAATTACAAATACTATAATTGCGTAAGGAAAGCAGAATTACACTCTAATACAAGAACACAAGCCAGATGCTTTGTTGACTGAACCTGTAATGGCACATTATTCAGGACACACAAATAATAAAAGAATAAAAGAAATACCTCCACATATATTGACGAAATGCACTCTGACCATTACAATATCTCCATTAGAACAACATCTGCTATCTCTCCCATCCAACCACTGCATAAAACATGGAACAACACTCTCCACTACCACATCTCACTCCAACTTCAGCTACAAGCAGTGTCCACCACAACTTATCGGCAAGAACTGCTTGCCGCTACGTCTCAATAATCACTGCCAGTAGAGGCGGCGGAACAATACTCTCTGGCGCGATTTCTGGCGCTGTGGCTCAGTGTAGCCACCTTTCAACGTTTACGTTGTGCACATAAATTTTGCAGAATTAAAGTTCCTTTCAATACCCATACCTCCCTAACGAAGCATTTGCGGACCTATATTCATATAACATTTTTTGTTCAGGATTACGTATACTATCACTGTGCAGCTTTCCTCCGAAAACACCTTGTATACTCGTACTTAACATATTTCACCATATTTGTACGCATATTTCACTGCACATCTAACGAATTTCGACTTGCAGCCTCGTTTTCACTCAGCTCAATCTTAATGACGTTATATCTCTTGAACAATGTGTCGTACAACGTTTGAAATTGTTTGTAAAGTTTGTTGTAAGTCAATCTTTAGTAAGGCACATTTGAAATGGTTATGTTAATAATTATGACAATGTTTCCAGAATGAGATTTTCACTCTGCAGCGGAGTGTGCGGTGATATGAAACTTCCTGGCAGATTAAAACTGTGTGCCCGACTGAGACTCGAACTCGGGACCTTTGCCTTTTACGAGCAAGTGCTCTACCATCTGAGCTACCGAAGCACGACTCACGGCCGCTCCTCACAGCTTTACTTCTCCCAGTATCTCGTCTCCTACCTTCCAAAAATCTCATTCTGGAAACATCCCCCAGGCTGTGGCTAAGCCATGTCTCCGCAGTATCCTTTCTTTCAGGGGTGCTAGTTCTGCAAGGTTCGCAGGAGAGCTTCTGTAAAGTTTGGAAGGTAGGAGACGAGATACTGGCAGAAGTAAAGCTGTGAGGACAGGGCGTGAGTTGTGCTTCGGTAGCTCAGATGGTAGAGCACTTGCCCGCGAAAGGCAAAGATCCCGAGTTCGAGTCTCGGTCGGGCACACAGTTTTAATCTGCCAGGAAGTTTCCTTTGGAGTTGCCAACCGTGTATGAGCCAGGTATCCACTCTTAAAGAATGCATATAGAATCATATTGGTGTAACGGGGGGATGAGAACTGATGGAATGTGATGGCAGCCAGCGAATGCGTAACAGTCTGTCTTACTATGGTAAGGCCTCAGACACGGCCAACCGATTCGGCTCAACAACCCCCCCCCCCCCCCCCCCCCCCCGCTTTTGTGATTATCTCCCTAAAGGTTATGATGAGCAATCGGCTCAAAATTGGCGGGATCGATACATAATTGTAAATAGAACATTTTTAATCTGAGGTATGGGGTCCGCAAATGCATACTTTTCCAGAAATCGAAGAAAGAAACTTTTACAACTGCCGCTTATATACCAAAATGGGAATCGCTTTTCGTCGAGTGTCGCTAGCGCAACGGCCAAGGTAATTGGCTGGGAAGCAGAGAACGCGGGTTCGAAAGTCGAGAAAACTGTAAGGTTTTCATTTTCTTAAATTGCAGTTTTACGTATCAGAATTCGTAGGGATAGTAGGGTTAATAAAGTACGGAACTCAACACGGAATAATAATAGTAATAAGGTAGGCAAACTAATTTCCCAAACGACGTGAATTAGTAAAGAATTAAACTTTTAAGCCTTGTCATATGAAAACAGCTCCGAGTAAGAGTGCTGGGAATTCCTCACGAGGGACGACAGATAGCCAACTGTGCGACTCTTGTTAATCGGAAAGAATTGTTTTTCGTCATTGGGCTGCCGCGAACCTCGAGGATACATGTAATGATTTTTCATCGTTAATCCGCCGAATAAAATATGTTTTGTGAAAGAATACAGTGATCTTCCATAAGTAACATATGACTTGTGCTGTATGTAGTCTGTAGTAATTAGCTTTCCTGTTTATGCCGTAGTAACTCGTTACTGTTTGTTGTGTCATATCTTTCAGTTGCATAATCTGAATAATTGAGGAGGCACACCCTTCGACCAGTGCTGAAATATATTGTTGGGAGCCTGTCTCAGACGACGGCAAGCGGGAAGTTAACGACGGTGTGTTTTGGTTTGTGAAAGTCTTGCAAGACAGATGTATTATCAATGCACTACCGGAAGCAGGCAGTTCTCTTTCTCGGCGTCCCAGACTGGTAGGAGCAGCTATCGCCGAGCGATTTCCGGAGCTGACGAACGAAATGACCTTTGTTGATACTGAAGAACTATACCTTGAAGGCGAAGCAGAAGGTGATTCAGATATCACGACTAGTGAATCGCCAAATGGACATATCACTTTGGAAATGTCCACGTCGCAGACAATCTGTGCTTCATCTGTTCGCGATGAGTATTACGAGCCGGCTACTAAACGATTGAACTACTGCGCTAGCCAGGAATCATCCAAACTGGAACCTACAAATACCGCAAAAGAATGGATCAACAACAGCCCTGAAAAGGAAGAAGGACCTAAAATTGTTGGAAAATGATATCGTTAAAGGAGGGACAAGATACGACAAATGCCAGGCGATAAATAAGTGGATATACGACCGATTTGGCGAATCCCGTCGTCGTAACGAGAATGTGACAATGAGATTTATCCAGGAGTGGGCCGCAGGTGCAGCGCTTCAATATACGACCGAGAAGGATTTTACGTTTCCTGCATCATTATCTTAGGCAAGGAATTTCAAATCGGAATATAAAATTCGTCAACGGCAAGTCACTAAATATTCTCCCACAAGGAGGTAGAGAACATGGAAGATACACAGAAACTGGCGGCTCTTTTCAGCACACCTACGGCGTCGCTTGTGGCCGGTTTTAATCGTGATCAACACCGATCAAACAGGATGCGATTATCGGGTGAACATTCGACGCACGTTATCTCATAAGGGAGGAAAACGAACTATTGTCGCAGATGGTAGTAAAAAAAAAAAAAAAAAAAAAAAGGGAAGCTAAAAGCTAACACATTCGTGCACTGCGCAATATGCCATCACAGTCTCAGGAAAAGTGTTGCCTAAGGTTTTCCTTTATTCACAAGTAACGAATGTTACATTTGGTCCTCGGGTTATAGAAGAGGTCAATCGCTTAACCGATTCGTTAAAAAATGTTTATATTACTAGCTCCAAATCCGGGAAATTGACAAAGCGATTTACAAAAAAATGGTTCAAATGGCTCTGAACACTATGGGACTTAACATCTATGGTCATCAGTCCCCTAGAACTTAGAACTACTTAAACCTAACTAACCTAAGGACAGCACACAACACCCAGCCATCACGAGGCAGAGAAAATCCCTGACCCCGCGGGGAATCGAACCCGGGAACCCGGGCGTGGGAAGCGAGAACGCTACCGCACAACCACGAGATGCGGGCAAAGCGATTTACAGAACATTTCTTGAGAATGTTTTAAAACCATACGTTGCTGATAACAAGTTTTGTCTAATACTGGAATCGTGGAGAGGACAAACTAATACTCTAATGTATGACACCATGTGTATAGCTGACGAGGGCCAACCGACGTGCACGGTACATGTAATACCGCCAAACTGCACACCTGTGTGCCAGCCGTATGATGTTTATTTCTATCGCCAGGTTGAAAACTTTATTTCTACGTTCCAGAATTGCAGTGTGCTTCTGCAGACCCAGTGGGAATCGCACAACCGCACGGATGCAATAACTATTCACGGCATAGTTCATAACCAACTTTCAGCACCAATTTTTAAGGCAATGATACAGTTCGAGTGGTACGCATCAAAATTAATTCCCGAAAAAGACATATTTTTAAATGTAAACCAAGTTTGTTTTGCGCCGACTCTTCGGAAGGAACAGTGTAATTGTCGAAAGACTGCATTCATTAGATGTTCTTGGTGCCTCGAGTATATTTGTTTCGGGCGTTTATATGACGAGTACCACCCATCTAGTTGTTCGAAAAAAAGTGAGGACACGTAACAGTGTCTGGAACAGCCATTGTAAAGTCACCAGGAGTAAAATTTTAGTTGTTTACTATTCCAAGAGGTTTGAGAAATTTATTTACCTACCTTTTTTATCATTCTTTATTGATTTACTTACCTTATTAACCCTCTTATCCCTCTCAATTGAGATATGGAAAAATACAAACGAGAAGAATAACATCCGCTAGGTTTCCTCGAGATTCGAACCCGGGTCCTCTGTTGCCCAGTCAGTTACCTTGGCTGTTTTCTTAAATTCTTTGTTGATCTCATTTTGTTCTATATTGTTCGTTGTATTTGTTCGGGGTGGACGTCCCATGATACCTTGTCAGGTTGTTCGTTGATCCAGCCACTCAATGTTTTTTTTATTTTTTTTATTAATTTTTTTTATTACAGAAGGTAGCTAACTCTCTGACCGAACACGCTGAGCTACCGTGTCGTCAACTGTTGTGCTATCGGTAAAAAGCGTTTACCATATGGATGCATAAGCGGCAGTTGTAAAAGTTTCTTTCCTCGATTTCTGGAACAGTATGTATTTGTGGACCCCGTCTCTGGTGGTGAAAAATACTCTATTTACAATTATCCATCGATCCCGTAAATTTAGGGTCGATTGCTAGTCATAACATTTATGGGGTGATTATCTCAAAAACGGAAAGGTGTTGAACCAAAATATCTTAGAGTCCTTCGTTTTAAGTTGTACTCAAGCGACCTGGCAAATTTGAACCGAATAGGTTGACTGAGTCTGAGGCCTTCCCATTGTTAGAGCTTATCGTGAAACTGGCTACCCATTAACGTGTAGCTTCAGATAGTACGATTATATGTTTCATAGGTAAGGGAAAAACAGACATCCAGAGGCTGAATTTGTCCAGTGGTTTCAGGTGGTGTGAATTGCTATGTCACATACTTTTCAAAAGGGATAGTTTGACCTTATGGAGTATGATTTTTACACGCATACCAGCAATCAAGCACAACCAAGTTATTTTGACCAACTACTGCCCAAAAGAAGTGCTCATATCATAGCTGCAGTTCTCTTACGCCCTTTTTCCCACTCTTGCCTGCTGTGATGTAAATATTCCCTACTGTCCTTGCAACATCACGCACGCAGGAAAGAATCGTAGGGGGCCAAGCATAATCAGATTCTCGCACCACAATCAATAACTTTGCAGCCAATTTACCATCCAGATCAACAGTCGCCATAATTGTATACGAATGCGTTAAGGCCTTGATGGTACTTGAGCTTGATGCAATTCTTTTGGTACGCTTAATTTCCAGGGTTCCTTTCACGTGCATTTCCTCTTCAACTCCCATTTGGCCAGAGTTGAAGACAAATTTCTTACTGAAAGATAGGATAATTTTGTTTCTCTCAGTTTTTCGGGCCGATAACGCATTTTGCTGTGCATCGTGACGAGCTTGAAATTTCGTTGTCTTACGTCTGCCAGTTCTGTAGCACTGTTTGAAGCCATGCAACCATCCACTGCTTCCTTGAAAGCACTGTAATTTATGTTGCGCGCAAATTAATGCATAACGTAGTAGGTCACTATCATGCACATCCTGTAAGTTGTATCGTGCATCCGTGAAACGCGCAAACACCCGTATTTATAAAAAGTGCGTCTTGTCCTTCATTGAATATGACTAGTTTTTCTTATGCACTACACGGTCATATTGGAAAGAATTTAATCGAAATCTTTCCATAATTTTTTTTATTATGCTGCAGATGATCTTCCATGTACGAAATTACTTTTAGCATCCGCTCCTTGGACAACGATTGTCCTTCGCTACGTTTCACTGGAGACGGGATTTGTTGCTCTCTGTCCGACAAGGATGATGAACTACATGAGTCGACACCTCTTTCAATACCACTTTCACATGTCAAGTACGTATCGTCATCATTGTTCTACTCATATTGTAACGTTCTTTATATTTATTGAAATATTAAATGAATGCCCGAACTGGGAATGCATGGTAGTAGCCATGGGTGAGGTGTAGGCCCTCAGTTACAGGGAAGTTTAGGGGCAGCGTACCAGGCCACCAGTATCTTCAAGCCAAATGTAGGGCTAAGTCATGTGATAGAGGACTTAGGGTCTTTATGTAAGGTCTTTACAAAAGAGGACCATGTAGTAATATTGTGTGGGGTGGGAAACAGTTTGGACATGAATGGGGCATATTACATAGGTGGTGACCGGGACAGGATAGCTTCCCTAACTCATGGCATCAACGTACACTTTGTAGAGCTGTTCCGGCGTCAAGATCGACCACACCTTGACGGAGCTGTGAGGCGAATAAATGTGGAGCTAGAGATGGCTCTGAAAACATCCAACTTTGCTCATGTTTCTCTCGTACCCGTCGGGACTATCAACAGATGGGGTTTCACTAGGCATGGCCTACACCTAAACAGGACTGTGAAGGGAAGATTGGTACAGCTGATTCCTGAAAGTATAGAGGGTGGATCTCGGGCTACACATGATCAGATACCTGTTATTATGGGTAGGAAAAGTAAGTCTTTTTTAGGATAAATCCAGACAACAGTTCCCTTGCCTAAAGAGTATCTCCAGTAGTTTAAAAAATACTGAAACAATCACTCACAACAAGTTTTAACACTCCAAATAACACATATACCAGATGTCACAAAGAAAAACAAACCATTGGAAAGAGTAACATGGTGCATTTAACAGACTTAACAATCCTCCATCAAAACATGCAATCAATAAAAAATAAAATACAACTATTAGAAGTTGAGCTCCAATCTTTGAACTGCACAGTAGTTTGTGTTACTGAGCACTGGTATTGAGAGACAAAAATCCAATTATTATTATGATTGTATAAAAGGGTAAACTCTTACTGCAGAACTGCTTCAAGGGGTGGAGGAGCATGCATTTATATCAGAAAAGGAACACAGTTCAAATCAAGACATGATCTCAGTACAGTAAGTGAAGAAACACTTTGAAACATCAGGTATTGCATTAACAGGGCTTGATATCACCAAGAAATTAATCATTTTGTGTGTGTATAGACTTCCCAGTGGTAGTGTGGACACTTTTTTCAATAAATTAACAGAAGTTTAGATAAAGTCTCAAGTACAGAAGTCAACATAATTCTGTGTGGGGACATTAACATCAACACTAATATCATAAATGAATACAGCAGCACCTTCATCAATATCCTTCAAAGTTTTGGCATGTCCCTATTGGTCAGTAGTGCAACAAGGTTTACTACAATGACTGCATCAATAATTGACCATGTGGCCACAAATGCGGACAGGGAAAAATGTGACGTAGCTGTAAAAGATCTCGGACTATCAAACCATCTCTGTCAAATAAGAACAGTAACATCAGGCATCGAATCATTCCCAAAGTTGCAAGCCTACAAACGACATCTATCAGGTGATGATGATGAGGTCCCATACCCTGAGGAGGATTGGGGACGATGCGGGAGAACCGCACCACTGTACTAGGCAAGGTCCTAGCGGAGGTGGTTTGCCATTGCCTTCCTCCAGCCGTAATGGGGATGAATGATGATGATGAAGACAACACAGCAACGCATAGCCATCTCGAGGCAGAGCAAATCCCTGAACCTGGGACCCTGTGCGTGGGAAGCAAGAACACTACTGCAAGACCACGAGCTACAGACCATCTATCAGAAATCAAAATAAAAAAAATTTCAAAAGAACTAGCAAAACAAATCTGGGATAAATTTTGTAAGGAAATCAATATGAATATGAAATTCTCTAAATTCTCCACATTATTTAAATTGAACTTCGAAACGGCATTTCCAAAAGTATGCATGTCTGTATCATCATCTCACAATACAGATGGATAACAGCAGGTATTAAGAAGTCCTCCCAAAGACTTAAAGACCTCAGTTCCATGAAAAAGATCCGCAATTATCCAGAATTCTTACATTTCTATCATAGATACAAAAAGATCTACAGGAAGGTGTTGATTGCTGCAGAAAGTCATTTAATGTTAAAATAATATATAATGCAGAGAATAAAAGCAAAGCAGTCTGGGGTGTTATAAAAACGAAAACGGGGAGAGGCAAACAAATGCACAATAACATACTGCTAAGGGAGAGGTATAAGGTAATAAATGATCCACATCTCTTAGCAAACGACCATTTTTCGAGTATTGCAGAGAAGCTACAGCAAAAAATCCCCAAAACAACTATAACAACTGTAAATAATGTTGCACCAAATAAAATAATCTACTTCCAACTAAAGAGAATGAAGTCAATCAAACTGTTCAAAAACTAAAAAATAAAAAGTCAGTAGGCGTAGATGAAGTACCAATGTGTGTACTGAAACAATGCATAGGGATTATACAAGGCCCCTTAACAAATATAATAAATGAATCCTTCACATCAGGAACATTTCCAGAGCAGTTAACAGGCAAGAGTTGCACCATTGCTTAAGAAAGGTAATGCAGAAGACATAGCAAATTACCGGCCGATTTCCCTGCTGTCAGCTTTCTCAAAAGTAATAGAGGCAATTATGAAAGACAGATTAATGAATTACCTGAATAAATACAACCTTTTAAGCGAATCACAATTTGGTTTCCGAAGTGGAAAAAATACGGAGTCAGCCATAGTAGAATTCTCAAAAGCTGTACTTGATGCTCTTGACAAAGATGAGTGTGTCACAGGCATATTTTAGGATCTTTCTAAGGTTTTTTATACAGTCGACCACAAGATTCTATTACATAAATTAGAAGGGGTAGCTAATGACTGGCTTCGATCATACCTAGCAGATAGGGTACAAAGAGTAGAGATAACACATACTTCAAATAGACCTAAACATTTAGTAAAACACTTATCAGAACCAAAATACATTAATATAGGGGTTCCACAAGGTAGCATATTAGGACCAATACTATTCCTGATATACATCAATGACTTTCCTAGTAATATTACTTATGGTGAAAAAATTATCTACACTGATGACAGCAATATTATAGTCATTGGGAAAACAAGAGAACTCCTTGCACAGAAAGCAAATGAAACTCTCAAGGAAGTTTATAATTGGGCAATAAGCAATAAAGTGACATTGAAGATAAAAAAACTAATGCCATGAATTTCAGTTCGAAGAGGAAAAATGACAACTTTAAATTAAATGTAGATGGCACCTCTATAGGCAAATAACAAATGCTAAATTTCTAGGAATGAATATTGATTCCTAGTTGAAGTGGTGTGAACACACAAAGGTACCTGCTGTCATCAGCATGTTATGCCCTTAGAATCCCATCATCAGTGTGTAACATGCAGTGTCTTTTAGTTACAGATTATTCCTATGTACGCTCAGTTTTTAGCTACGGCATTCTTTTATGGGGAACAAATGCAATAAATATGAACACAATTTTCAAACTCCAGAAAAGAGCCATTAGAATAATAACCAAAAATATTAGTCGAGCTCATTGTAAAAATCTTTTCAAAACACTTGGGATTTTAACTGCTCCATGTGAATACATTTACCAGTCAGTTGTACAGATCAAAAATAACATTGCTAATTACTGCACAGACAGCTCTGTGCATGACCATGCAACAAGAGACAGACTCAACTTACATTTACCAAGAAAAAAATAAACATAAAACTCAAAACAGCATTTTCTACCAAGGAATAAAACTGTTCAATAAATTACCAAAAGAAATGAAAGAAAGTGCAAAAATACACTTATTTAAAAAGATAGCTAAAAAGTACCTGTTATGCAATACACTTTATACATTGAAGGATTACTTAGATAAAACAGAGTAGGGGTTTGATAAAAATGTTATACAAATAAATAATAATAATAATTATAAAACATTAAACATTCCACATAACACCTTCACAACAAAACAAGGAAAATCAAGGATGCGTGAAAACAAGATACCAATAGAATATGAATGAGCATGGGAAATGTATTAGGTAAAAAAAATTGTGTTGTGCCAATTATTTTGTACACTCATATGTAAACCAGAATAAGCTTATATGGAAGCTGGCAATATAAATACAGACATTTGTAATAACTTGACAAGTATAATAGTTCCTGAAAATTAGCAAAACAAAAATTATACAAAGCTGAAAAGCATAAAAAATATGTAAATAACAGTAGTGTGGTGTCTTCATAATGCAAGACATCGAATTGAAGAAATAATTTATGTCGTCAAAATTGGTGCATATCAGTAGTGTAAATAAAGTAGCTGGTTATGTAGAAATTTTGTAGAATAAATGCTGTAAAATTTTCTTCCGAAATTCTTGCTGGTGAAATAAGCGTGTATATAATTTCGTTTATAATCGCAGCCGTATTCTTGGTGCTAAAACTTACCTTATTGGTATTTCAGTAATTTCTCATTATTGCCATATGAAGAAAATTGAAATTCAGTGCATACCATTCAGGTGTTATACAGCTAAAAAATAGACGTAAAAAATGGACAAATTCAGTGGATCAGTGTCAAAATCGTGTGTAACGTCAGAGTCCAGGAAAGCAAAATCGTATAAAAAAGTAATTTATGAGATGGCAGAATTTGCTACATTGTATTAACGTAGCGCAATAATTGATCCAACTCTGTTGCTGGCTTGCCATAATATTTTTGAGATGCATGTAGATGTGATTAGTTTTGGAAATCGACGTCTTCAAATAAATATGCATGACAGTTTGGTGCTGCTGATATTGAAACCTGGTGATCATATTGTTGACTTATTTGTTGCTGATGACTTGGCGATTAATTTCATGGGATCTGTGCACAGCTGTTAAATCAGATTGGCATTGCGAGTAAAAGGAAGTAAGTTTGACGTCAGTGGGCATGATATGCGTGGAGCAGCGTTGTATTTTGGTTGACGCGGCCCTACATAGCTTGATGCGTGCCGTTGCGAGGCCCGATGGTATTATTGTTGAGAGCGCCGCTGCTGGTTTCAAGGACGCAGGGCACTTACCTGTTGCAGATATCACACTTTGTCTGTCCGTGACCTCCATGCTTTCAATAGGCTGTACTACCCACTGAACTTGACCTTGAATAATGTGTAACCTTTGAGAAATCTAATCTTTATCAGATCTGTTTCCAGTTTGTACAGAATGTCTGTGCGGGGTCGGTATAGCGGAATCTGTGTGTCTGGTTGTATTAAATAAACGGTCAATGGAATATAAAATATTTTCTTCCTCTTGGGTAGTCTGTTGCGAAAATAATTTGGAATTGTTTTTGGCATTATCCTGACGGGCTTTCTCGTTAGATAGGACTGATTGATCGCTGATAATAAACCCCTGTTCACAAAAAATGACATCTGCATATGCACTGGTCCTCTGAATGTGCTTCCTATGATGTTTCTTTCGTGGCTTAGGCTTTTCTGTACTAGTGCTGAAAGTATTACTCTGAGAGGTTTCACAAATTTTATCTGAAATATCAGAAATGTTGCTTGACAGTGTAAGGTCAACTGTGCCAGAAGATAATTTTTTATGAAAGCTGCTGTCCGTTGCAGTTTTCTAATGTAATCAGAGTGAATATGCCGTTCGTTAGAATTAGAAGTGGGCTGTTGAATTAAATTCGGACTGTTGTGACCATCATTCTTAAGGGCTGTGTTATCAAATTGTGCTGGATTATCGTCGATAATAAAATTCTGTTTGCTCAAAATAACATCTGCATCCGCGGTGAAATTCTGAAAGTGATTTCCAAGAAGTTGCTGTGTTTTATTTTCTGTAACAATGGACGTCGTCTTGTAGTAGCTGTTTAATTTTGCGTTCTGACTGTAGGATGTCATGATTATAAGTAGCTGCTTTGAAAGACATAAACGGAATGGTGATATATTGCTTTTGCACAGTATGTTTCACAATTCAGTGTAATGGAAGTCGTTCTGTTCATCAAAAAATTTAACGTTGCGAAGCAGTGTCAATCTAATATTTTGGTATGCGTCACAGAAGGAAACAAACTCTGTTCTGTGTTGAGACAGAATATGACGTCCATGTTTGATTGGTCGCACCATTAATCTGAGGGAAATAAAAGTAATTTGTTTAGGTTTGACTTTCCTCTATGAATCTGTTTTGCAAATCAATCTGTGGGGAATAGTATTTATCAGCACAAAGGTTGAGTTAAGCAAAGTGTTTGCACACGATGCAGTGGAAAGCTGCGGTGTGAACGAAAGGTTTTCATGACAAAGGGCGGCGTTGTATGTACCATTTTTGGGTTGACAGAAAATTTCTTTTCTGTTAGTGTCATCATAATTAATACGGGGCTTGATAACTTCTCTATTAATTGTTGCAGACTGCATGGGTGGCTCAACAGAGCGGTCGCGTGCGTCACTCCATACGGTATTGTCGTCAGTATCAATTAAATGTAATGAAATTTCTGACGCGGGAGATTTGGTAGGCGCAATTGGTTCATCATTGTTTCCCGAGGTTGTCAAACTGTCATGCTGATGGTAGCGTCGGAGGAAGAACGGACAATTTCATGCTGCTTAATAGAGGTCATTGTGGTGTCACCGCCAGACACCACACTTGCTAGGTGGTAGCTTTTAAATCGGCCGCGGTCCGCTAGTATACGACGGACCCGCGTGTCGCCACTGTCAGTAATTGCAGACCGAGCGCCACCACACGGCAGGTCTAGTGAGACGTACTAGCACTCGCCCCAGTTGTACAGCCGACGTTGCTAGCCATGGTTCACTGAGAATTACGCTCTCATTTGCCGAGACGATAGTTAGCATAGCCTTCAGCTACATTTGCTACGACCTAGCAAGGCGCATTACCAGTATAGATATTGAGATTCTATTAATGTATCATCAAGAGCGATGTTCTACAAATGTGGATTAAAGTTAAGTATTCCAGAAGCTACGTACTTTTCTTTATAGCATTCATTACGTATCCTGTTTCAGACCTCACGCCAGCCTGAGTGAGTTTAAGCGCGTGCCTTTCGGCTTCCTCTCATTGTGTCTAGGCTGTCTTGTCTAGACACAACAGTCATGGTTAATTCCTCAGCAAAATTTTGGTCTGTTTTATCGATGAGTTTTTTAATAACACGTGAGGTTTACGACGTGGCAACGTCTGTAAGGGGCTCTACGAAATTATTTTCAGTGGCCTTAATATCTGTGTGTACCCGTTTGAAACGGTTATCAGCCGTTTCTGCGTACGATTTAAGATAGTTACATATGTTGGAAAAGTGTTCATTGAAGCGAATGGTGGTGGCATCTTGTTTTTCTCGTACGCTGTAAAATTGTTCATAATTTTTATGAAAACGTTCATTGAACTGAGAAAACCGTTCACTGAACGGAGTAGTGGGTCATCTTGTTTTTCTCGTGTACTGGCGAACAGTTCATCAGTTTTGTTATTCTGTTTAACCATCATTTATATGAGATTTTGAAGCAACGTTTCCACATTCTTTTGAATTGATGCATCACCTGTGTTATGCTTTGTGATGTGGAGACATCATCTACAACCCACTTGTTGCAATCTGATTAATTTTGTGAAAAGTAGGTAAATCACTGACCTCATTCGGTAAACAATTAAGTTCTGAATTGTGCACGTCAGCCATGTGCAGATCAGCGGCATCCGCAATACTGGAATCTACTGTCTGATTTCTAGTCAAATTAGCGGGTAGAATTATAGTGTCAGTAATTTGTTCATTATTTTGAGAATCGGTATGTACATTGTCTGTGATGCACTGCAAATTAGGCACCTCAGAATTGTCGCTATCTTTGACACTATAATTTCCGGAGACATCCTGTAAATTCCTAGCGGTGAACATTACATCAGTAGGATTTTGAAAATTTTGCATCTCTTGAGTATAATTAATGTCGTCTACCGAGTCTTTGCATCGCTGACTGGTAGCTTTTACATCGTCTCTTATCTGTTTGGCAGTATCAACGTATTTTCTGTTAGAAAAAGCATATTGCACGTGTACCTGTTTAGTTCCTTCATGGTGCCGTTCCTATATTAATTGGTATCCTCCTGGGATTGCTGGAAAATTTTCATGAGAGAACCAGTGTCACTGTTACATTCAATATTGTTATCGTTAACCGGTAAATCGTTCATGTCAGTATCGATAACAGTCGAATTACGCGCCGGATTCATAATAAAACTGCGCAGTATGGTAAATCAAATACAGAGTATAAAGTCAACGACAAATATATTCAATAACCAAATCAAAAATATTTGTACAAGTTAGTAAAATGCGATACGCCAAAAAGATCTAACTACTATTATAGGTACAGAGTGGTTGAGAGAACAGAATATATATATATATATATATATATATATATATATATATATATATATGACTATTTTAATATCAAAGCCAATTCTACAGTGAACGATTGTCAGAGATGTCGCTAAGTGTAATGTTCTTTATATTTATTGAATTACTTAAATGAATGCCCGAACTGAGAATGCTTACAAAACTGGAGTTATCGAGTAGCGTGTTGTAACTGCAAGTCGTGTGCTTACTCTGTGTTATTGTTAGCAAAATTTTATACGAACTGATTGGGCAATGCAACTCCCAATACCAATAAAGAAATACAGTCACTGCAAAATACATTCAGCCGCTTAGGTACTGAGTCCCTTGGCCCTGTTCAAAACTGATAATTTTGGACCCTGTGCACATAGCAAACACATAAAATTCTCTTACCTCTAAAGCAGCAATGGTGGATCGCGTTATAATCTGCTCTGTCATGAAGAATAATAAAATATACTAACTACCGACTCAGTGGTGTGCAATTCTGGCCGTAATACTTTGAAATAAACATGGAATTCTGTTGGCTGATAAATGAAAACATTTAAGAAAAATTCAATCTCTTTAAAAAGACATATGACCTGGACAGGGGGCGGTAGTGATTTGCGTGAATTATTAGCATTGACTTTTTCAATAGTGAAGTTGTATTCGAAATTAAGTTTGGCTTTTAGAAACATCTGCAATTAAAATTACATTCCTCAGAAACATTACCTCCTTTTTACTAAACGAAACCTTTTTTTGCTGACGTGGTCACAAAAATGAGTTTTGGACGTCAAGTATTATCTAACACCACTAAAAAGCATAAAGACAAATCATTAAATCATGTATAACCATCTTAACAATCCATATAAACACTACAAAAGTAAATATCTGTCTATGTTTCAAATTTGTTTACGTACCGGTACATTCTGCGGTTACTCAACATAGAATTCACTGTCAAAAATCATCAGTCAACTCATTTACACCAACGCTCTGGCAAAAGGAAATTCATAAAAACTTAACTTCTTTACCTTAACTGCGAGAAGACTTCTGCTTGCACACTCATATTTCTAAAAGTACATGTACTCGTAAAGCTTTTTTGTAATATCAATCCAGTAATCCTTTCTTGTCACAAATTTACATTTCATCATTTCACTTTACATTCCATTGCAAAATCACTCATCGTTTTTAATTTCCTATTTTACGTGTGGTGTAACACAAAATATTGGTATGAGACAATTCCTATATTATAATCTAACAGTAGGTAGCTTTATCGAGCACACCACAAAAATCTGCCTACTGCATCTTCTTTCGCTCACAGACTGATACACATTCACTGCTGTGCGCCATCACTACAATCTCAGACCATAAGCAGTATCTTTGGCTCTGTGGCCGTGAAAAGTCAGCGATCCGCTTTATATAGCCCATCATAGATATACATCGTTTACAATATAATAGGTTAATTTTAATTTACATTAGTATCATTACAATATTCGGGTGCCACATATAAGTGTACCCCAGTAGACGCCTTTCAATGTTCTTTGTCCGTACAGTCTAGCGTGTACGACACCAAACTTTCCACTGACTCACCTTGCAGAAACGCTAATATTTCACCTGCCACTTCTTTCTCACTTTGCGAAATTCCTTGGTTTCCTTTCTGACGAAATGTCAACTTCGGCAGCTGTTGTCGTAGACATTATGCAATGTTTGCTTTGTTTACAGGTGCCATTGCTCTACTTTGTATCAACACCACTAGCACTGTTGCACTTGTGAGTTACTCGTCGACTAAGCAGTTCAGCTACACTCTCTAGCCTTATGTTGTGCTCACCATTGGATACCTCTAGTCCCACCCCCTGTTGCCATTAGCAAGTAATATTGTGGTTGCATGGTAGACAATATGCGAGGCGTGGCCCTTCGCGACCTCGCAGTCGAGGGGTTCCTTGCAAGCGCTCTCATTCTCAAAGAGTGGATAAATAAAGTCTGGGAATTAGTGCGTCGTGAGCTACACTTTCTTTCATTCCCATCTCCACCTCTCTGTTAGTTACGTGGTTCTTACTCTCGCAATGATTCCTCCCAGACAGTAAGTGATATGTGTACCGAGTTTGAGTGAAATCGGCCCTGTGGTTTAGGAGGAGACGTGGAACATAAATACATACATACAAAGATACCTACATCCATCTTTTTCATATTTACGGTTTGGATGGCGTCACTTCTAGCTTCTTTGCGTGGTAGATCTGAAATGCTCATCATTTTCATATTAAAATCTGTATTACACTTCATGCAAATTTGAATTTGTACTGCGTTACTGGATATCAGTGTAACAGCGCGGGCATGCAAATTATGTCCCTTTGCGATGAGGGCGGGAGAGAGAGAATGTGCAAGAGGAGCACCGAAAAATAACAGAGAAAGACTGAAATGCTATGACGCTAACTGGGAGTAGCATGCATGCAGCAAATAACAGACCATTTTGCGCTTTTCGAAACGCACATCGAATTACGAGTGAGGCAACGCTTGAGTAACGGAAGTCGCCTCTCAGCAGCGGGGGACAAGACCGCTAGCTGCGCTGAGCTGCCCCTATGACTCCACAGGCCACGCCGGCTGCGCAAAAGCTTGCCAAATTGCGTCGCCGTGCCCCGCATAGCCTTCCAACCGTCGCGCCGGCGTTAAATGCCGAGATCGTAAATGGCGCAGAACAGCAATCAGAGCGTTTCGCGAGTTTCGTGTGCTGTACGCCACGCTCTGTTGGCCGTCGTCGTGGGGGCGTGTGTCTGCTGCACCCACTCTGTGTATTTCTGTGGCTGGTTGGGAAAGGGGCGTGTTGTGAAAACCATCTGGAGACAAGTCTACTGAATCCTTCCTCGGGCATGGATGTGTGTGAAGTCCTTAGGTTGGTTAGGTTTAAGTAGTTCTAAGTCTAGGGGACTGATGACCACAGATGTTAAGTCCCATAGTGCTTAGAGCCATTTGAACCATTTTGAACAAGTCTAGTGCCCGGGTGTACACTTACTAAAAAAAGAAAAAAAATCACAGCACCAAGTTAAAGTTGTGCGACATAAACGTAAGTTGGTAGGCGTGTTTCTACAGCTGAAAGATGACGTCTGTTCAAATTTTGCGCATCGCGCCACTATGAGGATGCAAATTGGGTTTGGTTCAAACACACGCTGTAATGTCGTGAGCGTTAGTTCAAATGTTCAAACGTGTATGAAATCTTATGGGACTTAACTGCTAAGGTCATCAGTCCCTAAGCTTACACACTACTTAACCTAACTTATCCTAAGGACAAACACACACCCATGCCCGAGGGAGGACTCGAACCTCCGCCGGGACCAGCTGCACAGTGTGAGCGTTAGTTACCTTTGAGCTAGGACGTTGTGTGTTGATGTTAGTCAAGAATGCCTTTAAGGCGACAAAGACACCATTTTCAATATCTCACTGAGTTTGAACGAGGTCGTGTAATAAGAGTACGAACAGCAGGATGTTCCTTCTGCGATACTACACAATGACTTGGTAGAAAAGTAGCCTCTGTACTTGACTGCTGGCAGCAATGGTCACGAGAATTCACGGTTGTAATGCGCACTGAAATGACTCTGAGCACTATGGGACTTAACATCTGAGGTCATCAGTCCCCTAGCCTTAGAACTATTTAAACCTAAGGGCATCACACACATCCAAGCCCGAGGCAGGATTCGACCCGAGACCGCAGCAGCAGCGCAGTTCCGGACTGAAGCGCCTAGAACCGCTCGGTCACAAGGGCCGTCCCGCAAGGCGACCGGGCACCGGACGGCCACGTGGACGTACCGAGAGGGAAGACCATTGTGTTCAGCGTATGACTCGGGCGCATCGTACTTAATTTGCAGCAGCAATCTGAGGAGCAGTTGGCACCACAGTGTCACAACATATCACCACGGTGTCACAACAAATCGGTTACTTCAAGGACAGCTGGGAACCAGACTCCCTGTAGCGCCCACTGACACCAAACCACCGTTATTTGTGACTTCAATGGTGTCAAGCCAGAGCTCATTGCAAGGCAGGATGGAGTCTGTTGTGTTTTCTGATGAAAGTTGGCTCCTCATCGTTGCCAGTGACGTCCGTGTGTTGGTTAGGAGGCCAGTTGAGGGCCTGCAACGAACATGTCCGCGTGGTAGACACACTGGACCTACGTCTAGAGTTATGGTCCGGGGTGCGATTTCGTATGAAAGCAGAAGCACTCTCGTGGCTATCCCACGCACCCTAACTGCAAATTTGTACGTGAATCTGGTGATTCGACCTGTTGCACTGCCATTCGTGAACAGCGTCCCAAGGGGTGTTTTCCAATAGGATAACGCTGGCTCACATTCCGCAATTGCAACTCAACATCCTCTACAGAGTGTCGGCATGTTTCCTTGGCATGCTCGATCACCAGATCTGTCTCCAATTGAGCACGTATGGGACATCATTGGGCGACAACTCCAGCGCCATCCACAAACAGCATTAACCGTTCCTGTATTGATCGAACAAGCGCAACAGGCATGGAACTCCATCCCACAAACTGACATCTGGCACTTGTACAACACATTGCATCCACGTTTATATCTTTGCATTTGATATTCTGGCTGTTAAATTGGTTAATACTGTGATTTTGAAAATCTTTTCGGGTTTGCTGCCGGATCCTAAAATCAACTTGACTCGATATTTCGGCGATCCAACTGTTCGCCATCTTCAGGATCTCGCATCAAAACTGAACGTTCTTCGGTTCGGCATGGATTGCGATATATCGCTGCCAGCAATGTTTCACCAAGGGCGGCGCCACCTCCCTGTTTTGAAAGGTAGAAACCGTGATGGGCGGCGCATGCGCCGTGTACTGAACGGTGGCCTATATAGGACGTTGAATTGCAATCTTGCGTCAGTTCTCAGCGGGACTCATCAGCAGAAGCAGCATTCCTAAAGATGGCGAACAGTTGGATCGCCGAAATATCGAGTCAAGTTGATTTTAGGATCCGGCAGCAAACCCGAAAAGATTTTCAAGACTTATTACGCCGGGAAAGCTTACGTAATCACATGGTTAATACTGTATTAGCATTTCACATTTTCAGTGGATTAACTCGAGCTTACATTAACCATCATGCAATGTTAGTAACTTTAATATGTTACCTAGACAAATGTATTCCCGAATTTTCATTAATCAGCATTAATTATCTTTTGGTATTGCGATTTTTTCCATGAGCGTATTTTTCAAGTAATATCGGTGCTTAGATCTTAGATTTCTAACGAGCACATGGATCTCATTTCAAAACCGCTAGTGTAAAGTTAATCCTGTGGTGCTTTCAGCACATATAATGTTTGTTGGATTCATTTTTCTCCCCAGTTGTGTTTATTTATTTTCTTTAACTTTGTTGCTTTGTGATACGGGCCTCACCCGCTGTGTATCAGGCAGCCATGTGGTCGTAACTACTGTAACAATGAGTAGGCATTGTCAAGTATTGGTTTCAAATTACGACTATAATCGAGCGAATGGTGTGAAATATTTAAAGATTCGTACGTGTGGAATTATTTGCTCTTACGTGTTTTTGTCTGTTGGTCGTTGTTCCGTACTCCCAAGTGCGCATAACTGCGCGGAGACAGGATCATCTGCTTCCTAAGTTAGTTAAGGATAGCATTTGCGTATGATGCTTGTGAATTATTGTTGTTAACCCAAAAACGATCCAACGTGGAGAGAACACTAGTGCCACTGACTTCCAATCAGCCACATGGTGTTGGCTGCCCAGCGAATGAATAATGGATGTTGTTTTGTAATTTCGTAATAGGTTTTGCGTTTGTTGCGTGTGAAGTTTTCCTATTGATCCAACATCGGTCCAATATGGTAAGTACGTATTGCTGCCATTGACTTCATCCACGAGGTTTGGCTTCACGTAATTGCAGATTGACCGATCTTTCAGAACTTCATGGTAAGCTGAACATATGATCGAGCAAAGGATTTAATATATGTAGGGTGATTCATGAAGATATGTAAATATTTTAATATGTTATTCTACAAGTAAAACTAAAAACAAAATGTTCATATAAACATAGGTCTGCGAATGTTAAGTTGCGCAGTTACGGCTAGTAAAAGATTTTGCCTGAAATTAAGCAACGTTCTAAATATGAAACCATCGCAAAACTATACGAGGTTAAAGTAAAGCACGATTTCCATTTATTTTCTTGTTATTGGTCTGGTGAAGCTAATAAAATACGTCCCAGACATGTATCTGCAGTAGTTTTCCAGAACATCCAGAGGAGGGAAGATTATTACATTAAGAATGCAGAAACGTTTATGCCATTGTTGGCAAGCGTTAGTGATTTGTCTGCAGAGCCCCATGTTGATTGTGTGCTAACCGGTATGCTCCGAAACACTTGTGCCTGCAATAGCATTGTACTCTGCTATTGGATCTGAACAGATAGCCGCACATTCTGCTTTGCAGAGCGGGCAAGCCTCCGACCTCCATGTTCTGCAATGAGGCTTGGGCTTCGACCACCTTGTCACGGTCCTTCAACCACTTACCATTGATGCTGCTGACAGTAGCAACGAGCAGTCGATTAGATTTGTCGTTTCAGAGATGCTCATTCACAGGCGCTGGCGCATAAAAATTTTCTCTTTGTGAGAGTCGGTATTCCCATTTGCGGCCCACATTGTTGCCAGAATGATTCCCCGTTCACCTCTGCCTCATCTGTATAGGATGTTAAAAAATATTTCATATTTTGAGAGGACCAAAGAAAGGAAAAAAGTCCATTAAACATGGACTCTAAGAGGCGTACCTTAGGAGCTATGTTACGAGACAACCTAGCGTCGCATTATTATCAGCAGCACGAGTGAAGTGCGGGGATGAGTGATCCTATGGAGCACAGGGGCGCTAATGCAAAATCATGCAGATAGTAATCATTTATTGGCGAGAGTTTTAGAATCCATCCTTCTTCTTCTTGGCGCTGCCTAGCAGCGACTGCGATGAGTCAGTGCTGCTTG
This sequence comes from Schistocerca cancellata, assembly GCF_023864275.1. Taxonomy (NCBI): domain Eukaryota; kingdom Metazoa; phylum Arthropoda; class Insecta; order Orthoptera; family Acrididae; genus Schistocerca; species Schistocerca cancellata. Next base: position 150,983,965 of record NC_064628.1, read on the forward strand.
AAAGCTCGAGGTGGCATGCCAGTGCCCGCCGAGAAACTTGCTGAGCGCAGGTCCTGGCGTTGTCTGTGGTCTGTGCTGCTGCCTGCAGGAGGGTGCGGCGGTCGGGCGTCCCGGGACCCCCTGTGGAATTGTATTTCTGTAGGAGCCTCAACGCTCTCGATGAATGGAGCTGCGCTTAGCCTCGTTTCTAGAATACTGGGTGTCGCTATTGACCATTGCCGAGAAGGCGTGAAGGCGGGAGACCCAACAGCAACATGGACAGCACTAATGGCAGTCCCAGCATACAGCTGATAAGGCAGTACTTCTACCGCCGCAGCAGCGGCGACGCAGACCCCCAGCGCCCAAGCTGAACAGCCTGCAGATGGGCAGATCGGTTTTTCATCTACTGAACATCGGCCTGGATTCTATTCTCAGTCAGTCACCGTTGTGACGTTTAGGACTACGACTTACAGATCAGATGTCCCCTCCACGGCCGGTCGGCTGAGGACTTGTAGCACTGGACTCCAAGTTGGTGGCAGCTTGTAGACACTTGTTGATTCTCCAAAGCATCCTCCAGTTTCATAAAGCTTGTCTTTCATCGGTAGCCGTGATGCGGATGGAATGGTCTCACTCTGAGAATGAACTTGAGGAGCGCGGAAGTTTGTTAGCAGGTGATGACATGATCCTCTGACACCGGTGACAGAATGTGCTCTCGTTTTCTGAGCTTGTTAGCGCTCTCAGCAGCTCTAGTGTTTAATTTCAGGGTTTCAAAGTGTTCGTTCATGAAAAGTTTGCATCCTGAAAGCTTTCTCATTACATATCTAGGTGAAGTTACAACATTTAGCCTAGTTACCGTAGAGGGTTCTGTCTGCTACGCACTGTTGTCAAAGTGCTGAATCAATCGTTCTTGGCTTCCTTCTCGCATAGTCTGATGGAACGATTTACCAGCCTGTTTGTACTTTGGGCTTTTCGTGATGAAATTTGGTTACAACATTGTTGCTTAGCAGGCAGACGTCTCTGTCGGTTTCTCAAAATTTTGTTCCTCTGCTTACTTACTATCCCACTGTGCAACAGCTACGAACACTTACTCATTTACACTAATGTGAAACACATCTCTTCAGCTGCAAGTTATTTCCCATTAAGAAGGACCTACAGAATTTAGTAAACAAATGAGGGCACATTCCTCTGTTATTGTCCATGAAAGTCGCATAAGCTAAACATCTGCTAGTTTTATTACTACGTATAAACCGTGTTCACAGCTGTGGTTAAGTGCAACTCATACATTAGTTTGAATGGAACAAGTTTGTGTTGTAATAAGCTACGAAATGATTTCACATTGCAGTTCCATCTTTGCACAACCAACAGAACGGCAGCCTGTTATTCCACACGCGAAATGGTAGACATGACCTTCTGTTATGGAATGGCAAGTGGAAGCAACCGTGGAGGCCGTGTACTCGTATTTTATGCTGAAAAACATCCAGAACGCAGAGTACCATCTGCACAGTTATTCAGTTGTGTTTTTCCAGCGACTAGCAGACTCCGGTTCCGTAGCTCCAACGACTGAGGATCGTGGCAGACCTCGTACCATTCGCACTTCTCTTGTTGAGAGGCGAGTGCTGCAACGAGCGATAGAAATTCTGGAACTAGTGTGCATAGAATTTTACCAACTCTCAGAATTAGCCATCCTCTAGCCTGGGCGATCTTGCATGAACAGTTGCTACACCCATATCAAGTACAGTGTGTCCTAGCCCTTCAGCCCCAAGATGAGTTTGCCAGAATAGAGTTTTGCCAATGGTTGTTGAAAAGATGTGGTCAAGACCCATATTTCACCACAAGGATACTGTTCACATAAGAGGCTGGAGTCACCCTTGATGGGCTCGTTAATTTTCGTAGCGTACATGCGTGGGCTGATTCAAATCTACAAGCAGTTGAGGAAACAAAGTATCAGTGCTGGTTTTCAGTTAATGAACAGGCAGGAATTATTGGATACAGGTGACTAGGACTTAACATATTACCAAATAGGTTGACTGGTGTAAGGTATCGTCATGTCCTATCAAATATTTGCCTGTCCTACTAGAACAGGTACCGTTCCAACGTCGGCTGGAGATGAGGTTCATGCATGATGGAGCAACAGTCCATTTAGTCCGGAATGTCCCAGAACACTTCACACAGATGTTTAATGATTATGGATTGATCGGGTAGGTCCAGTACGTTGGCTAGTTCGTCTTCCTGATCTTAATTCTTTGGATTTTTGGTTGTAGGGGCGTTTGAAATCTCGCATGTATGCAAGCCCATTACTGATGTACAAACACTTCCTGAACGAGCAATCAGTGCCTGCCAACGCATCCGTGGCCAACATGGAGTTTCTCAGAGACTGTATGGTTCTCTAAGTTGTAGGGCAGAAGGGCAGTGTACGTAATAGCAAGCAGACTACATAAGAAGCTCTGCTGTTTCTTAATTGCACAGTAATGTTTTCTCGTTTGTTCATTGACTTGTTTACTGCATTTTGTAGATCGTTCGTGATAGAAAGACCTTGCAGTAGGAGGGATGTGTTTCACGGTAGCGAAGATCACGAAGCACTCATAGTTGTTAGGGTATGCATTTTAGAGCCCATGTTATATGTTTTTCTTGTTTTGGACCGTACTACCATCTCTCAAAATATGAAATACTGTTTTTAACACCCTGTATGCTCTGCTTATCACGTCACGTGGCCGCACCACCAATGGTTCCGTCTCGCGGTAGGCAGTGGTCATAATGCATTGGCTCGTAAGTATGTACTCCGGAAGTCAACTTACAATGTAAGGTTGAGGGAACTTCTAGCATCACTGTGATTTCTCTGATTTTCCATTTAAATATTACCTGAGGGACGAAATGCGCTAGAATTCAATAATGAGGTCTCAGTTCTTTGATTTTCCTCTCATGTTCATTTCATAAGGTGTACTTGGGAGAAATAACATGTTGCTTGAATTTTATTGGTATAACCATTCTAGAAATTTTAATAGTAATTACTTCCATGACGCACACTGTCTCTCACGTACGTGTACCATAGGATTTTGATGTACTTTTTGTAAAGCTCTCGCGCTTGCTAAAGGATCCCGGGACGAATCACGTCGTTCTTCTGTGGCTATTTTTTACCTTCTCTTCTAACTCTTACGATTTACCTCTACATTGTCAAACATTTGTGACGGTGACACAGGACTACAAATTTGTATGTGCTTATTGTTATTAAAATTTCAGTTTCACTTCATCCACATGTCGTTTCAGACTTTGGTCAATCTGTGGAAAAGCAACGGCAAGTACTGTGAAATGTAAAGTCACAATATGATCAAATAATAAAGTAATCGTGATAGCTACGCAGTACTCCTAATATGGAACCACTGACTTAAGAGAGTTGTCCGGGGAAAGACGCTACAGATCTTATAAAGGTGGGAAACAGGTAGATTTTAACGCTATTGACACTCCATCCGTATCTCTACTGCCTAAATGATGTGCTGCAATTCACGAGACCTGACCCGCTACATTATAGTCTTTGAAAAGTGATTTCAGAGTGGTCTTGATGACTAAATCGTATCAGGCGATAGGTTACGGCTGCTATTCTGTTATTTTCTTTGCTGTATCATGATGAGCCATGAAACGTGAACACAACAGAGCTCGTCTGAGATTAAAATAAAATCGTTAATCCTATCCCGTTCATTTAACATCAACGTAATCAGGACTGCCAGCTTTTTTGCCTCGCCAAGCTGCTGGTTACAACGGGATGGTTCAAAATTTGCTTCAGGCTGTTCGAAATAAAAAGTAGAAAATGCGGCAGTAGAAAATTTATTTACTACACTGTGTTTACTGTCATAGAAATCGTGTCTCACAAAAAAGTGCGTACTCAGGCTCATGAAATGTATAGACGTCGGTGGTGGTTATGAGGAGAATTAAATACAGGTATGTTATAAACACACAAATTTAATGTGAAAATCTGATTCCTCATAAACACTGAAAGGTGTGATTTATTTCGTTCTCGTTTCATATTATTATAATATTTAATCCTACGATGGTATCTATATTCTTTTTGATCTAGAAAAGTAATGTCCTGTTGGCCCTTAATTTTCTGCACCCCACACTGATACCTGATGGGAGCAAGGTGTTTCTAATTTATTTTCTTAAACACTGCAGTCCCTCTCCAATAGTCATAATGGAGTCGTTTTCCCGCCTAGAAACTTCACCTTGAAAGCATGGATTGTTCTTTTGAATGCCTTCCTGGAGCCGAAGAAGCCCCTTTATTTATTCTCCGTAGTAGCAATATCTACATTTGAAACCTTGCCTCTCCTGCATATTTCGTCACGCAAAGAGGTCCCCTCTGCCTAAACTCTGACGACGCATCACGAACCATTCTGCTGCAACGGCGCTACTTGCCGGAAGTAGTTCACGCGGCAATTTTGCGCGGCTTCATTGAACAGAATGGCAGAATGACACTTTCCGTTCCCATAATGTCGCGTTTCCATTTCTAACTGGGAGATGCTGACTTCGGTAATGGAGTTGTGTTCCTGTCGTCGATGCGCAAATATGTGTTTCTAGTAGACACAGATTGAGACTAAGTCGCGATGTATGTATACTACTGGCCATTAAAATTGCTACACCAAGAAGAAATGCAGATGATAAACCAGTATTCATTGGACAAATATATTATTCTAGAACTGACATGTGATTACATTTTGATGCAATTTGGGTGCATAGATCCTGAGAAATCAGTACCCATAACAACCACCTCTGGCCGTAATGACGGCCACGATACGCCTGGGCATTGAGTCAAACAGAGCTTGGATGGCGTGTACAGTTACAGCTGCCCATGCAGCTTCAACACGATACCACATTTCATCAAGAGTTGTGACTGGCGTATTGTGACGAGCCAGTTGCTCGGCCACCATTGACCAGACGTTTTCAATTGGTGAGAGATCTGGAGAATGTGCTGGCCAGGGTAGCAGTCGAACATTTTCTGTATCCGGAAATGCCCGTACAGGAACTGCAACATGCGGTCGTGCATTATCCTGCTGAAATGTAGGGTTTCTCAAGGATCGAATGAAGGGTAGACCCACGGGTCGTAACACATCTGAAATGTAACGTCCACTGTTCAAAGTGCCGTCAATGCGATCAAGAGGTGACCGAGACGTGTGACCAATGGCACCCCATACCACGACGCCAGGTGATACACCAGTATGGCGATGACGAATACACGCTTCCAATCTGCGTTCACCGCGACGTCGCCAAACACGGATGCGACCATCATGATGCTGTAAACAGAACCTGGATTCATCCAAAAAGTGACGTTTTGCCATTCGTGCACCCAGGTTCGTATTTGAGTACACCATCGCAGCCGCTCCTGTCTGTGATGCAGTGTCAAGGGTAACAGCAACCATAGTCTCCGAGCTGATAGTCCATGCTGCTGCAAACGTCGTCGAACTGTTCGTGCAGATGGTTGTTGTCTTGCAAACGTCCCCATCTGTTGACTCAGGGATCGAGACGTGGCTGCACGATCCGTTATAGCCATGCGGATAAGATGCCTGTCATCTTGACTGCTAGTGATACGAGGCCGTTGGGATCCAGCACGGCGTTCCGTATTATCCTCCTGAATCCACCGATTCCATATTCTGCTAACAGTCATTGGATCCCGACCAACGCGAGCAGCAATGTCGCGATACGATAAACCGCAATCGCGGTAGGCTACAATCCGATCTTTATCAAAGTCGGAAACGTGATGGTACGCATTTCTCCTCCTTACACGAGGCATCACAACAACGTTTCACCAGGCAACGCCGGTGAACTGCTGTTTGTGTATGAGAAATCGGTTGGAAACTTTCCTCCTGTCAGCACGTTGTAGGTGTCGCCACCGGCGCCAACCTTGTGTGAATGCTCTGAAAAGCTAATCATTTGCATATCACAGCATCTTCTTCCTGTCGGTTAAATTTCGCGCCTGTAGCACGTCATCTTCGTGGTGTAGCAATTTTAATGGCCAGTAGTGTAGTAAGTGAGGAATTCAGTACACTTGAATGCATCAGCGCTTTCTTGTTCTATCTAGTATTACCCCAATTTTCTTTTCATTTGCGTGTGAAATTAAGTGAATGTTGAGCTGTGTTGGACTTAGCACACGATCTTTTGTCCGTTAGTTAGGTCTCATGCACCTGATAACCAGGTTAAGTAAATTAATTCGCTTTACGTGCATTTGTTTCGCGCTCAGCGAATTTTGTATGGTTCAAATGGCTTTGAGCACTATGGGACTTAACAGCTGAGGTCATCGGTCCCCTAGAACTTAGATCTACTGAAACCTAACTAACCTAAGGACATCACACACATCCATGCCCGAGGCAGGATTCGAACCTGCGACCGTAGCGGTCGCGCGGTTCCAGACTGAAGCGCCTAGAACCGCTCGGCCACACTGGCCGGTCCTGTTTTATAATCGATTCAATAATTCGCGAGAGAAGTGAATATTTTAGAACCGTCAATTTTGTGAGACGTGATCTTGTTGTATTGTTGTTCGCAATAGGACCCAGTGGATAGTGGTTGGCTTTAGTACTCTGAATGGAACAGTAATATTTGTGGCTGAGGAACCCATCATTTTTGCTGTAAGTAAGGTACATATCGTGTGATGAATGCTGCAGTGATTCACGTAGCATGCGGAAGGGATTCGCCTTTGCTATTTTTCCTTCCCCGCAGTGAATTATTTCGCGGTTTACCTATCCTCATGGCGGCTTCCCCATTTCTTTGCTATTTTTCCTTCCCTGTAGTGAATTATTTCCCGGTTTACTTATACTCAGGGTGGCTGCATGTTAACCCTCTCTCATTTTTTGTAACCTCTAACGTAATTTTCTCGTAGCAACGATCAGGCTCCGTCATTCTCTCCTTTTTTCCATGATTCCTTATTGAAGGACTTGACTGCTGAAAAAAGAGTTCATACAAATGCAATGTTAAACTGTGGTAGGCTAATTACGTCCCGTTTGTAATCAATAGTGAGATATTTTGTAGTAAGCTAATGTTGGAAATTCAATCTGTCAATGACGTGTAACCTCAACAAAACCGTAGATGAAACGGATGGAATTGCAAAGAACCTGTCTTGGCCTCCATAGGGAGAATAAACAAAATTAATAAAAATAGCAAAATAGCATTTAGTTTTCGTACGATCTCGCGCTTTCATTGTGCAGCTGCTTGCCAAATTAAACCTTGAAATCAGGGCTTCACATTTCAAGACCCTTTCTGATCACTGCACGTACGAAAGACTAGCTGAATATCGTTCCTTCTAGTAACGAAAGCACCGTGGCTCATTGCTAGATACGAAATAAAATTCCACTTGAAGTGGTGAAAGAGGATGCTTGCGTTTGGAAGATTATGATTATACATTTGCTCCTAGAGATCATTCATTAACGCAGTCTTCCTTATCCGTCTCCTTAATATGGACCTTTATGATGAAAAGTTATTGCCAAAGAATCATAAAATCATAACCTTCCCACTTGCTTTAATGAATTACGAATTCTAGTAAAATCCTATTTCACGCACCAAGGCACCTGTTTTAATATGCTCTATGACTTGTATTTTATCTTCCCAAGTGATAGTGATATAGAGAGTGTTAGGGGTAAAAATGCAGATATTTTTATTGATGGCTCAGGACAGTGTACTGAACAACACTGCGTCAGTATTAATCGATTTGCAGAAAAATAAATATAGTTATTAGAAGCAGTCTGTTTTTAGGTTGGTTATTACCTCGAAGTACAGGTAGCAAGAGCAAGCCGTTAATCGTTATTTCTCCTGGACGGCAGATCAGACGTTGAAGCCTGGACGCGTGGATGAAAAACGGTTCGTCTATACCCACAGGCGTAGTCCACTTATGGTGCAGTTACAACTTTGCTGAAAACACCAGATAGTAAATTATGTGACGTGTTTGCGGGAAGATAGACAACTGACACACTGAAATGGGTACACATTAAGGTACCAACGATCACAAAATCTTGCACTTGTACCTCTAACACTGTGTATACAGGGTGTTACAAAAAGGTACCATCAGCCTTCGAGGGGTTGTAGAGTAGGTCTTAAGGAACAAACTGAAGATAAGAATATGTGTCCAGAAACGTCATTCAACGACGCTACATAGTGTCGGAATCATAGGCGCCAGCCTCTTACAATAGGCCACCCCTCTGGCAGCAAACATGATCTTGTACGCTGACGGACCGCAGGCGGAACGTTTCGCAATGTTGTTTGTTGTTCACTGATCACGACTGATTGCCACGATCGCAAGTGGAGAAGATGGAGCTAGCTGCTACGTAGGCAGGCCTTGTCTCCTGTAAATTTAGACGCTCCGTTGCCTCTGTGGATGATGGTTTCGGAACACGGGTTTCCATCCACAGTTTACTTTTTCCCTGAAACCCTCTAAAACCGCCAATGTATTTCGATACACAGAATGTAACAGGAAGATACCGACAGCGTTGAAATTACAGGGGCCAATTTCTACATACGCAGCATCTATCGCCGTCTACTCCGCTACAGTTTGCGACAGTCAGTTGTGTTCAGTGAATATCGTTAGGTTTCTCGAGAACTCGGTGCTTTTATTTCATTTCAACGAAAGGAAATATGAATGCAAAGAAAAGAGTGGAAGAGTGGGACACAAGAGTAACCACAGTACGAGACAACAGAAAACAAACTTCAAGGACTCAACATTATTATTTATTCTACTGTTACAAGAAGTTGATTAAAATTAGAGAAGGTGTTCAAAATGTCTGCCTCCAGCACTGCGGCATGTGTGACGTCTGTGTACTATTGGCTGACGCACAAGCTCATAGATATTGGTCATGGTGTCAACATCTTCACACGCTGCTTGTATCCTTGCATCTAAGTTTTCCGTGGGGTTGCACACACCACATTCTACAGATGAGGCCACAAGAAAAAGTCCATTGGGGTGAGCTCAGGTGACTGAAGAGGCCAAATTACAGAGCCACCTCGACCAATCCACCTATCTCCAAACATCTGTCCGATCTGGGATCTGAGAGGTAGAGTGATGTCAGTCGGTGCCCCACCGTGCTAGAACAACATATCTCGACGGACTGAAAATGATACCTCCTCCAGTAATTCCGGCAGCACTTCTCGAAAGAACGTTGCTTGAGTATCGCCTGTGAGTCGGGAAGGAAGCGTAGAGGCCAATCAAGTAATCGTGAACCATGCCAGCCCATAAAGTGATGGTAAACTTCTCTTGATGACCTCGTTCGTGGTTTGCGTGGAGTTGTCTTTCGCCAAAAGCCACAGTTGTGAGCACTGAACGCACCCCCACAGTTGAAGAACGTCCCGTCCGTGAACAAAACACACGCAGCGTAATACGGCTGCGTAGCACAACGCTGGAAAAACCAATGCCCGAGCTCCACATGCAGATTAAAATCATGGGTCGTCACCGGCTCTGTCTTCTGAAATTGGAATCTGGGTGCGTCTGCGTCGAATCTCATTAATACGTCCACTTCAAATCGTAGCGTGCGTACGCTTTGCACGCAACCTCCGCCATTTTGAGGTGCTTTGAAACCACCTGTTTTACCCTGATGCTGATAAATAGCCGCAAACATAGAATGTTGGGGCTGACGCCTATTTGGAATATCTTTGGTTCTAGACGCATAAAGCTGCGAGCCCATTTTCTCTCGCTTCACCATAAACGAAATGCATATCGCGCTGCTCGGACCAAGTGAAGTTCTCCATGATGCGGCACAACAGCGCGACACGAACTAAAAGTGAGCGCTGTGTTTCTACTGCGGATGTTTGTTTTTACCCTTTGCCAGTACAGCTATTGGCGATCTCTACTGTTGTGCCAGACGTGGAAACGATCGGCACCATCTGCTGTCTATTACTCCATTCACCGAAACAAGAGACGTACTGTAAACACGGCAAGGCGCGTGACCACAGCGCTTCCGTCGAGGGATGTACAAGCCTGGGGCGTCAGAAATTAAAAAATGAAAGTCGTGTTTTTTATAATTTGGCACCTGAACATGAAAAAGTGATCCAAGAACTACCTTCCGACACCTTTATTTACATTACATTAAAATTTATTGTCACTCAAAAAGAGAAATATTTAAGCTTTCAGGAAAAGTTGTTTTTTCGCGTTACTCTATATTTATCACGCCATATCTCCTAAACTGTGTGTCGCACAGCAAAATAATTTTAGAATTGCCTTCAGTGCTATATGTTGATGACGTCTGCAAATTTTCTGCCCAATAGAGTCAGTAATAGTGAAGCAATGTATTAAAATCTCATGTCTAATGTAGAACTTTTACCAAATCATCATCCGAAATATAGTAAGCGACAAACTTTTTCCCTTTAAATTCTTTTGTGGGGGTATAAGCGAGAAAAGTTTCAGAAAGGTATGAATTTAATTTTGTAGTTTGTTCGAATGTGATGGGTGCAACCGTTTGTCCTTTATGAACGATACATTGAGCGGTTCGCAGGTGCGGCGCTCAGTCAGTGTGGCCGCCTCAGTTGCTGGTGTGAGCTCGTTAGTCGGTGTTGTACAGCGACGATTTCAGCATATCTTATGTTCATCTTTAAAGACGCTTGAAAGACTAATTGTTGATTATTAGAGTAAAATATGTGTTTGTAGTTACGCTGAGCATTCACTGTTTATGTGCGCATCCAATAGCATCACATGGTTTCTTATTTTATATATTCACTTATTTCATTAGCATCACATACGGCTGTCCTTATTATGTCATCCACGGATTCAGCGAGCGAGGTCGACGTGTCAGTTTTGAGTCCACCAAAGAAGCGAGCAAAAAAGAAATCATTAAGTTCTGAGAAGCACATGGTGCTTAATGTGTATAAAACCAAACTTTTACTTCCAGAGCAGTCGATGAGTGATATTGTTTCGAAAACAGCTGCAGCTACAGGTGTTGGACGTTCTTCAGTGTATCGTGTGATAAGTGAGTACAAGGCCACACACTCTTTGAAGTCTACCAAGAAAGAAAAATTACGACAAACTTTCTGAAAATGTTGATGACTTCGATAGAAATGCGATACGAACGAAAGTACACGAATTTTTTTTTCGTAACGAATTGCCATCAATTGACAAAGTGGTTACAGTCGTGAACGAAGATGCAGATCTGGCCAATTTTCGGAGAACTACATTTTATAAGTTATTGAGAGAAATGAATTTCATATTATGTCCGGCGTGCGCGCGATAGCATGCTAATAGACAGGGATGACATCTTCTTATGGAGGCGGCGTTATCTTCGAACCATTAAACGGTTGAGAGATGAAGGTAGACCCATTTACTATTTGGACGAGACGTGGGTGAACGAAGGACATACCCGAAGTTACGTCTGGGTAGATGACACTATAAAATCCTCAAAACGAGCGTTTCTGTCCGGGTTATCCACCGGAAGCAAGGGCCCATCAGGTAAAGGGAAACGTCTGATTATCGCACAAATTGGCAGCAAAGCACGGTTCGTTGAAGGATGTTTGTGGACTTTCGAATCCAAGAAAAGTGGAGATTATCATGAGGAGATGTGCGCCGAAACCTTCGAGAAGTGGTTTCAAGATGTTCTTCCTCCGCTTCAGGAAAATGCAGTTATTGTTCTTGATAACGCGCCGTACCATTCTCGGAGAAAACAAAAAGTTCCCAATGCGAATTCCAATATGCACCAAATATCAGAGTGGCTAAAATCTAAAAACATCGATTTCGAAGACGGTATGTTGAAGAAAGAACTTTTAGATACAGTTAAAAATCACAGAACAGCGCACAGCGAATACGCAATAGATGAAATTGCGAATAATGCAGGGAAAACAGTTCTCATAATTCCTCCGTACCACTGTGAATTAAACACCATCGAGTTAGTGTGGGCCAAAATCAAAGGCTATGTTGCAGTGAAAAACAAAACATACAAAATGCCGGAAGTTAAAGTACTGCTAGAAGAAGCAGTAAGAACAGTGACTGCAGAGGATTCGAACAAGTGCGTCCTCCATGTCGTAGAAAAAGTGGAAACTCAAATGTGGAAATTAGACTGCATTATAGAGGAGAGAGAGGAGCGGTTTGTTATAAATCTCAATGGAAACAGTTCAAGTTCGACAGAGTGAACCTTGTTTCGTCCTTTCTCATTATTATTACTGGTATTGTTATTAAAATTAACAATTAATTGTGTTTTTAATGGAGCGTTTTGTTAGCAACCTGAATGAAAATAAATCTGCTTCGACAGAATGAACTAACATTATTTTAACATTATTGTTAAATTTATTTCGTACATTGTTGCCCAGGTTTCTCACGGTCCGCTGTGACAGCTCGGCAGCCAGCCGAACGCCGCCAGCTGCAAAGCATGCGCCAAGGATTTTCCACACCCCTACGTATCACGTGAACACCGAATGCTTTCTCTGGAAACGAGCGTAGTCGCTCACGTGACACTGTTTATGTTTCGTCCCAGCTCTCGGTGAATAGACTTTAGAATGCTGTCAGGTCTACTGCGACACATTCCGTCCATGGTCAATCAGCATACAAGGTCACATTTGCTGCCGAAGGGTTGGCATAACGACAGGCGCCAACGCCTATATCCTCAACAATAAGTAGCGTCGTAGGATGATGTTTCCTGCCACGGGTTCCTATTATCAATTTGTTCCTCAAGATACCCTTTACAACCCTCGAAGTTTATCGTATCGTTTTGTGACACTCTGTACATTACATATGTCTATGTGAGCAGTATGACACCGTTTTCGCGTGGATACGTTAGTACGTTTCTTTATTTTCTTCTTTAATTTTTGGTATGCTCTACAAAGTTGGCTTAACGTTACCGAATTGATTAAATTACACATAAATGTGTGAACCTGCAGCCCATCACACAAAACAAAATTGTTGCTGTATTATTACAAGTTGATTTTGTGAGCTTACTTGTCACTGCAGACTTTCAATACTCCTACTTCTTGACTCGACAGGTAATTTATCAACTTATAACCTCTCACCTGTGCTCTTGACTAACGTCCTTAACATGCAGCAAATGCCTAATTTAAATATTTTACGAAGATATTATTATGCACTCTAAGACAAAAAGACGCACTATGAATGAATTGTCCGAATGGGACAGAAATTGATAGATGTGACGTACACATACAAACAAACAAATGATTACAACTTCAGAAAAATTGGCAAGAGAAAGTGCTTCACAAACTGTGCAAGTCAATAACGCGGTGATCCACGTCTGACCACTTTGCAGGCAATTATTCGGGTTGGCTTCGATGGATAGAGTTGCTGGATGTCTTCCAGAGGGATATCGTGCCAATTTCCGTCCAATTGGCGCGCTAGATCGTCAAAATCGCGAGCTAATTGGAGGGCCCTGCCTGTAATGCTCCAGAATTTCTCGACTGGGGATAGATCCGGCGACCTTGCTGTCCAGGGTAGGGTTTGCAGTGTGCAGGCGGGTCAATATCTTGCTGAAATGTAACTCCAGGATAGCTTGCCATGAAGGGCAACAGAACAAACAGGGCGTCGAATATTGTCGATGTGCCCCTGTGCTATATGGGTGTCACGGATAACAGCCAAAGGGGTACTGCTACGAAGAGAAATAGCATCCCAAACCATCACTCCTGATTGTCGGGCCATATGGCAGACGATAGTCAGGTTGGCGTCCCAGCACTGCCTGGGGCGTCTCCAGACTGGTCATCGGGCCTCATATCGAAGCGGGACTTGTCACTGAAGACAGTTCTACTCCACTCAAACAGATTCCAGGCTGAATACGTGTCTGGAGACGCCCTAGAGAGCGGTTGGATACCAAACTGGCTGTCGCTCGAAAATACAGCCCGACAACCAGGAGTGATGGGTTGTGGTGTTATTTCTCTTCGTAGCAGGTCCTCTTTGGTTGTGATCTGTGGTGTCCATACAGCACAGCGGTACGTCGACTGTATTCTACGCCCCGTTTTGTTGCCGTTCATGGCAAGCTATTGTAGAGTTACTTTTCAGCAAGACAATGCTCGCCTGTCTTCATGCTTGTTAAACCCTAACTTGGCCAAGCAGGCCGCCAGATCTATCCCCAGCTGAGAAAGTCTGAACTAGTACGGACAGGGGCCGCCAACCATTTCGGGAATTAGACGATCTAACGCACCAGATGGAAAAAAAGGGGCACGATATCCCTCAGAAGAACATACAACAACTTTATCAATCAATGCCAAGCCGATATTTGCTTGCATAAGGGCCTGAGGTGGATCAACGCGTTATTAGCTTGCTCAGTTTGTGAAGCTCTTTCTTTGGAGAAAATCATCGAATTATTCTGCATTTGTAATCATTTGTTTGTCTGAGCATGTACATCAGAACTATCGATTTCTGTCCCATTCGGACAATTTCTTCTTTGTAAGTCGTTTTTTTGGTCTTAAGAGTGTAAGAGACTGTGCGCCGTTCTGGCAAAAACAATTAGCTAGATGACTCAATAACAAAAGTTTCGTTGACACCATACGAGTGTAGCGGCCGAGCTTTAGTTTCCCTTCGCTGTGTAATGCAGTGCATTGTAGAGTTGTGTCATGTGCGCAAATTTGTAACTATGGTTATGGCGCAACTGTCAGCCGCGAGGGGCGCTGATATCGATTGTGAATTATTTCGTGCTGCCAGAGAGTTTTATGACTTTTGTATGTGTTCTTGTGTAACTCTTTATCTTAGTGACAAGAAACGGTGTAGTTCAGACAAATTTTATATGTACGAAGATTACATATCATCAAACCAAGAACTTGCTATTTCTTTATAGGGAATTTAACTCTTTAGGCGAACGCAATAAAGAGAGAGTTCGCATCTGCAATAATGTCATTTCGCGCACTGACAGCTTAGACGACGAATCGCTTGACAAAATGTGCTAATCCTGTATGTGTACAATAATGCCATACTCCACTGTTTAATAGTGATCTTCATATCCAAATATTTTTGGAAACCACACACACACACACACACCTTCAGAGAATTTTATCTCTCTACATGCATAAGCCAGCAACTTAACTATATTTGGCATTAATTTCTGTATGCTCAACGACAATTTAACGTATTATGAGTCTTCTGTATCGTTAAGTCCGTGAATGTCATCTGAAATATTATTATCTCTTCAGGTTACATGATAACGCTCTCTAATACGTAAATTCATTTGCATAATTAACAATGTTTCTCAGCTAATAAATTTCTATGCACGGAACCGGTAATGGCATGAAAAATGCAAATCAAAATTGTCAGTTTTCGATATAGTATAAAGTAGGAGCTGCGATTTTCAGAGATTCTAACTGCTCCAACTGCTATAAAGAACATCTTTTACTCCTCTGTGTGAGAAACATAGTCCATTTTGTGCGTTGTATTAACAGCCGATCCATACTGACTTTAATTCTGTGCTGCTGCATTCTCGTGGTAGTGTTATGATCATTTTTTTTCTACGAGTGATGCAGCACTTAAAGACGTTGCAGAATTAGGTGAGTTTCGTTTACGTAAAAATATAATTATGTACTATGTACCATAGGCATATAATAACTCCATAGAGCCTCAACCGACGGTAATTTGTATCTGTTTACCAAATTCAGTCAGCCGTGTTATCCATTTCCAAGCTCATCAGCATGATGATTAAGAACCCATAAAGCACGTAATGTTGTTCTTAGATAGCGTACTTCGAGCCTCTCGCGCAGGTAATGAAAAGGCACAACGAACTTACATTTTGTTTCATTACAATGAGTTCTGTACGGGGACAAGTAAAATATTTCACCTTTTTTTTTTTACTTCCATAAACTTGAATAATGTTTTCTTTCCTATTAGGCTTGACATGCGAACAGTTAGTTTTCTTATCAGGAATACAAATCTGCAAGGAATTCATCTACACGCTAAATATACACCATTCAGAAACTGATTAGTGTGTTCGTTTATTACTTTAGTCGGCTGATTGTCAACGAATGATACTTTCAGATCTCACCAGCGTCAGTGATCTTGGCTCCTAAAGCTGTTCCGTATAGCACATCGACACTTAGGTCAAAGGATTCGTCTTCAGTTCTCTAAATTACTTTAAAGTGATTGCTCTATCTGGAACTCAGCTCGAGTGATGACAGACAGTC
Source organism: Schistocerca cancellata (assembly GCF_023864275.1). Lineage (NCBI taxonomy): Eukaryota > Metazoa > Arthropoda > Insecta > Orthoptera > Acrididae > Schistocerca > Schistocerca cancellata. Next base: position 150,999,997 of record NC_064628.1, read on the forward strand.
ACAGTCTACTTGCTTCGTAACACTATCCTGTAGACTACATGCCATCAGAAAGCGCGATAAATATTTCGATTCGGCTCTACAATTGTTTGTTATTTATGTGAATATTTTTCTGTCTTAGCGCGTTTAGTATATCTAATCACCAATGTAACAACAAAAGCTTTCATGGCATGATACGTTTGTTTGTTTCGTACTGTCTTCCTATACCTCATCACAAAGATGTCATGACAATCTGAGGGTGTATTCTACCCTAAACACATTAAATGAAGTCATTGGTTTATAAGCTGATGGCTTTTTATTTAGTAACCAGTACAACAATTGTACATTACTCCTACTGATTCACGCGGAGGACAATGTGATGGTAGCTGTGATGCCGTACTTTCCGGTGTACTGTCTGTTAAGTCGTACATTTTTTTGTATAGCGCATTCGTTCGTTAGGTCAGTCGGCCGATTGTCGACGGAATGTATTTTCAGACCTTAGCAGCATCAGTGACTTTGGCTTCTAATGCACTCTCGGCGTTGTATGGAAATATCAAACGCCTTTTAGAAAAAAGTGTAAACATACTTTGATTACAATCCGTTCCTATAAACCGCATTACATGCAGTCATCACGTTTAGATAGAACTGTGACGCCAGTGAAATTTCCTTTCATTATTATTTATATCAAGAGTGTTCTTCATTAGTTTATTCTTATCAATTACATTAGGTGCATTATTGAAATATACGTATGTTTGTGATGAATGCAACTTGCAAAAGTAGTGGAGCTTGGGAAATAAAATACGTTATGCACGTTATAGATGATACAGGATAGACAACGATGAGTGAAAAAATTACGACTACCGTCCACCGCGACACAATGGAGCCTGTTGGATTTGTGGCGACACGACGAGGTAAGGTACGTATATATGCGGAGCAAAGATGAATGGGGAATCATTCTAGCGACGATATGGATCGCAAATAGGAAAATCCATGGCGCCTGGGAATAAACTTCTCGGAAACGGCGAAGTTGGTGATGCCGTCCACACGCTTCTGTCGTGAGTACCTATGGAAAACCAAGCGAGGTGGCGCAGTGGTTAGCACACTGGGCTCGCATTCGGGAGGACTACGGTTCAATGCCGCATCCGGCCATCCTGATTTAGGTTTTCCGTCATTTCCCCAAATGGCTCCAGGCAAATGCCGGGATGGTTCCTTTGAAAGGGCACGGCCGACTTCCTTCCCATTCCTTCCCTAATCCGATGAGACCGATGACCTCGCAGTCTGGTCTCTTCCCCCAAACAACCCCAATCCCCAACCTATGGAAAGAGGTTGAAGGGAAGGATTGTATCCATATGAGACTAGATACACAAGGAAACTTAATTCTTAAAACTATGTGAGGCTCCCCAGTTGCCAGTAAAAATGTGTATTCATGTAAACACAAACGTATAATAATGCTGCCTTATGTAGAAACGAAACAGTGGTTTCAGAAAGTGTGCATTTGCCCTTTATTATGTTTTATCTCCGTATCTATCGAAGTTAAATGATAATAAGCATTATGTTAACAGCTGCTTTAATATTTCTCCTCCTGTTTGGTTTCTTAGTGATGATCGAAATGTAAATCTTTGCCATCGTCCGTTCCCTTTAATCTTCACAGGTACAATCTTTTTTCTTCTTAACGAACAATCTAGTTATTCTTAATGCTGACACTTAAGGCTGCTCCTGTAGATGTATTAAATCGACACTGTCAGAAGACTTTTGAACCACATTCGAAATTATTACGTAATTTCTAGGTGTAAACAAATGTAAACGAATTGGGGTGGCACCCATTGCAATAAAGGCTTTTCCGCTGCGGCAAGACTTTCTCATGATTCAGTCACCAACTTTCTTCTCAAAGTGTGAAAATATTTTCTTGGCGTCCACCTGTATGGAGATAAATGGTCATCGTAATAAAATAAGAGAAGTCAGAGTTCGCACGGAAATATCTAAGTGTTTCCAGATTACTCTGCAGTGGAGTGTGCGCTGATATTAAACTTCCTGGCAGATTAAAACTGTGTGCCGGACCGAGACTCGAACTCGGGACCTTTGCCTTTCGCGGGCAAATGCTCTACCACCTGAGCTACCCAAGCACGACTCACGCTCCGTCCTCACAGCTTTACTTCTGCCAGTACCTCGTCTCCTACCTTCCAAACTTTATTGAAGCTCCTTCGCAGGAGAGCTTCTGTAAAGGAGACGAGGTACTGGCAGAAGTAAAGCTGTGAGGACGGGGTAGGGTAGTGCTTGGGTAGCTCAGATGGTAGAGCACTTGCCCGCGAAAGGCAAAGGTCCCGAGTTCGAGTCTCGGTCCGGCACACAGTTTTAATCTGCCAGGAAGTTTAATATCAGCGCACACTCCGCTGCAGAGTGGAAACACTTAGATATTTCCGTGCGAACTCTGACTTCTCTTATTTTATTACGATGACCATTTATCTCCATACAGGTGGACGTCAAGAAAATATTTTCACACTTTGAGGAGAATGTTGGTGTTTGAATCATGAGAAAGTCTTGCCGCAGCGGAAAAGCCTTTGTTGCAATGGCTACCACCACAATTCGTGTATCATATCCATGGCACTCTCTCCCTTATTTCGCTGTAGTAAAAGCGAGCTGTCCTTCTTTGAACTTTCTCAATGTCCTCCGTCAATCCTATATTAAGCGGATCCCACACCACACAGCAGTACTCCTGAGGAGGGTGGACAGGCACAGTATAAGCAGTCTTTTTAGTAGACCTGCTACATATTCTCAATGTTCTGGCAGTAACTCGCAGCCTTGGGTTTGCTTTTCCCAGAACATTATTTATATGATCCTTCCAATTTAAGTTATTCGTCATTGTAATCATAAGCATTTAGTTAAGTTTGCAGCCTTTAGACGGGTGTGATTTTTCGTGTAACACAGATGTGACTTCTGCAGTGTTGGAATGTGCCGACACTCTCATTCGAGGTGGTCGACGGATGACAATCACATACTTTGCCGTTCAAATGTACATCTCTGTTGGCATTCGCGAGGAGCTCATATGACTTCATTGGATTTTACTTTATCAGCCACTCTAAAGTCTTTATGTCGCACTTCCGACTTCCATCTGTTTGGTCCAGTGAAGGACGCTCTCTATGGGAAGCAGTACGTTGATGATGGTGAGATTATTGATGCAGCAACATGTTGGCTCCGACGTCGACCAGTAGAGTGGTATATTGTTGGCATACAGGTCCTCCCAGTACGGTGGCGTAAGGCCGTCGCATTGAACGGGGATTATGTTGACAAATAGGAGTTTGTAGCCGAACGAGAGGGAATAATATGGTGTACTGCAATCTTGAGCAAAACCAACCTACTTTCAGAAAAAGCTGTGTTACACTACTTATTGACCACCCCTCGTAGTTCTGCTAGCCCACAAATGTGCGAGACTAGTTCAAGCTTTGAACTATGGCTCCTACTTGCCTTTTCTCAATTGACTTGGCTGCTTCTCTAAAGTGTAAGGCGCCTGTACATACGTATTCATCGTTAGGCTGTATTTGAAATCAGGATATTCTCTCCTCTTGTGATACTGTAACGTAGTTAGGATGCCAGTGAGAATGGACATTATAATAAAACAAATGGAGGAGCAAACCTTTGGTGAACATAATGTTATTTGATTTACCAATTTGGAAAGTTTTGTGTGTAGTTTCAGAATAACGTCTGCGTGCTACTGGATACACAGTAGAGTGGTATATTGTTGGCATACAGGCCCTCCCAGTACGGTGGCGTAAGGCCGTCGCATTGAACGGGGATTATGTTGACAAATAGGAGTTTGTAGCCGAACGAGAGGGAATAATATGGTGTACTGCAATCTTGAGCAAAACCAGGCCTACAAGAGGAGAAGTATCTCTATAAAATGAAATAGGCCAAATCAGCTGTCAGTACGTTAACATACGATTATTACAAAAGTATTGTAAGGTGTCAGGCAAATCCAACACCTTCCATGAAAACCCTGACATGATAAGCAAATCCAGTAATATGTCACATAGCTCCGAATAAGTCGTGACATTAAATTAACCAAAGTAATACGAGTAACGAGTGAGCAAATGGAATATCACAGACTAACACAAGAATGCCTAGATGCATGTCATACCGCCCCACAGTGAGACAGACGCAGTTCCGAGGGGAGAAACGAGAAGCCGAGAGCAGAACCGTGTTAAGCTAGAAGGCCCTACGATAAGGGACGGACACCCACGTCGCCAGCTAACCGACAGGACCACCCCCAGCCCACGTTAAAAGTTAGAGCCCTCCAGAAGAACAGTATAGATCTTACGATAACACTAAAAGGGCCACACCAGCCGCAAGTTTTAGCGTGAGACTTTTTCGCGTCTCTGTTACGTTGCAAACGTTAAAAACATTGCCCCACCAAGAAAAGTATAACGTTTCTCATTAGATAGACAGAATTTTTGTAGGCGGAGCTTAAGGTTAACATTGAGACCCTGATTGGTCAGATGGAAACACAGCCAGATAGTTTTTTTTAAACCAACTTCGGTAAATTGTAGTAAGGAGAAGTTAGGAGAGAGTTGCTTCCGAGACGGCGAGATGCATGGAGCTGCGCCGGCCGCCGCCCCCTGACGAACACCGACAAGGTAATGAACGCACGCGATGCCGCATTTTTGAGCGCATAAGGCTTCACTCAGAACTGCAGAAGTCTCATCTGTTACATCCCCTTTATACGTAATACTAGTGTCGATCGACAATTGAAGCTCATGGTATTCACATTTGCTACGTAAGTTAAAATCTGAAATGCGATGATTTTTCTGTTATATAATTATTGAGAAGCCACATCAGCCACTGTAATTTACGACAAGTTAGATAAGTAATTAAACATAATTGAGGGTCACTGTAGACCATTTTGATAGTTTTCTCTTTTGTGAAACTTAATTTAAACCTAGATTATAGATGTGATATGGCATAGGTCATCCTTCGGTCCATTGTAGAATTTGGAAACTCATTCAGTGAATATTCGTTCACATTTTTGTTGAACGCAGTTGGTTTTCATCATCCTGTATTAAAACATTTCCTTTTATCAATAGTGCAATTTATAAACAATGTTTTGTGAGTAGAATAAAATTTCCAATGGTAAACTTAACTGCTTTTTCGACGTTATTTTACCAGCTAACTAAAAATAGGAAAGCCTTGAACCCCTTCCACTAAATTTAGTTAGTATTAAGATTCTTTTACACGGAGTGCAGTGGAGCTGACGCTGAAATCATGAAGTATTTGGTTATATCATCGCTAGTCTCACTGAACTCTTCTGAACTCTGCATGTTATGTGTGGTCTGGCGTCTCCTTACCAGCAACAGGTCCCAGGTTCAAACTAGTCAATTCCCTAAAAACCACGCTCAGAGCGTCGTTGTGCGAAAGTGGTAGGGAGACACGACTTAGAACAAACAGAAACCATGCAGAATGTTAGAGTATGATTTTGATATTGTATAGTCTGCATGTTGACCACCTAACATAATTTAAAAATTTCAATATGTGTAATGTAGTGTAGCTTTCATTACAGTCAACGTCATCCTGTGAGTCTGTAACTTATTCCACCTATTTACTTTCAAAGGAAAAATTTCCATGGTGTGGAATTTATGACGTTATCGTAGCGTTGGAAAGTCGTCAGTGCTAACAGGACATAATGCTTAACGGTGCAGCCCACTGGCGAGTTGAAAGTGAAGCAGCTCCCTCCGCGTCTCGCTAGCCGCTTCCCATAAAGCATAGTCCACGCCGACGCCTGGGTTGCCTGCTTACCTGTAGAGTGGGTGTGCAGCCTCTGAGTTAACGGATGAGATGCTGACACCTCGCAATAAACAATGAAATTACGTCCGAGGCTCTCCTCCGTTCCTTTCGCGTTTTGCCGTTATTTATTAGGCGAACAGTGAAGTTTCAGCAGCTTAAGTGGCTACCTCGTCATTATAAGTCTTTCGTCTTTGTGGATCTGCTGAAGCAATGAGCGGTACGTATTCGATCATGATTTGTTCACTCTTTTACATTGTCTGTCGACGACGTAAGTAGCTTATCATAGGAGCAATATTCATTTTTCATTTGAGTAAGTATTAGTAGTTGACGTTTGTTAGAGAGAACAGAGCAAATTACAGTAATCGAAACTTGAAATTTCTCTTACTACTTCCTGTCTTCATACTCTGCGAAGCCGCTACTTCGGCCATATTTATTAATACCCTGCAACCCAATAATACAGAGTTATACAGTTGAAAATGCAGGAGAGAGTTCGAGAGAAAGCATTTGGAAAGACACAATAAATTTCTTGCGTTTGACTCTAGTCATTGGACAAACAGTTACATCGTAGGTAGAGAGCCGCCAGCAGAACATGGGCTACTAGTTACCTCCTCCCGGAAACTCTTGTGTATTCAACGTAAATCATTGTTAGAGCATTGCGGAGAGAGAGGAAGTATTCTCGTGACTGCTGGCGCACGATTTACCGGTCTGGAGTTGTAAGCTGCAACTTCTCGTCCTCTAATAGACACAATCTTCTGACAAATACTTACAGTAGCTGTTTATGAAATAGATACCTGTTATAGTGCGCGTCATTTACGACGGCGGTCGAGTTTAGCTTCGTTCTGCGCATCTGACGTCACAAAACACAGCCAATGAACAGAGAACGACGTTGCCAGAGCTCGACTGTAGTGCAGAGCACGGACGAGGGCCTTCAGTTTTAGAAACGTTCAGTCATAAATATAGTAATAGAGCAAAAGCAATATCTTGATAGCAGACTTTCTTTTATACAGAGTTTGGAAAAAGCATTCTTTATACCAATTGCTTCATACTCTATTAATTAATTAAACCAAACTAGCAATAAGCCTCCTAATTCAGGCGATAGCAAGGAAAGGTGTTTGTATCATTCTCACGAACAGCTTTCTCGCAATAAAGAACAGCGGTAATTGTTTATTTCCTATTGTACTTTGACGAAACGTGAATAATTCATAGTCATACCAACAGTGTTTGTCGTTATTTTGCGTGATATTTTAGAGTCCTCCAGGAGCACTGTTGAACAACGAGCTGCATTAGCGTAAGGTTCTGAGTTCAAACCTTGTTCGGTGCTTAATATTTTCTTTATTTAAAAACAATATCGAAATGTCTTACTTCATGAATTTTTATTCGTTTGAATGTAATTTTGTGAAATTTCTAGTGCTTTGTCTCTTCATTATAATCATAAGTTTTCGGTTTTTCTAATTTCGTCCTCCAATATTTCTTTTCACAGCAATTAAAAACAATGAAAAGGCACACATACAATATTCATGTTATCTGTTTTGTTTGTATATCTTCTCTTCAGCAGTCGCTGTTTTACTATTCATATTGAGATATATTATTTTGCGACAACGTTAAAAGTATTATTTAGAGCAGAATTTCGGCTTGTACGTTGCCGAGCTACTTGATTGTCTGACGCAATTATTTGCTTCGCTGCTTTGGCAACATCATATTAAATGTTTTCGTCGACTAATCTATGTTTCGGCAAGTATTTGCTGTCCGTTGTGACAAACACAAATTATTTGCGAACTGCGCCTCACTGACAATGTATTTTAGTTTCTATGTTTTATTACGTCCACAATTCTGTTTTGTGTACTTCACAAACTTTGTTTTAATCAGAACGTTTTAGAAAAAAGCGAAATGACTCCGGTATAAATAAAAGTTTTATTACAGTCGCTAAAGATGGAATATTTCCCATTTATAAACACTGTTTATGTTATAACGGGTGTTCATTTTAAATGGGCACATTGAAATCTCTTGAAAACGACACACAGAGCCAAAAGAAATCCTAATGAAAATTAGTTCCTCTCGGAAGGGGACATCCAATTATAACAAATTTGACCACAAATTCGTCAGATTTGGTATCATTGGATGTCTCCCTCGGAGACAAACAAATTTTAGTTATAAATTCGTTTGATCCGATGTGTAGATTTTCGGATATTTCAATGTCTCCAATTAAAATGAACACTCTGTATAGTTTGAACCATGAACGACTGCGGTCGATTTAAGGCTCGTTCTACGCACCTGACGTCACGCATCCGCTGACAGTCAATGAGTGTTCAGTAGTATTCTGAGCGGTCTGCTGTGAATGTCTTGGCGAGTACGAGTGTTAAATGTGATTTTAGTTATTATTTGGTGAATTTTTATCGCATTTGTTGCCAGTTGTCATGGCTGATGATGGTGGTAAATGACACTCTCCATAAACAGGCGAGGGACATAATTTACAGGGTACATGCTTTTTTCAAGCGCGAAGCAGAAAACGGTGGACCTATCACGGACGTCGCCAGATCTCAGGAGCGCACTGCAGAAGCGACAGGCGTTAGCTTGAGAAACGTTCAGCGAATTGCCAATGAAGGAAAATTATCTACGGAGACCTGTGGAAGTCCACTTTTCAGATCGCCAGGGAAATATCGCACTCGTGAGAGTACTGTAACCAATTTAGATAATTTCGACAAAGATATTCTAAGACGAGAAGTTCTCAACATGTACAACAGGCGAATGTTCTACTGAAAAAAAAAAATCACTGTGAAAATGCGTGAAAGCATAAATTTTAAAGGTAGCATGACTTCAATGAATAGAATACTTGAAAACATTGGATTCAAATATTTACATACAGATGACGGAAGAAAGTTTTTAATGGAACGTAGCGATATCGCTGCTTCAAGGGCACAGTTCTTAAAACGTATTATTGAAGTAAGAAAATCCGAGAATAAGAATATTTTTTTTCTTTGTCGAAACATGGGTAAACCAAAATCACACGAGGAAAGCGTGTTGGAAAATGAGTGATGGTTCGGGTGGGTTTAAAGTATCAGTTAGTAAAGGTGGACGAATGATTGTGCTTCACGCTGGTTGTGCCTCCGGGTTCATTCCAGAAAGCAAACTAGTGTTCCGAGAAAAAAGAGCAATTCAGGGGATTATCATTCCGAAATGAACTAAGAGACATTTAAATTGTGGTTTAGGAATCAGTTTCTCCCTTACTTGCCTGCAAACTCGGTGATTGTAATGGACAATGCGAGTTATCAGTCCGTTGTTGTTGACAAGACACCCACAACAAGTACAAAAAAAGCCGATATCATGTTCTGGCTTGCAAGTAAAAATATACGACATACTGCCAACCAAACTCGTACTGAAATGTTGAATCTTTTAGCGCTCCATAAGCCTAGCACACAAGTTTATGAAATCAATTGTATTGCACAGGAACATGGACACATAGTTTTGCGTTCGCCACCGTATCATTGTCAATACAATCCGATACAGTTAATCTGGGCACAAGTGAAAGGGTATGTCGCAGAACGAAACGTGACATTTAAAATTGCCGATACAGAAAGGCTTTTGCACGAAGCTCTTGACAGAATTACTCCTTCAGCATGGGCTAAATGTGTTCGGCATGCACAAAGGCCACAGGAGGAGGACATGGACAGGGAAATTGTAATTGACAATCTGTTTGAAGCCATTGTCATCACTCTAAGACCTGATGATTCGGACTGCGACACTGACTACAGCGATGCAGATGACAATCGCAGCGAATGATAACAATGAAAGGTAAGGCACATACACAATAATACTCATGTTCTCTTTCTTGTTTTTGTTCCACAGTCGCAGTTTTACCAATGGTATTGAAATATATTCCTCTTCTGCAACTGCAATAAGCGCCTTATTTAGACCAGACGCGTTTTTCTCTTTTGAAGCATCTTCAGTGGACGGTATTTTGTCTCCTCCATTGCCAAGTCACCTTTCGTAGTTTTGTGTTGCGGTAACACAGTATTCAACGCTTCTGTCGGCTGATCAGTGTTTTAGCAAATAAATTATATTTGACATAGCTCAGAGCACTTCACTGATACACGGTATATTCAAGTAAGTCCACAGTTTTGTTTAATGTATTTTGTCTACTTCCTTTTGGTTGATTGAAGTGCTTTAAAATAAAGCCAAACGCGCCCGGTGTAAACAAAACTTTTATTACAGTGGCTAAAGTCGGAATAGTTCTCATTATTACTTACGACACCTATCTGGTACTTAAATTAAATGGGATATTGTTATACAGTAAATTTTATATGAAATTTAGGTATCTTGTCCACATTTCATTCTCTACATTGTGGCAACTAAAATCGACCATACGGAAAGTATACGCTATGGACTTTTACCTCTGCAAACTCTTCAAAATTTCGTGCAATGGTTTATTACATTTAATGCTGCACAATAATGCGTTGAATATCGAAACAAAATTAAGTCATTTATGGGCGGGAGGTATCAGTCAAGAAGATGTGTAAAAATCAAATTTTTGGGCCAAATAGTTTTTGTGAAATCGAATGATATGTGTGTAAAAGCAGTCGGAACACGATGTGTCTGCACAGGCGAGCAGCGCAGTGATGACAAAATCCGGCACAGCGCGGAATGCGGTGAGCACATCTCTGTAGCAGCGAAAGGGTTAATGCGGCTGTGGTGGCTTTACTTCATAAACTGCGCGCTCCCCCCTAAACGTAAGTTTGCGAACTATACTATACTATGGCGCTGCTTCTCTTGGCACATGCGTCGTTTGCAACTGGCAACACAGCAATCTCCCGCGTCTGGGCAGGCATGCGCGAGCCGCCAAGATAAAAGAATTGAACTATAGTTGAGTGCCACAGCGCCTTAACGACTTGGCAGTCCCTTATGCTTGAAGAATCAGTTATTTAAAAAAAATGTAAAAGAGGAGAGAGAAAGAGAGAGAGAGAGAGAGAGAGAGAGAGAGAAAATGCTACTGGTACAGTGTCACTGTCCAAAAAGAGACAATGGCAAATTATTTGTGTCCCAATTAAAATTGTTTGTTAGCTCCTGCAATAGGCATGATCCATTCTACAAGAAAATGTACAGAAAATAAGTATCAAAAACACAGATAACAAGTTTGCGCACGCTTTTTCTGACGTTACACACTAATTGTTGTGGTGTCACCGCCAGACCCCACACTTGCTAGGTGGTAGCCTTTAAATCGGCCGCGGTCCGTTAGTATAAGTCGGACCCGCGTGTCACCACTATCAGTGATTCCAGACCGAGCGCGGCCACACGGCAGGTCTAGAGAGACTTCCTAGCACTCGCCCCAGTGGTACAACCGACTTTGTTAACGATGGTTCACTGACAAATTACGCTCTCATTTGCCGAGACGATAGTTAGCATAGCCTTCAGCTACGTCATTTGCTTCGACCTAGCAAGGCGCCATTACCAGTTACTATTGATACTGTAAAACATGTACCGTCAAGAGCGACGTTCACCATTTATGGATTAAAGTTAAGTATTCTACCAGCTATGTCAGTTTTTTCTAAGTCTAATTTCCTTGTCCTGTTCCAGACCTCACGCAAGCCTGCATGAGCTAAAACGCGTGCCTTTCGGCTTCCTCTAGTAGTACCGGGTTGGCTCTCTTGCCAACCCACAACATTTGGCGACGAGGCCACACCGCGTTCGTAACTATACTGCCCTGATTTACTTGTGTAATGGCTTCGCCACAATCTCCAGATGTACTGTCCGAATTTTATCGCTTACAGAATCAGCAGATGCAGGCCTTACTGGATGCCCTTGGACAGCTCGTCCAGGGTTAACGTGCAATGCAAAATGATGCGGCAGCCGCCGCACCACCACTAACACAGCCACAAAACGCAGTTGCACCAACTTTTCGTCCTTTTGATGCGGCACTGGAAAGCTGGACGGAGTGGTCACGCCAATTTGGATTCCATCTCGCCGCCTACAGAATTCAAGGTAACGAGCGGCAGCCTTTTCTCCTTTCCTCCGTCGAGGTACAAACGTACCGTGTGATAGTCAAATTATTTCCCCAATGCGACGTCACAACTCTGTCCTACAATGAAATTTTGTCTGCATTAGACGCATATTTCAAAGAATCAGTCAATATAGTTGCGAAAAGGTATACCTTCTTTCGTACAAAACGTACGGCCGGTCAGACTAATCGGGAGTGGGTTGCAACCTTGCAAGGCCTTACTAGGGAATGTGCTTTTGAGTGTCAATGTGGACTCCCTTATTCAGATACTATGGTACGTGATGCAATTGCACAGAACGTTTCTGATGTTTGTATAAGGGAACAGATTTTGAAACTAGTCAATCCCTCCCTTCGACAAGTGATGGACATATTGGATCGGCAGGACACACTTGACTTTGCTCAGGAATCATTTGAAACTTCGCCACCCGTGTGTCAGGTTAACCGGCCCGCCGGGCGAGCTGCACGGAACAGTAAACAGTCCTCGTGCTCGGCCGCGCCAAAGCCGCCTAGCTCTCAGCCACGTGTACCACGCCGGCAAGCAAATGCAGTGCTAAAATCATGCCGGCGGTGTGCTACTAGACTTTCGCGTGAGAATTGCCCGTCACGCCAAGCTATTTGCTTTTACTGTAGTAAAAAAGGACATGTTCAAAGTGTTTGCCAGAAAAAGCTCAAATCGGAAGCTCAAAACCATTCCAGGCCCTTTGCTTCGCGCCGGAATCGGAATCGAACCAAGGATACTCAGGCTCACGATACTTCACCCATGGAAATTCATATAGTTCATGCCACTCCGCCCAGTGCCACTCTCTCTAACAGTGACTGTGTTTGTCCCACAAATAGTGTGCGTCGACATCGCAGGAACTCCCGTCACGTCGCAAGTGATTTTGTACCAGTGTCAGTTCACGTTGCACGAGACAGTCGCTCTTGTTGTCAGCAGGACAATAAACTTTTTGTGGACTTGGACATTAACGGCAAAGTGATACCATTCCAGCTCGATACCGGGGCTGCAGTTTCACTCATCAATCAAGACACTTATGAACTGATGGGCACACCTCCGTTGCGTGCCGCAAATGTTAAGCTAACTAGTTATTCCAGTCAGCATATCCCTGTGTTAGGACAGTGCAGCCTTCTTGCCACATACAAGGGACAAACAAAACTTGTGTCATTTTACGTCCTTCGTTCTTCTTCTGCAGTGAACTTGTTTGGTTTCGATTTATTTCAGTTGTTTAACTTGTCTATAGTAAGTCAGGTCCTATCAGTGAACCAGACTGTGCCTTCAGCCAGTGTTTCTCGTCTCTGTGAAGAATTTGCAGACATTTTTGCACCGGGCCTCGGTTGCGCTAAGAACTATAAAGCACATTTGGAACTGAAAGTCAACGCGCATCCTAAATTTTTCAGAGCGCGCAATGTTCCCCACGCATTGCGTGATGAGGTCGCAAAAACATTACACGATTTGGAATCACAAGGTGTCATTGAACGTGTGAAGGCTTCTCTCTGGGCATCACCCTAAGTAATTTTGCCAAAACCTTCCGGAAAATTGAGATTTTGTGTGGACTTCAAGGCAACAGTGAATCCACAACTAGTGACTGCAACTTTTCCTTTACCCCACCCGGAAGATCCTTTTGACAAACTGTGCCCGGGTAAATATTTTTCAAAGTTGGACCTAGCAGATGCGTACTTGCAAATACCGGTGGACGAAGACTCCCAGCGCGTTTTGGTGGTTAACACGCATCTGGGTTTGTATCGATTCAAACGACTGCCATTTGGGTGTGCATCCGCCCCTGCATTGTTTCAGCAATACCTACAAACTGTTTGTGCATCGGTGCCTACTGCAGCAAACTATCTGGACGATATTGTGATCTCCGGAAAGACGGAAGAAGAACATTTAGACAATCTCCGAACATTATTTCAGGTCTTGCGACAAAATGGTCTTCGCTAGTGGAAGGACAAATGTGTGTTTTTTGCTCGTGACTTACCCTATCTGGGTCATGTACTCAATGCCCAAGGCATACATCCCAGTCCAGAGCACCTCCGTGCCATACAAGACTTGCCTTCGCCGCAGAATTTGAAGCAGCTACAGAGTGTGCTGGGAAAAATAAATTACTATCATAAATATATCCCCCACGCCTCTTCCATTTCAGCTCCGCTTCATCGCTTACGCCGTAAAGGTGTTCTGTTCGTCTGGACGACGGAATGCGAACGCGCCTTTCGCCAGTTGAAATCGGCGTTGATTTCCAATATTTGCCTTACGCCATTCGATCCCCGGAAGCCCCATTGTTGATGGTGGATGCATCGGATTTCGGGATCGGTGCTGTGCTTGCGCACAAAGATGGATCGCACGATCGCCCTATTGCCTTTGCGTCCAAATTGCTCTCGTCTGCACAAAGAAATTATTCACAGATCGAGAAAGAAGCATTGGCTCTCGTATTTGGTGTTACAAAGTTTCATGATTTCTTGTATGGTCGTCACTTTACCATCATTACAGACCACAAACCTTTGCCATCGCTTTTTCATCCGACCAAGCCTGTACCTCCACGTACAGCGCAGAAATTCATTCGCTGGTCTATTTTCCTCTCGCAGTACCGCTACGATATGTTGTATCGGTCCACTGCTAAGCACGGAAACGCCGATACGTTGTCCCGTTTGCCTGTTGCTGAGGACAGAGCATTCGATTCCTCCGAACTTGCTTGCATGTTCATTGATTCGGAAACCGATGACGTGGTCGAATCGTTTCCGATTGATTTTCGTCGTGTAGCTACAGCCACAGCTGCCGACCCTGTCCTTGCTACCGTTCTGCGTTTTGTTGCTACGCAATGGCCCTTGTCAAAGTCACGGATCGGGGATCCGTTGGTTCGCCGACTTTTTGCTCACAAGGAGAGACTTTTTGTACGACGTGGTGTTTTGCTGTTGCGTTCTGATAATGATCAGTCCAGGGTCGTGGTCCCACGTTCGTTACAGTCCTCTGTCTTACGGCTTCTCCACCAAAGACATTGGGGTATTGTGAGAACGAAACAACTTGCTCGTCAGCACTGTACTTGGTTCGGAATCGATGCCGCGATTACGAATATGTGCTCTTCTTGCATGGTGTGTGCCGAAAAACAATCAGCACCACCGCGGAAATTCTTTGCATGGGCAAAAGCCACTTCCCCTTGGCAACGCTTACACATCGATTTTTCTGGTCCATTCTGGAATGCTCGATGGTTGGTTGTGGTCGATTCATTCAGTAATTTTCCTTTTATTGTTCGGATGTCTGCCACGACGTCATCTGCCACCATCCAAGCGTTATCCACTATCTTTTGCATTGAAGGTCTTCCACAGACTATTGTTTCCGACAATGGCCCACAATTCATGTCCGCAGAATTTCAGTCATTCTGCAAGGCCAATGGTATTCAACATCTGACGTCCGCGCCATTTTCGCCACAGTCAAACGGTGCCGCTGAACGATTGGTCCGGACTTTCAAGTCACAGATGTTGAAGCTGAAAGAGTCGCATTCTCGGGAGGACGCGTTATTGCTCTTTTTGTCCTCGTATCGGTCTCAGCCCCGAGATGGTCGCTCGCCGGCTGAGTTGCTCCACGGTCGCCCTCATCGAACCTTGAGGTCTTTGCTACATCCGCCGTATCAGGTTTCTGTGCAGCGTCAGACACCTGCTTTTGCCCCAGGCGATCTTGCCTACTACCGCCACTATCGAGGTTCAAGGCGTTGGCTCGAAGGGCGCATTCTTCGATGCCTCGGCCGAGCTATGTATCTGGTTTTGGGGGCCTCTGGTGAGGTGCGTCGGCATCTCAATCAGCTCCGCCTCTATCGTCGCACGGGATCTGCCGCTCCCCGTCTGCTTTCAGCGACGGTGCCGTCCGGTCAGCGCCCTGGGGACCCATCTACTGGCTCGCCTGAGCCCCAGGTGTTACCGACGCTGCCTTCCATTTTGCCCCATGGCGACGCGCCGCCGCCGCCGCCGCCGCCTGTTCTCCCGCCGGCGACGCACGCAGTGGACGCGTCGCTGCAACCGCCGGGCGCCTCCCTGAGTCACGCGCCGCCGATCGCTTCCCGTGACCAGTTGTCCTCCGACATGGAACTCTTGCCCGCTCCGAACCATTTGTCGTCTTCGCCCGTCGGGTGCCCCGGCCCGATGGAGGTCGACCCTTCGGCCCCTCCTGTCTCTCTACGGGCGCATACACCGCATGTTGGCGTGCACCCTGGAGCAGGTTTTCAGGCGTTTCCTAGCTGCCCTCGGTCCGAATGGCAGGGTGCGGGTGGCACAGTCTCGCCTGTAGCTAGGCTCCCCACCTCGTCGCATACGTCAACATGGGGTCCTCCCCACGGCGGGCGGAAGCCTTATGCCACAACCGTCCGCCGATTTGCGGGGGAGGAATGTGGTGTCACCGCCAGACACCACACTTGCTAGGTGGTAACCTTTAAATCGGCCGCGGTCCGTTAGTATACGTCGGACCCGCGTGTCGCCACTATCAGTGATTGCAGACCGAGCGCCGCCACACGGCAGGTCTAGAGAGACTTCCTAGCACTCGCCCCAGTGGTACAACCGACTTTTCTAGCGAAGCTACACTGACAAATTACGCTCTCATTTGCCGAGACGATAGTTAGCATAGCCTTCAGCTACGTCATTTGCTACGACCTAGCAATGCGCCATTACCAGTTACTATTGATACTGTAAAACATGTACCGACAAGAGCGACGTTCACCATTTATGGATTAAAGTTAAGTATTCCACCAGCTACGTCAGTTTTTTCTAAGTCTAATTTCCTTGTCCTGTTCCAGACCTCACGCCAGCCTGCGTGAGCTAAAACGCGTGCCTTTCGGCTTCCTCTAGTAGTACCGGGTTGGCTCTCTTGCCAACCCACAACACTTGTCTATTCGCTGCTACTACGTCACGAAAGGTCAATTAAATTAAATTAGACTAATTAAATTAGTTGAAGGGAGAAAATACAAAAAATGCAACAAATGAGGCAGCTGAAAACGAATACAGATATTTAAAAATGAGATTGACAGAAATTGCAAAATGGCTAAACGGGAATAGCTAGAGGACAAATGCAAGGCTGTAGGAGCGTGTACAAGAGGAAAGATAGATACCGCCTATAGAAAGATTAAAAAGATCATTGGAGAAAAAAGAAGCAAATGTATCAGTATCGAGTGCTCAGTTGGCAAGTCAGTATTAAGCAATGAAGGCCAAGCTGAAGGGTGGAAGAGATCATAGAAGGCCTCTACATAAGAAACGCACTTGAAGACAGTATTATACAAACGGAAGAGGAAGCAGATGAAGATCCTTGGTGGGGGGAGGGGGATGATACTGTATGAATAATTTGACAGAGCGCTGAAAGGTCTAAATCGAAACAAGGCCTCTGCAGTAGACGACATTCCCTCGAAATTATTGAGATCCTTGGGAGACCCAACTATGAAAAAATTATTACAGACACATTGGAATTAAGGATGTTAGCTGCGGGTGGGCATTGATTTAATCACTGGGACAAGCTGAAAACTTTTGCTGGATCAGGGTTCGAAGCTAGGTCTTCTGCTTACAAGGGAGACGCGCTAACCTCCTCGCCATCCAGACACAGTGGTCACCACAGCCGCACGAACTACCAAAGCATGCCTCTTGTCAGACCAAAATTCTCAGCGTATGCCACATACTACTGTGGTGTCAGTTCTTTCGGATATGTCCACTGGCAGCTGATGACTTTAATTCCTTTGTGTCTTGATGCATAGTGTCTGCAGGATCAAAATGGTGCACGTTCTATGTCCAAAAAACAGACAACATATATATAAAATTATTCCACCTTGTGTGCAACATATATGAGACAGGCGAAATACTCTCAGCTTTCAAGAATAACGTAATAATTCCAATTCTATAGATAGTAGGTGCTGACAGGTGTGAATATTACCGAAATACCAGTTTTATAAGTCATGTTTGCTAAATTATTTACAGAAGAATGGAAGAAACTAGTAGATCCTGACCTCAGGGAAGATCTACATCTACATACATACTCCGCAATCCACCATACGGTGCGTGGTGGAGGGTACCTCGTACCACAACTAGCATCTTCTCTCCCTGTTCCACTCCCAAACAGAACGAGGGAAAAATGACTGCCTATATGCCTCTGTACGAGCCCTAATCTCTCTTATCTTATCTTTGTGGTCTTTCCGCGTAATATAAGTTGGCGGTAGTGAAATTGTACTGCAGTCAGTCTCAAATGCTGGTTCTCTAAATTTCCTCAGTAGCGATTCACGAAAAGAACGCCTCCTTTCCTCCAGAGACTCCACCCGAGTTCCTGAAGCATTTCCGTAACACTCGCGTGATTATCAAACCTACCAGTAACAAATCTAGCAGTCCGCCTTTAAATTGTTTCTATGCCTTCCCTCAATACTACCTGATAGGGATCCCAAACGCTCGAGCAGTACTCAAGAATAGGTCGTGTTTTATAAGCGGTCTCCTTTATAGATGAACCACATCTTCCCAAAATTCTACCAATGAACCGAAGAAGACTATCCGCCTTCCCCACAACTGCCATTACATGCTTGTCCCATTTCATATCGCTCTGCAATGTTACGCCCAAATATTTAATCGTCGTGACTGTGTCAAGCGCTACACTACTAATGGAGTATTCAAACACTACGGGATTCTTTTTCCTATTCATCTGCATTAATTTACATTTATCTATATTTAGAGTTAGCTGCCATTCTTTACATCAATCACAAATCTTGTCCAAGTCAACGACGACACCTTCCCGTATACCACAGCATCATTAGCAAACAGCCGCACATTGCTATCCATCCTATCCAAAAGATCATTTTTGTAGATAGAAAACAACAGTGGACCTGAGTTTGAATTCAAGGTCACTGTAGGAACATTCAAGACATTCTGCCCTACGAATTATCTTAGAAAGTAGGTCAAGGAAAGGTATACCTACGTTTAAAGCATCTGTAAACTTAGAGAAGGTTTTTGACAATGTTGACTAGAATACACTCTTTGAATTTCTGAAGGTATCAGGGTAAAATTTTGGTATCGAAAGATTATGTACGACTTGTACAGAAACCAGCTTGGAGTCTGAGGACACAAAAGGAATCAGAGTATAGGAGTGAGACAAGCTTACAACTGTCCCTAATATTATTCGACTATATATTCAACAAGCAGTTAAGGAAACCAAAGAAAAATTTGGAGGACAATGAAATAAAAACTTTGAGGACTGCCGATGTATTTCTTTCAGAGGTAGCAAAAGACTTGGAAGACCAGTTGAACGGAAAGGATAGTATCTTGGAAAGTGGTTATATGATGAGCATCAGCGATGGTAAAACGATGGTAGTGGAATGTAGTCGAATTAAATCGGACAATGCTGAGCGAATTAGATTAGGGAATGAGACATTGAAACTAGTAGACGAGTTTTGCTATTCGGGCAGTACAATAACTGATAATGGCCGAAGTAGAGAGCGTGTAAAATGCAGACCGACTTCAGCAAGGAAAACATTTCTAAACTAAGAGGAATTTGCTATCGTTTATCTTCTTCTACGAGTACTTACGTTTTATCCATCCACATTCAGTCTTCCATGCTTCTATATCTGTTCTGCCTGTATATATGTAAACTGAAGTACGTTGCTGCGGTTCTGTCTTTATGTCAAGGCTAATCTCAGGAACTATTCTAGAGATTTTGATATGGTTTTCCCTGATAAGTAGACTGATTTATAAGGTAGGTTTGTGTAAATAATTTACGAATTACAATTCGTGCTAATTGGAAGTCCTCCAGCACCTTGGAAACGATTCTATGGCCATCTATAGTGAATGGCAGAACTCCTTATAACCGGAGTAGCTCGCTCGGCTAGCCGCTACAATCCAAGGCGCTGCAGTGTGGCAGTGTTTTGCATATTGCCTTTGCCTAGAGCTGCAAAACCACTGTAGGCTACCGTAGACTGTTATAAGCAAGTGTAGGCTATGGTAGTTTTCCTAGTAGCTTTGGTCAGTTGAGATCGAAAACGCGTTACCAGTATGTTAAGCGTGTTGCACACCTATCAGGCGTTATCTCATTTTGATCGCTTTGTTTGCATATGCGATCACTGTCTTACTGGATTCCCCTAGAAACCGGAAGCAGTGAACCGTCTAGAAACTGAGTGAATATAAATAAAGGGCTGTGTAAGGTACGGAACATTTTTGTTCTACATAGCTGTCCTCCTGTCTGTTACCTAAAAATAAACAGTGTTTATAGCATAATTGAAACTGCAAATGTTTTATTCAGGTTTTATTCGAAAACTGTTGATTTGTAACGCGAAACAGATGGATGTTGAAAAAATAAATAGAAAAACCGATTTATCATATAGCGCTAGACAACACAGTTCCCTAAAAAAGGGTGAAATTGAAAAAAGGTGCAAAGCAAAAACGTATCAATCATCGCTTCTATACTTTCTCAAGCTTATGTAAAACATTTTACTGCTATTGCTAAAAACTTTCGCATTTGTCAATAGTAACAGAAGACACTTGGCTTTGATCATGATGAGGAACGTTCTGTTGAGTACAAAATAATAACAGTTGTACAGGCTTTTTTGTGTTTGTGCATGTAAACTGTACCTGTATCAAAAGTAATTGCTTAGTTTACATAAAAGCGCAGGAATTAAGTGACCAACTAATTTTTACTGCTTATGAAATGCAACTTATGTTTTATAATGATATAAAATACACAGTGAACTAATTCTGAACGATGTGTAGTCCTAGTTATGTGTAAAACAAAGACACAAACAAAATACAGAGAGAAGTAGTCGGCCCCCAGTTCCTCTCTTGCACACTCATTAATGTTTCTTTCCTACCAACGCTTCCAGTGATCGTACCATTTACTACGTCACAGTTTTGGTGTGGTACCACTCTATCTGTGCCCGTAGAGCGTCTCTTCCACTGTCAGCATACTTTTAGTCTCGAAATGCAAACACGCATCTATGCTTTTATGTGGCAGATGGGTCTTTGTGCCAGTGTTGTGTGACAGAGGGTGTTTCTTAGCAATTTTCCACGGCAGAAGTTGCTTGATGCCGATGTTGTGTGGTAGTGATTTATTCATATTAATGTTGCTTTGTGGAGGGTGCTTCGTACCAGAGTTAAGTGCCAAAGGGTATTTTGTATCAGTATTACTTCGCAGAGGGTGCTTCGTACCAAGGTCGCAAGCCAGAGGATGCATTCTACCGTTGTTGCGTGGCAGAACGTGCTTTGTAGCCTTGTTACTTTGGTAAGTGTGGTAAAATGTCGCACAGAAAGTTTCGCTCGCTAGCGCTGGAGTTGGACGGCCATATGTGGCAGTACCTGGCGCTGAACTGCCCGAGGTATCTCGCATTTCCCATCATTGTCACAAGATTTCACTCCGAAAATGGGAATTAAATAAAGAACAGATTACATTCGTGCATCGTGAGATCTTCTGCGCCATGCGCTGCTTAAATCGCTTAAATTGTATAAATGTAAATGTCGTGTGACTAAGGCCTTCCATCGGGTAGACCGTTCGCCGGGTGCAAGTCTTTCGATTTGACGCCACTTCGGCGACTTGCACGTCGATGAGGATGAAATGATGATGATTAGGACCACACAACAGCCAGCCCCTGAGCGGAGAAAATCTCCGATCCAGCCGGGAATCGAACTCGTGCCCTTAGGATTGACATTCTGTCGCGCTGACCACTCAGCTATCGGGGGCGGACGTTTAAGTTATATGAGGGTGATTAAATTCTGTTATCTATCGTTTTTCGCTGAATTTTCATCGTAATTCTGCATAGTGAACCACAAACAAAATTATTATATTTGTCTGGAGTGTAGACTTGTTTGGATGTGATACGTGAACGATAAGCAGTTCAAAAAAGCGTGGTGTTATAGAAGAAAGTTGCAGATTAGATGGGTAGATCGCTGTACTAATGAGGAGGTACTAAATCGAAATGGGGAGAAAGAAATTAATGGCACAAATTGAGTGAAAGAAAAATCAGTTGATAATTCTGAGATGTCAATGAATTGTCAATTTAGTATTGAAGGGAAGCGCGAGCGTGTGTGTGTGTGTGTGGGGGGGGGGGGGGGGGGGGATTGTAGAGTGAGACTAAGGGATGAGTACAGTAACCTAGTGTTTCAGGTGCTGAAGCTTTTCGGAGATGGAGGGCTTTGCACAGGACAGACTAGAGTGTAGAGCTACATCAAATTGGTCTTCCGACTGAATGTCACAACAACAGGAACAAAAAGGAACAAAAACAATGTCATTATAAGTGCACTCATAATCCGCGTGTAACGTATCTGTATTAAAAGATGGTCTTTTCCTAACTAAAGAATGAAGCCATTGGCGGAATCTAATGGCAGACATGAGAGTTAGCAAATGTAATATTATGAACATGTCTCTGGCCTTTAGAACAGCAATTGCATTTTCATTTTTCGTATTTGTCGCTGAAACACGATTCTGCCGGCCAACGTAATGGTATACGCCGTTAGTCATTTAAAAGCTCTCACAATTCTGTAGTTAAACAACAGAAAACATGTCATTTAAGGAAATAAAGCTTACTGTTATAACTGTGAGTAAGAAAATATTAACTTGTTAGATTTTAAAAGCGAAATTGTATTGCTTTGCTGTTTTATTAAATTATTATCGCCCCCGATCAGCTAAATGGTGCTAAGCAATATAACGATGAGGAGAAGCTAATGACGTGTGTGTTGCAGAAGTATTTATGGTCCTATACCCGTTCGGGAGGACGACGGTTCAATCCCGCGTCCGGCCATCCTGATTTAGGTTTTCCATGATCTCCCTGAATCGCTCCAGGTGAATCCGGGGTGGTTCCCTTGAAAGTGCACGGTCCACGTCCTTCCCTAATCCGAAGAGACCGATGACCTCGCAGTTTGTTCTCTTCCCCCAAACAACCCAATCTTATACCCGTACAGCGGACTACAACATAAACGTAGAAACGAAATATAACGTAGGATCCATAAGTTGATGGAAAGAAGTATTCGGAAAATCTTGAAAAGAGCAGACAGTATGGTGAAATGTGTTTCAAATTGCACCTAGCAGCTCATTAGTGAATAAAGGAGGTAATATTTTTAGGTGGAGGAAAAAAGACGAAATTACTCGTAGCGATTGCCAGAATACCTTAGTGAAACAGCTGCAAGTGGTAATTTCAAGGACAAATAACATGATATATTTTATTAGATATTTTTTCTTTTTGATTCGTCGCTGGACATTTTAATTCCGATCTCGGTCAATCTATTTGATCTTCAGCATCTCCAGGTACATTGCAAGGGCTTCTAATAGTTTCATGACTATCTTCCCATGGCCCATGTCTCATACCCGTCAGGGCTTTGCTCCACGTTTCCCGTGAATCGTTTCCCAATATCAAGGTTTAATTTTTTTATGTTAGCAGCTGTTTCTTTTTATAGAGAGCCCTTTTACCTTCTGGAATCCTTGTTACTTTGTCTTTCTCACAGACTCATTTTACCTCCGAGATAGCAAAATTTGCCATCCTCTCGAAGAGTCTATTTCCAGTGTTTAATAAGAGGGTTGGAACTTAAATAGAGGCAACTACTTATTCACAACCGATACAAAAGAGTTACATGTTGCACCTGTTACTGTCCTTCAAAGTAGTCACCAGCGTTGTAGAACCCGTTGCCAGCGATGTGGAAGGCGCAGTATACCGTTAGCAGAGCCTGTTCTGTTGATGGAGCGAATGGAGCGGTCTACTGCCTGTCGAATCTCTGGAACAGTTCTCAAGCGAATGCTACGAAGTGGTTCGTTCATCTTCGGAATCAAATCAAAGTCAGAAGGAGTATGATGGATGGTACAGTACTTCCCAATCCCATCGACCGAACAGAGAAGCCACAGCTCGCGCTGTATGCGCCCGCGCATTGTCGTGCAATATGATAGGTGGGTTGCGCAGAAAGTGTCGCCGCTGCTTTCGCAAAGCTGGTCGCAGGTGATGCCCCAAAAACGAACAGTAATACTGTGCACTGACGGTCTTCCGTGGAGGAACGTAATGCGTTAGGATAACACCATCACAGTCGTACACGAGAGTCACCATGCCGGCCGTGGTGGCCGAGCGGTTCTAGGCGCTTCGTTCCGGTTCGAATCCTGCCTCGGGCATGGATATGTGTGTGATGTTCTTAGGTTAGTTAGGTTTAAGTAGTTCTTAAGTTCTAGGGGACTGATGACCTCAGATGTTAAGTCCCATAGTGCTCAGAGCCACGAGAATCACCATAACTTTAGATCGCTCCACTCGCACCATCAACAGAACAGGCCCTGCTAACGGTATACTACGCCTTCCACATTGCTAGCAACGGTTTCTACACAGCGCTGGTGACTACTTTGAAGGACAGTAACAGGTACAAACACGTAACTCTTTTGTATCGGTTGTGAATAAATAGTTGCCACTATTTAAGTTCCAACCCTTGTATTTTACTATCCATAATGTCGATATCCTAATTCCAATGTGCAGCAAACTATTTACATCGGTAAACAAATGACGATTCTTATTCTGCTGACAACATACGAATAATTACAATGTATTTCTGTTATGTGCCAAACACTTGAATTGTAATTAGGATGCAATCCGAGTCTGTTTTCTGTGCCAACCATGCTCTAAATTTTCGGTAACTTTTTGAGATTAACAATATCAGACTGTTCAACTATGAACTGTTTTACAGTGTTTGTTATTAACTACATCAAAGCTTTAATGACACTTAGACTCCCCGTAGCATTTACTATGTCACAGGTGGTTTCCAATAATTAATGTTTGATTTATAAAAGTTCTCAGTTCGTCGCCTAAGTATTGATGAGTTCCAGTGGTTCAGAATCGTCGAGTTAGAACCACTCTCATGGCTTGCTCATGACACGCTAATGCAGTCAAACTAGAATGGAATATTATCGAGAAAGGGGGAAACGTTATGGAAATAAGACAAAAAATTAACGAAAATTTTCCTACTGGATAGCACACCAAGCATCATAACGTAAGTGATTTCGGTTACAAATACGATGGTTAAGGTGTGCGTTGCACTTTAAACCAACAGTTCTGTGCAATATGAACGACGGCACAAATTTGGCTTAAACAGTTCTGACACCGTTAGTTAGGCAAGTCAATCCACTACAGCAAGATGGTACCACATTAGATCGGAATAATCTGTTTTCTATTGTCCTCAGGCCAAAAACCGCGTAAAAAGCAATAATGACATTGGTTTTTAATTGTCCTGAGGCCTAAAATCGCATAAAAAGGAATGACATTGGTTTTTAAGTGTCCTGAGGCCTAAAACGAATAGTTAAATCTTTTTTTTTAACAGTCCAGAGACCAAAACTGCACGAAAACCAGCAATGAAATCTGTTTTTAAATGTCGTGAGACTGGTGCAAGACATGTTCATAATGGCGTTTCAGAATTTATTTTACCCTACAACACTAAAGGCAAGCATTGCGCAACACATTCTGAATGTGACCTCTGAGACACATCATTCTGGTGTGGAACATATGACCCCTGTGACACTCCACTCTGTTGTGAAACATTCTGTTTCTCTATTTTTAAGTCTAATCCGCCACTGCCCGCACCGAAACTAAGCTTATTGTGCGGTATCGCTCCCTGTCTATCTAGTAAAGCCAACCATTGCCCTTAAATAGTGCAAGGAGTCCCTCTACCAGTTATTTGTTAGACACAATTTCTTCAGGTCCAGTTGTCCCGAAGATTCTGTATCTTTTCCTCTCCAATGCCATGCATTCGAAGATTAGGTGTGATGCAGTTTCTTCACCCTCATCACAGATCCAACATTTAGGGTCCTCTTCCGTTTTACCCATTGTGTGTAGGTGTTTTTTGAAATTCCCATTTCTTCAGGTCCAGTTGTCCCGAAGATTCTGTATCTTTTCCTCTCCAATGC
Organism: Schistocerca cancellata; assembly: GCF_023864275.1. Taxonomy (NCBI): domain Eukaryota; kingdom Metazoa; phylum Arthropoda; class Insecta; order Orthoptera; family Acrididae; genus Schistocerca; species Schistocerca cancellata. The sequence continues at coordinate 151,025,583 of NC_064628.1, forward strand.
CATGCATTCGAAGAATAGGTGTGATGCAGTTTCTTCACCCTCATCACAGATCCAACATTTAGAGTCCTCTTCCGTTTTACCCATTGTGTGTAGGTGTTTTTTGAAATTCCCATGGCCGGTCGTCAGTCCAGTCATGAGTTTGATCTCTTTCCTGTTCAATCCCAGGATTACAGAGCTTCTTTTAAAACATGGCTTGGGCATCATTACCTTACCATGTTTTTGTTTATGAACCTTGGTCCAATATCCTACTTGCTGTTTCCTAAGCCAGTTCCGTAGTTTTAATTTAAGCATAGCCTTGGTGATTGTCAGAACAGGTTTCTGGTCGAATAAATGGAGTTGTTGCCCCCACCCCAGCCAATCTGTCGGCTTGTTCATTGCCACATATCCCTGAGTGGCCAGGGATCCACACTAGGTTTACCCTATTGCTTCCCCCTAGCTCTACCAGAGCCCTGTGGCATTCTGCAACAATCTTAGATCTTGTTGCAGGAGCTGCCAATGATTTCAGAGCTGCCTGGCTGTCTGAATAGATGTAAATGCTACGGTCCTTGTAGCACCTACGCATATTCTCCTCCACACATGTCCTGATTGCAGTAATTTCATCCTGGAATACAGGGGCCAGTTTTCCTAGAGAGATGATGCCCTCCAGTCTTGGCTGAACCCCGTACACCTGAACCCCGTACACCCCTGCCCAAACGCCTTGGTCTATTTTCGACCCATCAGTGAACCAAACGATGTCCCCCATAAGGTGTCGAACTGTTTTTTCCCACTGCTCCCTGCTTCCAATTATTATATTGTAAGGCTTGTCGAAGCAGCTGGGAGTTGTTGTATAGTCGGCAGGCATTTCCCCAGCCATTCCTATATTTACCTCACTCACTATGTTAGTATGTGATTCTGGATATCCGAATGAGACCCAGTTTTGCCAGTCTTAAGTCTGTGTGCCCCAGCTGGTGCCTCCATCTTGACTCAAAGGTGTAGTGGAAGCATGTCCAGCATGGCTTCCATTCCAGCGGTTGGTGTGCTGCTAATTCCACCTGTTATGGCTAAGCAGGCCAATCTGTGCACCTTAGCAAGCTCCTTAGCTGTAACCCACTGTTCTACCTTTTTCCACCACAGTATGGCTCCATAGGAAATCCTAGGTCTGACCACTGTGGTGTATATCCAGTGCATACCCCTGGGGCTTATGACCCAGTTTTTCCACAAGCTCTTATAGTACTCACTAAAGTACTTTTCGCCTTGGAGCAGATACTCTTAATGTGAGGGGTCCATGTTAGCTTCTCTTCCGAGGTTACCACTAGATATTTCACTACCCTTCACAGGTAGAGTTTCATCGAAGAGCTTTAGATTCCAACTTGAGTGTTGAATATGTCCCTATGGCAGCATAACAGTCTTCTTAGGATTAACGCTCAGGTCCTGTTTAATGCATCAATTTTGCACAATGTCCAAATTTCCTTGTGCCATATTTCTAACTGTCAGTAAATTTGCCAAGTATTACTATGACAAGGTCATCTGCATATCCTTGGCAGAAGCATCGCCTGTAATTTAATTCCACAATGAGTTCGTTCACCACTAGATTCCACAATAGAGATGACAGAATTCCTCCTTGTGGGCAGCCTGTAGTGGCGTTAATTACTGTCTTTTCATTCATCATGGTAACCTCTACCTTTCTTCCAATAAGCATGGGTCTGGTCTACCTGCATATAGTGGTCTGCTGGTCATGCACCTATGCTGCCGTTACCATGGAATCGAAGGTCGTGTTACTGAAGGCCCCCTCGATATGCAGGAAGACGCAGAGGGCTATTTCTTGGAAGTGAAGTGCTTTCTCCACTTCCCCAACTAGTTGGTGGAGAGCTGACTCGCGTGATTTACCTAGTTGATATGCGTGCTGATTTAAATGTAGAGGCTCCCTACTTAGCCTATTCTCCCCAACATATACATTAACCAGTTTTTCCAATGTTTTGAGAATGAAAGAGGAAAGACTGATTGGTCTCATATAATTAGCCTTGGTATGATCAATTCTCCCTGGCTTTGGAATGAAGACAGCCTTCACTGCCCTCCAAGCATTGGGAATGATTCCTATTGCTAGGCTAACCCTGAATAGCCTACTTAGGACTCTTACGAGCTTCCCTCCTGCCCGTTGCAGGAGAGCTGGAAAAATTCTATCTGGACCAGGTGACTTGAACGGTTGGAATGTTCCCACCGCCCATTGGATTTTATTAAAGTTCACACACTCCTTGGCCGATTCCCAGTCATCTCTTCGAGTGCCTGAGAACCGTTGTCTCTCCGGTATCACATTCTGGACTTTGTTGGCCGGCAGAGCATATTGAGGAATGTGAGTTTTGAGGAGCAGTTCTAGTGTCTTATGTGCTGTCTTTGTATATTCCCCGTCCTCCCTCCTCAATGTACCTCCTGGATTGGTTAGTACTCTAGTGAGACTCTTGTGCAGTCCGACTTGTGCAGCGTGCTCTCCACTTCCTCACAGAATGCCTTCCAGTATGCTTCCTTTGCTTGTCTGATTGCAAGGTTGTAGCTGACAAGGGCCCCACGATATTTAGCCCATTGTCCTTTTCGTCTCGCAACATTAAACAGCCTCTGTACCTGTTTTCTTTGCATTTCTAAGTTGCTGTTCCACCAATGTACTCTCCTATTTGTGCACTTCTTGGTGATTGTGCAGTTGTCCTGACATGAGATTACTATGGCAGAGGTAACAGCCTCTGCCACTTCCTCCAATTCTACTGGACTACTTGTCGAGGTTTTAATTTTATGCCGCCCGGGATTAGCCGAGCGGTTTTAGGCGCTGCAGTCATGGACTGTGCGGGTAGTCCCGGCTGAGGTTCGAGTCCTCCCGTGGGCATGGGTGTGCGTGTTTGTCCTTAGGATAATTTAGGTTAAGTAGTGTGTAAGCTTAGGGACTGATGACCTTAGCAGTTAAGTCCCATAAGATTTCACACACATTTGGATTGTTTAATTTCCAATAAGCCTAAATCAAATTTGTAACCTCCCCACAGAATAATTTATTTATTAGAAACCATGAACCAAGTGTAACCTCCGCACAAAAATAATAATTAAATGATTTTTTTAATTATTGTAACCTCTGAACAAAATTGGCTCCCATTTATAATCTGTGTGCAGAAATGCATTCACATTTAATGTAACCACAAAATTCAATTCGTAAACCCGGAAATAATTAAAAAAATCGAGTAACCTGGTAAATTTTATGACGACAGCAGCGCTGCGCCTCGGCCCTGTATTCTGAATAAAAAAAGGAAAAATTCTTACCTCAATAAAAACTGCGAATATATCTGCTCTTACGTAAAAACTTTTCGGCACAGCTTCGTGCAATGCTGGGCTATATTTTTTTTTTATTCTTGGAAGGAATGATCATGCATTGGAAATATTCTTTAAATTGAAATGAATGCTTTTCTTAAAAAAATTACTTTATATTATAAAAATTATTATTGGGGCATTTTTTTAAAAAGAAATTAATGACAGTTAATATACATTACTAGATATGCGCAAGGCTGCTTCTTTACCTTCTACAATAATACTCATCCTCCAGAGTCCCGACCAGAGCAGACTGCCGACACGCGCAGGCACGCGCCGACTACTGTCGACTACCGCAGACTACTGAAGACTACTGCCGACTAGCGACAAGCAACAACTAACTACACACTACTCTCTGGTCAGAGACTTTGCCATGCCTCGCCCATCGCCGGCAACGCATACGTCTTACATAACCCTCCACTGGGGGAGGGGGGGCAAAAATTTGGCAGCGATGGTGAGTCAATTGGACTTGCCATGAGCAACAAATTTTTCTTAATTAACTAAGTTTACATTCACAGAATATATATATATATATATATATATATAAGTGCAGAACATGAAATAAAATATAGTGCACATGCACTAAGTACAGAACATATCAAGGAAAGACAAAATGTATACAAAATGAGTACAAATCATATTAACAAATGACATAAAGTGCACACGCACTGTAGTACTGAACATATCAGGAAATCACAAATGTATATGCAATGAGTACAAATCATTTTAACAAATGACAAAAGTGCACACGCACTGTAGTTCAGAACATATCAGCAAATCACAAAATGTATATGCAATGAATACAAATCATGTTAACAAAATGACAAAAGTGCACACGCACTGTATATACTTTTTTTTCCTTACTACTTTACAAGAACCAGGATAGGAAAGGGAAGGATTGCATCATGGTTGTAGCACTTTAGGTTGCACGCAGTTGCACTGAATGTCCATACCTTTCTACAGAAGCACAACACCAAGTGAGACAATCTGAAGTTCTTTTCCTTGAAGTATTAATCACTGTAGCCAAGACACTGAAATGTCGTAGTAATATTCCATGTTATCATGTTGGTAGTACATTAGGTATACCAAACAGTGGGACCATAATAACATCTCCATCGCTCAAGGTGGTGGACAGCATGTCGTGTCAACACCACGTTTTTGTAAGGTACACCAACGTAGAATTAGTGCAAAAACCAAATATAGTGCTCCATGATCACGAGGATAGACAGGACAAACGGATATTGCAGTAATTTCCGGTAATTAGGTCAGAAGGTGAAGGACATTAAGTCACATACTAGTCTTCATTGAGAATTACACTAGTCTAACAACTGATTTGAGTAATTGGTGGCACTCATCGCCCAGTTACTGAACATTTCTGTACCATGTATGAAGTATTACGGAATAATGTTCATAAATCATCTGATTACAGTGAACATTGGCACTCATTGGCCAGTTACAAACCATCAGAAGTCATCACTGAAAACAGGAGCTAATGAATGGCATAGTATTAACATAATTCACTTAGTTATAGTAATCACTGGCACTCATTGGCCAGTTACAAAACATCAGAAGTCATCATTCAAAACAGGAGCTAATGAATGGCATAGTATTAACATAATTCACTTAGTTATAGTAATCATTGGCACTCATTGGCCAGTTACAAAACATATAGCAAATATTGAATAGTACAAAACATTTTTCATCATTCAAGTGACATACGACATATTTAAAATAATTATTGGCACTCATTGGCCAGTTACAAAGTATTCTTATGTTTTTATAAAACCTTATTCAGTATTATTCAGAAGTTATCATTCAAAATGAGAGTCAATTATTGGCATAGCATTTATAGAGTATAACAAAATATTATTTGCAGAAATTATTGGCAAAGTATTTATGCATTATTACAAAGCATCATTCAGTATTACTCAGAACTGATCACTCCAGTGACATAGGACATATTGAAAATGTAACATACTGTAACTATTATTCAACGTCTGTGACTAGAAAGCATCATTCAGTATTACTCAGAACTCTCTTAAACTGGTAGCATTATTTGGGAAGGTAATAGTTTTTTTTGTGCTAGCAATGCATTGCGTTGGGATCGATAATTAATTACTGGGGCATAACAATATTTGCATTTGACTTATTGCTGCAAATGAAGATGTGTAACGTCATTCGTCATGAGTCAGCTGTAGCAAGGTTGTGAAACAAGTAGAGTATATGTGATCACATTCATGAATGACACACACAAATGGGTAAGAAAAAATGCAAGTACTAGAACAGGTTTAATGATTAACTGCTTATAGCGTATTAATTTCGTGAATAGCTTCTCCTAGAAAAATACAAAATGGATTATTAAGTTGAAAGAAGAAACGCATATTATGCTGAAAAGTAGTGAACTTCGAATTAACAGGTAGTGAAATGTGTATAAAATATATATGTTCGTTAATGCTTGTTAATTCTGATCCATCTACTCTTCGTGACAAGGTATTGCATTTTCTTTCGTTCATTCCGAAGGTGAAATTCCCATTTCTGTTTAATTTATTTCTTTTACACGTTATTTCTTTCTGAAAATGATTAACAAAGATTAATGTCTTGCATTTAAATCATATACCCATTAAATAGAAACTGGTTTCTAGTGATATAATTCAGCATACAGCATAGCATGACGGAAAACGTAATATGTCAAAAACACAGACAGTGTGCAGGTGCAAAACTGTACACAGAGTATCACAATGTAGCAGCAAAAAAATGTAAAATAGTCACGATGTTGAGATATCATAAGGCAAAATGTTGAAGTCAACTGGTGTTTGTTATATCTTAAATATTTCATAGTGCATACAAAAAAAACAGGAAAACAATCATACATACATAAAAAATGGAAAATGTACACGGTCTGATATATAACGACAAGAAATGACTTTCTTTGTGTTCAGCTTGTATGTTGTGTAGTTAATAGAGGCGAGAATTGAAGACTTTAATGGAGAGAGAATTTGATAAAATTAATATGTCACTAGATAGAATTGCATAATTGTTAATAAAATATGTAAGTTTATCTGGAAAAATGTGCACGGTCTGATGAGTAACGACAAGAAAAGCGACCTGCTAACCTTACCTTGCCGGGCACTTGCCAAGAAAAAATACGATAATCATCAGTAAGTGTTCATGTGAATATAATTGCATAAGTGGTCGTAAAAAAATTAGGAATTGGCATTACAGTGTGATAAATCATAAAGTATGTTCATTCAATAAAGGGTTTGATGTTGGAGACATGGTGATTGCCCTTGCTTTTTCTGGTTCTCAAAGTTTCGACGTGTACTACATTGGGGTGAGGAATGCTGCGAATTCGATATGGACCTGCGTATAGAAGCTCAAATTTACTGCATCTACTTTTTCCTCTGTGGGATAAATAGTGTGTACGTACTAATATCTTCTGTCCAATGTGAAAGTCACGGCGTGTACAAACCTGTATTTGCTGTCTTCTCCGGCGCTCTGCGGCACGTTTGATATTGTTGAGTGCAATGTCAATTATTTCATGATGGCGTAGTCGACGCGATGTAGGAAAGGTTACTAATTCTTTAATTTTGTTAGGTGGTTCAACATTTTTCAGTATAACAGACGGAGATAGCATAGTAGATTCATTTGGTATGGAATTAATTACATCCTGGAATGAGAGTATGTGTGTATCCCAATCAATATGTTTTTTATGGCAGTATATTCTACACAGTTTACCGATTTCTTTCATTAATCGTTCACAAGGGTTCGAAGAAGCATGGTACCTGGATATATAAATCGGAGAAATGTTTCTAGCTCGTAACATACGTTTCCATATAGCAGATCGAAACTGAGGTCCACTGTCGGAAATTATTTTCAACACATGCCCTACTTGAAATAGAAAATGTTTTACAAATGCTTTCGAAACAGTTTTAGCAGTAGCTTTGCGTAACGGAGTGAAGGTAACAAATTTTGAAGTGAGTTCAACAGTGACAAAGATGTAGCAAAAACCTCTATTAGTTCTGGGAATCGGACCAAAAATGTCTACAGCGACCATGTGTCTCAATTTAACAGGTACAATGGGATGTAATGGAGGAATATGGGAAGTCGTATCTGACTTAGCTGTCTGGCAGATTTTGCATGACGCTAAAACTCGTCGAATACGTTTCTCCACGTTGGTAAAATAATAGTTCTGTCTCAGTATAAGAAAACATTTTCTGGCTCCGTAATGTGCGTAACTTAAATGAGTATACCAAATTAATTTGTTAACAAGTTCGTCAGGAATGCATAATAACCAATTGTTGCTGTCAGGGTTAGAGCGGCGAAACAGAATATTATTGCGTACAGTGTAATGGTTTCTAATGGTAACATTATTCCTATCTTGCCAAAGGTGTTTAATCTCTTTCCATACGTTGTATTTACTCTGCTCTTGTGCTATGTCTTGTAATGACGACGAAATGAAATTTTCAAATGCAACTTGTTGAATGTACATGACGCTGAAATTTGCTTTGCAGAAGTTGGTTGCGTTGTCTTGCTGATTGTTGCTGAGAGAACGGGATAGTGCGTCTGCTAAAATATTTTGTGTACCGGGAATGTGAACAATTGTAAATTAAATTCTTGTAAATAAAGTTTCCATCTACTTAATCTGTCGTGTGTAAATTTAGCGGAAAGTAAAAACTGTATCGCTCTATGGTCTGTATAAACGGTCGTATGTCTTCCATAAAGGAAATGCCGAAATCTCGTAAATGCCCATACAACACATAATGTTTCAAGTTCTGTAACAGAATAATTACGTTCAGCAGGTGACAGAATGCGACTCGCAAAGGCGATGTTTTTAATTACTGTAGAACCATCTTCTTCAATTTCCTGAAAAATGTGTACGCCTAAAGCGGTGTTAGAACTGTCGGTGGCAATGGAAAAATTTCTAGTAAGATCTGGATGTGATAAAAGTGGTGCATTCAACAAAGCATGTTTCAAATAACATTCTCGTGAACAAGATTCTGCGTGTCAAAAGTATTGCATGCGTTACTGGAAGATGCAACCTGTACTGTATCTAGTCAAATTCTATCTGATGTGCTATTATTTTCAGGAGGATGCTGTGGCATTTCAACTATTTGCACTGTTCTGTTATTTCTTCCTGACGTATTACGTTCGGGATGATATCTACTGTCTGGTTCATTCATGATAATGTGTTGTTGCGGATGATTTTGCTGTTGGTAAGACCGACTGTTATTAAACGTACGCTGAAAATTGTGCTCATTATTTTTACGTCTGTCATGATAGTCATTTCTATACGGTGCATTGCGATAAGAATTGAAATAGTGTGCTTTCTGGACGTACTGATTCCCTTGTTGCTGTGCGTTACTATTTGTTGGAGCCGAAGCTATACGTGCAGGCGGCGAAACATTAAAGCTTGGTTGATCTTGTACATCACATTGTTGGTTACGTATGCTAACTGGCTGGCTTTCATGCTGTTGTGGAGAAAAACCTCTATTGTTACCAAAATGCGTTTGCTGTTGCTGATAATTTCGACGATACTGCTGAAAATGTTGTACATACTGATGATTAAAATTTTGTTTGTTATTAAAGTTCTCGTGGTTGTCATTTCTGGAGCGTCTAATGAAAAATTGTCACTTTCGGTAAAAGTTGTCTTATCGGGTTATCTTTGCACTTTCATAATTATAGATAGATCGATAGTTGAAGAGCTGTTTTGATAGATGTAAAGGATAGTAGAAGAGAAGGTAGCAGTGCAGAAAACTAAAGATGAAATAGCACTACTACGGCTCGGAACCCTGTGCACGCTACGGAACATATTCATTAAAGCGTAATGAATCCCCTGAGGTTTATTACGCGCTGCAAATAAATTTTAGCTTCTGCGTTACAGGCAATGCCGGTGAAAATTCAAAAGCAAGTTGTTGTATCGAGTCCAAAGCTAGTTTCTGCGTTACAGCCCAAGCAGATAAAAATACAAAAGCAAATTGTCGTATCCTGTCCAAAGCGTGAATCTGTGTTCCGTCATTATTAAGTACCTCAAATTTTTCCACGGATAGAAAACGCTTGTAATCAAAATTATCGTCTCGGAATGTTTGAACAGGTTCAGGATTGTATGAGAATCTATTTGTCTGTGACTGTTCGGAATCTAAGTCACGTACTCTCTGTAAATTACCTAAATTATACAGGCTGTGTGAGTGTGAGAAATGTTCGGAATGTGGCGTATGCTGTGACATGTTAGTGACTGAAACATTTTTCATCTCAGTCACTTCTTGCTGTAAAGTTGACAATTTTCTACGTAATGTATTATTGGATGAATCTATCTCACTGATCGTCTGCTGTAAATTTTGGAAATCAGGTGTTTGATTAAACGAAATCGGTGAAGTATCGTCTAATTTACTGTCATTATTACTTTCAATAACGTCAATACGACTGGCCAATTCATCATATTTTTCAGTCAGTATTTTTACCTGATCATCGTTTTTAGTGTCACCAGCATTAATTTGTTTTTGTATTTTACGTGTGGTTTCGTTCAATTTTTTAACGTCTGCTTTGATGCCATCGGGATCCTTTATTAATTCTAATTGTTCAAGTCTGTCGGTCACTGTCTGAAAGTATACTGTATGTGTATCTGTTTTTGTTTTAAGATCGGAAATTTCATCACGCAATTCGGTGTTCAACTGTTTGGTAGTATTAATTTCGTCTGATACTGTAGCAATATTGCTGTCTACGTATGTTTTTGCTTTTGTAAACAATTTACGTTTATCTTCCTGTCTCTGTGCGGTAATTGTTTCCATAACTTGTCGGTTTACTTTATTCTGTTCCTGTATGAATTTACGGTAACGCGTTTCACTGTTTTGTGGGTGGCGATTAAAGCGTTCGTCAATTTGACTGTTCTGTTGGTCGAATTTCGCATCTATTTTTGCATCCAGAGTGCGTGAAAGTTCTGCTGACATTAATTTAAACTCGTCGCGTAACTGTGTTGCGTTTTCAGAGCATTGTTTACCGACCTTGCGTATTCCTTAATTCTTGAGCAACAGATCTAATTTCTTCACCACTTTTCCTAGCACAAGCCTTAATTTCTTCACGTAATTGTTCTTTTGTATGATGACATTGCGCGGCAACGGCTGTAATCTGTTCACTAAGCTGTCTGGAATTTTTGTCTAGTTTTTCATTAAGGTTGTCATGTTTTTCAGTAAGTTGTTTGAAATTTTCATTAAGGTTGTCTTGTTTTTCATTAAGTTGTTTGAACTTTTCACTCTGTTGTTTTGAATTTTCGTCTTGTTTTTTATTATGTTCATTAATTTGTAGCAACAATGCCATAATTTGATCCAAGCTAAAATTAGCAACTCTATTCTCTGTGCTGTGTGATGGTGTATCTGCAATTGTCACGTTTTGTGTATCCATTTGGATATTCTGTGATTCTTGAAAATGTTTGCTAATCGGATGTGCACTGTTAGTCACTACCTCGGAATCAAATATATCTGACGTATTCTGATTACACTGTTTATTTTCGTTAGAAATATTTGTCTGTTCATTACGTAAATTTTGCAAACCGGGTGTATCAAGCTGCGCAGCGTTCATTGTAACAGAACGTCCCGCGTCATCAATTGTCGTTAAATTAACAGAAGACACAATTGAATTTGTTTGCTCATTATTAGCATTAAAATCATTATTAGTGATCAGTACGCACTGATTGTCTACAATTAGAGGATTATCATAATTACATTGAGTGTCGCAAGCACTATCGGTCAAATTATTAGAGTCGGCTATTTCGCTCATTGCACATCGCGATGTACTGTTAACAGTTTTTCGCGGCATTTTTCACAAATCAAAATTAAGTGTAAAAATGAAACAAAGACAATGCAAAAATGCAACAAACACAATCACAACAGAGAGCAACAAATTGCCGATGATCTGTGAAAGAAAGAGTGACAAATTAGTAAATTCGCTGCGCCAGATGCAAACTACATTTATGTAAATAAGAGCAGATATATGACTACTTATCAGAAGATTCACAAAGAAATACGATCCTGGCCGGATGTCGCCAAGTGTAACCTCCCCACAGAATAATAACCATGAACCAAGTGTAACCTCCGCACAAAAATAATAATTAAATGATTTTTTTAATTATTGTAACCTCTGAACAAAATTGGCTCCCATTTATAATCTGTGTGCAGAAATGCATTCACATTTAATGTAACCACAAAATTCAATTCGTAAACCCGGAAATAATAAAAAAAATCGAGTAACCTGGTAAATTTTATGACGACAGCAGCGCTGCGCCTCGGCCCTGTATTCTGAATAAACAAAGGAAAAATTCTTACCTCAATAAAAACTGCGAATATATCTGCTCTTACGTAAAAACTTTTCGGCACAGCTTCGTGCAATGCTGGGCTATATATTTTTTTTCTTTATTCTTGGAAGGAATGATCATGCATTGGAAATATTCTTTAAATTGAAATGAATGCTTTTCTTAAAAAATTACTTTATATTATAAAAATTATTATTGGGGCATTTTTTTAAAAAGAAATTAATGACAGTTAATATACATTACTAGATATGCGCAAGGCTGCTTCTTTACCTTCTACAATAATACTCATCCTCCAGAGTCCCGACCAGAGCAGACTGCCGACACGCGCAGGCACGCGCCGACTACTGTCGACTACCGCAGACTACTGAAGACTACTGCCGACTAGCGACAAGCAACAACTAACTACATACTACTCTCTGGTCAGAGACTCTGCCATGCCTCGCCCATCGCCGGCAACGCATACGTCTTACAAGGTCCCTCCTATATGCCTCCCGGTCTGTTCTCCTGGGTTTCCTATAGGTCATGGTCTGTCTGATTCCCATTTCAACCTTGAATTTATTGTACATGTGGTCTGGTGAGGATGGTTCCAGCACCACATGCCAGTGTTTGATATAGCTGCCCATCATCTTGGAACTAAAGGTTATGTTAGTTACTTCTTCCCTTCCGCTATTCCTGAATGTGGGTTCATTGCCCCTATTCAGTACCTCTAAGTTGTTAGCTAAAAGGAATTCAAGAAGGTACTCACCCCTGCTGTTGGTCCTTGCTGCCCCACACTAGGTTGTGGGGACTGGCGTCGCATCCCCCCAGCAGTTCGCCACCTTGCCGATGGCAAGTCTCTATCAGTCTCCTCATCTCCAAGGGAGGAGGAGAGCTGTCTTCGTAAGGGAGGTATGCTGAGGCCAAAACAATTTCCCTCATGATACCTTCCTCACATTGCTGCATTTTAATGGTCACTAAATCCCTAGAGCAGAAATACATCATTGGCATGAAAGAAATTCCATTTCTTACACAGATGCATGTTCAGGAGTTTCTTAGATTTCTAGCATTGGTCAGCCTACCTCCAGTGCCACCGAGGCCCAATACACCCCCTTTATATAAATAGGGTTCTTGTATCAGGACCACGTCCACTTCCTGCCTCCCCAGGCAGCGACTCAGGGCAGCAGAGGCCCCTTTACTGTGCTGCAGATCAATCTGCAGCACCTCCAGCACCGTCTTGCTGCCATCTTTAAGGTCCTTTAGAACCCTGACGGTGATATGCGAGAACCCTAAAAACAATTCCATGTCCTGCTCCCGCATCATCTTCAGGGGCTACTCTCCGACCTCCACTACCAGGGTCGTCCTACTGGTGTAACCTTCTGGTTGATCACTCTCCAATCTTCTGTCGAGACTTTTGGGTTCTGGGCCCATATTTTCCTGAACAGTGTCTTAGGAGACACTTCCTTAAGGATCTTTGGTACCCATGTTGATATCTTTGCGGTCTTAAGAAGCTCCGCTGCCGTCTTAACCAGCAGCTTCGCATCTTCCGATGGGGATGTTCAAAAATGGTTCAAATGGCTCTGAGCACTATGCGACTTAACTTCTAAGGTCATCAGTCGTCTAGAACTTAGAACTAATTAAACTTAACTAACCTAAGGACATCACACACAACCATGCCCGAGGCAGGATTCAAACCTGCGACCGTAGCGGTCGTTCAGTTCCAGACTGTAGCGCCCAGAACCGCACGGCCACTCCGGCCGGCCACAGGGATGTCATGGGCACCTTGTCCTTAATCCATTCCATCGTGTGCACCCCCTCACAGACAAAAATGAGGGCACCACGATCTAGATAGACCCTCCTGAAGTTGGATCCTGGGCCAGCGTCCCCCCCAAATCTTTTCAAAGAGGGACATCTGTACCAATTCCTCCTGCTGCGAGGTGATGGCCACCAGTGGATAGCCTTCCTGGATAACTGCCACCCTTAAAACCGAGACTGCACTACTATAGGTTTGTTTCCCTATTTCTTGCCTCTGTTTTTTCTGGACTCGCTTATCCAGGGAGGAGGGAGTCTTTGATTCCTCCCTTATCCGATTGCTACCTGTCTTTGACGTAGTGGGGGTCTGGTTATCCCCTTCAACCTGAGACAGTTTCTTCCTGGGGGTCTTAGGTTCAAGTTCCTTTAATTCCCTCCACATTTCTTTAGGAAGCCATTCTTTCCCTTCCTTTTTCCCCTGTCCCCTGAGTAGTTTCCTCCTCTGAGCCACAGACAAGCCTTTGATCTTAATTTGGTCTAGCTTCTCTGTTACAGTTCCCACTTCTGGCTCAGGTCTAGACCCTGATTCAGTAGTGGGAACGCCTTCCATCGGTACTGACCCCGATGTTTGGATATCTGAGGTCTCAGTTTGCCCCTCAGTTTGTTTTTCGACGTTTTCTTTAATCGTGTCCATATTGGTCCCAAGACATTTGGGGCTCTACAAGGTCCACACCATGAATACCCCGCGCAGTGTAAGGCTGCTTACTCAGAGAGGTCGCCCGGTATCCCTGTGGCTCCGTTTGTGACTCATCTTCCCATGTGCCACGCTCTCCTCGGCACAGATGGCATCACACCTTGGGTTGGGTCGGGGAGCTGGGTATGACTGGGAGCGTATAGGGTTCAAAATGGCTCTGAGCACTATGGGACTTAATGTGATAATTGGATATATTAACGCTCATAGAATGTTTATGTTAACAGCAACGACATGGACGTTGAAAAACTGTTAGCAGTATTAAAACTGATATAAAACTATAGACCTCAAATAAAGGTGTTACGAGTCATCTTCACGTGCCAAAAGTTACGAGACAAACTGTATAGCCATCCACGCGGCCACAACATAATGCAACGCTGGCTACGAAACGCCTCGCGGAAATGTTTGCTTAGCGCAGGAGATAAACAGAGCACACTATGGACACCAGAATGAAAAACGGTGCAGTGTCGTACATGTGCATAGTTATTTAAAGCTGACAGTGAATCACTACATTCAAATGAAGTGTCAAGATGTAGGACATCGTCCGAAAACAAACTGTATGAATCTGTGTGAATGAAAGAGAATTTGAAACTAACACTATGGGATCACTGAAGAAGGATGCAAAGAAAATAGGTTTCGAATCTAGTAAATGTAGTGGTGCGAATAAATTCACGCCCACGACGTGGAAAGGGCTGCTATAAAAGCTGACCAATCTTCCATTTCTACGATTGTAGTATATAAGTGCAAATGTTTTCTACAGGACCCGCTGCAGTCGTTGTTGACGGTTAAGATGCCATGTACCGTACCACCTGGGCTACATTTACCAAATTAAAAGCATATGCCTCAAACCAGGATCGAACCTTTGACTTCCTGCACGCTAATCCAAAACTTCATCCACTGCACCAACTGTACAACACGACTAACGTGTGCTGACAGAGGTAATTACTATACATGTGGTTACAGTGTTGCCATATTACCACTCTTATACGTCCTTTACCTGCCGGGTGTACTCGCCGGATGAAATTTTGTGAGAGACATTTTTTATCGCTGACATGTAAGGAGTCGCGCTGCGAAGCTCAAGTGGGCGAATTTCACTTCACCCTGTATACATCTACATCTACATCTATACTCCGCGAGCCACCTTACGGTGTGTGGCGGAGGGTACTTATTGTACCACTATCTGATCCCCCCTTCCCTGTTCCATTCACGAATTGTGCGTGGGAAGAACGACTGCTTGTAAGTCTCCGTATTTGCTCTAATTTCTCGGATCTTTTCGTTGTGATCATTACGCGAGATATATGTGGGCGGTAGTAATATGTTGCCCATCTCTTCCCGGAATGTGCTCTCTCGTAATTTCGATAATAAACCTCTCCGTATTGCGTAACGCCTTTCTTGAAGTGTCCGCCACTGGAGCTTGTTCAGCATCTCCGTAACGCTCTCGCGCTGACTAAATGTCCCCATGACGAATCGCGCTGCTTTTCGCTGGATCATGTCTATCTCTTCTATTAATCCAACCTGGTAAGGGTCCCATACTGATGAGCAATACTCAAGAATCGGACGAACAAGCGTTTTGTAAGCTACTTCTTTCGTCGATGAGTCACATTTTCTTAGAATTCTTCCTATGAATCTCAACCTGGCGCCTGCTTTTCCCACTATTTGTTTTATGTGATCATTCCACTTCAGATCGCCCCGGATAGTAACTCCTAAGTATTTTACGGTCGTTACCGCTTCCAATGATTTACCACCTATGGCATAATCGTACTGGAATGGATTTCTGCCCCTATGTATGCGCATTATATTACATTTATCTACGTTTAGGGAAAGCTGCCAGCTGTCGCACCATGCATTAATCCTCTGCAGGTCTTCCTGGAGTACGTACGAGTCTTCTGATGTTGCTACTTTCTTGTAGACAACCGTGTCATCTGCAAATAGCCTCACGGAGCTACCGATGTTGTCAACTAAGTCATTTATGTATATTGTAAACAATAAAGGTCCTATCACGCTTCCTTGCGGTACTCCCGAAATTACCTCTACATCTGCAGATTTTGAACCGTTAAGAATGACATGTTGTGTTCTTTCTTCTAGGAAATCCTGAATCCAATCACAAACCTGGTCCGATATTCCGTAAGCTCGTATTTTTTTCATTAAACGTAAGTGCGGAACCGTATCAAATGCCTTCCTGAAGTCCAGGAATACGGCATCAATCTGCTCGCCAGTGTCTACGGCACTGTGAATTTCTTGGGCAAATAGGGCGAGCTGAGTTTCACATGATCTCTGTTTGCGGAATCCATGTTGGTTATGATGAAGGAGATTTGTATTATCTAAGAACGTCATAATACGAGAACACAAAACATGTTCCATTATTCTACAACAGATTGACGTAAGCGAAATAGGCCTATAATTATTCGCATCTGATTTATGACCCTTCTTGAAAATGGGAACGACCTGCGCTTTCTTCCAGTCGCTAGGTACTTTACGTTCTTCCAGCGATCTACGATAAATTGCTGATAGAAAGGGGGCAAGTTCTTTAGCATAATCACTGTAGAATCTTAAGGGTATCTCGTCTGGTCCGGATGCTTTTCCGCTACTAAGTGATAGCAGTTGTTTTTCAATTCCGATATCGTTTATTTCAATATTTTCCATTTTGGCGTCCGTGCGACGGCTGAAGTCAGGGACCGTGTTACGATTTTCCGCAGTGAAACAGTTTCGGAACACTGAATTCAGTATTTCTGCCTTTCTTCGGTCGTCCTCTGTTTCGGTGCCATCGTGGTCAACGAGTGACTGAATAGGGGATTTAGATCCGCTTACCGATTTTACATATGACCAAAACTTTTTAGGGTTCTTGTTTAGATTGTTTGCCAATGTTTTATGTTCGAATTCGTTGAATGCTTCTCTCATTGCTCTCTTTACGCTCTTTTTCGCTTCGTTCAGCTTTTCCTTATCAGCTATGATTCGACTACTCTTAAACCTATGATGAAGCTTTCTTTGTTTCCGTAGTACCTTTCGTACATGATTGTTATACCACGGTGGATCTTTCCCCTCGCTTTGGACCTTAGTCGGTACGAACTTATCTAAGGCGTACTGGACGATGTTTCTGAATTTTTTCCATTTTTGTTCCACATCCTCTTCCTCAGAAATGAACGTTTGATGGTGGTCACTCAGATATTCTGCGATTTGTGCCCTATCACTCTTGTTAAGCAAATATATTTTCCTTCCTTTCTTGGCATTTCTTATTACACTTGTAGTCATTGATGCAACCACTGACTTATGATCACTGATACCCTCTTCTACTATTCTACATTCACGGAGTCGAAAAGTTCCGGTCTATTTGTTGCTATGAGGTCTAAAACGTTAGCTTCACGAGTTGGTTCTCTAACTATCTGCTCGAAGTAATTCTCGGACAAGGCAGTCAGGATAATGTCACAAGAGTCTCTGTCCCTGGCTCCAGTTCTGATTGTGTGACTATCCCATTCTATACCTGGTAGATTGAAGTCTCCCCCTATTACAATAGTATGATCACGAAACTTCTTCACGACGTTCTGCAGGTTCTCTCTGAGGCGCTCAACTACTACGGTTGCTGATGCAGGTGGTCTATAGAAGCATCCGACTATCATATCTGACCCACCTTTGATACTTAGCTTAACCCAGATTATTTCACATTCGCATTCGCTAATAACTTCACTGGATATTATTTAATTCTTTACTGCTATAAATACTCCTCCACCATTGGCGTTTATCCTATCCTTGCGGTATATATTCCATTCTGTGTCTAGGATTTCGTTACTGTTCACTTCCGGTTTTAACCAACTTTCCGTTCCTAATACTATATGCGCACTATTTCCTTCAATAAGAGATACTAATTCAGGAACCTTGCCCTGGATACTCCTGCAGTTTACCAATATTACGTTAACTTTTCCTGTTTTTGGTCTCTGAGGACGGACGTTCTTTATCAACGATGATAATGTCCTCTCTGGTAAGCCGTCAGGTATTTTATCGTTTCGCCCAAGGGGGGGTCCCTCTAACCTAAAAAACCCCCGTGTGCACGCCACATGTACTCTGCTACCCTAGTAGCTGCTTCCGGTGTGTAGTGCACGCCTGACCTGTCTAGGGGGGCCCTACAGTTCTCCACCCAATAACGGAGGTCGATGAATTTGCAACCATTATAGTCGCAGAGTCGTCTGAGCCTCTGGTTTAGACCCTCCACACGGCTCCAAACCAGAGGACCGCGATCGACTCTGGGCACTATGCTGCAGATATTAAGCTCAGCTTGCACTCCGCGTGCGATGCTGGTTGTCTTCACCAAATCAGCCAGCCGCCGGAAGGAACCAAGGATGGCCTCAGAACCCAAGCGGCAGGCGTCATTCGTTCCGACATGTGCTACTATCTGCAGCCGGTCACACCCAGTGCGTTCAATAGCTGCCGGAAGGGCCTCCTCCACATTACGGACGAGACCCCCCGGCAAGCACACCGAGTGCACACTGGCATTCTTCCCCGACCTACCCGCTATTTTCCTGAGGGGCTCCATAACCCGCCTAACGTTGGAGCTCCCTATAACTAATAGGCCCGCCCTCTGTGACTGTCGGGACCTTGCCGGAGAATCGGCCACTGGCCCAACAGGCGAGGCATCCTGTGGTGGCTCGGAAACGATGTCATCACCACTAGGAAGCACCCCGTACCTGTTGGAAAGGGGTAAGGCAGCTGCCACGCGGCCAGATCCCACCTTCGCCTTTCGGCCAGGCACGCGAGAGCCCACCACTGTCCGCCATTCACCCTGGAGTGATGGCTGACCGGTAAGATGCTCACTGCCGGAAGACGCAGCGACATCAGGGGTTCCATGTGATTCCAAGGCCACCGAAGTAGGCATAGGTCTCACCACAGTTGCCCCAACGCCACTACGAGCCGACGCCTGCGCCTCGAGCTCGATGAGCCTAACAGACAAAGCCTCCACCTGCCCCCGAAGAGTGGCCAATTCTCCTTGCGTCCGCTCACAACAACCACAGTCCCTACACATGACTATGTTTACCCTACCCTATACGGTGACAAATTCCCAAGATAATCTTCTGATGAGCTACTCTGATAATCAAGAAACACTCACTGAAATACGAGACGCGAAAACTACGCTAGGTTTTCCCAGAAAAACTATTTAAAAGCTAAGCGCGGCAAATAAGTACAAAAACGCTTTATACAAACAGTACTCGCTGCTGCTGGTGCTCTCGCTCTGGCTGTCACAAGACAACTGCTGATTCAAGTGACTAGTGGCTAACGGCCGCGAAACAAACAAAGACGGTTTTAGGGCGCTTTCTGTTCTAAACGATCAAGAAAACACTAAGAAATCTAACACGAAAACTACGTAAAGTTTTATCAAGAACTGTTAGTTACTATGCAGAGCAGATAAACACAAATAGAATCCCTTCCTTAGTGGAAGGTCGTAAACAAAATGCAAAATAAACGCTTTATACAAACAGTACTGTGCTGCTGCTGGTGCTCTCGCTCTCGCTGTCCTAGATTACGTACATGACCGTATAATACGAGATTATATCTGAAGAGAACATCGTCGTGTTATTCACATAATCAAATCAGGATAAACACTCTAACTTCAGTTGGCTCATGTTTCATAATTTTTATGTAATAATATCGTTTTGCAATCCTTGTATAGGGGTCACGGGATGATCAATGTGTTTTTACATGAAGGGAACAACAGTAAAGGTGCATTCATTAGGTCAAGATCACCGAAATACAGTTTCGCTCATGAAACCAGTGGTTGTACGAGCCTAACACAAAGGGATGAGAGTTCATTCCGTGACGTTTAACGTCTGTCTGCTATCGTGTTTTTTCACATCTGAAATCTACAATCTCTAAGTTCTTATGACTCGATTTTCGCACAGAAAGTAGTAATAAACAGTTGAATGGACAATGTTATGCAGTCAAATTATATCCTCTGTTCAGTTATATCCCACAGTTACCCAACACAGCACGATGTCATTGAAAGTCTGATATTTATTACCCAGACGAGAAAATACAAAAGGTGCTCGTGTGTCTAAGAGTAGTGAACCGACAATAACTGCTGAGACGTGCAATTCCCTTCCCATCTCCCTGTCATCACGACCCGACTAAATCACTGCTGTCGCTGTACGTACGGCTCACCCAACCAGTCGGCAACCGACACGCTTCACATCAGTTACGCGGTTTGATTGCGAAGGGCGATCTCGGTGTACGGATTATCCCTGACGGTCTGGCAGAAACCATTGAACTCGTTTAAGAGCCAGACAGTGAATTTTTAAACATTCACACACTCCAGAAACGTTGTAAATGGCCTATGATTGACTATGATCAGTCAATGGCTCTCGACAAAATAGGGCAGATTTTTCTTAAGCTGTCACAGCAGTCCGTTGTCAGGAGGACTGCCAGATCGATTCCGCAGTAGCTCCCTGGGTTGTTCAGGGAAATAAAATTTAATTACGAGATTATTGCACGAAGAAGCAGGGACAAGGGTGGAAGGATGGATGATGGAATTTCGCATCGATGTAACAAGAATAATTTGTTCACAAATGTCGATGCTTCTTCATTCAAGCAGCCCATAACTCGACTTCCAGTAGGTGAGTGGTCATGTTTTATATCGTTCTACTACGAGGAAAACTAAGGAACGACAAATATCAAATCTTCAAGGGCTGCTACCTAAGCACTAGGTGTGCAGTGACGATCAACCGCTGAAGTGTTGTAATTGCAGTAAGTACTGTAGAGGAGGTTGGTTCAGTTCCACACACACACACACACACACACACACACACACACACACACATATATATATATATATATATATATATATATATATATATATATATTTCTCCCGTAATTTTTTAAAACTGTTCAGACTAATTCAGGACGTTTCTTTCAACTAACTATGCAATAGCTAATACCTTCCTCCAAGTCTTATTTTTCAAAAATGGCCAAACTTTTTATATACTGGTCAGTTGCAAGAGGTCAGCTATTAGGCTGGTGCACAAGTCCACAGCGTTTTTGTTTTTTATGTTGGTATTCCGATTGCTATGGGTTTATATATCGACTGTCATTTCTTGTTTGTAGTTCACTCTTTCTATTTGAGTTTACATATTGTCATTTTGTCATTTAGAGATAGTGAGTTTAGCTGTGGGCTCTATAAAATGGAATGCCAGGTGGAGAAATCGGAACGTTTCCGACATAGTCTTCTATTTGAGTTCAGTAGAGTCGAGGGGCGTGAAAGGGAAGCAGTAGTTGATGTTATTCAATCTGTATATTGAGCAAGCAATAAAGGAAACAAAAGAAAAATTCGGAGTAGGAACTAAAATCCATGGAGAAGAAATAAAAACTTTCAGGTTCGCCGATGACATTGTAATTCGGTCAGAGACACCAAAGGATCTCGAAGGGCAGCTGAACGGAATGGACATTGTCTTGAAAGGAGGAGATAAGATGAACGTCAACAAAAGCAAAACGAGGATAATGGAATGTAGTCGAATTAAATCGGGTGATGCTGCGGTAATTAGATTAGGAAATGAGACGCTTAAAGTAGTAAATGAGTTTGCTATTTGGGGAGCAAAATAACTGATGGTGGTCGAAGTAGAGAGGACATAAAATGTTGACTGGCAATGGCAAGAAAAGCGTTTCTGAAGAAGAGAAATTTGTTAACATCGAGTATAGATTTAAGTGTCAGGAAGTCGTTTCTGAAAGTATTTGCATGGACTGTAGCCATGTATGAAAGTGAAACGTGGACGATAAATAGTTTAGACAAGAAGAGAATAGAAGTTTTTGAAATGTGGTGCTACAGAAGAATGCTGAAGATTAGATGGGTAGATCACGTAACTAATGAGGAGGTATTGAACAGAATTTGGGAGAAGAGAAATTTGTGGCACAACTTGACTAGAGGAAGGGTTCGGTTGGTAGGGCATGTTCTGAGGCATCAAGGGATCACCAATTTAGTATTGGAGGACAGCATGGAGGGTAAAAATCGTAGAGGGAGACCAAGAGATGAATACACTAAACAGATTCAGAAGGATGTAGGTTGCAGTAGGTACTGGGAGATGAAGAAGCTTGCACAGGATAGAGTAGCATGGAGAGCTGCATCAAACCAGTCTCTGGACTGAAGACCACAACAACAACACGAGTAACAGAAGCGGAGGCAGCAAGAAACAATTGCGCCATGTATAGGGATAATGCCATTGCACAGGGCATGGCAAGAAAATGGTTTTCTCGATTTAACGAGGATCGTCTTGATATTAGTGACTCTCCACGTTCAGGAAGACCATCGGGATTTGAAGAAGATCGTTTAAAAACATTAATCCACAATGATCCACGTCAGCATATTCGAGAACTGCCAGATGTGATAAACTGTGATCATTTCACCATTGTGCGACATTATGGAGGAGGTTAAAAAATCGAGCGTCTGGGGACGGCCTACTCTAAGCCAAAATCACAAAAATCAATGGTTGGCTACATGTGCATCTCTGCTTGCTTGTCATAAATCTGCTCGCGAACAACACCGACGACTTCTACCCTGTTTCGTTACTAGTGATGAAAAGTGGTGTCTTCATGCAGGCCTTAATTTAAAGAGAGTTGTGATGATCTCTGCATTGGCAAAAGATCTCCGACTTGTCGCCCATTCGGATCTCCGGGAGGAAGGAATTAGCTATTGCATAGTTGAAAGAAACGTCCTGAATTAGTCTGAACGGTTTTAAAAAATTACGGGAGAAATGTAGAAATATTGTGGATATGTATATATGTGGAACTGAACCAACCTCCTCTACAGTACCTACTGCAATTACAACACTTCAGCCGTTGATCGTCACTGCACGCCTAGTGCTTAGGTAGCAGCCCTTGAAGATTTGATATTTGTTTTCCTCGTAGTAGAACGTGGTGGAGAAGTTAGAAAATCTGAGAAGGGAAATGCTAGATACAGTGGGGGCCAGTAAAGTCAAATGTTTGCCTGTTTGCAGCTAGGGTGTCCATTTAATTATCATTTCATTTCTAGCAAATCTGCATGGTCATCCACGGTAACTGTTCTTTCGGGAACAGATACTACAGTCATATATAGATATACAAACGTTTCACTTAGATTGCTCATGGTCAGGCAGAGATTCCAAAATCAGATATTCGATTTTAAGACGTACCCAGGGGCAGAAGTAGACTCAGACCACAGTTTGAGTAAGATGAAGAGTAGGTTGAAGCTTAAGAGACTAACGACGAAGAATCAATGAGCGAGGAATTTGGATACGGAAGTACTAAGGAATGAAGAGCTATGCCTGAACTTCTCTGAGGTTGTAGATACTGCGATAATGAATAGCTCAGCAACAGTTCAGTTGAAGAGGATGGACGTCTCTAAAAGGGCAATCATAGAGGCTGGAGAGAATAACGTAGGTACAAGGAAAGCAGTTTCGAAGAAACCACGGATAACAGAGAAATACTGCAGTTGATCGACGGAAGAAGGAAGCACAAAAGTGTTCAACGACATTCAGGAATACAGAAGTACAAGTCATTGAGGAATGACGTAAGTAGGAACTGTAGGGATGCTGAGAAAAAATGTCTGCATGAACAATGTGAAAAAAATGCAAAAAGAAATGATTGTCGGAAGGACTGACTCAGCATGCAGGAAAGTCAAAACAACCTTCGTTGAAATTAAAAGCAAGGGATATAAGACGCTATTTGAATTCCACTGTTAAATACAGAGGAGAGAGCGGATAGTTGGAAAGGGTACACCGTGTGATGATGTGATGGGAGAAAAAAAACAAGATTCGCTAGGAAAGAGGTAGGGGATCTAGTTTACAATCAGAATTTAGAAGAGCTTTGGAAGACTTACAATCAAATACGGCAGAAGAGGTTGATAACATTCCACGGGAACATCTAAAATCATTGGTGAAAGAGGCAACAAATTGATTATTCACGTTGGTGTGTAGAATGTACGAGTCTGTCGATATACCATCACACTTTCGAAAAACATCATCCACAATTCCCAAGACTGCAAGAACCGAGAAGTACGAGAACTATCGCACAGTCAGCTTAACTGCTCTTACACCCAAGCTGCTTATAAGATTAATATACAGAAGAATGGGAAAGAAAATTGAGAGTGTGTTAGATGATGATCAGTTTGGCTTTAGGAAATGTAAATGCGCCAGAGAGGCATTTCTGACGTTGCGGTTGATAATGGAAACAAAGCCGGAAGAAAAATCAAGATACGTTATAGGATTTGTCGACCTGGAAAAAGTTTTCGACAACGTAAACTGGTGCAACATATTTGAAACTCTGGGAAAAGCATTGGTAATCTATAGGGAAAGGCAGGTAATTATAACATGTATAAGAACCAGGAAGGCACAATGAGTGAGTTACCAAGAACGAAGTGCTCAGATTAAAAAGGATGTAAGACAGGGATGTAGTCTTTCGCCCCTACTGTTCGGTCTATACATCGATGAAGCAATGATGGAAGTAAAAGAAACATTCAAGTGCGGGATTTAAATGCAGGGTGCAAGGATATCAGTGAAAAGATTTATTCATGACATTGCTATCCTCAGAGAAATTGAAGAAGAATTACAGCACCTATTGGATGAAATGAACAGTGTAACGGGTACAGAACATGGACTGAGAGTAAATCGAAGAAAGACGAAAGTAATGAGAAGTAGCAGAAATGGGAACAGCGATGAACTTAGCATCAAGATTAGGGAACTTCCTTTCCTGTTGAAAATGCGTTTCGAACATGGCTCGGCGAGTTCTTCACCTCAAACCACGTTATTTCTACAATCGCGGAATCGAAAAGTTACCCTATGGTTGGCAGACTGTTGTAAATTGTGTAGGAGAATCTATTATTGGTAACGGAAGTTTCTGTTATCTGTATCTGTTGTGTTTATTAAACTTACGGAAGAAGGCTACGAATTTACGCACCAACCCAGTAGTTAGTTGCAAAGTCCCTTATGATTTGGCAAAATTTAAAGAATCGTCACTGCTTGTGGCAGAGAGATTGTGGTAAATGACAAAACGCGAAATTAATATGTAAAGGACATAAAGACATGCTATACGTTGTTCATTATTACACTTACGAAAAATTTCATTTTCACCCTTAATTGATTTGCTCATTTCTGGATATACTCACCAATCCATTTCTTCCGACAACTAGGAACATTCACTGTCCCAAGCCTATTGGGAATCGCCGACATCTTAGTCAGTTTTTTACTTGTGGAGACAAAGGAAAGTCTTGGGGGTCATGATCAGCGTTATTAGCTTGGCGTTTAAGGGCTCATCGACTATTTACACCTACATCTATATAAGTGCTCTGCAATTCACAATTAAGTGCCTGGCAGACTATATTTAGGTTATACAATTATTCGCAGATATTCTGGAACGTTAAAGTGATGAAAGAGCCAGCTGTTGAGTTTCAAAATGGACAGACAGCTTTGAGAGCATCGATCAGTTACGGCGGTGTTGATTCTTGTATCCCACGGAAGTGCCTGTTTTGACAAATATGTACCATTTGGTTGTAATTTAAGTGTAGCTACTCACAGAGCTCCAGTGTGGGCTGTAATTATCGTATGGCAGCGAAATTTGACAGGTATTCTAATGCGTTAGTGCGGAACCGATTTACGCTGGAGCAAAGTTAGATCCAATTTTGGCCACCAGCTGCAAATCTGGCGCTATGCATGCAAGAAAGACTTACAGAAATTTTTCCATATGTAATGGATTTGGTATTTCACGTGAGCAGGAAAGCTTAGACAAGTGAGAAAGGGATTATGTTGCTTTTATTATTGACCCTCGTTTAGACAAGTTGTACCGTATGAGCTCCAGAGACGTCGACAAAATGCTGTATCAGTTGCTCGCAGCAGTTCCGGTGGAATC
Organism: Schistocerca cancellata; assembly: GCF_023864275.1. Classification (NCBI taxonomy): domain Eukaryota; kingdom Metazoa; phylum Arthropoda; class Insecta; order Orthoptera; family Acrididae; genus Schistocerca; species Schistocerca cancellata. The sequence continues at coordinate 151,051,535 of NC_064628.1, forward strand.
AAAGTAACGCGTTCGTGTATACTGGCCTTCAGATCAGGTAGAGGCCGAATGTATCCCTGGTAAACGCGTTCTTTTAGATATCCCCAGAGCCAAAAGCCACATGGGTTCAGATCAGATGATCTGCAAGGCCATGTATCTTGAAAACCTCTGGAGATAAAACCTTCGTAGAAGGTTGCATTAAGCAAGACTTTCACTGGGCAAGTGACATGAGGTGTTCCCACATCTTGCGTGGAAACAGTGGTTTCCAAACAGCTGCGCTCTTCCAGAGCAGGAATCACATGCTGTACAACGTCTCCATAACGTCCAGACTTCACTGTACACCTGTAAGGCCCTCGAGGTGTATTCACTTCAAAGAAGAACGGACAGAGAATAAAGGTGCTTCTGAATCTATACAGCCCAGTCACATTCAGCGAGCGCAATGGCTCTTTGTGCACATCACGTAGTTTAACAGTATCTCAAATTCAGCTGTTCTGCGTATTCACGGCATACTATAGTCTAAAATGTGCTTAGTCAGAAAATTTCCCTGGCACATGACATCAACTTCGATCCGTGCCAGTAGCTGAAGAGCAAATTTAGGACGTTTCTGCGGATCACGAGGTCTCATTTGCTGCAGTTTCTGGATCTTGTAGGGCTACCAGTGTAAAATAGACCTCAAATCTTCCCGTACTGTTGATCATGGGTTGGACAACTCGTGACACTGTACGAGCACTAGCACTACTCGGGGCATGGTCAGTTGCAGCGACAGCAACTTCGTCAATAACTTCCACCGGGACAGAACCCCTTCTTCTTCCAGGTTCCACAGCAAGCTCACTAGTGTTTTAGAATTTCATTATCATCTTATTTAAACCATTTAATGACATCAGGCTTCTCCTAAGACCTTTTAATCGGTGTTAATCGGTGTTATGGTGATATTAAGTCAATGTAGAGAGCAACAGACACGTTTTGCAATTGGAACATATTCTTAGCCTTAGACAAATAAGTGAGATTGTGGATTTTAAAGGTCAGGAAGTACGCCTAATAGTTGTGGATTTAGAAAAAGCATGTCATTCCGTACCCATGAAAGGAATATGGGAAGCGATGGAGTATATAAGTGTAGAAGCACAACAGATACCCCTGATTCAAAGAATATTTTACCAACCATCCGCAGCAATCAAAGTTGGGGGAAGTTGAGTGAGACATTCCAAATACCGAAAGAACTTAGACACTACTGCAATATGTCGCCGAAACTGTTTAAAAAATATGTGCAGCCTACATTGGATCAGTCGTGTGGAGGTATGGGATTTCCTTTCCAGTATGGTGCTACCTACTCTACACTGAAGAAGATCATTGGCCGGTAAGCCTTATTTATCTTTCGGACATGTCCGAAAGAACAGATACCGTCTTCAGTGCGGATGCACTCACATTGCCCGAACTCTTCCGGGAATAGGTAGATTAACTGCCGCGAGTAATGAGTATAGTGGGCAGGGGAACTACAAATGTAGTGTGTGGACAGAAAGCTGGAAGTGTGAGTCTCACGGGGAACGTGTCAGGATTAAGTCCCTGCAGTCGCACTATCCTCTGTGTCCTCGGTGGCTCAGTAGGATAGAGCGTCTGCCATGTAAGCAAGAGATACCGGGTTCGAGTCCCGCTCGGGGCACACATTTTCAACTGTCCCCGTTGATTTTACCAACGCCTGTAAGCACCTAAAGGTCTGTATTTCATTGTAATTTCATTCTTCGAGAGCTGCGAGACCACCGATGGTTTCTGTTGTTTCGGATACGTCCGACATGTCCGAAAGAACCAGATACCGCCATCATACTTCAGATACGTTCGAATAATAAAAATGGCAATTAAGTCTTTGAAAAAGATCCTGAACGTGGGATTTTCACGACAGTTTACCATTTATCTGAACACCTTGAAATTTGAACTGTTTAGTTTCACTAATCATATGCCCATTTTGTGAAATTATAACTTCGAGCTTTGTTGAACTGTGTGTTACAAACTGTAAAAACTGTGTCTTACTGTAATTTAGCATTAGTTTGTTTCCTACAAACCATGAAGTTATGTCATGAACTGCACTATTTGAAACCGAGCCAATGTTGCACACAACATCCTTTACTATCAAGCTAGTGTCATCAGCAAACAGAAATATTTTAGAATTACCTGTAATACTAGAGGGCACATCATATATATGAATAAGGAACAGGAGTGGCCCCAACACTGATCCCTAGGGCGTCAACCCCCGCCCCCTCCTCCCATTGGACCATACCCCACTCAGACCCCACATCACAGTCATACTCAACACTGTGAATAATGACCTTTTGCTGTCTGTTGTTAAAGTAAGAGGTAAACCAATTGTGAGCTGCTCCCCGTATTCTGTAATGGTCCAACTTATGGAGCAATATCCCGTGATCAACACAATCAAACGCCTTAGTTAAATCAAAAAATATGCCTAGCGTTGGAAACCTTTTGTTTAATTCATCCAGTGCCCCTCATAGAAAAGAGAATATACCATTTTCAACTGTTAAACTATCTCTAAAGCCAAACTGTACACTTGATGGCAAATTATGTAATATAAAATGATCAATTATCCTTACATACACAGCCTTTTCGATAACTTTAGCAAACATTGATAGCATAGAAATAGGTCTAAAATTGCCTACATTATTCCTTTCTCCATTTCTATAAAGCGGCTTTACTACTGAGTACTTAAATCGTTCAGGAAACTGACCATTCTTAAAGGAAAAATTACAAATATGGCTATGTACAGGGCTAACATCTGCAGCATAGTACTGCAGTGCTCCATCATATCCATGAGAGTCCTTAGTCTTCAGTGATTTAATTATTTACTCAATCTCCTCCTTTTAAAGTATCACAGAGGACTATTTCAGATAGCAATATCGGAAAGGCATATGCCAAGAGTGTTATATGATTCCCTCTAGAAACGAAATTTTTATTTCATTCACCAGCAATTCCCAGAAAATGATTGTTAAATACTGTACAATAGCTGACTTATGAGTAACAGAAATATTTTTACTACGAACTGACTTTATATCGTCAACGATGTGCTGCTGACTAGACACTTCCTTCACAACTGACCATATGATTTTAATTGCATCCTGTTCTACGAGGGCAGTTCAATAAGTAATGCAACACATTTTTTTTCTCGGCCAATTTTGGTTGAAAAAACCGGAAATTTCTTGTTGAATATTTTCAAACATTCCCACTTCGTCTCGTATAGTTTCATTGACTTCCGACAGGTGGCAGCGCTGTACGGAGCTGTTAAAATGGCGTCTGTAACGGATGTGCGTTGCAAACAACGGGCAGTGATCGAGTTTCTTTTGGCGGAAAACCAGGGCATCTCAGATCTTCATAGGCGCTTGCAGAATGTCTATGGTGATCTGGCAGTGGACAAAAGCACGGTGAGTCGTTGGGCAAAGCGTGTGTCATCATCGCCGCAAGGTCAAGCAAGACTGACTGATCTCCCGCGTGCGGGCCGGCCGTGCACATCTGTGACTCCTGCAATGGCGGAGCGTGCGAACACACTCGTTCGAGATGATCGACGGATCACCATCAAACAACTCAGTGCTCAACTTGACATCTCTGTTGGTAGTGCTGTCACAATTGTTCACCAGTTGGGATATTCAAAGGTTTGTTCCCGCTGGGTCCCTCGTTGTCTAACCGAACACCATAAAGAGCAAAGGAGAACCATCTGTGCGGAATTGCTTGCTCGTCATGTGGCTGAGGGTGACAATTTCTTGTCAAAGATTGTTACAGGCGATGAAACATGGGTTCATCACTTCGAACCTGAAACAAAATGGCAATCAATGGAGTGGCGCCACACCCACTCCCCTACCAAGAAAAAGTTTAAAGCCATACTCTCAGCCGGTAAAGTCATGGTTACAGTCTTCTGGGACGCTGAAGGGGTTATTCTGTTCGATGTCCTTCCCCATGGTCAAACGATCAACTCTGAAGTGTATTGTGCTACTCTTCAGAAATTGAAGAAACGACTTCAGCGTGTTCGTAGGCACAAAAATCTGAACGAACTTCTCCTTCTTCATGACAACGCAAGACCTCACACAAGTCTTCGCACCCGAGAGGAGCTCACAAAACTTCAGTGGACTGTTCTTCCTCATGCACCCTACAGCCCCGATCTCGCACCGTCGGATTTCCATATGTTTGGCCCAATGAAGGACGCAATCCGTGGGAGGCACTACGCGGATGATGAAGAAGTTATTGATGCAGTACGACGTTGGCTCCGACATCGACCAGTGGAATGGTACCGTGCAGGCATACAGGCCCTCATTTTAAGGTGGCGTAAGGCCGTAGCATTGAATGGAGATTACGTTGAAAAATAGTGTTGTGTAGCTAAAAGATTGGGGAATAACCTGGAGTATTTCAATGCTGAATAAAACAACCCCTGTTTCAGAAAAAAAATGTGTTGCATTACTTATTGAACTGCCCTCGTATTTGTGTACCACATGATTGTGACTACATCTGACATTTTGATATACTCCCTCTTTGTTTTACATGATATCCTTATCCCACCAGTCAGCCACCCAGGCTGCCTTTTACTGCTAGTACTATGTTTAGAACGTTCTAATAGAAAGCAATTCTCAAAGACTATGAGAAATGTGTTAAGGAAAGCATTATATTTGTCATCTATGTTATTGGCACTATAAACATCCTGCCACTCTTGTTCCTTAACGAGGTTTAAAAATTTCCCTATTGCCGTTGGGTCAGCTTTCCTACATAGTTTGTAATTATATGTGACATTTGTTTGAGTAAAACAGCCTTTTAGTATTACAATTTGTGCATCATGGTCTGAAAGGCCCTTCACCCTTTTACTAACAGAATGACCATATAGTAATGAAGAATGAATGAAAATATTGTCTTTGGCTATACTACTGTTCCCCTGAACCCTTGCCGGAAAAAAACACTGTCTGCATCAGATCATAAGAGTTTAGACCTACCAACATCTTTTTAATTGCACAATCATATACAAAATTATTGTTGAAGTCACCACATACAGCCAATTTTTGGTACTTCCTGTAAAGTGACTTAGGAGACCTATAAAGAACAACAGTTACAAGTTTAATTTCACTAAATTCAACTGCTCCTGCACAACATATCTGTTCAATGCAGTACCGTGATACGTCTATGGACTCAAACAGAATATTGTTTTTTACGTACATGCCATCTCCCCACTCCGCAAGAAACTCATTGGAAAACAGCCAGCTAATTTGTATCCTGGTAAAGGAAGCCTCTGAATTATCAAATTATTTAAGTGGTTCTCCGATATACCAATAATGTCAGAGTCAACATCTATAAGCATTTCACTAAGTTTATGACTGATCAGACAGAATGGTTATGTACATGTCACCTGTCACGCCCCACACCATTACAGAGCCTCCACCAGCTTGAACTGTCCCCCGCTGACATGTAGGGTCCGTGGTTTCATGAGGTTGTCTCCATACCCATAAAAGTCCATCCACTCGATACAATTTGAAACGAGACTCGTCCGACCAGGAAACATTTTTCCATATGAGGCGTAGCGCCATATACCGATCCTGCCTTGGAGGCGGTTAAGTGGGAGATGTATCTCAGAGCTGGATAGTGACAGATGGTAACGCGAGTCTGGACTCGCATGTAGTTTATGTATCAGCCGATAGAGGACAATATTGGACAGGGGGACTGTGATTTTAATTTCGATTGTGCCCACTAGAGTGAACTAAAGTAATAGAACGTTTTTCATAAACTGTTCTAGCATTTTCATAAAGTGTTATTATGTCTTTTTGTGTATATAAAATGTTATAAGTGTGTTTTAGCAGTATGAATGATGCGTGAGTGTGGTTTAAGGTTAAAATGAAGATCATTGTTTAACGATTTATGTAGTAGGATTTAGTGTGGGAACATTTCGAAGAAGTTTGGATATGGACAAAGGGGATTTTTGTAGAATAGATTTGTAAAGTAAGTTTGTGGTAAAGGGAAAGTTAATTCAGGTAGAAATAACAATAGTAAATAACTTTATGCATAAACAAAACTTCAGCATATTAGATAATTACCTCGGTAAAAAGTGCAGTCGTTAGTTTTACTATTTTGCGATTGGTTGTTGATGAAAAGCGCGGACTGACGCGGGAGAATGTTGTTTTGCTATTGGCTACTGAGTAAACTGACCAATGGTAAAGCAATATTCTTCGCGCGCCTCACTCTGCTGGTAGAGAAGACTTACAGTATTCTAGAGAAGCGTGGGAGCCTAGCCATGAAACAGTTCGGACGTGTGTAGTAGCAGTACCGATGGAAATGATAAGTTGCTGGACCTAGCAGTGTTTCAGGCATCTAAAGCGTTGTAAAGTGACGGCATAATTATTCCGATGATGTGTAGAAATTTAGGAATTTTTAAGTGAATTTTGTGACGAGAAAATACATATATTCCCCGTGGCGTATTGAGCAGGTCGGTGGCTAAAAACTGTGACTGCATTTGGTACCGACAGACTTAATATTTGGCGAGCATTATCAATAAAAAAATCAGTATTTTTGTAGCTATTACGTTTTCGGGAAATGCAACACCATAAGCTTGCTAACGTGAGTGACTGTGTTAAGACTAGCACGGGCTTGGCAGTGATACTTGTTCATCTAAGTTTCAGAATATATTAATTGAGGACAAAATTTCCAACCTTTCATTTCGTGTGAAAACTTTCTCCCGAATCGTAGAGTAGTGACTTTAATTGCATCCTGGTTCACGTCGAAGTACAGTAGGTTTCGCTCGGCTTCCATACTGATGATATGCTGAGACAAAGTTCACAGGTAGGTGCAGGTACGTCGTAAAGGGACGGAAAGAACCACGCCGCCGCACACTCATCAAGAGTCCAGTGCTGGTGTTGACAGGCCTAGGCAGTCATTAAGGGTACACGAGTGGCCGAAGGCTTCAAAAGCCCATATCTATTATGTTTCGTTGAATGGTTTGCACGCTGACACTTGCTGATGATCCAGAACTGAAATCTGCAGCAATTTGCGGAAGAGTTGCGCTTCTGTCATGTTGAACGATTCTCTTCAGTCGTCGTTGGTTCCGTTCTTGAAGGATCTTTTTCCGGCTGCAACGATGTCGGGCTTTTGTTGTTTTACCGAATTCTTGATATTCATGGTACGCTCTTGAAATGGTCGCATGGGAAAATCCCCACTTCATCCAAATTGCACACTGGAAACCCGTTAATATTGTTTACCCATCAGTCACCACTTGCAGATAATATGATTTTAGCTTTACGCGTGTGCGCAACAGAATAAACGTAATTTGTGTATTTCCATAGGACCATGCGTTTCTTGTCAGTTTGTATGAAGCATCTTCAGTGGTCTGCAGTTGTTGTTGTGGTCTTCAGTCCAGAGACTGATTTGATGCAGCTCTCCACGCTACTCTATCCTGTACAAGCCTTTTCATCTCCGAATAACTACTGCAACCTACATTCTTCTGAAGGTGCTTAGCGTAGTCACCTCTTGGTCTCTCCCTACGATTTTTACTCTCCCTACGATTTTTACCCTCAACGCTTTCCTCCAGTACTAAATTGGTGATCCCTTGTTGTCTCAGAACGTGTCCTATGGGTAGTACACATATACTTTTACTCATACAGCACTTTTAACGAACGTATTTTCAGAATTTACTAATGCATGAAATGTATTCAAAAGCTGCGAGTACAATTATACATCAGCTATACCATTTAATGGAAACATACAAGAATTTGTGGCGGACTGGACTCTAATCAGGATTTACGGCTTATTGCGAGCGGTCGCCTTAAAATTTAGGCTATCCGAGCACGACTCCAGGGCCGACACGAACTTCCGTATGTCCGTTTCTGTGTCCCATACTGTTCGCACATTATGTGATTCCAGCACATGGAGAGACAATGTTTAGTTCGTCAGTTTGCCTTTGCTTTGGCATGAAATATAGTCATTTTAACGTCTGTATTTTACAGTAACTGTGTAGTTCGATGAAAATGTCCTTCAGACATGCATGTTTGTCCCCCGTGTGGGAATCACAGTATGGGGCGCAGACGCTGGGGCGTATGAAAGTTTGAATAGGTCCCGATAACCGAAGTTGTTAAGGCGACCGCTTACGACAAGCGGGAAATCCGGGTTTGAGTCCTGGTCCGCCACAAATTTTCATTTGTACAGCTGATGTACAATCGTATTTGCAAATTTTTGAATTCTTTTCATGTATTTAATATGATGTAGATCGTCAGCAATGTTCCTTCGGAAGTGCAAGCATTTATTACTTGGTAAGGTTTATTACTTGTGTTTGTTGACGTTGCATTGCATGTGCATGGCAACATCAACAAACAGCACGAGAGAGTTTTTAATTATGACGTATGAAAATGTAGCTAAATGTGTTGCATCCTAGTGAAACTGTGTTCATATTGCAGTTCACTGAAGGAGGTTCATAAAAACTGAGGTTCATAAAAACTGAGGTGAAACGCATATGTCAGGATATAAATTACATTGATTTGGTTGCATATGTGAATAACCTTAGAATCATTAATGTAATATTACGTGCTAGTAATTCCACAAGGCAGTGGCTTTTAGTGTTTCATCTTCTCTCTTCTTGACGAACGCTCACAAATGCTTGTTACGATTTACGCAGTTTCTTACGTCCCAATCTGTGATGAAGCATTCGTATTTCACCTATATAGAGGAATCTGGTTTCCCCACATCTACTTTTTAGAGATGTATATAGTGTACTCACTGAGTTGAAATATTTATAATTTCAGCTGTCACGAGCATCTTCATTTCACGATCTTTCATGACCATACTAGGTTTGTTAGTTGTGTCATGTATGATGACAACTGCTCGGCCATGGTACATTTAAGTTCCTCGGTTTTTTATGCCCCTACATATACTTATTGAGAGAAGACAAGTCACTCTCTCGTTTATTTTCACATTTAAGGCTACTCTGTAATTCTGTTATTACTCCCTAGACATTCTTTTTTTGAGTTGACAGGAAGTTATCAACATGAGTAGACACTGACGGGAGCATGTACATTGGTAATGCGTGTGGTATTTTTGTGATAGCTCTCACTCGAATAGTATTTTCTGGAGTTGAGAATAAGCAGGCAGATTGGTTACTTAATAGTAAATCTTGCAGTGGACTTTTGGGACTTGGAAGCCATGTACAGCTATTAGGGAGAGGAACATCTTGAAGCACTTAGTGGGGACAAAACGCTGGTCCCAAGACTTTCTTGGACCGGTGTGCAGACAACGCTTTCGCCCTGAGAGGAGAGAAACTGTCTACCTGGATCTACTTGTTAGCGTTTCTGGCCATAGCAGGGACAGGGACACACGAGAGAAGTGGGTCGCCTGGCCAAGGCGTTTCGAAAGTGTTCTAAATACGCGTTGTGTGAAGGGATGTTGGCCATAAAAATCCGCAGGTTTCCACGGTCACCTTGGACCGATTGCTATCCATGGAGCCATCAGGTGGTGTCGTTCCTCTGCCTGCTAAGTTTTTGGAGAAACCTCAAGCCTCTGTAAGAATTTTAGGACGGAACACAACATTTATGGCAACTCCGCCACGGTCTACGCTGGGTCACAAAAGCTCTTCTCTTAGTGTAGGCGAGGCCCCTTGTCGGACAACCTGTAATGTTCGGCCCATCCAGATAATGATTTATGTGATAAATGTGTGTGCACTTTAGGCCTAAACGGAAACTCAAAACATACTGCCTGAAGTGGCAGTGGGAAAAACAGTTTTGGAGCGTAACGTCTTCTCCTCCCTGTGTGGGAATTTATGAGTCAGGGATTGGTTGCTACTGCAGCAGGGAAAAGAATATTATTAATTTTGATTAGGGTTGGCCAGAGGGTAGAGCAGACTTGTGAGAGGGAAGACATGGCGCTCATGGAACTTGTGATTGGTGTGAAACCATTGTGGGAGCAGTTGTATGGGTGCTTTTTTCGAGTTTACCAAGGATTTATGGAAAGAGAGGAGCAGAGGACGTCGGGCTTCTGATTCAGACTGTGGTTTGGTGTGGAGATTCTGATCTTTACTCTTGTTATGAGTGGGCTGCTCTTGTGACACTCATTCTGGGTGTGGCTTCGCACTGACACTGGTCTTGACTGGAGCGCCTGTGGTGAAGTCTTAGCTGTATAGGCTGATTAGACCTCAGTTATCTGGGACAACTCACTTCGGCGAGGATAGCTTTATTCGAGTCAGGTATGCCGCCTTGATGTTTGATCTCCATGTGGGCACTCGGTCAAATTGAACCATGGTATAACTGGCGATCGGGAGTGTCACACACTGGTATCTGGCGAGATTACAGAGTTCCATCAGAGAGTAAATGTAATCCGTCTAACAGTTGCACATTCCGTGCATTCGGTAACGAATTACAGGCGCGAAACATCTCTATTCTGCAGATGCTAGTACCTTCACTGTCACCTGAGACAGCACTACACATCGAGAAAGGAGTATAGCACTGCTGCTCCGGCTTGTTAGGGTAAACAGAATCAGTCTCGCCACTGGTTGTCATCAGCTTAAATAATTTCAGATTGCGTTATCCATGTTTTGAGCCAGGGTAAATAGATTAAACAGATAAATTTTAGTCTTTGCCAACCAATGGCCTGCCAATGGAGAGCTAATTATTTATGGTTTCTATTTGTGTTGCCAACAGTTCATGATTTATTTGGAAACTCTCTGAACTTGTATTGTTTGTCCTATTTTATGATCAAGAAACTTTTGCCACTTTTTTTTAATAAGAGATTAATCCCGTGTGGATATATTAAACACCATCAATAATTCACTACAATAATGGCTTCCATTTAATTAAATTATTTCAGAATTCAAGCTTTATTTCAGACTGTGATAAAAGTGATAACCTCCAATGAAGGCTAGCAACAATACTGTTACTGTCAGAGGGTAGAATCAATCAAGCAGACGCATGGCCAGGTAGACACGTGGAAGGCTTACAAGTTAAAGTGATTGCTGTCAGAGTGTAAACTTGCAGTCTCCTGTAGCCTTTCAAATCAAAACGCGAGACCGCTGTAGTCTTGAAAGTACAGCATCAAACAGTTTGTCATTACGATATAAAAAATGTCGCTTGTAATTAGGATTATGTTACGTCGTGAATGTGCTATGGAGTAATTATACTGAGACGTGTAATTTTGCATGTGACTTTTGACAAGTTTTATTTACCATGAAGTGGTAACATTGTAGCTATAGGTTTTGTATGCTGACCATGTTTTTATTCACCCTAAAGAGGGTCCGATTTAGACCGAAATCAGCTACTGAATAGTAAATGAAACACAACTGCAGCTGTTCTGCATGCATATAAATACCTCAAAAATGTGACATAAAAACCAAAAATAGTCTCAGTAACAACTGTCAACGGTAGTTTGGAAAAAGTCAATAGTAGCTACGTTCCAACCACAAAATGAATACTCTACTTGAGGACAGACTATCAGATTAACATAGAACGACAGAAGACAAGATTGTGTAGTATTTGACAACCAGAGATAGGCAATGATGCATGATGTTAGGCAAACCATGGATCCGGTACACACCCAAGTGGAGAGTGCGACGTATATCTTTCAGTCCAGTGGCTTGGTGTCATGTTCTTCTCAATGCAGTCAGGTCTCGAAAAATTAATAGCGAAATGGAAATTAACCATTTCTCTCAGATCAGAGAGAGGCTGTTGATCCTTATTACTTCAACTCCATTATTTTAGTCGTAGTAAAGGAAGTTTATCTGAGATCACCAATAAAATAAGTAACTTTTTTCCGTTTGTGATGTAATCACGAAGGGTAGCGGAGTTATCTGCGTCGCTTATCCGGCTAACGATGGCTGCTATACATTTTTTGTTGACCATACTGAGGAAAGGAGCATTAAAAGCATAGTGGGAGACATAGGAGTCGTATCTTTGCAGCCAGGACGTTTCCTCTAAAAAGACACGGGCGATTTCTATCCTCATTCTTCCTCAATCCCAACTTACCCTCCGTCTCTAACCTCGTCGTCCTTTATAACCCTACAGATTGGTCATGTTTGATTCCACAGGAATGATTGTGCCCCACGACCATGACGTAATCCAGGGCTAATGCTTGTACATGCCTGACCTAGACTGACATGTGTGTCGTTGTAATTACGTTTAGTCTACATGACAACTTATAACGCACTACCAATATGTGCACTCCCAACTGAAATCTAGATCTGCAGTGCAATAAAGAAGACAGATGGTACTACGACCGTGGCTGACCTTTCTGTACTGTAGATTGGAATAACTGTCTTGGAATTCGGGCAGTCGCTCCGATCATAATACCACAAAAAGAAACTCCTTAAACTTTCCTAACTCAATCAGGAGATTTTGGAAGTAATTTATTCAATAAATGGTATGCGTATATTGAAATATATTTTTCTAATGTTAGCCATGTAGTCTGTTGTAACGCATTTAGCTAATATTTGAAACTACCATGAAGTTGTCACACAAGAACACACAGACAGAATTTTCAATACGCCTCGCCTTTTGTATTATGCTAAACTGTAAAGTCTCATTGTTTGTTACATAGCATAACAGGCGACAAAACACAGTGCTATCAACACGCAGGCAGTTCCACAACAAAGTGCACGCCATAATTTTAAATGTAACGTCCGTAGCGACATCTCTCGCAGTGGTCTGGAATCTGTAATCAATGCGTTTTTGCACAGTGTAAAGATAAACAGTGTGAGAGTTGAATGTTTTGTTTTGTCGTTTACAATTTAAAATGAGTACAAAATATCTGAAGTGTCACGAGGCAGTGTTCCTTGTAAATCATCCAAAGGGAACAAAGCTTTCATATGAAGCTACTGCTAAAATTCCTAGAAAGTCAAAGACATTCGTTGCGAAGTGGGTCAAACGATATTTAGAGTTTGGAAACATGGATGATTTACCGGAGAGAGGGTTAAGGTGCCAAGCTATAATCGATAATGGCGGCGACCGGCTTAACTATTAGGTAATTGTGCAGTTAGTAATAACATGTATTCAGAATGAAATTTCACTCCGCAGCTGAGTGTGCACTGATGTTAAACTTCCTGGCAGATTAAAACTATGTGCTGGACCGAGACTCGAACTCGGGACCTTTGCCATTCGCGCGCAAGTGCTCTACAGGCTTTTTTTTCTTTTGAAAGGAACCTTCCCGGCGCCCAAAGGTACGGGTGGGGGCAAAGTGAGCAGGGGTCGCAACCCGAGGCCTGGCCACCATGTCCCGTTCCCACCCTCCAGAAACCAAGAAAAGCATAGGGAACGTGGAGTAGATGTACAATGAACATTTTTTATTTATTTATTTTTCTTTTAGTTCTTTTCTATTTGTATCTAGTTATTTAGTTTTGTCATTAATACCACAGAAAATGGCAGGAACCCGGCGTCACGCGAGGAGGAGGGCGCAGCAAGATGTCGGACTAATTGAGACTATAAAACGTATAGTTTTTCCGAGATGAACATTCCGATCACTAGTGAATCTTTCGGTTCTAAGTGTGGAAGAGACGGGGATCAACTCTTCATGACAGGGGGTGGGTTAAGGAAGACACTGCAGAGGAAATAGGAGAAAAATTGTCTGTATTTTGCATTGGGGTCAACTGCACAACGACCTTCATTAAGTAACTGCCAAAAGTGAAGTATATTTTTCTCGCCATCAGCAAACGAGTAGTGTGCTGCGTGTTCACAGATCTAAGTCACGGAGTTAGTTGTCGTTTGCGGGAAGTATCCTGCGTGCGGAAAGAGGAGCAGTTGAGTAGGTATCTGATTGAGGGTCGTGCGGGCAATTAAGGACAACATCGGTCGCACGAAGAATCAGACACCTTTCGCCGATCTGCACACCAGGCGGTGCTCGTCTGTGTCCAAACATCACAGTCGACACACAACGGAGTGTCTGCGAGGTAAATCCTGTGAAGTAAGGTACCATGCAGACTGAACGTCAGTATCAAGGTAAGGAGCGCACCCCGATCGCCAAACTGCACTCCAGTCAACGTGGGGAAGCTTCCCTTCAACCACATTCGGTGACCTGTGCTGCTGAAGGAAACCATAGATCACCTTCGTGGATGTCAATTGCACCAGCAGTATCACAGTACGGACGTAGCTCAGTGCAAGGAAAAGAAGGGCGGCGGACCTCCGAAAGTTGGATAGGTGCTGAGAGAGAGAGTGTGGAACAAGGGTTCTCCAGCAATAGGCTGGTAAGGCACGTAGGACTACGGCACCACAACGCCAGGTGAGAGCCAACGAAAAGGACTACCGCTCAGTCAGGCACATGGTACAGACCTAAACCGCCTCTGCACCGCGGTAGAGTGAGGGTTTCGTACCTTACCTTGAACAGCAAGCCATGGCAAACAATCGAACCCAATGCCGCTAGCATGCAGTCGGCCATTGACAGCGGAACAGGAAGTGTCTGTGCCACGTGGGGATATGTGACGCCAATACACATTTACGTATTGTGGGCGTTGCAGAAGATCGAGTGCTCGTAAACGTTGATCTAAGAGCTCAGCTCACAGCTGGTAAAGTAGGAAGGGCAATTGTCCGTCGCAAATCACATGCGAAATCGAGCCCTAAGCATCGGTGAGTATCAGCTACACGCAAAGGAGCAGCACTTTCCGCACGGAGTCTCGCACCTATAGCCATGGAGCTCGATTTCTGGACGTTAAGGCAGCTACCAGAAGCTTCGCCGTAGGTGCTGACCCATGCCAGTGACTGCCTGTGACCTCAGCACCGCTAAGAAGAACGATGACGAGATCATCTGCACATGCAGTGCAGCTGAATACATGGCCATCCCAGATAGGCGTTGACGGAGGTCACATAGCAACGGTTCCATGGCGAATGCGTACAACAGTGCAGAGAGCTGGCAGCCTTGACGCACTAATCGACTCATCGAGTTGGTAGGAGTAAAACGGCCATTTTAAAATATACAACATGTAGCTCCCTGTAGGAGACGCATGACAACATCGACGGTAGTATCATGGTAGCCCATATTGCGGAGCACCCCTTCCAGGAAGTCGTGATCGACTCTATAGAAGGCCTGGCTGAAGTCAAGAGCTGCCAAAAGTGCAGGCATGCGACGAGCGTGAGCAAGAGCCATTGTGTCCCGATAGCGGCACAGCGCAGCGCGGATGTTACTGGTACCTCCCGACGACGTTTGATCGGGGGAAACCACGTACCGAGCTGTCCGTTTAAGCCGCGCAGCCAACAGCCGGGTAAAGATCTTTGTATTGCTGCTGAGTAACGTCAAGGGGCGGTAATAGCATATCAGTGAGGGGATGGGAATCAGGAAGCCATCGAGGAAACCGTCTGGAACCGGCACGAAATGTGACATAAGGTCTTGAGAAATTTCCGTCCACACTGGCGCCCGAAGGGGACGAAATGTCCGATAAAACTCCAGTGGGAGGCCATCAGGACCAGGCGACCTGTTCGTAGACCCTGCCTCGATAGCGTCGTGAACTTCGCCCCCCGTGACGTTAACAGTCAGATTCATCGTCGCATCGACGGGAACCGAACCAAAGGAGAGTCTGGAGACTGTCGTAATGTTGGCAGGGCAGTGACGTTGTTCATAGTACAGCGTAACATAATGTGCATGGAGTGCAGACACCATATTCCGTTGGGTATCAAAACGCTGCCCATAATCAGTCGTAAGAACATTAATCGGTGGCGTCGCTATGACATGATACACAGATGGGCGCTCTTCCATTAACCCATCGTGTGTGCTCCCCCTGACCATGGCTCCTTCAAGGTGGCGGCGAGAGAGGGACATGAGCTGTGCCTTGGCACGATTCGCCATCGCCTGGAGCTCTGGTGAATACGGCACCATAGTACATTCCCGGAGAATGATGAAATAGAATTCCTGAGTCCGTCGCCGCCACGCCGCAACTTCCTTCCGTAACCAATCAAGGTCTTGGAGAGAGCAGGCTTTTGCACAGAGCACCCACCAAGATAGCGCAGACTGATAGGCAACACGGCGTCGACAAGCTGTCCGCCTGGTCTCGATGAGCTGCCAGTAGTCGAGTGAAGTAAGGTGGATCGTGTTCGTTTCCATGGCCCTTGGCCGCGCCACACCCTTTGGCGGCAGAGACTGGTGGCGCAGACATATGGTCAGAAAACGCAGTGGGCCAGACTTCAGCAGCTTGCACCCTACTGACAATATCGCGGGAGAGGTAAACACGATCGAGTCGGCTGGAAGAATGGCTAGTGAAATGCGTAAAGCCTGGACGATCGCCATGAACATGCTCTCAAGAACCCACTAGTCTGAGGTGCTGGAGAATTTTCGCTAGCGCCACGCACGGAGAGTCTTTCGGTGCCTGGGTGCAGTTGCAATCGCCTCCCATGATCAATGCATCCTTCCGACACAGGGAGAGTGGCGTGACTATCTCTAAGAAGGAGATGGAACGTTCACGGCGGTGACCCGAACCAAATGGCGCAAAGACATTGACGATCCTCTGGCGCCGTGCGGAGTGGCCGTGCGGTTAGAGGCACCATATCACGGATTGCGCAGCCGTATGTGTTGTTCTTAGCATAAGTTAATTTACAGGGTGTTTCAAAAATGACCGGTATATTTGAAACGGCAATAAAAACTAAACGAGCAGCGATAGAAATACACCGTTTGTTGCAATATGCTTGGGAGAACAGTACATTTTCAGGCGGACAAACTTTCTAAATTACAGTAGTTACAATTTTCAACAACAGATGGCGCTGCAAGTGATGTGAAAGATATAGAAGACAACGCAGTCTGTGGGTGCGCCATTCTGTACGTCGTCTTTCTGCTGTAAGCGTGTGCTGTTCACAACGTGCAAGTGTGCTGTAGACAACATGGTTTATTCCTTAGAACAGAGGATTTTTCTGCTGTTGGAATTCCACAGCCTAGAACACAGTGTTGTTGCAACAAGACGAAGTTTTCAACGGAGGTTTAATGTAACCAAAGGACCGAAAAGCGATACAATAAAGGATCTGTTTGAAAAATTTCAACGGACTGGGAACGTGACGGATGAACGTGCTGGAAAGGTAGGGCGACCGCGTATGGCAACCACAGAGGGCAACGCGCAGCTAGTGCAGCAGGTGATCCGACAGCGGCCTCGGGTTTCCGTTCGCCGTGTTGCAGCTGCGGTCCAAATGACGCCAACGTCCACGTATCGTCTCATGCGCCAGAGTTTACACCTCTATCCACACAAAATTCAAACGCGGCAACCCCTCAGCGCCGCTACCATTGCTGCACGAGAGACATTCGCTAACGACATAGTGCACAGGATTGATGACGGCGATATGCATGTGGGCAGCATTTGGTTTACTGACGAAGCTTATTTTTACCTGGACGGCTTCGTCAATAAACAGAACTGGCGCATATGGGGAACCGAAAAGCCCCATGTTGCAGTCCCATCGTCCCTGCATCCTCAAAAAGTACTGGTCTGGGCCGCCATTTCTTCCAAAGGAATCATTGGCCCATTTTTCAGATCCGAAACGATTACTGCATCACGCTATCTGGACATTCTTCGTGAATTTGTGGCGGTACAAACTGCCTTAGACGACACTGCGAACACCTCGTGGTTTATGCAAGATGGTGCCCGGCCACATCGCACGGCCGACGTCTTTAATTTCCTGAATGAATATTTCGATGATCGTGTGATTGCTTTGGGCTATCCGAAACATACAGGAGGCGGCGTGGATTGGCCTCCCTATTCGCCAGACATGAACCCCTGTGACTTCTTTCTGTGGGGACACTTGAAAGACCAGGTGTATCGCCAGAATCCAGAAACAATTGAACAGCTGAAGCAGTACACCTCATCTGCATGTGAAGCCATTCCGCCAGACACGTTGTCAAAGGTTTCGGGTAATTTCATTAAGAGACTACGCCATATTATTGCTACGCATGGTGGATATGTGGAAAATATCGTACTATCGAGTTTCCCAGACCGCAGCGCCATCTGTTGTTGAAAATTGCAACTACTGTAATTTCAAAAGTTTGTCTGCCTGGAAATGTACTGTTGTCCCAAGCATATTGCAACAAACGGTGTATTTCTATCGCTGCTCGTTTAGTTTTTATTGCCGTTTCAAATATACCGGTCATTTTTGAAACACACTGTAAGTAGTGTGTAAGTCTAGGGACGGATGAGCGCAGTAGATTGGTCCCTTAGGAATTCACACACTTTTGAACATTTGAACATATCTCCAGCCAGGATACTGTCACGAAACAGGATCGCCACCCCACTATCATTAGAGGAAGCATGACAGGCATACGCTGTAAAATCATGGGGAGCATAGAAAGTTGCAACATGCACCTCCTGAAGGAGAGCTACGTCAACATCTGCGGCATACAGTACGTCGTGAAGTAAAGCCAGTTTGTGGCGTACGCGAATAGTGTTGACATTGACCGTGGCTATGCGATAAGTCTGGAAGGCAGCCATCGCCAGGAGGACAGGCGATTCAATCACGGGGGAATAATAGGGAACTCCCTGCTAGGCGCCCACGGAAGGGCACATCACTGTGACGGGGAGGGAGTAGACCCACCAAGGGCGGTCCATCGTTCTGTACACTTCCAGAATGTCCATCTTCAGCATCGACGTCGTCAGCGTGTCACCGGGCCGGTTCAGTGGAACGTTATCAGATGTGCGACCACAGGCAGCGTCAGACACAGGAAGGGGAGCAACCGCATCAGACGCAGGCGGGGGAAGGTCGGTGTCCGGAAGTGGACGCTGACTGGAGACGGAGGCAGGGAAGGACGTCGCGTCGTCAGGTGTCAGGGCATCAGAGGACAGCGCACCATCAGTAGCAGGGTCGTCATTCTGTGCAGACTTCCGATGGATGCAGTCATTAGAAGGGATACGACGTTGTCTCTTCCTCCGTGTCGGTTGGCGGGCGGCTATCGTCCGACATGGGGCCAGATGGCAGAAAGGCGGAGGTAGGTACAATCATGATCAACAATCATGGGGTCGAGACAGGCAGCTTGTGCCGGCTGTCAGTCGTCGTCCATTTGTATTGCCTCCGGCAGGGGTGTAGGAGACACAGGCGAAACGTCCATTGCGTCGTCTGAGGAGCCGGCACCGGTACCGACTAACGTCTTCCACGTTTCAGCTACGTGACTGACGACGTTGCCTTAAGCCGTCGGCACACGGACCGTGCTGTCGAACGTTAACGTTGAGCGTGCCAAGTTCAACGTGCTGCTGAACGCTCAGGAACGATGCGACTTGTGCATACGGTACGTGGGCCCCAACGTGGTATACGCGATCGCAACGCGCTCCAGCGGCAGTTGAGGGATGTTTCTAGCTCGTAAATCAAACTGTTTACTCAATGGACGCGCGTAAAATTCCCATGTTAGCTCTATTAAAGCGCACATTTCCTCCACCGCCCACGAAAAGGAAATTACCATGTCCAATCAATGACACAGACTTATAAAAGTTCCATTAGAAACAGTGCGGTACAAATTTGGAATACTTCTCCGCACAAGATAAACATTATTTCATCATTCCCACATTTTAGTAAAACCCCAAGGTCAGCCTTACTTGATCACTACCCAGTAACAGAATCTTTGCGACATGTGAATTACGAAGCGTAAAAGAAAAAGGAACAAAGCTGTCCTGTAGATTAAGTCAATTGAACAAAATCACCCCTCAAAAAAGGTGAATTTATATTTACATAACATCAAATTATAGCATTTACTTATATTAAACTAATAATAGAGTATCAGAACCTAATAAAAACACGAACGTTACGAAAAAAAATTTGGAAGTGTTATGGCGCGAACCACAGCCCCAACTAAAACTCATTATTGTTCAAAGACGCTACTCATTACGCTAATCCTACCACACAATCCTTGTATGTAATCACATTGTATTACCCGTGCTATAAACGTTAATCGTACATTATTATGTTACTAATTGAAATTTATTTATAACAAATTGTACCAAGGATAATAAGTTTTGGGTGGATATTCAATGTGTCGCTGTCTTCAAATAGCCTTTTCTCATAATACGCAAGTTACAATAATTCTTTTGTAACGAATATGATGTTTCTCATTATTTTATTGGAACAAATCACACAACTAACAACGGATTTTCCAGTGATTCTCAATTTGCTGGTGCTCAGAAACGGCAAATATACATACAGGCTTGAAATGAATGCCAATATGGCGCCTCACAACTCTGTACTGAAGGGTGACGGCGTGCGTGTGACGTAGATGGCGTTGTGCCATCTCATTGGTTAACGCTCAGACGCACGCTCAGAATATCTGACATGCCAGATATTGCTCTGCACGTTCGGAAAGACTCCCGAACGTGCTATTCCACGCTATGACGTCAGAAACTCGGCACGCTCAACGCTCAACGTTCGGATGCACGGTCCGTGTGCCGACGGCTTTAAGGTTTACAAGCGGCCACCGCAAAGTCCGACGGAACTTCAAACGGGAGTTCGAAAACCCGCAACGTTCGGAGACCAAAACCAGGGTGAGCAACCACGACAGTCTCTACATGTCCGTCAGAGTATCGGAACTTGAGATCGTTAGCGTGACGCCGCACAACGTCGGCGCACATCTCGTCATTCGCCTGCTTTATGTACACTGTCGTCCAAATGTTCAAATGTGTGAGAATTCTTCAGGGACGTCGGCGGCTGTGGCCGAGCGGTTCTAGGCGCTTCAGTCCGGAACCGCGCTGCTGCTTTGGTTGCAGGTTCGAATCCTGCCTCGGGCATGGATGTGTGTGATGTCCTTAGGTTAGTTAGGTGTAAGCAGTTCTAAGTTCTAGGGGACTGAGGACTCAGCTGGTAAGTCCCTTAGTGCTTAGAGCCATTTGAATTTTGAATCCTAAGAGACCAAATCTGTTGAGGTCATCGGTCCCTAGACTTACACACTACTTAAACTAACTTATGCTAAGAACAACACACACCCATGCCCGAGGGAGGACTCGAACCTCCGGCTGGAGGGGCCGCGCAATCCGTGGCATGGCGCCTCTAACCGCTCCGCCACTCTGCGTGGTTACACTGTAGTACTGAGGATCGAAAAATGTATTCCGAGAACATCTTGCGGCGGTCGACGCATTTCTTTCGTATAAAACGTTCAAGCTCATACGCCTTGTGTCGTTCGTGATCTAACGGAAAAGTTAATTAAATTGTCGTTTAGCGGTAAGAAAACGGCATGATGATCAATGAAGTCGGACTCGGAAACAAGCCGCTACGCGGATGTAAACAAACGTGCGCTCGCTAGCAAGCAGCACGACAGGCGAGGCGCAAACAAGTCGTGTGCGCCTCACCACAGCCAAAGGCTGAGCTGCCCAAGCACGACTCACGCCCCGTCCTCTCAGCTATAATTCCGCCAGTACCCTCGTATCCTACCTTGCAAACAAGAAGTAGGAGACGTGGTACTGGTGGAATTAAAGCTCTGAGGAGGTAGTGTGAGTCGTGCTCGGATAACTAAATCGCTGGAGCACAGGTCCCGAGTTCGAGTCTTGGTGCAGCACACAGTTTTAATCTGCCAGGCTGTTTAATAACATGTTTTTTCATGTAAACATACATTTATAATAGTGTCTTTTATTTTATACAGATAATGGCGTACACTTCCTTGTGGAACTGACTGTACAGCCAATTCACATCTGACCCATGCATGTCTTACAGGAAATGAAAAATTAGATGGAATAAAATTAAGAGTCAACAAAAACGAATCCTAAATAAAAACAGTTTAACAAAAAGGTCAGTTTTCTTCTAATGTAATACTTTAAAAAACAGATATCTGCGAGCAGCACAGCCGATAACAATAACTTTATTCATGGTGCGCTCTTTTTTGTGCCACACGATGTGGACCTCGCTAACGGAATTTCGAACTCCTTAGAATTTTTTTCACAATGTTTTAAACTCCCTACAAATGATTAATTCTTTCCTACTTTTTTTTATCACAACTTCAATGAACAATACAACAATAAGCCTTAAGATGTCACCGCAGGTCGGACAATTTAGTCAGACGTTTCCGCCACATTAGAATGAAACGGTGCTTACATCACATAGAATCCTGTGAATTAATGACAGGATGAAAATCAAAAGAAATAGTTCGGCTGTGGGAACGTACTCTTCCTACAGCCAGCGCATTTAGATGTGGTAACATCGCAGAGTATGTTTGATAACTCTGTGATCGTCAAATTACTTCTGGAGTAGGTCACAGGTCTCCTACTAAATTCAACTGATAGTTTCGTAGCATTTTAATTAAACATTCTGAATAATTCTCACTTAAGGTATCTCACTTAGTTAGTAATTTCGCACTTTTGAGTCTAAGAATGTTGTTCCACACAGTATCTACAACTAATCTCGTCCTTCACATTGAGAATTATCTGTCTTAGCTCTCAGTGGGGCAATGAAAAAGAAAGGAGCTCTGCACTTGCTTGACTGTTCAGTGGTGGCGTGTTTGTGCTTTAAGATGTACGTAGTATTAGCTGTCTGTTCTGCCTCGATGAAGATAAATTTTTTACTTCTTCTGTAACACAGCTACAAGCAACCAGATCGAAAATCAGTAAGGAAATCTAAGAAAACTTCTCCATCATACTTTTCTTCTCGCTATTTTGAATAGCAGCTCTTCTGTGACAGAGCTACAACCAGCCAAAGTAAAAATCAGTAAATAAATCTTTTAAGATGAGAAATATGATATTTCAGATTGTAACACCTATTTATCTGCATTTTTCGGGTTACCTTTTGGGTTTTTGTAAATATAAAAATTTAATTTATGGAACTGCAGCACAATAATTTTTAACTGGGTTTCGACACGCGTTACTTCGCACGTTGTTTTAGGGACACTTTGTGTTTTATTGCAATATAATTTAATCATATGTTCATTGTAAATTGTAATTCGTTTGTATTAGTAAATTGCATTTTATAACGTTTTTTCGTTAGCTAACTGAACACAACACATAAAAATAAGATAGAAATTAATCATAGGAAAGACATTCTCTAACAGAATCTGCCATTAATTCATTTTTATGTAGTTAACACAGAGGCAACATATCTCATCTCGACGAATGAGGCAGCAGATGACGTTCAAGCAAAAGTGCATACATGGCCATCCACTGATATTCGTTTCTTTGAATTAGCATGCAGTATCACTGTGCCCGACTTTTTGTTCGGGGCCACGGTCGATTAAATACCCGTATTACCATCGTACTTTAGGTTTATCGTGAATTTCCTAAGGCGTCAGGAAAGGCAGGGTGATCTGATGGATTGGTTCTAGCTTAGCATGCACAGGGGATCGTGTTCTTTTCTCGTTTGATGCAAATATTTTAACATTTTAACATGCAGTCCAAGACCTCAACTTTTGGCAATGCCAAATGAATAACTCTAGGCTAAGCCGATTTTTGGAATCCACGTTATACATATTGGTGTATCAGCTGGCGTGTTGTCGTCTTAGAGTAGCTATGACAGAGGCAGATATCGCGTTAAACAGAAAATCTGCATGTTATTTATTTTTTGTGTCTTTACTGAAAAGTAGCATAAAAAGTCATTAGTCGTTTGCAAACGATGGCTACGAGAGCTTCGTTTGGTGCTATACACTGCTACATTGACATGTTTCTTTGGTACTTATCGAGTTTTCTTCAAAGTTACGGAACAGACCGTCAATAAGCACATTGACTTTTATCGTATTATTTAAGTTATATATTTGCTTTTGTTCGCAATGACAAGAACTTACTGAGAAGTACATAGAAATGCAGTGAAAACGTGAAAAGAGAGCTGCACGAACTAAGATATTTGTTTGTTGACCAATGGTATGTCAGCGGATTGGACTTAATAAATAAGTTTGGCTTTTTAACAAACGCGGCACTCTGAAATGTGTGTTATGTCAGCGGATTGGACTTAATAAATAAGTTTGGCTTTTTAACAAACCCGGCATTCTGAAATGTATGTTACTATTAGGCGTAAGTATACTGACTTATGATTATTGTTTTAATAAAGTATCGAGGAACCGGGGCTACGGATCTGCGCCAGTGTGGTAGCACGGTTTTGCGTGCCAGTCCGTCGGACTGGGTACGCAAAAGATAGAACCTAGATCGTTGGATTTGATTATATCTGCCAACCCTACTTTGTGTTTTAGACATGTCTTCCTCATCCAGGCGAACTATGGGCTGCTTAGCGGTCTTCTTTTAAATAACTACTGGACAATAGGGAACATTAGAAAAAATTATTTGTGCGATTACGAGGACGAACGTTAGACATAACTTGATTCATAAATAAACACAGAATCACGTTAGTACCAATAAGGAAGAAGGCTTATAGGTTTATTCTCATGCTTCTCTAAAGGTATCGTTATCGGCAGCTTAGCGACCCAGCAAACGTCCGTCTCCTCTGTCTAATGTGACAGAGGTAACAGAAATGTAAAGCTCCGGCTACTGTCAGTTGCTTGTTTACTGTCATTCAGTTCACGGAATTTTGTATGGTAAACACCATTTCATTCTAATATGTCAGAAATATGTGGCTAACGCATCCGAACTGTGGCATATAAAGACCAGTTGTAGTATCGGTTATGTGAGAATACGATAATAGAAATGTGGAAAACACTGAATCAGCAGTACAGAGCGTAAAACGTTGTGAGAAAAATAACGTTTCTAAGCAGCTCGAATACCCGTTAATGAGGTCCGCGTCGTGTAGTACAAAAAACCATGTACCATGAATAAAGTCATTACATAGTCCAGTCATATTAATGCGACCACCGCCTATGTTCAACGTCAGCATGGAATAATCACTCACGGACGACAGGTGGTAGCACTAGCCGTGGAGTGTATATATAGCGTGTCGGGGGGGGGGGGGGGGGGCGGAAAACAGTGCAGTCGTTGTCGTAATTCCGAAGTGCAGCGATTTATCTGATGTCCAAAATGGCATGGTCATTGGCTTTCGGGCCGAGGGTGGAAGCATTTCCAAAGTTTGTAAACTGTGCGCATGGCACCGAGGTTAAACAATACCGTGCATGGCAAAATGGCGCTATCCAAAACCGGTGCAAAGGCAACTGTGGTGCACCACAGGCCGTAAATTGGAATGAACGACCGCTGCGGAGATGGGTACGGGCGAATAGAGTGCAACTGTTGAGCAACTGACTGCCTTGATGAACCGAGGTACTACGACCAGTGTCTCAGCAACGACCGTTCAGCGAACGTTGCTGAGTATGGTGAGGAAGTATCGCAGCTGGACATCTACTGAATGGCGACATGTGGCCTTTTCAGGTGAATCACGTTTTATGCTCCATCGGACAGACGGCAGTTGGTGTGTACGGCGTAAAACGTCTGAAATCGTCGGAAGGGTCGGGGTCGAAGGAGGGAGCGTTGTGCTTTGGGCAATGTTTTCGTGTCATTCCTTGGGCGATTTCGCCCTTCTGGTACGCACTGTGGATCAACACTATCCATCTATACTTGGGGACCATATTCAGGCTTCTGAGAGGTGATAACATCAATGTAACTGGAGAGTGTATTACTGGCTCTGACGCTCGAAGATGGCTCTTTTCCTTCCAAGTGTTGCACTAGAAGAAAATTAGCTATTTTGTTAAACTATTTTTGTCAAACTTCATTTTTTTGTTAATTTTTAAGTTTGGTCCAGTTGCCATCCAGCTTTTTCTTTCCTCTGAGACACACGGATCACGTGTTAAATGGCTGTACGGCGAGAGCGCTGTGTCTCCTTCTATTATGCTGGGTAACAGACAGTGAAGCTTTTGATTTCGGAGTAAGGGAACAGCGAGAGGTCTCTCTCGTATTATTTCTCCGACTGTACATTTACCATTGTCGGTACTGCTGGTCTGTTTGCCTGTTTAAGCTCGAAACATATTTTATGGCTGCCGATGATAGCGGTTCTTCAATACGAGATTCGTAATTCGACTGATCAACAGCATAATTTGTTCGTTATTTGAAGTTAAGTAGTTTGTGTTTGGTGCATTATTGAACTTGATCTATGCATTGGTTTGTGAATATACGTCTATTTCCTGTAATGAAGACATCTGAAACAGTCCACACGTACGAGATGGATAAACTGGACTCACTTAATTGTCTGGTTTAGGTAACTGGAGGAATGTCCGCGTACCGATCGAATATACATAGATTTATCATGCTGATAATTCTGGACAGATTATTGAGGCGTATCTTCAACAGCAGCTAAACAATAGCATTTACAAACATAAAAGACTAGTAACACAAATTAAACGTATATCTAAGTTGTCGATTGCAGCAGCACAGCTTGTAGCCAGAAGAAGGCCGCGAAACATTCATTTCGTCACGTCTCGCACTTCCTCTGCTGCATAACACCGCCTCGTCGTGCCATGCGAGTCCATACAGAACGGTAATCGTAATGCTTGAAGTGTTAATTACACGATGGAAATGTGGAAAAAGGGTACAGCAGAGGGAGAGTATCTAAGAAACTCCCGAGGAATGTGACCCAAGTTCTCGGAATGAATATACCGCACACTTTAATGTGTATCCTGTTGATGAAGCCAAGCGGGTGGCCACCACAAAGAAAGTAGTTGCGGCAGTATACGCGGTAGTTAGCAAAAGAATTACATCAAATTAGTTCGTGGAACGGACGCTATACTCATGTAGAACAGACAGTTATGAGCAGAATGACACGTAATCGATTCGTCGTAATCTACTAAATGACTCTTAACGACTTCCGTTGACAGGGCTGGTATCAGAACGCTCGTTCTCATGCTCCAGTGACGAACAAAAAATAGCGTTCCATGGACTCAATTCACATTAGAAAGTTACCATTGAATTGTATGATGACTTTCGGTAAAATAATCAGCAGCAGTACTCACCGTAAATACACTCCTGGAAATTGAAATAAGAACACCGTGAATTCATTGTCCCAGGAAGGGGAAACTTTATTGACACATTCCTGGGGTCAGATACATCACATGATCACACTGACAGAACCATAGGCACATAGACACAGGCAACAGAGCATGCACAATGTCGGCACTAGTACAGTGTATATCCACCTTTCGCAGCAATGCAGGCTGCTATTCTCCCATGGAGACGATCGTGGAGATGCTGGATGT
Organism: Schistocerca cancellata; assembly: GCF_023864275.1. Classification (NCBI taxonomy): domain Eukaryota; kingdom Metazoa; phylum Arthropoda; class Insecta; order Orthoptera; family Acrididae; genus Schistocerca; species Schistocerca cancellata. The sequence continues at coordinate 151,078,484 of NC_064628.1, forward strand.
AGTCCTGTGGAACGGCTTGCCATGCCATTTCCACCTGGCGCCTCAGTTGGACCAGCGTTCGTGCTGGACGTGCAGACCGCGTGAGACGACGCTTCATCCAGTCCCAAACATGCTCAATGGGGGACAGATCCGGAGATCTTGCTGGCCAGGGTAGTTGACTTACACCTTCTAGAGCACGTTGGGTGTCACGGGATACATGCGGACGTGCATTGTCCTGTTGGAACAGCAAGTTCCCTTGCCGGTCTAGGAATGGTAGAACGATGGGTTCGATGACGGTTTGGATGTACCGTGCACTATTCAGTGTCCCCTCGACGATCACCAGTGGTGTACGGCCAGTGTAGGAGATCGCTCCCCACACCATGATGCCGGGTGTTGGCCCTGTGTGCCTCGGTCGTATGCAGTCCTGATTGTGGCGCTCACCTGCACGGCGCCAAACACGCATACGACCATCATTGGCACCAAGGCAGAAGCGACTCTCATCGCTGAAGACGACACTTCTCCATTCGTCCCTCCATTCGCGCCTGTCGCGACACCACTGGAGGCGGGCTGCACGATGTTGGGGCGTGAGCGGAAGACGGCCTAACGGTGTGCGGGACCGTAGCCCAGCTTCATGGAGACGGTTGCGAATGGTCCTCGCCGATACCCCAGGAGCAACAGTGTCCCTAATTTGCTGGGAAGTGGCGGTGCGGTCCCTACGGCACTGCGTAGGATCCTACGGTCTTGGCGTGCATCCGTGCGTCGCTGCGGTCCGGTCCCAGGTCGACGGGCACGTGCACCTTCCGCCGACCACTGGCGACAACATCGATGTACTGTGGAGACCTCACGCCCCACGTGTTGAGCGATTCGGCGGTACGTCCACCCGGCCTCCCGCATGCCCACTATACGCCCTCGCTCAAAGTCCGTCAAGTGCACATACGGTTCACGTCCACACTGTCGCGGCATGCTACCAGTGTTAAAGACTGCGATGGAGCTCCGTATGCCACGGCAAACTGGCTGACACTGACGGCGGCGGTGCACAAATGCTGCGCAGCTAGCGCCATTCGACGGCCAACACCGCGGTTCCTGGTGTGTCCGCTGTGCCGTGCGTGTGATCATTGCTTGTACAACCCTCTCGCAGTGTCCGGAGCAAGTATGGTGGGTCTGACACACCGGTGTCAATGTGTTCTTTTTTCCATTTCCAGGAGTGTATGACGTAATATTGATAAAAATGACCTCTCTCTTTTTTAAGCAAATAATCTTTTGAGTACAACTTGCTGATACAGCAGTAGCCCAGCATGTGAACATTCAGCATTCAAATCAGATAGTGAAACAGAACGAGATCGAATCGGCGCTTATCACCACGCCCCACGTGTATCATCCCAAACAACAGCAAGATTGATACATGGTTTAAGCAGAACGTAAATACATGTCGAAAACAACTTTTTCCTTTGTTCTGCGAAGAAGCACCGTTAACATGTGGGGACTGCCTGTAGAAACAACCAAATGTCATATCAGAGTGTCTCTTCATAAATAAATGTTTGTGCCTGAAATTAGATGCCCCTAATTAACTTTAGTGATAGAAAGATAAGATTAAATAGAACAGTTATACCGAACATTATTTGTGTGACCCACACAGTATCCCATCATCCGAATGTAGAAGCAGTAGCATCGAATGAAATCGACTACGAAGGCGTCTCAAATAGCTTTTACCCGAAATTCGTTAGGTATTGGTTACCGAATAAAGTAAAAGTCATCTGGTCTTGCTTTTTGAAGTCCCCTGGCACATGGCCACTGTTTTCCCTGCGTACACTGAACCCTAGTCACTCTGCTTCTACACTGCACAACAGAATTAAAGGAATGCTTCTTCGAAATACCGTAATTCCCACCCGTTGTGATGCTTAAATTTGAAATTCGGCTCAAAGGTGCATGCAGCCTTCCTCTGTAATGGTGCAAATGCGTGGCACCCTGCGACCTCGCTTTCGGGCTAGATGACGCTTCAAACATCAAGGTGTCGACGCATGTAAATAAAAGGTCACACCTCAGAATTTCGTGTGGCGTGTAAGGTGGGTCAAGGATATCACATTATCACCAAACGCCACGGTGAACGTGTCAAATCATGGGAAGGTTGTCACAGCCTCTCTTAACCAAATTTCACCTTTCTTTTGAAGCCTATGCGATGGAGGTCAGACTCGCGACGCCCATAGTGGAAATAACGTGGTTTTCTTACAAGTGGTCGAGGAAAACATTTCAAACAGACTTGTCGCTCAAAATCGGCTCGAAAAGACCTCAAGGGATGCCATAAATGAATTCAATGAAACCATCCGTTTTCATGAGGCTTTGATTCCCACACTTTTCGCGGTCGGAACTGACAGTGCGATGAGCGATAGGAAGACGTTCTTGACAACTTATGACGGACGTTACTGTATGCCCATTAAAAATGATCTGACTCATTTGGAGCGCAGCAATTTTTGTTCTCGTGTAGAGGTTGGAAGCACTAGGGACCGCTCAATACCTTTAGACGAAAGCAGAACGTGATCCGAAGTATCAAAGTGTTCTTATTATTTTTCATACGTCCTGTTTCGCTTCCTATTGTGACGTAATCACGGACATTGACACGTGCGTGAATAAAATGGCAAAGGGTCCCTCTAAGATCCCCAGTTCGGCAAAACCGTCAGTGCTACACGCACGCCTTTCTCAACCGCCTACAAAATGTACCTGTACAGACAGACCCCGTGATGAGAATCCCAGGCCCCTGCCAGCAGGCTACACTTCTACTGCTTCGCCGTGACAATGCTGCTCTTGCCCCTGATAGTAAGCCATATACACTCCTGGAAATGGAAAAAAGAACACATTGACACCGGTGTGTCAGACCCACCATACTTGCTCCGGCCACTGCGAGAGGGCTGTACAAGCAATGATCACACGCACGGCACAGCGGACACACCAGGAACCGCGGTGTTGGCCGTCGAATGGCGCTAGCTGCGCAGCATTTGTGCACCGCCGCCGTCAGTGTCAGCCAGTTTGCCGTGGCATACGGAGCTCCATCGCAGTCTTTAACACTGGTAGCATGCCGCGACAGCGTGGACGTGAACCGTATGTGCAGTTGACGGACTTTGAGCGAGGGCGTATAGTGGGCATGCGGGAGGCCGGGTGGACGTACCGCCGAATTGCTCAACACGTGGGGCGTGAGGTCTCCACAGTACATCGATGTTGTCGCCAGTGGTCGGCGGAAGGTGCACGTGCCCGTCGACCTGGGACCGGACCGCAGCGACGCACGGATGCACGCCAAGACCGTAGGATCCTACGCAGTGCCGTAGGGGACCGCACCGCCACTTCCCAGCAAATTAGGGACACTGTTGCTCCTGGGGTATCGGCGAGGACCATTCGCAAACGTCTCCATGAAGCTGGGCTACGGTCCCGCACACCGTTAGGACGTCTTCCGCTCACGCCCCAACATCGTGCAGCCCGCCTCCAGTGGTGTCGCGACAGGCGTGAATGGAGGGACGAATGGAGACGTGTCGTCTTCAGCGATGAGAGTCGCTTCTGCCTTGGTGCCAATGATGGTCGTATGCGTGTTTGGCGCCGTGCAGGTGAGCGCCACAATCAGGACTGCATACGACCGAGGCACACAGGGCCAACACCCGGCATCATGGTGTGGGGAGCGATCTCCTACATTGGCCGTACACCACTGGTGATCGTCGAGGGGGCACTGAATAGTGCACGGTACATCCAAACCGTCATCGAACCCATCGTTCTACCATTCCTAGACCGGCAAGGGAACTTGCTGTTCCAACAGGACAATGCACGTCCGCATGTATCCCGTGCCATCCAACGTGCTCTAGAAGGTGTAAGTCAACTACCCTGGCCAGCAATATCTCCGGATCTGTCCCCCATTGAGCATGTTTGGGACTGGATGAAGCGTCGTCTCACGCGGTCTGCACGTCCAGCACGAACGCTGGTCCAACTGAGGCGCCAGGTGGAAATGGCATGGCAAGCCGTTCCACAGGACTACATCCAGCATCTCTACGATCGTCTCCATGGGAGAATAGCAGCCTGCATTGCTGCGAAAGGTGCATATACACTGTACTAGTGCCAAAATTGTGCATGCTCTGTTGCCTGTGTCTATGTGCCTGTGGTTCTGTCAGTGTGATCATGTGATGTATCTGACCCCAGGAATGTGTCAATAAAGTTTCCACTTCCTGGGACAATGAATTCACGGTGTTCTTATTTCAATTTCCAGGAGTGTAGAATCGCAGAGTGTCGAGGGGGTTGCCGGTCTGCAAGCGTCTAGGCCTTCATCATGGGTTCTATTAATAAATGTTGGCGGGTGGCACCGAGCGTTTTGCCAAATGTCGCAAATCTGTGTGTCGCATCACCCCTTAATCACGCCACAGGAGGACACAAAACAGGAGCGCTGAAAAACCAAAGCTCTCTTAGCTGCTTCAGATAACTTTCAAATTTTGTGGGATGGTTTTGAACGGTCTCTGGTGGTTCCAACATGTACGAGTGAGCAAAAATTGTGGTTGCACTGCGCTCCAAACAGTTGCAAACACGTTCTGTGTGCATGCAGTCCCACAATATCCTTAGAGAAGGGTTGAAATACTCAAGGATGTCAGAAGTGTCAAAGGATGCGAAGAGCGTCCTCCTGCTGCTCATCGCAGTGCGAAATGTCGTTTTCGACCGCGTAGTGTGTGGGAATCAACACCACAGGTAAAGGGGTGGTTTCATTGAGGTCCTTTATGCCACAAATGGTTCAAATGGCTCTAAGCACTATGGGACTTAACATCTGAGGTCATCAGTCCCCTAGAACTTAGAACTACGTAAACCTAACTAACCTAAGGGCATCACACACATCCATGCCCGAGGCAGGATTCGAACCTGCGACCGCAGCACTCGCGCGGTCCCAGACTGAAGCGCCTAGGACCGCTCGACCACAGCGGCCGGCTCTTTATGCCACCCCAGTGGCCTTTTCGTGCCGGTTCTGAGCGGCGGTATGTGTGGAATGTATGCATCGGACACCCGTAAGAACCGCTTGATTTCAAAGCTGAATGCCACCGTTCCGACCTCAATGGCAGATGCGTCAAAAGAAATGGTGAAATGTGGGTAAGAGGGGGTATGACGACCTTCCGATAGTGTGGCACGCCCACGGTGGCTTCGGCAGAATTGTGGTGAAGTTTGATGCCAGTGTAACGTCATTAATCCACCTCACACGTCACGTGAACTTATGAGCTGTGGCCTTTTTGTCGCATGTGTCGACACTTCGCTGTCTGAAGTATCGTCGAGTCACACAGTGAAATCCTAGGGCACCATGATTTTGCATCATTTCAGAGGAAGGTAGTACGCACCTTCGAGCCGAGTTTCAAACTTAAACATGGCAATGGGTGGGAATTATGGGGTTGCGAAAAAGTGATCCTTTAATTCTGTTGGCCAGTGTACCTGACAGCAGTGATGGAGAATAGATTTTATGTTACTTTACACCATATTGCCATGTAAGCTATTAGAAATGACTTTCAGATACCTGATGATGAACTGAATATTGAATCTGATTGTGAATAAAGGAAAATTTACTAGCAGTTTCTCGTAGTTTTTTAGATTCTCTTTTACGTTTTTCTCCGAATCCTGCTATTAGACTTTCGTATGGGATACACATATCTACACTCCTGGAAATTGAAATAAGAACACCGTGAATTCATTGTCCCAGGAAGGGGAAACTTTATTGACACATTCCTGGGGTCAGATACATCACATGATCACACTGACAGAACCACAGGCACATAGACACAGGCAACAGAGCATGCACAATGTCGGCACTAGTACAGTGTATATCCACCTTTCGCAGCAATGCAGGCTGCTATTCTCCCATGGAGACGATCGTAGAGATGCTGGATGTAGTCCTGTGGAATGGCTTGCCATGCCATTTCCACCTGGCGCCTCAGTTGGACCAGCGTTCGTGCTGGACGTGCAGACCGCGTGAGACGACGCTTCATCCAGTCCCAAACATGCTCAATGGGGGACAGATCCGGAGATATTGCTGGCCAGGGTAGTTGACTTACACCTTCTAGAGCACGTTGGATGGCACGGGATACATGCGGACGTGCATTGTCCTGTTGGAACAGCAAGTTCCCTTGCCGGTCTAGGAATGGTAGAACGATGGGTTCGATGACGGTTTGGATGTACCGTGCACTATTCAGTGTCCCCTCGACGATCACCAGTGGTGTACGGCCAGTGTAGGAGATCACTCCCCACACCATGATGCCGGGTGTTGGCCCTGTGTGCCTCGGTCGTATGCAGTCCTGATTGTGGCGCTCACCTGCACGGCGCCAAACACGCATACGACCATCATTGGCACCAAGACAGAAGCGACTCTCATCGCTGAAGACGACACGTCTCCATTCGTCCCTCCATTCACGCCTGTCGCGACACCACTGGAGGCGGGCTGCACGATGTTGGGGCGTGAGCGGAAGACGGCCTAACGGTGTGCGGGACCGTAGCCCAGCTTCATGGAGACGGTTGCGAATGGTCCTCGCCGATACCCCAGGAGCAACAGTGTCCCTAATTTGCTGGGAAGTGGCGGTGCGGTCCCCTACGGCACTGCGTAGGATCCTACGGTCTTGGCGTGCATCCGTGCGTCGCTGCGGTCCGGTCCCAGGTCGATGGGTACGTGCACCTTCCGCCGACCACTGGCGACAACATCGATGTACTGTGGAGACCTCACGCCCCACGTGTTGAGCAATTCGGCGGTACGTCCACCCGGCCTCCCGCATGCCCACTATACGCCCTCGCTCAAAGTCCGTCAACTGCACATACGGTTCACGTCCACGCTGTCGCGGCATGCTACCAGTGTTAAAGACTGCGATGGAGCTCCGTATGCCACGGCAAACTGGTTGACACTGACGGCGGCGGTGCACAAATGCTGCACAGCTAGCGCCATTCGACGGCCAACACCGCGGTTCCTGGTGTGTCCGCTGTGCCGTGCGTGTGATCATTGCTTGTACAGCCCTCTCGCAGTGTCCGGAGCAAGTATGGTGGGTCTGACACACCGGTGTCAATGTGTTCTTTTTTCCATTTCCAGGAGTGTATGTTTATTGGGTTTTATGTGATTTACCGAAGCCACCAAACAGTTAATTATTATGAATATATGACAACGTGCTTAATGGATGAAAGGCCATCGGTTTTTCTGCTATGGTTTCGAGGGTATTTCAACAGAGTGCGGCTGTTCTGAGACGAAATAGTTAATGACTGAAAGTTTTTCTATTATTAAAGACGACAAAGGTTGCGATATACACACTGATATGTATTTACTATTAACACACAAATTCTGGGGCAGTTGCTACCTTCGCCTTATACGTTTAGTTACAGCAATATCTTTTATTGGTTGCTTATTTTAAGTATTTCGTCACACACAATGATGATGGTTAACATTCACAACAAACTTCACTGCAATTCATGGTTGTTGCTGGCCGACGCGGTTTACGCGAAACACATAATTCGACTCTTTTCACTATTGGTTTTATATCAACGATATAACGATAAATAGTTTGGACAAGAGAACAGAAGCTTTTGAAATGTGGTGCTACCGAAGAATGCTGAAGATTAGATGAGTAGATCACATAACTAATGAGGAAGTATTGAATAGGATTGGGGAGAAGAGAAGTTTGTGGCACAACTTGACTAGAAGAAGGGATCGGTTGGTAGGACATGTGTTGAGGCATCAAGGGATCACCAATTTAGTATTGGAGGGCAGCGTGGAGGGTAAAAATCGTAGAGGGAGACCAAGAGATGAATACACTAAGCAGATTCAGAAGGATGTTGGTTGCAGTAGGTACTGGGAGATGAAGAAGCTTGCACAGGATAGAGTAGCATGGAGAGCTGAATCAAACCAGTCTCAGGACTGAAGACCACAACAACAACATCACTCCCGACTCGGTATTGATGAGGGTCAAACCCACGACGATAAGGGGACGCGCTCATTTGTCACACTCCAGTGAATTTACAATTTACTCCTCACTCGGCACATCCGCCATTTACACCGCACTCAGCTCGACCACCATTTTTTGTTTTTGCCAGTACTGCTTTCACCCGACACCAATCTCACTGCCTCGCGCAGCGCTCGACAATCGACTCCTGTCTGCTATCGACCTGGGTGTCGGATACTAATATCTATGTTCGTGGGATCACGGATCCCTTACAAGTAGAAATGTCGTCAGTAATGAGTCCCGCTTCGAAATGAGCCCCTATGACCAGCGAAGACGTGTATAGAGACGCCCCGGACAGCGATAGTATACCAACAAGACTTGTCCCGCCATATGTCCCGACAGCCAGGAGTGCTGGTCTGGGGTGCCATTCCTTTTCATAGCAGGACCGCTTTGGTTGTCATAATGGCCAGAGGCGGACCAGCACGATACTGATTTGCTCAATTTGTCAAGCTCTTCCTCTCGACTAAATCATCGAATTTTTCATTTTTGTAACATGAAGCAAAATGGTTATTTGTAACAGTGCTTTGGAGGCGCGTTGTCCGCTATTTCGAGCGACGACCTGCATTCTCCAGTAAAGGAGGCCAACGGGTGTGTTCCTGTAGCCAGACTGACAGTTGCTCCGTGTAATCTTCGAGCTGGGAGGTATGAGCCAGGAAGAAAGGCGTGCTGGTCTGCGCTCTTTGGCTCTAATTGGGGCCTGCCGCACTGTACCGCCTGTGAGGTCCGTCTACGTCACGCGTACATTTCCATCCAGCAGCTATTATCAGATCACTGTGTTCCCAGCTCTGTGGAGATGAGCCGAGGAAGCAGCGCTGATTTCAGTTATTAACGCTGCAACTGAGGCTTTGAGTTCCCAGTCATTCAGCAATCCAACTGTAGTCTGTGTAGGGAATCACCTCACTTACCAACCTCGCAGTGCTTGCTCAAGAGAGGCTGTTGTCGGCACTGCTATCAGGTCCTTGCGAAGTACGCGTTTCTTCTCTCAAAAAGGTACAGTTGAGGAGATTGTGTAGATTATCGGCAGTAAGTTGGGCTCAGAGCTTTGTAATATCTTTGTTCTTAGATTACCTTAGCAAGCGATAGATTTACAGCAGAAACATTTACTGAGTTTCTGTATGCTGATGATGTCACTCTTGCCACACAGAGCACACAAATGGAAATATCCTCACTAATTCTCTTGAAGGACTTTCGAGATACTGCAGTGCAAACCAACTTAACACAATCCTTCTAAGTATGTACTTCCCAGTCGAGAAAACGTGAAGCGACTCGAAAATTAGAATAGGTCAGCTGAGGGACTGAAATGGAAGAATGTTATAAGTGACTCTAAAATACCTACGAATGACGCACGATGGATCTCTTATATACGAAAAGAGTTCTATGAACACTAATTTGATTAATTCACACGAGGAATAACCTTTAAAAAATTAGCTGGTTCACAGTGGGATAATTAAGCAGAAAAAATCGAACTTCTGCAGTGGCGCTGTGCCATCACGCTGCAGAATTCACCTGTCCTGGTTAGCGTAAGTCACCCCACACAGCTGGATGCAGCCCTCAACGAAACATGAAGATTTACAACAGACCGTTTGAAATCGACACCAGCCGTGTCTACCACCTGGTTATGAGAAGGGATGGTTAACATGGAATTTCGTAAGTAGACTGAGATCCGGAATGGGCAGATCCACGGTTAATACAGCAAGAACGGCCTACAACAAAGAACACAGTCTCGAGTGCGACTGTGGAGAAGATCAGACACTTAAACATGGGCTTCAGCGTCGACTGTGTACAAACTCCTGCATCCAAGATCACTTCTCTCGCGCCTCCGAGAATGCAAGAGAAGCGGTCAAATTTTATGTGGTGTAATGTTTGTTAACTGTAAATGTGTATGTTTCTGACACGAGAATAGTAATAATTTACCGCTTTTTTAAAATTCATTTTTCACGATAGTCTCGTATCCTGGAAAGGAAAAGAATGTTACAGCTGAAGTTTACGGTTATTCAACACACTACTATGACAATCATTTTCAGTCGGCTTTGTGTTTGTTGTGCATTAAATAAGAATTTACACTTACTGTATCCTTCACAGAGGCAGAACAAAACACACGCAAGAATTATATTGAGATGAAAAAAGTCATGAGATACCTCCTAATGTCGTGTCGGATCTTCTTTTGTCCGGCTTAATGCAGCAACTCAACGTAGTGTAGACTCATCAAGTCGTTGGAAGGCCCTGAAGATATATTGAGCCATATTGCGCCTCCAACAGTCCGTAACTGTGAAAGTGCTCCCGGTGCAGGATGTTATTCAAGTACTGACCTCGCAATTATGTCCCATAAAAGATTCGATGAAATTCATATCAAGCGAGCTGAGAGGTCATATCATTTGCTCAAACTGTCCGAATGTTGTTCAAACCAGTCGCGATCAGCTGTGACCCAGTGACAAGCGTATTGTCATCCAAAAAAGTTTCATCGTTGAATGGCAGTAAATGGTCTCCAAGTAGCCGAACATAAACATTTATTGTCAGTGATCGGTTCAGTTGGAACAGAGTATCCAACCAGTCCATGTAAACACAGCTCACACCCTCATGGAGCCACCACCAGCTTTTACAGTGCCTTGTTGACAACTTCGGTCCATGATTTCGTGGGGTCTGCGCCACACACGAACCTCATCATCAGCTCCTACTAACTGAAATCGGGAGACATGTGTCCAGGCTACGGTCAGAAACCAGTATGGTCACGAGCCCAGGAGAGGCGCTGCAGGCGAGTCATGCAGTCAGCAAAGGAACTCGCGGCGGTCGTCTGCTGCCAAAGCCCACTAACAGCAAATTTTGCCATCCTGTCCTATAGGATACGTTCTTCGTACGTCCCACATTGATTTTTGCGGTTACAGTGTTGCTTGTCTGTTAGCATTGACAACTCTACGCAAACGCCTTTGCTCTCGGTCGTTAAGCGAAGGCCTTCGGCCACTGCGTTGTCAATGGTGAGAGGTAATGCCTGAAATGTGGTGTTCACAGCACACTCTTGACAAATTTTATCTAGGAATATTGAATTCCCTAACGATTTCCGAAATGGAATGTCCCATGCTTGTAGCTCCAACTACAATCCCGTGTTCTAAGTCCGTTAATACCGGCCGTGGGGCCGTCATCACCGTGGAAACCTTTTCAAATGAATCATTTGAGTACAAATGATAGCTCCACCAACGCACTGCTCTTTTATATCTTATGTGCACCATACTACCGCCATCTGTTTATTTGGATATCGTTATTCCATGACTTTTGCCACCTCAGCGTATACACAATTCTCACGTAAACTCTCTCAATACTCGAAAAGTGATACAAATTCCTGGATGACCATTATGTCACGCATGGAAAATGCAACTGGTGCAGTACTTCATTTTTTAAGTCATTGTATGCTCAACAGCAGCGACATCGATCGATTTGTATGTGCGAAGGGGGAGGGACAGTAGATTCTTGGATCATTTGCCGGCGAGAGATGATGGCAGACGAAACGGTCGCCTCTGGCGGGGAGGTCATCACCTATGTAATTTTCGGTGAATTCGTACCCTGCCATCGGCGTGCGACAAACATACCGGAACTGGTCAGTCCTGGCGACCTTTTGTCAGGCATCTGAGGAACTGTGAAGCCATTGTTGCCGCAAAGCTAATCCCTGTGCCATGTGGAGCGCAGAGACACACGTGTAGGGCGGTGGCTTCTGTACCGCATACAGACACGGAAAAAAGTTATCTTTCAGAACCACCAACAGCTGCTAATAAAATAAACATTAACTTCTGGCTTTGACTATCTTATCATCTTCAGGTATCATTAAAATTATTTATGACAGCATTCTTTCTGTGGCATCCATGCCGATAGTGATAAAAAGTTGTGATATCTAATAGTAAAAAGTCTGCAGTGCCATGGGATGATTTTTGTTTTATCTCACGCCACAGTAAGGACGTAGCCATAAAGGCTGTTGCAAATAATTTTACGATATTTGACGACAATCAGATGTTCGAAGCCGTTAGTTGATCAGATTGGTGTCTCAGCAGCCTATGGTAGTTCTGAAGATGACTTTTGTTCCCAATACCTATGAGTATGAGGAATCACTTGCACAAAACATACCTGCGGTCTTTTCCAGCATGACATGGCTGCTCCCTGATCATTGTCAAGTTAGTTTCGACAATCACGTTTATACGGCCTTATAATTCGCGTTAGTCCTTCAGGACAGCGACGGACTGAAGTATTCACAGCAGCACGCAGATGACACTGTCACTGCCGGCCGTGGTGGATGAGCGGTTGTAGGCGCTTCAGTCCAGACCCGTGCGACTGCTAAGGTCGAAGGTTCGAATCCTGCCTCGGGCATGGTTGTGTGTGATGTCCTTAGGTTAGTTAGGTTTAAGTAGTTTTAAGTTATAGGGGACTGATGACCTCAGATGTTAAGTCCCATAGTGCTCAGAGCCATTTGAATCATTTTTTTGACACTGTCACTCGCGAAGACGCCAGTGCCTGTGCTGCGTCTGTCTGCTGTCACATGAGCTCATATCTTATAGCAGCACATCCCAGATACATGATACGCCGAACTCCTTTTATTCACCATGGGGACAGGAAATCTCTCCAACTGAATAACTATCTGTAATTCAGTTGGTTCCTGAGTTATTTGTTTCTATGCCTCAATCTGTGTTCATGCCACTTCCATATCCTTACAGTCATTTCTCGGAAATAATCTGATTATAACATTAACAACAATTTGACTATGAAGTCTTTCGCGACGGAGTCCTTGCATAAAAAGTTCTCGGTTTACTTACCACATCAGATTTAGATAAAATCCGAGCTTTCGACGATTACCTCTGTCATCTTCGTCAGGGGTAAAACTGTCGTGGGCCGTTTTTTTTTCTTTATTGTGATACATTCCCCTGCCCCATATGGGCTGTCAGTGGCACAATCCACCGCTCTTCAGCCAAGTGATATAACAACTAATACAAGAATAAAATGAAGGTGATAAAAAAGGGGACATAAAACAGAGTAAGAGGAGATAATGGAGGTAAAAATACACTGACATGGAGACGTTCATGGGGGTACAATTAAAAAAAACGACATAAAGTTAAAAAAACACAGTTGGCGATTCATAGAACACAAAAAATACACTTAAGTCAAACGCACAGGTTAAAAGTTACCCACAGTATTAAAAACACTCCAGAACAACACACTTTAAAGCCACTTGGAGCACACACGATGTAGAATAAAACTGCCAGGTGGGACCTGCCGAGGGAGAGGCCTGAGAGGATGGGAAAGGAGGGGAGAGCAAGGTGCAGCAGGTGAGGGGGCAGGACGAAAAGAGTAGGGGGCGTCAGTGGGTGCACCAAGAGGCAGGAGACACTTGGGTCAGGAGAGGAAGAGGGAAGACAAGGCAAGAGGGAGTGCAGAGACACTGAATGGGAGCACAAGAGAGGGAGGGGGAGTAGTAGGGGAAAGCCACTTAAGAGAAGGGAGGGGGATGAGAGGGAGCCCTGAGGAGGAGGCAGGAGGAAGGTGGGGTTAAAGTTGGTAGGAAGGTTAGATGTCAGGGCAAAGCTCATCATCCTGGAGGGGTAGATGGTGGAAGTTGCGTTGGGAAAGGAGGCAGAGGGTGTGGAGGTGGAGAGAGGGTGGGATACGACGGTAAAGGCGCGGCAACAGGCTGGGGGTGGAGAGGAAGGGAGACACCAGATGGTGAGGGGGATCAAGGCGACGGACAATATATGGTGTGTGGATGTTTTCAAGGAAATGGAGAAGGTGGGGGAAGGGGATGAGATCGTAGAGGATGCGCGTGGGGGATGGAAGGTGGATGTCCGCAGCTCGTGGTCGTGCGGTAGCGTTCTCGCTTCCCGCGCCCGGGTTCCCGGGTTCGATTCCCAGCGGAGTCAGGAATTTTCTCTGCCTCGTGATGACTGGGTGTTGTGTGATGTCCTTAGGTTAGTTAGGTTTAAGTAGTTCTAAGTTCTAGGGGACTGATGACCATAGATGTTAAGTCCCATATTGCTCAGAGCCATTTGAACCATTTTTTTGATGGAAGGTGGATGTGGAAGGCAATGCGGAGTGCATGGCGTTCGAGGATTTGGAGTGATTTATAGAACCCAGGAGGGGCGGAAATCCAAGAAAGGCTGGCATAACAGAGGATGGGGTGGATCAAGGATTTGTCGTGGACCAGTGAGGCTTCCGCTTTTATAAGCAGTGGACGGCTTCTCATTGGCTGGATGACGTCACGGTGCAAACGGCGCGTACGGAGGTGGCGGCCTTTATGTCCATAGATTTTGTTTGCGTGCTTTTTCCAGCATTGCCTGCAGCGTCATCCATCTCAACAGGTGGAGAACTGCGAGGAATGTAAGAAGTCTCCCTCTGCGCTCTTTCTTTATCAACTGCGCGCTTCCATGCATTGCTGAGTGCATATCCAGAGTCTCTGTTGAAACTATTTTCACATAGTCTAATTTCAACTGCTTCCCTGATGACCGAGTCCCAATAGTTTGAAGCATGAGCAAGTATTCTTGTTTCATCGAATAAAATCTTATGTTTATTTAACAAACTGTGCTTAGCTACCGCTGATTTTTATGGATACATGTATTTCAGGATTTCAGGTGACGCTGATATTACACACAGCGATCGGCAACAGTTCTTATTGACTGGCCCACATAATTTTTGCCACACTCGCAAGGAATGATGTAAATTCCCGGTACTCTCAGGCCGAGATTATCTTTCACGGGTCGCAACATTTCCTTAATCTTCCTGGGTGGCCGGAAGATTGGTCTGATTCTCTGCCGGCTCAGGTTTCTACCGATCTTGCTAGTCGTTGCACCGCAGAATGGTAGCCGCGCGATGTGATGGTCCTCTTGATCTGTTCGAACAGAATCCTTCCTAGGTTTCTTCGCCAGAGTAGATCTGATATCACGATCAGAATATCCATTTTTTCTGAATACCGTTGTCAGATGGTTAATATCGGAGCCGAGATGATCCTTGTCTGAAATAGTCCTTGCTCTGTGTACCAAGGAGCCGGCCAGGGTGGCCGAGAGGTTCTGGGCGCTACAGTCTGGAACCGCGCGACCGCTCTGGTCGCAGGTTCGAATCCTGACTCGGCCATAGATGTATGTGATGTCCTTAGGTTAGTTAGGTTTAATTAGTTCTAAGTTCTAGGGGACTGATGACCTTAGAAGTTAAGTCCCATAGTGCTCAGAGCCATTTTTTTGTACCAAGGAATTCAGCATAGCTCTCTTCTGAGCTGGGTGGTAAAAACTATTTGCGTTTAGATATAAATCTGTATGCGTCGGTTTTCTGTACACAGAATGTCCGAGACGTCCATCTGATTTTCGCTCCACCAGCACATCTAAGAAGGGTAACTTCCCATCCTATGTTCTGGTGTACACTATTCAAATGATCAACAAACTGCTGTAGTGCCTCATTGCCATATGGCCAGATTAAAAATGTATCGTCAACTGTAATCTGACGAAGATGACGGAGGCAGTTATCGAAACCGGGATTTTATCCTACCTGCCGCACCTAGTTGCGGCAAGCATCATCTACACAACAGCTCAGGATGCAGAGCAACTTTGAAAACCATAAGCTTCGCAACTAATAAGAATCTCAACCTGTTGAAGGCAAGATTGCGAAATGCAATCAGAACTTCAAGTAAGAAGATGAGGTCCCGTCCCCATACACGAGCGTTGCACAGGGATTCCTCAACTTGATGCAGTGGAGGAGGGATTTTATCCAGATATGACGCGGCAAGTAAACTGAGAACTTTTTATGCAACAACAACAATTCATGTTACGTTCTGTGCAGTTCTGTTACATCTTGTGTGATATTGTCATTGCAGCTCAGAGGCACATGTTTTCTCTAAACTAGCTACTTTTTACTGCATCCAGAAGTTTGTAAACCTCTTGTGTTCAATGTCGTAATCAATCTTCTGCTTCTTCTTCTACTTATCTAGTGTCCGTCCCTGAGTTTGGTTTGTAGCAGTATGACTTTTCGCTCCTCCTTCTACCTTCCCCTTCATTTCCGCATACGTAGCACACGCTACATTACTCTACATCTGGTGCATATATGACATCCGCGGCCATCCCCGGCGACACCTTGCTTGAATAACAGTTCTTCCTATTGTTCCAGTTATGTAATTACGTCTTAAAATGTATCTTACGAGTTTGTATCTTCTTGCTTCAATGTGCATCAAGAGAGATCTGATCCCTTATGTTCATCTTAGCAACTCTTGATGGGTAATTCTATTCCTCCAGCTGATCTTCAACATTCTTCTGTAGCACCAAAACTCCATGGCTTCTGGTTGTTCTATCTCTTGTTTTCTTAGTGTCCAAGATTCGCTCTCGTATAGTGCCATATTCCAAACAAATACTTTTCCTTATTTTCAGTCGTGTTCTTGCTAGCGAGTAAGTTATTCCTCAAATTACATTTAATTTGGCCTGTTGTATTCTGCTAACAATTTCTTTCCGATTTTTGCCATCTAGAATGATCGTGATTCCCAATAGGTAACTTCCTCTATCACGTAGACTCTTCTGTTCCAGTTCCCATATTTCTTCAGTACTGCATCACTTTCGTCGTCTTCTTCTTTTTATTCGAGTACCATAAGAGTTACAGAAAATCCTTTCCATTGTGCTGAGGATCTTCTCTAGATCTTTCATCTCGTCGACAACAGCAATGTCACCTACATATGACAACATTCTATCTTCTGTCCATTGATTTTGATATTCATCCCTGTTGTTTCGTTAACTTGGCCTATAGCTTCCTGGATGTAAACACTGAATGGAAGAGGAGAGAGAGCACGTCATTGTCTCAGACCTTTTCTGATTTTTGGTTTTGTTCCTTATGAAAATTCCTAACTAAGGCCATTTCGTTCTCGTATAAACTGAGTATCACACACAATTCTTTGTATTTTAGATGTGCGTTCTTCAGCGCTTTGAACATATACTGCCAGGAAAGATTATCAAATGGATTTTCCGTGTCTACAGGGGGAACATAAGTTGGTTTACTGTTGTGTTCTCGTCGCCACTGTTGAGTCTTGTACCGTAGGAATTCAAGGGAGACGATGTTGTTTGGTGGCCGGTATCGTCTTTCTACAACACAATTGCACAAATGTGTTACCAGGGTTCTTTATTTACATAAACAGGAAGCTGCGTATCTTAAGAGTGTCCATGTGTTCTGGTACAAGCTCTATCGTAAAAGTCCGCGGTAGCCTCACTGCTGGCGAAGTACAAGTCCCACTACGCTATGAATGGCAGACACCAAACTGGTGTGCGAGTTGGTGTGCTAGTGACTGAGTGACTGCGCTAGTGACTTGAGACTGAGACAGTAACTGAGACTGAGACTGAGGCCCACCGGTCAGCGGCGGCGATCTAGTTACACTACTGCCATTAAAATTGCTACACCAAGAAGAAATGCAGATGATAAACGGGTATTCATTGGACAAATATACACTCCTGGAAATTGAAATAAAAACACCGTGAATTCATTGTCCCAGGAAGGGGAAACTTTATTGACACATTCCTGGGGTCAGATACATCACATGATCACACTGACAGAACCACAGGCACATAGACACAGGCAACAGAGCATGCACAATGTCGGCACTAGTACAGTGTATATCCACCTTTCGCAGCAATGCAGGCTGCTATTCTCCCATGGAGACGATCGTAGAGATGCTGGATGTAGTCCTGTGGAACGGCTTGCCATGCCATTTCCACCTGGCGCCTCAGTTGGACCAGCGTTCGTGCTGGACGTGCAGACCGCGTGAGACGACGCTTCATCCAGTCCCAAACATGCTCAATTGGGGACAGATCCGGAGATCGTGCTGGCCAGGGTAGTTGACTTACACCTTCTAGAGCACGTTGGGTGGCACGGGATACATGCGGACGTGCATTGTCCTGTTGGAACAGCAAGTTCCCTTGCCGGTCTAGGAATGGTAGAACGATGGGTTCGATGACGGTTTGGATGTACCGTGCACTATTCAGTGTCCCCTCGACGATCACCAGAGGTGTACGGCCAGTGTAGGAGATCGCTCCCCACACCATGATGCCGGGTGTTGGCCCTGTGTGCCTCGGTCGTATGCAGTCCTGATTGTGGCGCTCACCTGCACGGCGCCAAACACGCATACGACCATCATTGGCACCAGGGCAGAAGCGACTCTCATCGCTGAAGACGACACGTCTCCATTCGTCCCTCCATTCACGCCTGTCGCGACACCACTGGAGGCGGGCTGCACGATGTTGGGGCGTGAGCGGAAGACGGCCTAACGGTGTGCGGGACCGTAGCCCAGCTTCATGGAGACGGTTGCGAATGGTCCTCGCCGATACCCCAGGAGCAACAGTGTCCCTAATTTGCTGGGAAGTGGCGGTGCGGTCCCCTACGGCACTGCTTAGGATCCTACGGTCTTGGCGTGCATCCGTGCGTCGCTGCGGTCCGGTCCCAGGTCGACGGGCACGTGCACCTTCCGCCGACCGCTGGCGACAACATCGATGTACTGTGGAGACCTCACGCCCCACGTGTTGAGCAATTCGGCGGTACGTCCACCCGGCCTCCCGCATGCCCACTATACGCCCTCGCTCAAAGTCCGTCAACTGCACATACGGTTCACGTCCACGCTGTCGCGGCATGCTACCAGTGTTAAAGACTGCGATGGAGCTCCGTATGCCACGGCAAACTGGCTGACACTGACGGCGGCGGTGCACAAATGCTGCGCAGCTAGCGCCATTCGACGGCCAACACCGCGGTTCCTGGTGTGTCCGCTGTGCCGTGCGTGTGATCATTGCTTGTACAGCCCTCTCGCAGTGTCCGGAGCAAGTATGGTGGGTCTGACACACCGGTGTCAATGTGTTCTTTTTTCCATTTCCAGGAGTCTATTATACTAGAACTGACATGTGATTACGTTTTCACTCAATTTGGGTGCATAGATCCTGAGAAATCACTACCCAGAACAACCAACTCTGGCCGTAATAACAGCCATGATATGCCTGGGCATTGAGTCAAACAGAGCTTGATGGTGTGTAAAGGTACAGCTGCCCGTGCAGCTTCAACACGATACCACAGTTCATCAAGAGTAGTGACTGGCATATTGTGACGAGCCAATTGCTCGGCCACCATTGACCAGACGTTTTAAATTGGTGAGAGATCTGGAGAATGTGCTGGCCAGGGCAGCAGTTGAACATTTTCTGTATCCAGAAAGGCCCGTACAGAATCTGCAACATACGGTCGTGCATTATCCTGCTGAAATGTAGGGTTTCGCAGGGATCAAATGAAGGGCAGAGCCACGGGTCGTAACACATCTGAAGTGTAACGTCCACAGTTCAAAGTGCCGTCAATGCGAACAAGACGTGACCGAGACGTATAACGAATGGCACCCCATACCATCACGCCGGAAGATACACCAGTATGGCGATGACGAATACAAATGGCTCTGAGAACTATGGGACTTAACATCTGTGGTCATCAGTCCTCTAGAACTTAGAACTACTTAAACCTAACTAACCTAAGGACATCACACACATCCATGCCCGAGGCAGGATTCGAACCTGCGACCGTAGCAGTCGCGCGGTTCCGGACTGCGCGCCTAGAACCGCTAGACCACCGCGGCCGGCAATGACGAAGACACACTTCCAATGTGCATTCACCACAATATCGCCAAACACGGATGCGGCGATCATGATGCTGTAAACACAACCGGAATTCCTCCAAAAAACTTACTTTTTCCATTCGTGCACCCTGGTTCGTCGTTGAGTACACCATCGCAGGCCCTCCTGTCTGTGATGCAGCGTCGAGGATAACCGCAGCCATGGTCTCCAAGCTGATAGTCCATGCTGCTGCAAACTTCGTCGAACTGTCCGTGCAGATGGTTGTTGTCTTACAAACGTCCCCATCTGTTGACTCAGGGATCGAGACCTGGCTGCACAATCCATTAAAGCCATCCGGATAAGATGCCTGTCATCTCGACTGCTAGTGATACGAGGCCGTTGGGATCCAGCACGGCGTTCCGTATTACCCTCCTGAACCCACTGATTCCATATTCTGCCAACAGTCATTGAATCTCGACCAACACGAGCAGAAATGTCGCGATACGATAAACTGCAATCGCGATAGGCTACAATCCGATCTTTATCAAAGTCAGAAACGTGATGGTACGCATTTCTCCTCCTTACACGAGGCATCACAACAACGTTTCACCAGGCAACGCTGGTCAACTGCTGTTTGTGTATGAGAAATCGGTTGGAAACTTTCCTCATGTCAGCACGTTGTAGGTGTCGCCACCGGCGCCAACCTTGTGTGAATGCTCTGAAAAGCTAATCATTTGCATATCACAGCGTCTTCTTCCTGTCGGTTAAATTCCGCGCCTGTAGCACGTCATATTCGTGGTGTAGCAATTTTAATGGCCAGTAGTGCACTTGCGGTCGAAAGGGCGTTCGCGGCCTGTTTCTTGCAAGTCTCTCTTTGGCCTAGCCGGCCGCAGTGGCCGAGCGGTTCTAGGCGCTTCAGTCCGGAACCGCGGGACCGCTACGGTCGCAGTTTCGAATCCTGCCTCTGGCATGGATGTGTGTGATGTCCTTAGGTTAGTTAGGTTTAAGTAGTTCTAAGTTCTAGGGGACTGTTGACCTCAGAAGTTAAGTCCCATAGTGCTCAGAGCCATTTGAACAATTTTTTTGAATCTCTTTGGCCTCTCTCTTGACAGGCGCACTTGATCCGACACATACCATCGATTTTCTTGATACATCTTTGCCAAATGGTGTGCTGGTGACTGCTTGCGCCAGCACATTTGCTTTTTGTAGCTGCTTTTTGAATAGCAGCTGCAGTTCCAAAATCATCTCTCTTCGTCTTAACGCTCTCCTGTATTCAAATTGATCTTCACTCAGCCCATCCTCCACCTTCTTATTAACTTATCCTTATGAAGTTTTTTGGTGCACGTGATATTATGCATAAGGTTCGGTACTGATCATCCTTTGTAGCTGCCGTCTTCTTCGGTATTGGATCCATGATGCAATTCTTTATGTTGGTACCTCGCCTGTCTTACAAAAGGACTTAATCAGTTTCTGCAGCATTAGTTTCATGCCGTCGCCAGCGTACTAGATTAATTCTGAAGGAATGTCATCAATAACAGTTCCTATCTTGTCCCGTAGGTCTTTAAGAGCTTCCTCGCATTCTTCTTGCAGAATATTATTTCTTTTCGTCTGCTCCATCTTATTTTCTTGTTACATTCTCAGCTAAAAGTACTCCGTCATACAATTTCACAATGTGTTTTTCTATCTCTTTACCACGCCGTTACCAAAAAATATTTTTCTCTAGTTGTTATCTATTGTACCGGAAATTGTTGTTGAGCGTTTCTTAAAAGATTTGTAGTTCAATATCCGCCGCAAATTCTATGTTTTAAAATTTTTAATTTTTGTAAACAATGGGAGCATGTGAAGGTCTCCTTTCCATCAATTCGTAAAAAGGAGTAAGCTTGGATGGCAACAAATTAAAAAGCAGAACGTCCTACATGAGATAAATTCAGAAAATAAGTTGAAATGATAGTCGAAAAACTGACGCTCTGGTTGTAATAGTTGTGAGTAACAAATGACCCACAGAAGCTAATCTCCTTGCTCACAATTACGAGTGGGCTAGTAAGAAAGCCCTATGTTAAGGCTCACATTTGTTGTACATGATAAAGCTCTGATTACTAGACAGGTTCATTAAAGTGTTAGGTTGGTCGACATTAATCAGTGAGGTGCGTGGAAATCTCTGTGAAATAAATCGGGTAGTTATTAAGCGCTCGTTAGGAGTTACTGACTTCCTCTTATTCCCGCTTACTAATGTGAGAAGTTGCTACTGCAGTAGCCAGTTTAGCATCACACACGTCGCAGATAAATAGCGCAGATCAGCTGAACACGGGAACATCGGAAAGGAATAATAAATTAGTGCCTGTGACTCGCCAGAAGTTTGTAAATACGGTAAGAACTTCCTTCAATAAAACATTCAGCGATATCGAAGTATAATCAAATAGAAAGATTTAATTTTTACCAGTATGATGAGTATAGTACATTATCGACAGGAAAGTAATAAACCCCACTAGATTTGGCAACTGTGGCATGCTCTTAAGAAAGAAAAGACGTTGCAAAGTACCTACTGCACACAATTCGTAGGAAGGAATTGAGAAATAGGAAATTCAAAGAGCTGATTATTTCCGGATGTACTGATAATACTGTTGTGTGTTTAATGCACGCTGTAGGAAATAACGACGAATTGTAAGGAAGGGTAAAACAGGTTACATATTCCATTGTCACGTAATCATGTCAATCCGTATATTTAAGGTATTCTGTACGGATCCTGAACTAACAAGTCGAAAAATAAGTCATGTCACGCAAAACCGGAGTACTGTAGCGATTTCAGCACTATCCGCGAAGAATTCCTCGTCAAAAACAGTCCACACAAAAAATGATTCTAGTATCTTTCTGTATGCTCTCATTATAACCATAAATATAATATTAAAATTCTCTAATTAAAACATCGAAACTCTTCATAAAATCTCTGTTCTTTGTAAATCATATGCGACTCAAGTCCCGCCTACATGTTACTGTTGTTTCAAGATGACATGAAATTAGCGAGATTTACAGCAGTACAGTCTCCGGTGAGAGATACTACTTTAAGATCTTTTATTCATCCTTTGAGACTGAATAAAATTTTTACTTCAGACTTCATACACAGAAAAGACACAGTAAAACAACTTTATGTGCTCCATGCTGCAGGCAAACTTGCTAACTACAACGCTATACGAACCGTCGTAATTCCCGAACCAAAGGCAGACAAAACTGTTAGGAAAAGTTTTCACAACTTTTATTAAGAACTTTTATAAATCCTGTACAGTAACTGAAGATGATGGCCTCATTTCGGCAGTGAGGAGAGTCCACAAGTTTCTTCAGGTACGCTATTCTAGAGTTCACAGAGCTACAAAATTGAGAGGATTATTTGAAATCCTTTTGGGTCTGCAGCGTTATAAATGTCGTGTATGGACATTATATAGCGTGATTCAGCTGCCCCTACCGCTGGGTTTTATGCAACCCCACGAAACATATGTGAGTTTCTCTAACTCATTATGGTCCGGAACCGCGGGACTGCTACGGTCACAGGTTCGAATCCTGCCTCGGGCATGGATGTGTGTGATGTCCTTAGGTTAGTTAGGTTTAAGTAGTTCTAAGTTCTAGGGGACTGATGACCTAAGATGTTAAGTCCCATAGTGCTCAGAACCATTTGAACCATTTTTGAATTCTAACTCATTATGCACAAACTATTTGTCCTACAGAAGAAAATGAACATGACCTTTTTGCAAGAAATTTAGTGTACTTAAATTTTGTACTGGGGCCTGTTATCGCTGGAGGCTACAGTTTTAAATTTATTCAAAATATATGTGTTTTAAGGTCACTTGTGTACGTGTTTCTTGAATAATTCGAAAATTATAGCTTTTAACAAAAACACAACCCAGTACAAAACTTAACTACTTTAAGTTTCCTACAACAGGTCCTGTTCATTTTTTCTATAGGGCTAATAGTTTTCGCAAAGCAAGTGAGAGAATGTGAAAATCTGAGTGGTATTTGAAGACGTTACAGATTGCATAGCATTCAAGTGTTAGGGGCAACTGATTTAGTATGTTGTATAGTAAGCCAAAAAGCTGCTGTTTTCAAAAACATTTTGTTAAGATGTTATTTTCTGGTGCTATAAACTTATTTTGGCTCCTTGACCGTTATTAAGCTATCTGAAAACATTGTCATTAGTTACAAATAGATATAGATGTATGCACTAACAACTCCACATGTTTAGAGATAGCTTGATAATGGCCATAAGCTTACAACTCCAGAAAATAATGTCTTAATAAAAAGTCTAAATATAGCAGCGTTTTGACTTACTATATGTAGATAATGAGAAGATGATGATTGCTACTTTTCACCTGCCATTCCAAATAATCCGAGGTATTTAATACGGGATTAAGGTCGGGTGATTCGGTGGGCTTGGTGCCTGAGTCTTCGTCAACCCAGGAACGTATGCTTGTAGCCCTACAAATGTGTCTATTGCCAGTTTGGGAAACGGTAGTGTCCACAGCATACTCGTCATGAAGATGTAGAAGAAAATGTTGCGTTTGTCACAGAGAATGTTGGAGTAAACATTCTGGCTCGTATACTCGGTAACCTTAAAAAGATGATTCAACTCATGGTAAGAAAAACACCTCTCAAACATCACAGTACCACCTACTACCCTAACTACACCCTCCACACACTGCGAGCTGAATGCTTCATCGGGCCATCGGTGTATTCGATGCGTTCCTCCACCACCTACTACCCTAACTACACCCTCCACACACTGCGAGCTGAATGCTTCATCGGGCCATCGGTGTATTCGATGCGTTCCTCCTGCTCCACTCTACACACCTTCTGTCAGATACTGTCTAGCTTTTGTGTTGTTTAGTCCACTGAAGTGGTGCAGCTATGGAGTGTCTTTGTACTCCTACGATAACGGACCAATAACCGCTGGAAGATGGTCTTGGTGGTCGAAACCGATCGTGGTAATCGGAAATGAAAGTGTAACTGGTGCTGTCATTTGATTCCAAGAAGATTTACTCTGGGTGATGAGTACCTAGAGAGGAGGAAGACTTTCGGGGGATGTTGGCACGCATGCGAAATTAGTTGATGCGTGATGAGAATGACTAAATAATTTACACCTTGCACAAGCAGTTTGGACTTCTTTGCCTACTTTCAGGAGAGTTTTGTGTGTTGTAATTTTGCTTATAGAGGATTTCCCATTTACCATATATGGCAAGGGACTTAGTAACTTCTCACCTCCGTTACTCATCACAATAGAAAGTATATTTACCACAGAGAAACATGTACCAGGTGGTTATAATCAAACTGACGGTGTATTTTCATTAATCGGTGCACTCGTGGAGTATGCTGTAAAAATATAATAGTTCCACTTTCAGACTTCAGGTGAAAATATGGTTCTTTAAGCAGCCACAATGCGATGTGGGTGCAACAAAAGGGTTAGAACAATCAAACACATGATAACGGTGGTTATGACACATTTATTAAGATGCGGTCATAAGTTACGACATGTGTTCTGCTTGACTGTATTGTCTGCAGACGCATGTCAGACGATCGAAACACGAATGACCCAAAGTCCTACATACCCATATGCCTTACCAAGAACCTAACGAAATACAAGAAAGATGACTATGTGGCAGAATACAATGGCACAGACAGATAGTCGGACTAAATAAGTATGGCTTCAGACAATATAAATTTGAACATTACGCTATAGGGAGAATAACAGAAATAATACAGAAAACTGACGACAAATTCGCTGCGGCTATACTGATAGACATTACTGGAAATACAAGAAATACAAGAAAGATGACTATGTGGCAGAATACAATGGCACAGACAGATAGTCGGACTAAATAAGTACGGCTTCAGACAATATAAATTTGAAAATTACGCTATAGGGAGAATAACAGAAATAATACAGAAAAATGACGACAAATTCGCTGCGGCTATACTGATAGACATTACTGGAGCTTTTGACAACCTTTGGTAGCCGGCTTTCTTCGGAAGACTAAGAGATATAGGGATTCCATCAGCTTTGTATAACAATCTGGTAGACTACTGAAAGCACAGAATAGTTGAATCGAAGTCTGACCACCGAGATGTTCTCAAAGAGATTACCAAAGGATGTCCACAAGGGTCCATTTACGATCCAATCTTCTGGGACATTGCTATCGAACCTGTTTTGAATAAAATCAATGAGGATAACAGTGCAAAAGGGGTAGTGGCATACGCTGCCGACCTGCTGGTTGTAGCGTCAGCTGGATTGTATTGGTCACATTCAGAAGAGAACGGGGTCAAGACTGAAGCAGCTCAAAACAAAATGAGAAAGAAAGTAACTTGCTGATGGAAAGTCTATTGGAGGTAGGAAAAGATGATATCATAAACAGATTGCAGAGATATTAATGGCTTTAAGGCACAATAGCAAATGTGTAAGTGATATGAGAATGGCAATCCGGGCGTTATTTTTTCATACAGATGCAAATCCTGAGCACAGTTTATGTCCACCTGGTCCATCGTCATAGTGTAAGTACAATAATTTTTTTAAAAAAATCGGAGAAATCTATGACTACAAACACAATTTACCTGCAGCAATCAGGGAAGAAATTAAGCCAATATTTAGAGAATTATGAAATGGAACATTATTAGAGAAATTTCTACATGGAAAAACACAAAACTGCAATGAAATGAATGTAATTTGGAGTAGACTCCCAAAAGGGTTTCTGTTGAAATTAGTACTCTACATTTTGGATTCTATGATGCAGTAGCTGTTTACAATAAAGGAAATGTGGTTAAGAGTGGAGTTCTAAAGAGGCTATGACTAAAGGCAAGATGCTTCGCAGTTCAATCCATGACTGCGATAAACTCTGAAAGAACGAGAAATGCTGAAAGGGTACAAAATGATTATGAGAATAGACTTCAATAGAAAAAACGTAAAAAGAAAACTGTTAGATGAGACTGAAGACTTTGCTAATCCATCCTATGTAGCTGGAATGTTCGAAACAGGTAACAGATTATACAGCTTCGTTTTTCAAACTTAGATTTTTTAAATTATAAGTACCATTTTCGTTAAAACTACAATACATTCATAGCTCAAACTTTCACAGGCTGTTGTAATATGTGTGTTTACTATTTTAAAGTGTTTCTGCTGAGTTTCATGTTACAGGAAAAATGTTATGAGATTTTTTTGTTAAAGTATTGGTATTCAGATAAAAAAAATTCATATTACAGTCCATTGGTCCCAAAACATTTGTAAATACTGAATAAAGCCTGTTTAACAACGTGTAAAAATTTCACCGTAATATCTTAAGCAGTTTCCAAGAAAAATGTACCTAAACCTTGTAGTTTTAGCAAGGAAAACCTACAGCCTCCCGGGTCGTCCTTTAGTTAACTTGTACTTCTCCAAGCATGCAAAGACTCATTACAAATAATACAACAAGAATTAGAATCCAGCTCATTCAACAGCAATTAGGATGAGGCTCGCTGCGCAAGGCTCGAACAGTGGTGTCGTGGCAAAGAACCTCCAAGTGGATTGAGCAGCTGCCATCAGCTGTCATAAATTCTAACTGCAAAGGACACTTGTAATCCAGAGCCACTGGAGGCGTGGCTCAGAGGGAGTGCACGATTGGGTCCATATGATCCTGAGCGACCGGTAGCGCCATTGGAAAGAAACTTGCAATTCTTTGCCAGCTTTGCGACGCCTGCGTGGTGGTGTCGATACGTTATGTTACATTCCTCCCCTCCCAAACCTCCTCACCGTCGTCATGTAGTGTAGATTAGCGAACGATGACGGGGAGGGGGGAGGTAGGCTGGCAATGAGAAGACGTGAGCGGAAACAGAGGCTGGTGCCAAGCTCTTGCCCACGCCCCAGCAGACACCCTGAGCCAGCCTGGCTACACTAGCCGAAAACCCGGCCAGAGAGCACGCACCCACATCAAGAGGCAGAGCAGCAAACAAAGAGGGAAGCGTCTTGATGGCAGCAGAGAGATCCAAGGCGGCATGTGGGACAGCCACCTGTAAGAGGGGTCCATCCCCCTATGACGCTGGCTGTCGGGACCACGATAACCGTGAAAGGGCGTCGACTTCCATCGGTTCCAGGACCGGCACCGATGGCGTGGGTCCCGTGTGAGCTGGATGCAGTGAGAGAGGCTGCGTCCATTCGGTCACGAAATCTGAAACCACAAAGCCTGCGGCAATATCACGTAATTAACGTGGATGAACTTGATTCTAGAGTCATTTCAGCAACCCTTTCGGCCCCTGCAGGAGAAACAGGGTGTCCAAGGAAACGTACAGTGGTGCCTGACTCGCAGCACCTGTGTCCACCATACAGTCTGTGTAAGAGCAAATCGTTAGTCTGATACTTTGCCTGTCTGGGCGGAGTGGATGCCGCCCGCCGTAGGAAGGGAGCAACTGAAGGAAGGCTGCGGTGGCGTCTTCCATGTTGTATCTCCGTTGGCGATGATCCATCGTGTGGCTGATGGTGGCAGGAAGACAAGAATAGCAATAGGACTTAGTCCCATGGGTGGAAGGCACGAAGTTTGTCCATCTGTTTCTTAAACGTTAAAACAAAGTGTTCACTTCCTCGGTGGATTGCGCGCGGAACGGTGCACTCACCATGTGCTTGATACCAGAGGTGGTGCAAAATTGTTCGAACTCAGTGGCAGCAAATTGAGGGCTGTTGTCAGCCGCAATCAAGCAAACCCTTGAGATCGACAAGGCCTAGTGGTAATCTCAAAAATCTGAAAAGAGCCAGATGAGTGTTAATGACAAGGACTGGTTGCGATTGCTCATCCAGAGGTATTTGCAAGTACGATGTGCAAATCAGTTTAGGAAAAGTAACGATCGACACCCAGTTTATCGATCAGTTCTTCCAGGAGCGGCAAGGTATAGCTATGATTGACTGTTTGTTGACTCACAGTTTTCTTAAAATCGACGCACAACTGGAGTCTGCTGGACGGCTTCTTTAGAATAACAAGAGCGGCTGATACGACCCCACTATCATGCGGATAGTAAGTTCCTGAGCCACCTGTTGTCGAAGAACCTGAGGGACAGGACGAGCTCTAACAAAACGTGACTAATCATTGTTCTTCATTGTGACAGTGGCAACAAAAGTACTGGCTTTGCCTAAGCCCTCAGAAAGCATATTCTGAAATTCTGCACATAACTCAGCAACATTGTCCCGAGGATAAAAGGAAGAAACGGGGTACCTTGTCGTGAATGCTTAACCCTAACAAATCAAAAGCGTCTGGATAAAAAATAGCACTGTCTCGGGAGGAAAGACTGTAAACATCATAAATTTCGGAAAGTTGCAGCAAGACTACAAGTGCCTAACACAGGAATGTTTTGACCGTTATACACCATCAGCGTATGTCGCAATGTGCACAACTTACGCTCGCCAAGTAATTCGTTAGTGCTACTGTTGAACAAATTCCCTGATGATCCAGTGCCAAGTTGCAGACGGAGTGATTGTCCCGCAGTAATAAGACACACCCTTTTTTTGCACTAAAGACACTGCGGGGCTTTGAAAACATACTACATACTGTTTGCTTGAAGGAATATCAGAAATCGGTGTCTTACGCTTCTATAAGCACACGGATTGTCCCTGTCCCCGTTTGCCGCAAAAAAAGCAAGTCGCTTCACGAAAGGGTCAAGATTGGCTATCATGTGCCGTATTACAGCGAGGGCAGGACTTCACACCTTATGCCGGATGTGACACCTGTTGACGTGAGTGCTGTGGCCGGCTGGACCGCTGATGGTGAGCCGGCGGCGAGTCCTTTGTGTCACGGCAGTCCACAGAACACAGAGGCGCTACCTCAAAACTATCTGCTGCAGTTTCTCAGGAATCTTGATAATCTAGAATCTGTTGCAAGGAAGGGTCCGGGTATTTAATAATCTGATCCCAAAAAAATGGTTCAAATGGCTCTGAGCACTATGGGACTCAACTGCTGTGGTCATAAGTCCCCTAGAACTTAGAACTACTTAAACCTAACTAACCTAAGGACATCACACACACCCATGCTCGAGGCAGGATTCGAACCTGCGACCGTAGTGGTCTCGCGGTTCCAGACTGTAGCGCCTTTAACCGCTCGGCCACTCCGGCCGGCAATCTGATCCCAAACTCGAGAGTTAGCTACAACGAGTGTGATGACATCATCAAACATTGCATCACTGTAATACTTGCCACACTCACATTTGAATCTACACTATGTAGTAAGGCCTTACAAATCAGTCAATCACTGACGATATGTCTGTCCTTGTTGCTTACGCAACCTAAAGAATTTGTAAGTGGCAGCCACCACTTGTACTCTGTCCTCATAATACTTTGTAAGTATGTGTAACAGGTCCTCATGCTGTGCTAGTTCAGTACGGGACCTGGAAAAATGTTTGGCCCAGAGCTGATAAATAGTCACTCTCACCGTGGCTAAGAAATAAGAACGTTTGCCAGTACCTTGTATGTGATGCGCAGCAAGGTGCACGGTGAACTGCGAGAAGTACTCTGTCCAGTCTTCCTTCGCCTCGTCAAACTCACGAAAATGCGGCGCACACGCAGATGGTGGCGCTGCTGTTGGGTCCGGCGTCTTGAGCGAAGTCATCTTCGCCGTCATTTTGAAATTTTTGCTAGGCGCCACTTCAAAATGCCTAAAGCCAAACTGGAACCGTAGATTTAATGAATAAATAATTTTAAACACTCAAAGTATATTTGCTTTTAAAAATAACAGAAAACTGTTGGATTTTTAGAGTTCTTCCGATATAGGTGACAGTTGGCCCAATCTTCGTACTATAAATTATGGAGCTGATAATATTTCCGACGGTTTACAGCAGATTCTGTCCAAGGTGAGACTCATCATTCATTTCGTTTTCAATAATGTACTTAACGTCTAGAGCGTGCTCAACGAGTTAAGTTCGGGCTGCCCGGTGGTGCGACGCTGCGTGCTCGACGAACGGCGCTTGGGCCCGCAGCTGGCAACACTTGTGAGGCTATACAAAGTATGTTTAGAGTTTTACACCAGCTGCAAGGGTGCACTTGATATTTTCACATTCGTTTTTGACAACAGGTTGTTAACAATAAAAATTAATTAGGCGAACAAATATGCTGCTCAGTTTGTAAGTTCTTATGTGGGTACACTGAAACAACAATCGCATGTTCACAGATGAATACAAACAAACAACTAAGATTTCTATTCTTTGTTTGCAATGTTATTCCTACAAGGCATAGCTCAGAAAACCTATTTTGAAATGTATTACTCAGGGAAAGAAATTCTTGAAACATCTACTTTCCGTAAAGTGTATACGTTCGCTCCACCGTTATAAGCCTTCATGAAACTGTCAAAATAAATCAGTTGTAACGTGCTTATTTTCATAGTACACATTTCTGCTGCCAAAAGCTTCCTATTGTTGACAATTTGCAATGGCAACAATAACTCAATTTGAGAAAAGTGCACCGAAATGTGTCCGATTATGCCGCGCTGCGAGAAAGCGCTACGAAGCAGGCGAATGATTACTCAAA
Organism: Schistocerca cancellata; assembly: GCF_023864275.1. NCBI lineage: Eukaryota > Metazoa > Arthropoda > Insecta > Orthoptera > Acrididae > Schistocerca > Schistocerca cancellata. Next base: position 151,109,521 of record NC_064628.1, read on the forward strand.
GACGGATGAGAATAGCTAGCTGGGCTAGGAACAATCCGGACAAAGGGTTAATACGTATTTTAATTGGGAAAGCGTACTTTCCATTATCGATAAGAGCTTAGTATATTGAACCAGTAACGTTTTATGTATTGACAAATATTTATGTATTGACAAATATTTACCGTATTATGCGAAATAAATTATAGAAATGTAACTGAGCTGTTTTTGAGTTCATCACCATCTTTATGACGCCATCGTTAGGTACCACGGTTTAGATACCGGAGAAACTTCCATGATGGAGGAGGAGTTCACAAGTATTCTCATTTATTTAGTTCAGTCATCTGTTTTATTTCTTTATTCCATACTTAAATTTTAGCCACTCATAACCGTGTTTTCAGTAAAGAACACAGGACAATACCACCAGTTTTCAACTGTAGGGATCTCGCACACGTAAAGTGACTATTATAAAGAAATCTCCTCTTCTATTTATGTAACTTGTGTTATTACGAAATTCATTTCTCGTACAGTGTCTGAGTTACAATCGTAAAGTCCATGTTCTACGATATCATTAAAAACAAGCAACCATTAGTTCATGTGACAATTTTATGTTTTCAGATTTACTCTAATGCACCTAGATATGAGATTACTCAGTTTTTTTAGGTTAACTTTTACGAAGCAACTAACATAGAGTCAAAATTTTTCCAAAATTTCATCAAAGCGCCTGCAGTAAAATTCACTCATTTTTGCCGTCGTCTAAACTGGCTGAAGCTGCCGAAAAGAAATTCTTCTGGAAAAGAAACCACAGATTTAGTATATTACACTTGTTAATATTCTTCTTAATTTCTTATTCTGCACACTTTGCGGTCATACTTCATTCTGCAGATACAAGTCTCGAAACACTTGTGTAGTTTGCCCAAAGAAACATATTTCAGGCATATAATTAGAAGAAAGCAGCTCTAAAAAAGATCTGCTTAACGAGAATGTGAGAAACTACGCAAAATTAGTGCCACGCTATTACCTTGGGGAGCATGAATGGGCAAGCTGGGCAGTCTTCCAGTCACGCCTGCACCACAGCGGCAACGCTTGCAGCACTGGTGTGATGCGGTCGGCATAACTCGACACGTTCTGGCGCTTGATTACATTCCTCCGAGTCTGTTACGAACGATGCTGCAGTACTTGTGTTGTTAAGAAGAACGATGCAGTGTTTCTTGGATATGCAGGCAAACACTGCGGCCACTAAAGCCGTTACGATATACATGAAATATATTCGCAATTGCGAATACGTACAACCGTCAGCTGTATCAGAGAATTACGAAAATGAAAATTTGTGATGCAGGAACGATGACATATGAAAGTTGGGTCTGGCTGTGGACCGTCCATGGATAACCAAAGAGTCTACGGCGACCGTTCATGTAAAGCGGGAAATCCAGGTTCGAGTTCCGGTCCTGCAGAAGCATATATTTGGTGTTTCTTAATGCACGTCATAGGAATGTAGTTTTTCTTCTTTTAGGGGTTGTTAACATTCCTTGATGTTTGCGTATTCTTCGCAGTACTTTGGTGTAAGTCAATCCTAGTGTCCATGGTATTTTAAGCATTCTACCGTATATCCACATTTAGTCTGTCTCGATCTTCCTTGCTGTTGTCACATTTTGTGTCCATCCTTCAGAGCTGTATAGAGGCACAGGCCAGATGTAGCATCTTACAAATCGAACAGTAAGATTTAGATCTAGTGAGAATTTTCTTAAATTTTATGAAGGCATTACGAGTGTTCCCTATGTGACATTTTTATCTCGCTGTGTGTTCTCAAATATTCAAAGAGCCACGGTCCATGGCACTTAAGCTTCTCCTCTTTGTTTTACGGAGCCACTGAATCGTATATTAGAGTCTGTAAAGGAGTCGGGCTGTCATGTGACAATCACAAAATTCGTCTTTGTAGTGATCATATTCACCTAGATTACTGCTGTAATCTCCTACTACGCTGACGAACTGTTGGAGATCATCTACATTATCGGCAATCAATACTGTATTATTAACTTAGAGTGAATGTTCTTGATGGAGAATCTGTTTACCTTTCCGCCTTTTACTGTATCTCCAAGCGCTTCCTGAAAAATACCCTCTGAGTACAAATTGAATAACACGGGCGTGACAGAATGCATCCTTCTAGGACTGCTATACGGATCTCGTTATCAAACTTACTCTGAGCCGTCTGATTCCAATATAAATTTTTTATACAGTAGATGTTTTTCTGATCTATATCCATTCCTTTGAGAATTTCTATCGAAGGCTTTTTCATAATCAATATAACGAAGCCTACATTTTTACCTTGAACATAGCAGTCTTGCGCTAGAATTTGTAATGGAAGTATTGCTCTACTTGTACCTAAAACTTTCCTAAACCCAGACTGTATCCCATTACACACATTTTTTATATAACCTTTGATAGATGCTTTATCTAGTTTCTTCTACTCCAGGACATTGTTTGTAGTACCAGGATGTACTTGCAGGATCAACTACTGAAATTTCTTAAGCAGTTTTGCGTCAAACTTTACAAGAAATAATACTAAAGGCTGCCTGGTACGTACAAAACAATCTCACCCAAACAAAAAACGAAAAATTCGGGATTCTTCGAAAGAAGTCTAAGTACATCATGATAATTATAGTTGTAAATTAGTAAATGACTTGAAACGTGAAAGCCGGACCACATAAGTCCAAACAAAGAAGATTGATATCCAATAAAAGAAGATTGATATCGTTATTTAAAATTTTTATGTGTGTTGAGCCTTCTAATTTTAGAAAAAGAGATAAGGAATTAATCAGTACTGGACTTTTTTTTTTTGAGTCATCAGCCATCTGACTGGTTTGATGCGACCGCCATGAATTTCTCTTCTGTGCCAACCTTTTCATCTCACAGTAGCACTTGAAACATACGTCCTCAATTATCTGCTGGATGTATTACAATCTCTGTCTTCCTCTACAGCTTTTACCCTCTACAGCTCCCTTTAGTACCATTTGAGTTATTGCCCGCTGTCTTAACAGGTGTCCCATCATCCTGTCTCTTCGTCTTGTTAGTGTTCTCCATATATTCTTTTCCTCACCTCCTCATTTCTTACCTTATCAGTCCACCTAACTTTAAACATTCTTCCGCAGCATCACATCTCAAATATTTCGATTCTCTTCTGTTCCGGTTTTATCACAATCAATCTTTCAATACCATACAATGCTGTGCTCCAAACGTACATTCTCAGAAACGTCTTCCACGTTTCTACGTTTGACATTAGTGCATTTCTCTTAGTCATGAATGCACTTTCTGCCGGTGTTAGTTTGCTTTTTATGTCCTCCTTGCTCCGTCCGTCATAGGTTATTTTGCTGCCTAGATAGAATTCCTTGACTTCGTCTACTCCCAGATCCCCAATTCTGATGTTAAGTTTCTCGCCGTTCTCATCTCTGCTACTTCTCATTACTTTCGTCTTTCTTCGATTTACTTTCAATCAATATTATATACTCATTAGACTGACCATTCCTTTCAACACATTCTGTAATTCGTCAACACTTTCACTGAGGATAACAATGTCATCAGCGAATCTCATCATTCATATCCTTTTACCCACGCCTCAATCTTTCTTCTATTTCCGTCATTGGTTCTTCGATATGCAGACTGAACAGCAGGAGGGAAATACTACATCCATCTCTTACATCCTTTTCAATCAGAGCACTTCGCTCTTGGTCTTCCACTCTTATATCTCCCTCTTGGTTCTTGTTCATATTATATATTACCCGTATTTCTTCATAGCTTACCCCTCTTCTTCTCAGAATTTAAAACATGTCGCATCATTTTACATTCTCGAACGCTTTTTCCAGGTCTACAAATACTATGAAAGTGTCTTGGTTTTTATTCAGTCTTGTTCCCGTTATCAACCGCAACGCCAGAACTGCCTCTGGTGTCTTTACCTTTCCCAAAGCCAAACTGGTTGTTATCTAGCAGCCTCAATTTTTTTTTATTGTTATGTATATTACTCTTGTCACCAGCTTGGATGCATGAGTTGTTAAGATGATAGCCCCAAATTTTAGCACTTGTCAGTTCTTGCTATCTTCGGAATTATGTGGCTAATGTTTTTTTCTGAAAGTCTGATGGTATATCCACAGTATCATAAATTCTACACACCAACGTGAATAGTCGTTTTGTTGTCACTTCCCCCAAAGGTTTTAGAAATTCGGATGGAATGTTATATATCTCTTCTACCTTATTTCATCTTCAATCTTGCAAAGCTCTTTTAAATCTGACTCTAATGCTAGATCCACTCTCTCTGTCCTATCGACTCCTGTTTCTTCTTCCATCACGTCATCAGACAAGTCTCCCCCTCATAGTGACCTTCAATGTACTCTTTTCATCTTTCTACTCACTTCCCTGCATTTAGCAGTGGGATTCCCATTGCACTCCTCATACTGCCACCCTTGATTTAATTTAAGGATGTTTTGTCTCTCCTATGCGCTGAGTCAGTCTTTCCGGCAGTCAATTCTTTTTCCATTTCTTCATTTTTCCTGCAGCCATTTCGCGTTAGCTTCCCTGCGCTTCCTATTTATTTTATTCCCAAGTGACTTCCTGAAGTTCCGTGAACATTTTTGTACTTCATTCCTTCGTCGATTAGCTGAAGTATTTCTTCTGTTATCCACGGTTTCTTCGCAGTTACCATCCTTGAACCTATATTTTTCGTTTCATCTTCTATGATTGCCCTTTTTAGACCTGTCCATCCCTCTTCAACTGAACTGCCTACTGAGCTATTCATTATCGCCGTATGTATACTCTCGGACAACTTCAAGCGCATCTCCTCATTTCTTAGGATTTCCTCATCCCACTTATTTGCACATTGTTTCTTCCTGATTAGTCTCTGAAACTTCAACTCGATCTTCATACTTTGTGTCTCAATCTTCATCATTACTGAATTGCGAGCTGAGTCTATGTCTGTTTCTGAGTACGCTTTACAATCCATTATTTGATTTCGGAATCTCTGCCTGAGCATGACGTAATGTAACTGGTATCGTCCCGTATCTCCCGGCTGTTTAAAAGTATACCTCTTCCTCTTGTGATTCTTGAAAAGAGTATTCGCTATTACTAGCTGAAATTTTTGCAGAACTCAATTAGTCTTTCTCCCCTCTCATTTCTACTACCAAACCCATATTCTCCCGTAACCATTTCTTCTTTACCTTCCCCTACTACGGCATTCCAATGCCCGTGACTACTACGTTTTCATCTCCAGATGCACACCAAGATCAAAATCTTACAGGAATTGGCCAGATGTCATGAGTAGTGAGGCTAATAAGCAGAGGCACTGCATCAGTAGTGTGTGGCATAAGTCTAGAATTTGGCTGACAGCAGGCGTGGAAGGACAATCCGTGCTGTTGTGGTGAGCACTGTGTCCAGATGGGCCGGCCGGGGTGGCCGAGCGGTTTTAGGCGCTTCAGTCTGGAACCGCGCGACCGCTTCGGTTGCAGGTTCGAATCCTACCTCGGGCATGGATGTGTGAGATGTCCTTAGGTTAGTTAGGTTTAAGTAGTTCTAAGTTCTAGGGGACTGATGACCTCAGGAGTTAAGTCCCATTGTGCTCAGGACCATTTGAACCATTTTGTCCAGATGGTGTACTGGTCACCCAGGTTCTAATCCCGGTCCAGTACAACTTTTCAACTTGTTCCATTGATATAAATCACTACCCACTGACAGCTAAGTCTTTTAACTAACTTCATTTACCCCGAGTCTTGTAATAAGTGTGTTTAACCGTCAAGAAGTCAGTAGTCAAGTGGAAGATGTGGCTCTAACGCCATGAAACTAGTTGCTTGATAAATATATATTTATCATACAGCTGTCTTTTTCATCGTGATACAATTCTACAGCTGTGAATGTCCACAATTTAAAATTTCCTGTAATCCACAAGCGCTTATGTCGAGTGTCTTGAAGATTGTAATACTTAAAGAAATGAACACGACAGTCACTGAACGCTCACCGACCTGATGGTCGCTGTTTCACTAGGCGAGTTTTTAGTTTGAGATCTGAGATGTTCGTTAGAGAGGTTAACTTTGTTTTTTTCAGAGTAAGTCAGAGAGTAGCAATAGCAGAGTGCATTGGACAGTCTAGCAATGTACTTGGTTTAAAAAGGACGGAAGCTGGCCTGGCAGGTGGCAGGCAGAATTATTTAAAAATAATTTTTTGATAATGTGTTGTAAGGAAAGATAATGAACAAATGAGATTATATTAATGGAAGAATGATAAAAGCCAACTTTTAAGGTAATCCTGGTTTCTATGTTTGTAGCTGTGTAGCTTCTCATTGTTAGAACATTGCATATGGTTGACGTGTAATGTTTAATTTTGTGATGAAGCACACTTGTATTGAAGCACAGTTGAAACAAGAGTCAAGGGAGGCAATTTTACACAGGAGAGCTATTAAGAAATAGTGCTAATTTGTCTAGGTGTGAGAAGTTAATGAAAAAGTGTATTATTGTTACAGCTTAATGAAGCACAGTTAAACTTGGAGCCTTTTTACTCATTTATCAGTCGTTAAGATTTGTTCCCCATTTTCATTTATTTTCATGACTCTGCACACTCGCATTGCACATCGCGAGCTGTGAATTTTTGAAAATTGGTGAGATACCATCCGTCGCATTTTTAACAGTCATATCATTGTTCCTAATAGCAACAAGTTACAGAGTAGACGAGCGTTCCGTCAGCAGAGTTAGGTCAGTAAATTTAATTACCATTAAATTTCATGTCCACTGGAAGACACAGTGATTGAAGGAGTGTATCAATATTAGTTCGGAGGCTTAGTACCAATAAAAGATTTCAGTGAAGTTCTGTTTTGTGAATTTTCAAGTAGTTTCATCAGAAAGTCAGATGCGTTAAATTTTATGTGCATTTTCTGTGTAACTGCAAAAACAGTCTTGGTATAGTGACTGTTTGCAAGACTAAAGATAAAGTTCCTCGCAGACAAATTGTTTGACGTACCGGCTAGTCTGGATTTCGCGTCGTGTAGCTGGGCTAGACATACTTCCGTTCAAAAGTAAATTTTCACATAGTTCCGTTGCCCTGCTCTGAAATTTACTTATTTCGGTATCAAAAATAAGTTTTACGCATTTCTTAGATACTAACGTGACACAAACACGAATTTAAATATAGAAGGAACTTCCACTTGTCGACCTCTCTCGCAGGATGCGTAATTACATGGTACCGCAGTCTGCTGATTTTTGCAGTCAGTTAAAGTTTTCTTATTTTCTGTTTTTTGTGCAACCATGTACATATTAAATTTCAGTTATAGCTTTGACAGCAATTAGCAATTACTTTGAAGGTCTGTGATCCAACAACTGAAGTAATTATACACTGTATACCATTACAAAAAAATGGTTCAAATGGCTCTGAGCACTATGAGACTTAACTTCTGGGGTCATCAGTCCCCTAGGACTTAGAACTACGTAAACCTAACTAACCTAAGGACATCAAACACATCCATGCCCGATGCAGGATTCGAACCTGCGACCGTAGCGGTCACACAGTTCCAGACTGTAGCGCATAGAACCCCTCGGCCACTCCGGCCGGCTATATACCATTACAATAACACAGTTTGTTTTGCATATAGCCGGCCGCGGTGGTCTAGCGGTTCTGGCGCTGCAGTCCGGAACCGCGGGACTGCTACGGTCGCAGGTTCGAATCCTGCCTCGGGCATGGGTGTGTGTGATGTCCTTAGGTTAGTTAGGTTTAAGTAGTTCTAAGTTCTAGGGGACTTATGACCTAAGATGTTGAGTCCCATAGTGCTCAGAGCCATTTGAACCATTTTTTTGTTTTGCATATTTATTACTATTGATAAAGTTTCTGAGGAAGTTACGGTTTGTTTGAACAGCAATAGTTTTGTGCATTTTCTGCAATTTTGACACCGATTTGTGACAGTTATTTTACAGAATGTAGTGTAACTGAAATTATTCCATTTTCGTGCATCTGTAGTGTTATTTATATGCTTAGAATAAGTGAGTCTGACATTGCTCTTCTTTTGGTAATTATATATTCCCATTTAAAAGTGTGCTTGTTTACTGATTCTTTAGGCATTATTATGTCAGATAGGCAGTGATTATTTATGGGGTGTACTATCGTGTCCTTTACTGAAGCTAGGCATTTTACTGTACAGTGGTACTATCAGAAGCTTGACTTCCATTTATAGAATAACCTCTGTCAGTGGTAACGTAAATATTTTTCTATTTCCGTTGATATTTGTAGGAAGTATTTTCAGTAGTTACTTGTGTGGTGTAGATCTTCTGTGTGTGCGTGATTTCCTTTTTGTTTGCAAATTGTCAAAAGCTGCAAGAGGTAGGGCAAATGCTAGAGCTGCAGCTGATGTATCTTCTGGTAATTTTGTCTACTGAGAAGGGACAGTTGAACAGAGATCCTCTCACACTACTGATTTAACTGAGACAGACAGAACAATGCCTGACAGGACTGATCAGGGTGATTTCTCGGTATCAAACATGGAACAGGAAAGTGGAGTTGGGGATTCTGCTTTAGACAGGGACTCTGTAGGATGTTAATTTTTTACAACGATCAGCTCCTGTGGTTGGAGATTCAGGTTTTGCACCCACAGCTATTAATCAAACTGAGCCAGTCTCCACTCCTTCCGGTAATAGTGCCAAAGATAAGGACAACGATCTTTTGCAGATACTAATATTATAGTTTAAAAATGTTAAGGAAAACAAAGTTTTAAAGAAGAGATTAAAGGAAGTTTAGGGAAGAGATTAAGCGCTTCAAGGATGAGATGAAACAGATTAGGCGAGACGTGTATGATGAATTCAGCTCTGTAATAAATAAAGAGTTGAACAAAATGAAACGGCCAAACTCTTACAGTTAAAATAGTGGGACACTCAGCCTGAAACTCAGATACAACGTCTTCAAGAGCAATGAACGTCATTTAAGGCTAAAAAAACAGTTATCCTGGAAGAGTTAAATAGAGTTACCAAACAGGTAGACGAACTTCCTGTAACCGTGACCCAACTGACTAACAATGACAAAAATTCTGATGCTTCACAGCCTGTGTCCTTTCTAGAGGCGGAAATATATCTCTCTTCATCGTTTTAAATAGAGACAAATGACCATTAATCAACAGCTCAAGTCTGACGTAAGGAAACTGGATGACCGATTATCGCACGTTGAATGGAAAATCAATCACGGGAATGATTTTACCGACAGCTATCCTGTACATTTTGATACATCTGACGAAATTTCTGATTTATGCCATGTAGGTGTACTGACAAGCGAACATAGTGCGTTACGCAAACAAAATAGTGCGCATGGTTCACACAGCGCAAAAAATAATTTACGCTGTCATCACAATGACTCATTTGATTACAGACGTTTTCTTACAGTTCGAAAGTTCATACTTTTTCGAAATTCGCCCGGGTTCCCGGGTTCGATTCCCGGCGGGGTCAGGGATTTTCTCTGCCTCGTGATGGCTGGGTGTTGTGTGCTGTCCTTAGGTTAGTTAGGTTTAAGTAGTTCTAAGTTCTAGGGGACTTATGACCACAGCAGTTGAGTCCCATAGTGCTCAGAGCCATTTGAACCATTTTCGAAATTCTGCGAATGGTATTCATACCAGATAGTGGATTCAACAATTCCAATACTGTCTCCCATCTTCATGGCCAATTGGTCATAAACTTGAATATATGTGTGGCTATTTCGGATCTGAACCAGCCACAAGAATGAGAGCTATCGCACAGGAATGCCAAACGGAAGGTGAATTTTATTACGCATTCTTGTCGGCATACTGGTCGAATCAACACAAAACACATTCAAAAACAGTATCATTGTGCTAAAGAATTTTGATCAGTCCGAATTTACTGGCCCGGCAGATTATTTTCAGCACATGATACGCAAGAGTCGCTTCTTACTGAATTCGTAAAGTCTCTCTGAATTAATAAGAATTTATTTGATTAATCTAACGATGCATTATTTTGGCAGCCCGCTGTAAAGACGACATGAGGCTTTTCAATTTACTGCAAGAAGTTGATAGCCAGGAATTTTACTTTCGAAGTAAATATAAAGACGGCAACGAAACAGATCAGGTGATGGATATTTCGCGTATCGGAACAACATTTATGAAGAGAATAATCAATTCTCTAATAGTCCATAATTATTCAAACAATTGACACTGGAGAAATCAGTCGCACAACCACAGCGATTTCAGACACTGAAACAGAGGTCGTGGTTTTAGGATGAAATAATGATGATTCCGACAGAGATCAGTATTATGAAAGAAATAGCAGTAAACGGCGTGAAAAACGAAACTTCAATTCAAATCGAGAAAATGAGAACACTGATTTCAGATAGCATGACAATCATTACAACCACGCACGAGCTAGTTCGAGTGATAATAACAGTTATTACGAAAGAAGTAACCAGAGGAGGCGCAACCGTGGAAATTTTAGTCCAGAACGACATGCTAAAGTAGTTGAGATTAGACCACCTAATCCTCGTGATAAAGTTAGACGTGACGGGCCGTCACAGGGATGGCGGATGACACATAAGGCAAACGATCAGTCTGTCGATGCAGAAAATTCCCGTATTCGTACCATATAAATGATACATTGTGAACAGTGTGAGCCTATTAGTAATCGAAATGGGGAACAGATGTTATGTGAAACCGTCCATAATCCTGTAAACAGAGAGGCTATTGAGGACTAAGCACTAAACTGAAGGGAAATCAATGTTTTTGACTGGGTAGTTAATTACATGCCTTGGTAAGATGATAATAGTGAATGTGAAACAGATGTACATCCTCAATCAGTAGGGGACATAGCTAAAGATATGATAGTGGCCTTTGGTGAAATTTTCTTAGGAAAAACATTTTTGTTGTAGATTCAGAGGATAGACGAATAAATTTTGTCCAGTTTGATGATATTTGAGAAGGTACAAGATCAGATCATCTTAATCCATCTTATAGTGTCAGTTTATGTTGGACAGGCTTCTTAATCAGCGGTTTTAGACTCGGGTAGTCCTATTTCGGTTATCAGTGAGACAGCTTTCAGTAAATGTCAGGCTTCAATTGTCTGTCAAACATTTCCACTGCAACGAACCAAAATTAAGGATATTATTACTGGCAAAACTGTACAGGTCAGAAACCAAACACGTTTGGATTTCGTTTGGCAAAGCCATTAGTTCTCTGATAACTTCTTAATTGTGTCACTTCTTACTAACTAAGTAATATTTGGTGCCGTTTCTTGACTGAAAAGAAGGCCTTTCTGAATTTTAATGTTGCTCAGGCGAAAGCTGTAGTCGATGGCAAGTTAATACGACTGCAATTCGAGGATTGGATTACAAAACAGGAAGAAGACATCAACTGTTTGAACTTTTTATCCTCGTCAAAATCACAACCTTCCGCTGAAGCCATTGGTCATAAATCCAATACATTTCAGGAAATGTAACAGTCTTTTGACATCCCTAAAATTACATGTAATAAAGTAGACAGTGCAGAGGCTGCTTCTGGAATAGATAAACAAGCGTCATCCGATATCTTACAGTTACATTCTGAAGTCTTTCTCAACAAAGAAGCTACCGTGCAATATTTTTTGTATGAATTTAAAGTCAAGGAAAATAAAAAGTTTTTTGATCCACGTTATGCTACTTCAGCGGTATAAAGAAAGAATAAAAAATGACATCCAGTCGATTTCAGGTCAAGGTTTCATTGAACCTGCTGTGAGTTCTTACAACAGTCCACTTCGTGTTGTTGAAAAAAGAAATGGGTCATTACGTTTGATGTTAGGTTGTAGACAAATCAATATCACTCTCAGGAAAATAACTTTAATATCTTATACATTCAGAAGGTTGCATTGGAGAATTAAATTTCACTAAAACTTGCTCCCTAAGGAACAAGATAAGGAACCTATATGGAGGGAAATCAAAGAGAAATGGAATGATTGAGAGGTACAATGTAGCTGTGAGACAATTTTATCTGATGCAGAAAAATATTCTTTTCAATAATATGAGTATTAATAGAGAATTATGGGTGGTATGTACTCATAATGACTTAATGAACAAGCTTGTGTGGTGCGTTCACCTTAGTTACGCCCATTTTATGGCCTGAAAATATTTTTGCAAGTAATGTGATACACGATATTTTCACAGTATGGAGAAAAGTATTAGTAATGTGCTTCCAAAGTGTAAATTACGTCAAAAGGCAAAACCTCCTACTGTATCCCACTCTGGTCCACTATTTTCCATAAGCCCTACTAAATTAAGAGAACTCGCAGCTGCCAATTTATTTGGACCCCTTTCCCAGAAAAATAATAGTTACTCATTTGTTTTTGTGGCAGTGGAACTTACATCGAAATTTGTGTCATTTACCCAACTAAGTAGAGCAACAGCAAAATCTTTATCTGCAGCATTTATTAAACACTTTTTTAAGGAAGTTGGTCACATAAACAAGATAATAGCTAATAATGGACCTCAGTTCCGGTCCCAGCGTCGGTTGCATTCATTACATCGTATGAAAATTAAGCCCATCTTTAACTCCTTGCATCATGCGTCTTCAAACCGTTGTGAAAGCATGAAGGAGCTTGGGAAATCCTGCAGGTTGTGTTGTCAGAGCAAACACAACACTCGGGATAGTACTCTCTATTAGTTTCAAAATGTATTGAGTGAATTACCAAATGATTCTTCATTGTCCCTTCTTCTGGTGTTAAAGAATAAGCAGACACTTGGCTGAGTCAGAGAAGTTGTACCATTACCCAAACAGAGACGCCTATGTCATAATGAAGTTATTGATTTAGCCTTATCCAACATTAAGAGAGCTGCTGAAAATAGGAAGAAGTTGCAACGATGCATGAATGTCAAACGACTGCATGTAGGTGAAAGGTTTTGGTGAAGTCTTACCATCTTTCTCACAAATTCTTTGATACAAGGGACCATTTTTCATACGTTACATTATTCACGAAAATGCTGTGCAAAGGGAAACACTGAGGAAACGTAAATCGTGAGGTATTCATCATGTATCTAATGTCAAGGTATTTAATGAGTGAAGTTGATAGATACATGACTGACATTAATGGTAATCTACTCGTATTCTAACCGTGTGTATATAACAACTAGTTATTTTGATGATCATCATACCTATTTGTGACGTTGTTGTACATGAGATATGTGGTAGTTCCATTCTGGCCAGACAGATAGAAGTATGTAACTTGAGAAACTGGATCCAAGACTTTTCATTTATACACTGAAGCGCCAAAGAAACTGGTATAGGCACGCGTATTCAAATACAGAGGTATGAAAACAGGCAGAATATGGTGCTGCGGTCGGCAATGCCTATATAAGACAACAAGTGTCTGCTGCAGTTGTTAGATCGGTTACTGGTGATACAATGGCAGGTTAACAAGATTTAAGTAAGTCTGGACGTGGTGTTACAGTCAGGGCACGAGCGATCGGACACAGCATCTCCGAGGTAGCGATGAGATGGGGATTGTAATAAAGATGGTTGTTATATTAACGGAGAATTGAAAGATTTTTTTATGTTTACCAATGCTCCATATGCTGTAAAATAGTTGCTGGTAACACTTTAGATGCTGTGAAGATGGATTCCCTAAGGGAGTGAATTGTATCTATACAGAAAGATTCATACTGTTTGATTATGAAGCACAACGAGAAACTGGTGTACCTATTCCGAATCCCATAATAGTTCACAATTTTAAAGGAGATACTTTTATACATGAAGACGAATGAAGAATTCTGTAGGTGGCTGATATCTGATAAAAACAGGAATTATATATTCATAGCTCATTGTGCTAAGGGTTATGATTCAAAATACATTTTGAAGTAGTGTGTTGAAAATACAATAAAGCCATATACCATCTACACAGGAACTAAATTGATGTTACTGGAGATAAAGCATTTAGAACTAAAAATTATAGATAGCAGTAATTTTGTACAAGGCCCTCTTTTCCAAAAACATTTGATTTGAAATAATTGAGGAAGGGATACTTCCCACATTTGTTCAATACACAAGAAAATGAAAATTACATAGGACCTATTCCAGATATTTGAATTATTGTGTTGACACTATGAAGTCAAAAGATAGACAAGCATTTCTCAAATAGCACAGCTCAAGAGTTAAAGAAAATTATGTGTTCAATAGGAAGAAAGAAATTGTCGAATACTGTAATTCTGATGCAGATATTTTGAGAAGAGGCTTTTTAGAACTAAGAAAACAGTTCCTAGAAATACCTAATATTGATCCATTCTGTTATTTACCAATCGTTGGAGTCTGTATGGCAATATACAGATCTAAATATTTACTGGAAAACACAATTTGGTTGAACAGTTTAAACAATAATGATATTTCGCATGCTCTTAAGGTTGGGGAAGTAAAAATAGCAAGTGAAAAAGTATTCTTGTTCCTAAATTTGCTTTAATATATTAATACTTCCACTATGGTCTGCACTTCTCAAATGTTATACAATAGAAAGATGGTTTAAAATATTCTTTGCAAATATTACACTGGACTTGCTTCTCTCTTGGTTTCCTATTTCTATCAACAAAAGTATCAAATTTAAATTCATCCCACATATTAGTCACATTTATATAGCATAAAAGAACTTAATGTTATTATTTTTTTGTTCTATATAAATGGATACTCAACTGAAGAAGCTAAATAATGCAAGCAATTCTAATTTGTTTAAAAAGATTAGTGAGCTAGAAGTAAATGAATTGTATCATATTACAGGCTGTGAATATTTAAAAACTAGATATGGGGAGAAAATTTCTATGGCGCTTGCTAATACATTTAAAATTATTTTGCTAGACAGGTTTAATAAAATAATAACTAACTGGGGCTTTCAGTTTTTTGAAGATGGTAATATTAAACTAAAGTATAAAGGAATGAATAGAACTAAAAATAATAACGAATTCCACGATCTAGAATTCATTGTTTGAATAAATTTTTGATTTATTTTTTTATTTTTGTGGGTGGGTTAGCTTTGCCCAGTAAATAATCTCTTAGTGCACTCACTTACCACTCAGAGATGTTCATCAGAGATGGTAACTTTGCTTTGTCAGAGTAAGTCAGAGAATATTTGTAAGAGAGCGTGTTGGACGTCTGAGATGTACTTTGCATAAAAAGGATGGAAGCTGGCTTGCTGTGTAGTGGAAGAAGCATTATTTAAAGAGAATTTTGTGATACTGTGTTGTGAGGAAAGATATTGAGCAAACGAGATTACATTAATTGAAGAATGATAAAAGCTGACTTTTAAGGTAATGCCGTATTTTATATTTGTAACGGTGTAGCTCCTCATTGCTAGAATATTCCGTATGGTTGGCGGTTGCTGTTTAATTTTGTAATGAAGCAGTCTTGTGTTACTGTTGAGACAACTGTCAAGGGAGGCGACTGTACACAGGAGAGCTATTAAGAAATACTGCTAACTTGCTTATGTGCGAGAACTTTATGAAAACGTGCATTGTTGTTATGGCTTAATGAGGCACTGTTAAATGTGGAGTCTTTCTTCTCATTTATCAGTCGTGAAGGTTAGTTCCCCTTTTTCATTCACTCTCAGGGCTCTGTTTGCACAATCGCATTGTGTATCGCGAGTTGTGTACTGAGAAGCATTTATGAAAAATCGTAAGATACCATCTTGCACTGTGCATCGCAAATACGGCAAAAGAAATTATATTTTTGGCCGTCGCATCATTACCGCCAATAGTAACAAATTACAGGGTAGCCGGCGTTCCGTGCGCACAGGAAAGCTAATAAATTTAATTACCAACGAAGTTCATGACCACTGTAAGACACTGTGATTGTCAGAGTGTATTTGAAGAAATAATATCAGTATCATTTCAGAGGCTTAATACCGATAAAAGATTTTTATGTTCATTTGCTGTGTAATTACAATATCAGTCTTGGTACAGTGATTGTATGCACGACTAAAGATTAGCGATATTCAGGGCCAACATTTTAAACTGAGGCATTTTGTTTTGCAGTCGGATGGCGTACATAAATTTCATTGAACACGGATTGGTTTCTTGCAGACGAACTGTTTGACATACCATTCAAAATAAATTTTCACATAGTCTTGTTGCTCTGCTCTGAGATTTACATGTTTCTGTATCAAAAACAAGTTTCACAAATTTCTTAGATACCAACTTGACGATTAGGAACACAGATTTTAAACGTATGCTGCACGAACACTGGTCACAACGCTGTTGTTACTACATGGTTTTGAGACAATTTATCGAAAACATTTTCGGCTGAAAACTAAAATACAGTAACAAATAAGTTTTTGCCTGCCAATGAGCGCAGTAAATCAGGTGGATGGTGTGCAGAGTCGCGATAATATTCTGGTAGACTTTTACTATTGTTTTGTCATTCAGTGATGTTCGTCATTAACCGTCGTAACTTGGATGCCATGTGAAAATTCTGAATTTTTTTTCCGGCGTTGCTTTCATTTTCTCTTTCCAGTTCTTGTACTGATTCTTTCTCGATTTTTTCTTAGTTTTTCTGTGTCAAGACTTCTCCTCTTCTTTCGTGTCATACGTGTAGTAGACGAATATCTCTTTTTCTTCTTGTCCGTCTGTCTGTCTGGTCCGGCTGTCGGACTGTTAAGAATCATTTATCTCACGATAGACGTATCACGTTCAAATTTATGTTATACATAATATCTGTCGTCCTTTAATGGCGCAAGAAAGTGAAGCTTCTAAGTCAATGCAATCAAGAGATACGGCCACTGATGTCATCTATTTTGATACTCGCAATCTCATTGATCAATACCCACAGGTATTTCCAGTTGGTCTAGAACCGTGAAATTTGGCAAGAAGCAAGGTTTCACGGTACAAGTAAGGGAACGAAACCTGACAACTGTAAAACTGTAATTCTATCACATAAAACCATTTTTTCCATTAAAACTTACATTGCATTCATGATTCATCAAAAACATAATAGAAAAATATTACTGGAAACAAACATAAATATAAGCTGTGGTCACGTTTTAGTAAGTAAATAAAATATTTTATTAAACCTTCTCGCTCTGCATATATAAACCGAAGTCCCCTGCTGGCTTCTTTTTATATATCTGAGCTACTCTCAGGAACTACTGTAGAGATTTTGATGCACTGTTGGAATTCCCAGGACAGATATCGCGCCAGTATCGATATTGATAACAGAAAACAAGCGTCGAGATTCTCGATCATAATTCCAAGCAGTGTAGTTACAGCGTCGGTTATTGTGTGAATTGGTGTTTGTTCAGTACTGCAGACGTTTGGCAGGTAGTCGAATTTTGTTTAAAGTTCATATATACAACTCACACAGCAACAAACAAACAAACAAAAATAGAACTTTCAAATTGCGATAATAGACCGTAGTGCTTTTGTTCGTCCTAGAAGAATGCCGAGACCGATGAAGTGCTATGAATGTAAAAACCAGAGGCATCAATGGGATAGATCTCAGATAGTGCGCGTGCCATAGCAGCCGTGAAAGCAAAAGACGCTTCTGTGAAAGGTGCTGCAAGAACAAACAGAGTGCCTCGTACCACTTTGCAGAGATTTCTTAAACTTGATAAAATCCCTGAGCAAGCGGTTCAAGAGTCAAAGCTTGGAAGAAAATCGATTTTAAATGCAGACCTCGAGAAACAGCTAGATTCTTATCTCCTTGAGATGGAGCAAAAATTCTTTGGGTGCGCTTTGGCGGATCAGAGAAGAATAGCATTTTTACTTGCCCAGAGAAATAGTTTGACAACTCCTTTCAAAGGAGGAGAAACAGGACGAGCTTGGGCTGACTTTTTTCGTGAGAAACACAAGGATCAGCTGTCAATTCACAAATCTTGTGGCACTTCATATGTCAGAGCGTTAGGCTTCAATTAAGAGAATGCGAGGGTTTTCTTTCATTTATTGGCAGATGCTTTCAGAAGCACTCATATTCAGCAGAACGAGAGTATAACGTGGATGAGACAGGCCTGTCCATTGTCCAAAGCAAAGTACCAAAACTGATAGGGAAGCAAGGGAAGAAACAAATTGCAGGTCTAATGTCTGCAGAAAGACGGGCTACAATCACAGTTACCGCATGGATGAGCGTTTTGGGACATTATGTCCCGCCAATGATAATTTTCCCCACAACCAACATTTCCCAATGTCCCAAGCTCCAATGAGTGGCTGTCCCCTTGGTGCAATTGGTAGAGCCCGTCCAACAGGATGGGTTCAAAACAAGTTCTCCAAGGACTTCAAGAAATCTAGTTTCACCATTCGACGTATCTCCTGTGTTCAACTTTAAGAAGAGAACCACAACGCGGGGACAAGAGCAGCAACAGAGTGCCACATCACTGGAAGCCATACAAAGATCAGTTGACAAAGTCGCTTGTTGAAAGTGCTCTCAAAAAGAGGTCGTTGAGTTTCTCTGGGGTAACAGGCCTCCCTATGGACAGAGGTGCAAAATCCAAAGGCCTTCAAAAAAAAAAAAAAAAAGAAAATTTGTTCCACAAAACTTCCTTATCAATCATTGGACTCTTCTGGCTACTGCAGCCCTCACTTTGTGGACAGCGATAATGACCTTGATGTGAACGATGGAGATACACCAGACTCATGCGATGCAGGTTGCATCTTTCGTGATGAAAAGTTCTCTCAAGACACGAGAGGAGAGGTGTAGATGAAATGTGTTATGTGTCAAAAGTGGGCACACTTAGATTGTGCTAGCGATGAAGGAGTTACTTCTGTGATTACTGTAAATAACGTGAGATTTCATGCATACATGTACGAAAGTTGCTTTTTGTAGACTATTTTACCATTTTGTATTGTTTTCACCCATTTCATTAAAATATTTCGAAAGATTTCTTGCACTTTTTCGTGGATGCCCATATTTGCACCTTCTTTTTTTAAGTTCCATTTTACAAGCTTTTTGTAAATCTATGTTTTCGAATAGAAATAATGGATACGAGTCAGTGTTTCATCTTTCATCATTTCTTAAATTTGTTATAGTTGTTAATGAAGGTACAAAATGTAGAATTTTTACAAAGGTGCCTTTAAGTCCAAAACAAAAGAGAGAGAGAGAGAGAGAGAGAGAGAGAGAGAGAGAGAGATAGTTTGTACGGAACCCTTAGTGCGCTAGTCCTACTGCCGCTTCCTCAGAAAGAGTGATGTGTTTTTACAATAATTTCATAGTACAAGCCGCTCGAAATGAGACTGATTCCAATGTCGTAATCTTTGCCGCATAGTTTAGGCTGTCTTTTATGACAGATGTGAGCTCTGCTTCTGTTTGTCATTCGGTGCTAATGTCAGTGCTTGAGTATCTGTGTTTCATTTTTTCTGAGCTGTCTTCTCCTTTATGCATACAACCGCAATTTTCATTCGTTTATTTGCATATCAGTGCTAGGCTACTTTCGACTTTGATACGGTCAAAATATGCCTGCTGGCATGCATTACAATGTTTGGTCTAATCATTAATAAAACTCAGGCCCGTTTGTTACTCGCATGTTACATGGACCTTATTAGCGTCATCTCACGTCTGGAACGCATCAACTGATTTTCAAGTACAAAAAATCGTCTGTAAGAAAATATTGCTACGCGGTGACCATTTACATGATTAGTTCTCCATTAATCACAGTCTAAGTTAGTGACAAACACATACAACAAATTTCTCTGAACAGCTGTTTGGTTAAGGCACCGCACTCGCTTTCGGGAGGAAGATACCTCAAATCACCTTCCTACCATCCAGTTTTAACGTTATCGTGGTTCCCGTAAATTGCCCAAAGCAAACGCCGGTATGGTTGCTTTGAAAAGGACGCGACCGACTTGGAGATGGCGCAGGATATCCACAGTATCCTTTCGAAGGTACAGTTATGCATTCAACACTATAGATTAAGGAAATCATGGGAAACCAAAAATCTAGATGGCAAGAAGCTAGTTTTATTCCCTTCCCTTGCGAATGTGGATCCAGGGTCATAACCAGTTTACCACCTAGTCGAGTTATTTTTGACGCAATGCTCAAGTGTGAATAAGCGTGGCAAATCTCTCCATGTAAAGACAGCATAAACTGTGACAGGCACTTCACGCTTTCATCTTTTACGGCCGTATGTAAAATATTTCCAACGAGAGCGGGACAGTCGTAACGATTTACATATCAGTTTCAAAACACTTAAGAATGTCACCAAGAGATTTTGCATAACGAGGAGAGGAAACTTTTCTTTAGCAACAACGGGCAAGTTTTCCCTTCAGGGTGGTCTTAGTTGTCAACACAAATTAAGAAGATCACCACAGTCAGGGCCTTTCCGAACCATAAACGGACGTAAACTCGTATTTGCAGTCCTTGTGAGAATACAATTTCATAATACAATACTGCAGAACCTGTGTTATTTTAATTACGATGTAAAGGCACTGCAGCGACCACAGCCGATACGAAACAGATCAAATTAATTCGCAGTTGCGAATAATGACTGCCATCAGCTGTAGAATGGAATGACAACAACGAAAATTTGTGCCGGACCGGGAATCAAACCCGAATTTTCCGCTTATCGCGAGCGGTCGCCTTACCATTTTTTCATTTTTTTAAATGGAAGATGGATCAGGTCGTGGGGTGGCGAAGGCAAGGTGGGCAGGGGTTGCAACCCGAGTCCTGGCCACAATGTCTCTTCCTCGGGGATATGGTACAAAGGATGCAACGGTTTTATTGTTTTGAATGTTTATTTAATTTTTTAATTTTATTTAATTAATTAGTTTGCTTTTCTTTTAAGCAGTAAGTAACTGAAACTAATGAGTACACTTGTTGCGTCGAATTGGAGGCGCACAATTGAAAACATACTTATAGTTGCAGCAAAGAGCAAAAAGAAAGAGAACAAGGTGTGAGGCTAAGGAAGCCAGTAAATAAAACCACAGGGTGGAATCCGTACCACCATTAACTGGTGATACATCTTGCACCCGATGGGAAACAGAAACTGCGCACTGATGACAAAAAGAGGAAAGGGGGCAAATACTGCTACACAATGAGAGCGGTCCCGACGAAACTCTCCATCTGCTTTATCATCAGGTATGACTTCTCGCAAAGACCAAGGTGGATCCCGAGTTGCACCGTGTAGTGTTCTGTCGTCGTCTTGTAATTTTAGTGATGATTCAGCTGCGTGGAGGGTTGTGGAAGGCGCTCCACAAATAATTGATAAAATATTGTCGATACTTTCGGTTATGGAGGATCTTGCAATGTCGTTTCTGCAAATAGTTCCTAAAGTCTAAAGTATCCTTAGTGCCGTTTTTAAACAAATAATGCACTGCATGTCCACGAAGCCACGTCACGGCATTAGTTTTCGTGCTTGGGTAATACGTCTCATCTAGGAATAATATAGTCTTGGGTTCGATATGATTCGGCGTCACTCGAAGAACTACGCTGACATTTGCTTCACTTAAGTGCCACACTGTTGTAGACTCGCCACAGCTAAGACGGTTTTCATTGTTGTCTGAAAAGCCGCAGCTCGTCCAAATGGGGGAGTCCACCTAATGGATCGCATGTAGCCTTGATCTGTTCACCTGCTTACCGTTGACAGTGATATACCACATCGCCGTGACGGCAGTGTCCAGTGTTACGTGGTGAATCGTCCTTTACACACCTCGCCAGTTGACATTCGGGTGCTTCCTCTCCACGACGTTATCGGGTCGTCCACGCTGCAGGACACGATAAACCGTCCGTGCCGTCGCCACTCGAGTCGCTGGTAAGGCAAGGCGAACGTAACTGAGTTCGTGTTAAAAGGCACCGATGTAGAAGAGTGACGAGGGGACGTGGAGTATCGGCACAAGTGCGAAAAGGAGGGCGGCGTTAGTTCTTTTAATAACAAACTCGTCAGAATATCCGGACGGCGGTGCCATAGTTTGACAAACCTGCTTACAAACAGGGCGACCGCTCTGTCATGAACATGATAAAGGCCAATCCCTCCCCGATTAGGTGGAAGGGTGGGAGTCTCATATTTGATCTTGAAAAGCATTCCTGAACTCATGGTATAGCCAATGTCTGGGCGATGTGCAGAATGCGTGACGCTGAATGTGTGTGGACATACTGAGTCCGCTGAACGATGTCCAGTGCTCGTAGGCGGTTGTTGGCTATCCCAGTCCCAGTCCGAACATTTTGTAAAAGTCATCGAGAGTTGTAAGCACCGGTTCGTCGTATATCTCCTGTGAAATCAATGCCGAGGCATTTGGAAGTATCTCTGAGCTGTAAGGGGACGACGCTGCCCTCAGGCAGTCCGAACCCGATGTTCATCGCCACTGATTTTCCGATGTTGATACCAGTGGCCATGCTATATGCAGCTATCCAATTCAGTGCACTGGCGGTGTCGTCACCGTTGCGGATGACAATTACGAGGTCGTCGGCGTATGCTTTACATCGGAAAGTGTGGCCTCGTAACGTCATAACCGTTAGTCGTTGGCGCAGGTCGCACAGGAGTGGTTCCATGGCTACAGCGTAAAGTAAAGTGGACAGAGACCAGCCTTGGCGTATCGATCGAGAAATGGTGAGGGTTACGTAGCTCGGCCGTTGACGATCACCTTGGATGTCGCGCCACGGAGTAGTCGCACGACGACAGTGACGAATGGCTGTGGGTATTGCATATGTTGGAGGACAGCTTCCAAATAGTCGTGGTCCACACGATCGAAAGCTTGACCGAAATCGAGTGCCGCCGGCGCACCCTTCAGATGACATGTCGTCGCCAGTGAGATCAAGTCACGATATTCACTGAGTGCTGTTTGAATATTATTGTCACCTCCTAATGACGTTTGATCGGATGAGATTATGTATTATAAACTCTCATGTATTCGCGCCGCCAACAATCGAGAAAAGATATTAAAGCCGCAATTCAATAGCGTCAGCGGGCGGTGGTCCTGCATCCGTGAGCCACCGGACGGATTGTGAATAGGAATAGTCATCCCTTCTACAAACACCACTGGAGCGGCACATCTGGAGATGTCCAGTAAAATTCCAAGGGGAGGCCTTTAGGACCCAGAGATTTGTTTACAGCTCCTTTTCTAATGACGTCGATCACTTTTTTTCCCATAATTTCTTCCATCAAGGCCGCTTCTAATGCCGGGGTGACGGTGCCGTAAATCGTCTGAGAGATGTCCTCCAGTGCTGTCTGATCAGGATACTGAACTGAATAGAGCTGAAATAATGGTCGAGAACGCTGTGTTTATGTCTTGTTGCGTGGTGAAGTGACGGCCGGCCTCCGTGTCGATGAAGCATCGTTTGCGTTCACGAAGTACGTGGAACACAGGCGGGCGTTCGCTCGCTATCCTATCCTGCGTTCTCGAGCGGGTGACCACCCACTTTAGGTGGCGTCGTATATTAGCGGTGATCTGAGTTTATCACGATGGACCGCCGTTTGTCGTTCCGGAGCCGGGCGGGGTGGCCGAGCGGTTCTAGGCGCTACAGTCTGGAACTGCGCGACCACTACGGTCGCAGGTTCGAATCCTTCCTCGGGCATGGATGTGTGTGATGTCCTTCGGTTAGTTTGGTTTAAGTAGTGTAACACCCCACCCGTTACTTAGCTGGTTTTGGCGTGAGTTCACCCCAACTAATTGACTAACAGATCAACAGAGAGTGCAAAACTGCCGCAATATCGGATAACGCAAAAAAGTAATATGGCCCTGTGACTCCTGATTGAACTGCGGTAGCAGTGTTGACATTAATTTATTCAGAATTGATCACTTTTAATTAAAAACGGGTGCACATTGATGTTATATTCAGCTATTGAACACCAGATGCAAATGTTGAACATAAAATTAATTAAGAAAGTGACTTGGGATTTCAACTACTTGATTGAAAACAGATGCAGTCGATTAGCACAAATTTATTTTAACTCAAGACCTTCAATCATGACATTACAAGACTCTCCTATCAGGCAGTGGTAATAAATTGCGTTTGCGTGGAGTAAAGCGCGATACACAAAAGTAATTCCTATCGACTGACCCAGGCGTAATGCGAAGTGTGAGAAGAATTCTACAATACACGGCCCATGAAACCCTCGTGGAAACTTTGCCGACGTGATCCAACAAATTGATCAGCGGCCAGAGCGGGCGTAATATCACCGAATACAGCATGGCGGAGCGGCGTCGTTGTGTGGACGTCGGCCGACCTCATGGTGCTGCAAGGCCGCGCTTGTCTATTCACTCCTAGCTATCTTGCTCACCACATAGCTGAACCAAAACTTCCTATCTCCAAGCTCAATCGTTCTCTTTGCTAAGTCCTAAACTGCACTCTCTCTCAGGCAAGCTGAGTCAAGAACGCCACGTCCGCACTCTAGGCAAGCTGGGAACGGAAGACCTCTACAGAGACTTCTCACAGTCCGCTCTTCGCCTCGGTTTCCCCTCCAGCAAAATCACTTACGCCAATTGCAGCGCAAGTTGCATTAATTATGCGTCGCTTCCCAGCGCCGACCAATGCCTGCTCTGGGAAGTGAACAAGTTCCCACAAAATTTCCCTTCCTCTCAACTTCTGTTATTTAGCTCCTCCCAGGTCACCCATCAAGGTTAGCGTCTGCACAAACACCAATTTTTCCGGGATTCTGACTCCCAGGAGAGCACTTCAAATTCCTCGGTCCTACGTTCTCATCGGAGGCCAGCGTATTTCATTCTGTCGCTCTTCACCTGATTTACTTCAGACTCTGAGGACCGTGAACTCAGCGTGAAGTTGCTATAGTCACGAACACAAATATTTTGACCTCTGTTGACCGCTCCACCATAGCTTTGCGCGGCTTTCTCGCATGTTTCACTGAAAACGGGACGACGAACATTTATCAACAGGCGTACAAGTTCTCCGTCTGCTTCCTGGTACACCAGCATGGGGTTGGGGTCAACCACCCATGCTGTCACTCATCTTAAGGCGGCTGGAGGCCACACCGCGTTAGCGCTTTCTCAGAGCTTGAGCCGCCCTAAGCTGCCTATTGTCGCTTCCCTTTGCCGTTCCCCAGCCGGCCACGGTCAACTCTAAATACTGCCCTGGGGCAAACTAGCGTCCAGTAAATCGACTCGTTTCCACAAAGTTTTCATGTCGTGTGAATTACTTTAAAACCATCACCTGACATTAATTATTCCAATACGTCCATACTATACCCTCTACAAGATGCATTGTGCCTTGTCAGTCATTTTGTTCAGCCCTACTGTTCGCTCAACGTGAGTTAGGTGATCTTTAATGACTTCATGTAAGGGGCATAGTTCTTGCCATCCTACAGTAGATCTAAGTTCTAGGGGACTGATGACCACAGCAGTTAAGTCCCATAGTGCTCAGAGCCATTTGAACCATTTTTGTCGTTCCAGAGACGGCGCCATAGCATCGCAGTCTCACAGTAACCTGAAGTAAAAATCGAGAGTATATCAGTCCAAGCGGCGTAGTCGCTACCGTAGATTATCAACGTTCCCCTCAGTGCCGGTTTGGCGCCGTCCAACCACCAGCAGATCGTCGTGGGATATGCACGGAGGCCATTTTCACACGAATGCCAGTTATCCTCAACGGCTTGGCGGCTATCCGGGTACGGCATGTGAGCAACGTTTAATATCCAAGGGCTGCGAATTCTCCACACTTGTTGTCGCCGTAGGGTGATGGCACAGATGTAAGCAGAGTGGTCCGAGAAAGGTGCAGGCCACAGTTCCGCATCCCGCGTCCCAGCGGCAAGAGGGCGTGAGACATAAATCCGCTCGATGCTACTGGAAGAGTGACTCGTGATGTGTGTGAATCTCGGTCAGTGGCCGTGAAGATGTTCCCAAGTGTCCACCATCTGCAGGTCTCGGATTAGCGTCTCGAGTTCCGGGAACGCATTATGTTGTGAGAGTTGGTCTCTGGGTGCCAATACCCAATTGTAGTCACCTCCGAACACCATATGGCCGTGGCGGCCTTTGAAGAGCGGGACGACGTCTTCCGCAAAGAATCGTGAACGTTCGCGACGTTTGCCCGTCCCTGAAGGTGCATAGATATTGATAAGGCGGATACCCAGTACTGTGAGTGCCGTTCCTCTCGCCCCAGGCAGAAAGAGGATATCGTCCGCCACTATCCCTTCCCGAAGAAGTACAGCGACGCCGCTGCATGTGGGAGATGCTGAAGAGACGCATACGTCTTAACCGTACATACTTGGGAAGTCGTCGACGCACACCTCCTGGAGAAGGGCTATATCGATGGAAGCAGAATTCATCATATCCTGCAGCAAGGATAACTTAGCGCTTGTCCGTATAGTGTTGGTGTTGATAGTCGCTACACGATAAGTTTGAGGTCTATCCATGTCACCTGTGTTGGCCATCAGCACCCTTGTAAGGGGTGTGTGCACGTGACGTTAGGCTGTCTCATCGCTGTTACTGATGGTGGAAAAGGATCAGCACTGGTGGGGTGAATTCCACCGCTTGTCGTCCGACACTATAGGCAAGGAGTTTTCCTCACCGTCGTCCGCCCAGTCGCCATGGAATACCATCGGCTGCTGGTGGCTGCTGCGACACTCGGCGCAGACTCCTTCGGCGCTACTGGCTGGTAATCGGCAGCGGCTGTCTGCGTGTGATCCTGCTGTTCCATGGGGTCGGAGGGACTGAAACCGTCACCATGGCGATCTGTTAGATGGGATGTTACTTCGGCCTCTGTACCACCAGTACGGTCGTCTGACTGTCCACAGTCCATGTCAGACATTCGCTGCAAGCACTCGTCCCATGGAGCATGCCGGCGTCTCTTGTGTTTCCGCCGAGAGCGCTGTGTGTTTCAGTATCCGAATGTAGGTGGATCTCTTCAGCTGCTCCGGCGTCTGGTAGAAAAGCCACTGTCGGCACAATGGGTCAATGTTCATCCTATCATTCGTGTTTTCTGGCAAGGTCGATAGGTGATTATCCTGAGGAGGGGGTGTCGTTGTAGTAGCCGGATCCAGTATTGCAGAATCCATAGTGGCCTCGCTATCGGGAGCGGCTATCGGACGAATGTGGTCGGCAGGGGAAAGGTTGGCCGCCCGTGCAACGCCGGCATAATTGAGGGGAAGGGTCGTCACCGCAGAAGGAGGCATAGTTTCACCTGTCGGGATTTGCGCAAGCCGTCGCCGGAGACAATCCGACCTGTCGTGTCCTTCTTGGCCTCAACCGGAGCTAGTGCGTCATACATAATTATCACTCTGCATCCGACGATGACAAGATAGGATGGTACATGTTTTGTCAGTTCCATTTTGATCTGCCTTACCCCGTTAAGAACCGGGTACGTTGTAAAGGTGGTCCATTTTTCGGCCATGTGGCTGACCACTCTGCCGTAAGGCTGTAAAGCCGCGGTGACTACGTCAGGTGGTATTTCGAACGGGAGTTCGAAGACTCGTATCGGTCGGAGGCCAAACCCCGCGTGATCTATAGAGACTGCCCCAATATGGCCATCAGAACGTTTGAATGTAAGATCGTTCGCACGTGCGCGCACGATTCTGTTGCACACCTCGTCACTTACTAACTTGACGCAAACAACACTGCTCGTGGTTGAGATGGATACCAACTGTGTCTTGTGGATCAATTTTAACGTCGTCACGCATAAAACTTCCATTTCAAAAGCTCGCGCCCATTCATGATCGGGTTAAAAACTGATCTTGATGGTGGTTTGTCTGTGCGAATGTGCCATATTACGTCAGTGGTGATGGACTCTAAACTAGCGGCGACGAAATAGTAAACAACTACGGACACTCGGGACCGCGCAGACGGGACGTAAACTGGACGCCCTCGCCGCAGCGCTGCGGAAAGCAGACTGACGTACCATTTGGCTATCGGTGCACGACTCACGGCCACACCCAAACTTCCATATGTCCTCAACCACGCCTTTATGACCTGTACTCGTACATCCATTATGTATATTCCCTAACAGGTCAGGCGTTGTTCTTGAAAGTCGCTTGACCGGTATCGGCAGATAAATACGACATTGCAGTGCCTGTGTTTTTCTGATTACGATGCGAAGTTCCTGTGGACTTACGTGCATTAGATGTTTCATACAACTTTTTACTGTAGGGCATACCCTGTAATTCATAGAAAACAGTTCGTTATACAGGACTGGGAACAACCAACGTCTCAATGCGCATGAACGACAAACATAGATCTGCAATTAGTCCACAAGTAAGTTAACAGCTATACCTTAAATATAATTGTTCCACCAGTTTCAAAA
The DNA here is from genome assembly GCF_023864275.1 of Schistocerca cancellata. Lineage (NCBI taxonomy): Eukaryota > Metazoa > Arthropoda > Insecta > Orthoptera > Acrididae > Schistocerca > Schistocerca cancellata. Next base: position 151,137,617 of record NC_064628.1, read on the forward strand.
CTCGACAGACTGTTTTCCTGCTTCTAGATTCACAGTGTGGCATTATTATAACCCAATGGAGACAGCATGAAACATTGTCACACAATCTACATCACACAGAAGCATATGACATATAATGCATTACAAATGCTGTTGCTTTGTGTAAAAACATACCTAGCAACACAATGGAGTTGCAAGTAGCGGCTTAAAAATATGTTCCTTTGCTCATGGTACTTTATAAATTCATCTACAGATTGTGGCTCACTAGGATGAAGTCTGGAGGAATCACTCAACAGAAACAGTCACCTCCAGCCACTGCACTTTGGGTGGAAACGTATTGCTGTGACTATAACTACAATGTAGCCCCAAAGAAACTGGTATAGGCATGCATATTCAAATACAGAAATATGTAAAAAGGTGGAATACGGCATTGCGGTCGGCAACGCCTATATAAGACAAGTGTCTGGCGCAGTTGTTAGATCGGTTACTGCTGATACAATGGCAGGTAATCAAGATTTAACTGAGTTTGAACGCGGTGCTATAGTCGGGCACGAGCAATGGGACACAGCTTCCCGAGGTAGGGATGAAGTGGGGATTTTCCCGTGCGACCATTTCATGGGCGTACTGTGAATGTGAGGAATCCGGTAAAACATCACTCCAATATTTCTACAGCCGGAAAAAGATACTGCGAGAACTGGACCAACGACGACCGAAGCGAATAGTTCAACGTGACAGAACTGCAACCCTTCCACAAATTGCTGCAGATTTCAATGCTGGGACATCAACAAGTGACAGCGTGTGAACCATTCAGCGAAACATCATTGATATGGGCTTTCGGAGCCGAAGGCCTACTCGTGTACCCTTGATGACTGCACGACACAAAGCTTTATACCTCGCCTGGACCTGTCAGCACCGACATTGGACTGTGGAACATGATGCGTGGTTGGACGAGTCTCGTTTCAAACTGTATCGAGCAGATGGAAATGTACGGGTATGGACACAACCTCATGAATCCATGACCCTGCATGTCAGCAGGGAACTGTTCAAGACGGCGGAGATTCTGTAATGGTGTGGAGCGTGTGCAGTTGGAGTGATATGGGACCCCTGATACGTCTAGATACGACCCTTACAGATGACATGTGCGTAAGCTTTCTGTCTGATCACCGGCATCCATTCATGCCCACTGCGCATTCCGAAGGACGTGGGCAATTCCAGCGGGACAATGAGACGCCCTACAGGTCTAGAATACAGAGTGGCTCCAGGAACACTTCTGAGTTTAAACACTTCCACTGGCTACTAAACTTCCCAGACATGAACATTATTGAGCACATCAGGGATGCCTTGCAACGTGCTGTTCAGAAAAGGTCTCCACCCCCTCGTACTCTTACGGATTTATGGACATCTCTGCAGATTTCATGGTATCAATTCCCTCCAGCACTACTTGACGTTAGTCGAATCCATGCCACATCGCGCTGCAGCATTTCTGCGTGCTCGCGAAGGGCCTACAAAAATTGTTCAAATGGCTCTAAGCACTATGGGACTTAACATCTGAGGTCATCAGTCCCCAAGACTTAGAACTACTTAAACCTAACTGACCTCAGGACATCACATACATCCATTCCCGAGGCAGGATTCGAACCTGCGATCGTAGCAGCAGCGCGGTTACAGACCGAAGTGCCTAGACCCGCTCGCCCACAGCGGACGGTGAGGGCCCTACAGATATTCAGCAGGTGTACTAGTTTCTTTGCGTCTTCAGTGTATTAGAACGCAGTGCTATTTCGGACACTCTAAATTTAGATCTAAGCCACCGCTTCCTGTGACATCAGAGATGCAGGACAGGCCTTTGCTCTAGAAGGAATGCAAGGAAACGCTTTTGTAGTGTGGCAGAAGAAGCATGAGTCTTGTACACACACAAATAGCACTAGGTTCGTTGATGATGTATCTTTCATATCTCTGTAAGTCTCGAGGAGGGTTCTTCATCTCAGCTAAATAGGTCTTACAAACATTCTTTTTGTTTTAGCCATTGCCTACGGTAAAGTATCAGCTTTTCGAAGTTCGTTATAGTTTAAAAAAAAAACGAGTATTATCAATACACATCTCACTAGCCAGCGAGCTGAAAGCAAGCCTGTCGTTGGAAACAGACAAATGCAACGAGTCAGTGTTTGACGTCAGAACTTATACAATATACTGCACTAAGGTCGTGAACAAGAACAGAACGTAACACTAGATCACCACAATATCTCTCTCATACAATAACTGTCATGAAAATGGCTAGAGAAACGTTGGCATGGAGCTGATAGAAGCTCACTGCCGGCCGCGGTGGTCTAGCGGTTCTGGCGCTGCAGTCCGGAACCGCAGGACTGCTACGGTCGCAGGTTCGAATCCTGCCTCGGGCATGGATGTGTGTGATGTCCTTAGGTTAGTTAGGTTTAAGTAGTTCTAAGTTCTAGGGGACTTATGACCTAAGATGTTGAGTCCCATAGTGCTCAGAGCCATTTTTTGAAGCTCACCACTTCCTGTCACTAACTTACAATTACTACAGCTATGAAACTAAACGACTCGATTTATATCCGAGATGTTACAGGGAAATGGTGTACTTCATATCATCCCACACGCATCTTCATGTGATGGACTCTGATGTCTGTAGGAGACGCAACGTGAGTTTTCAGTTTTGCGTCAGAATCAAGGGATTTCATTTTCAACTTGGTTTCCAGCGTTTTTCATCCAACCTAAAACAATTGCAGTCCACGTAGTCGCGTTTCTAAGGTTTTAGTTTATAGCTCAGCAGAATTAGCGCGAAAGTCTTGTACTTAGAAGTGTTGCAAGTAGTTCTAAACATGGCAGAGTAACCCTTCTGATTTGGACTGCGAATGTCCTACAACTCAGTACACATAAACGACTGACATATAAATCACCCGTTTTCAAGAGATTTCTAAATCATTTCTAATGAAATGTAGGTTTCTTTTACACTAAAATGCACTATAATAGTTCATACAGACTTATGATCGATGTTACTTACTTGGTAGAGTACTAGTGGTTGTAATAGTTGTAGATTCAACAGATACAAACAGTAGGTCCCATGGTGAATTCAGTATGGCGATAATAGCAGATTCATACTATATATTGCAACAGCTTCCCTGCTAGCTCTATAGCTATAGTAGATTGATAACCATGGATTATCAGCCAGCTGTACCACAGCGATAACACACTCTCTTGATGGTGACAGTATTATTTTTAACTAAAACTGATTTTCGCTGTAAGTATGCCTTGGTGTGTTTTCCATCAGATGAAACGTTAAATCCTAACCATCCTTTCTATAAACAGAAGGTGATCTATCGTTCAGACTAGCTCTGCATTTTTGATTCCTCGCGTAATTTATGAATGTTTTACGTTTTATGTAGAACACATAACATTTCCAGCACCTTTCTTTCCACCACTCACGCCTAGCGTCCCGGCTTATTAGCCATAATGAATATATTGCAGCAGCACACAGAACTGTTTCCATATAAGCTCCATGATACACTGGAACAGGACACACACAACTGTTACGAGACTTCGAGTATCCATTGTCTCCAACGTCTATGTCACTAGCACTGCGTAGTGCACCAATGAATGTGGTTTTACTTTCAGCAAAATTAAATGCATTGTTACAGGATTTTCATCAGATTAAGAGTTAAATGTAGTGGTAATTTATAATAATGCAATGATTTGTTGGCATGAAAGTACTGTTGTTAGATAATGATTGATATCATTTATTTCGGAATTCAACACAAATAACTGCAATGTTACTGGATTACCACACACTGTGTGTAAGAACCACCCAAGAACATTGAAATTATGCATCAACAACGAGAATACCACATAGCACATTCTCTTTCAGAAACCTGACAGATGTCAGTAAAACGTACAATGTGTAATATCCTTATGTGTACAGAATTTATGCAATTGTCTGATGAAGCCTTATAGAGTTTACCCATCAGAACACTTCAGAAGAAGTCTCTGCTATGAATTTGTAGTATGTTATTCACAGGTGACATTCCAAAATAGTAAATCACTTAAACAAAGGATGATATTCCTGGTCTACATCCGCCTGTACCGCTACCCTGCAGGTAGAAATCAGCATGGATATGTTTAAACCAGAATCACATTCCATGAGTTATATGTAGCTAACCTGCACCACTACAACCATTTTATTCAGTCACCTTGAATGCATGACAGTAAACCACTTAGCCAGGTAATTGTATTTCTATGATTTCGCCCTAAAGAAACTAACCTGCTTGGTTCTAAGTTCAGAATTAAAGATGGCGATCCATGAAACCATCGATAATGTCAGAATCCAAGCTGGAGATCCAATATGGCAGTTTATAACGTCATGAGTGACGTCTGAATCAGAGATGTCAATTCGAGATGACTGATCAGGGGATACGAATGCAGTCCAAAATAGTTGTTCCAGTTTCCATGGCACTACAGTTGCCTATGCCCACCAATTATCCTTAGTGTTCAATCTTGCAAGCCACGAGCAACACCCAATCCCATTATCGTGTCTGGGTGCAGTGCTGTGCTATAGTCTGTTTAAGGCACTGTGCTATCCAATTCAAAACTACATTTGGGAACAGCAGTGTACTATACCGTCTGGCTAATGCACTGTACTATCCTATCCGAAACCACATTCAGGTACAGTACCACATCGTACCTTCTGGCAACTGCACTGTACCACCGTGTTCGAAATCACATCCAAATACAGTGTCATACTATACTGCCCAGCTGTTGTACTGTGCTACCCACATATAAGGGTGACACTCTCTTCCACAAACTGTAACTAATATTAAACAACATTATTCCAAAAGCAGCTGCTGCTGCTCATGACTGCCTCACCTTCGAGGAAAAAGAAAAGAAAATTATTAGTTAAGCATATATATTTTCAGATACAATCCTATTGATCATCATCGTCAGCACTAATAGTTAAATGATGGGTGTCCTGCAGAGGGGGGGTGTTACTATGCACTTTGACATATTTACTCTTTGAAAGGTCTCACTCGACTGGGTAAACTATTATTATTATTATTATTATTATTATCTTTTTGACTTTTTTTTCTCAGACTTAAGTCTGGTTAAAAATGGAACGTGACGCGGACCTCGGTCAAGCGTGACTTCCTTGTAACTGTATGGTATATGTTATATTGCATTTAGGAACTTTCGGGTAATTGAACATGTATCAATAATTACAGATTTTTGTAGTTGTATATATATGTTTGGATGTAGCTGTATTGCATTGATGTACTGGTGAATATTGTGAGGTATGACTCCTGTAGTTGATAGTATAATTGGGATAATGTCGACTTTATCCTGATGCCACATGTCCTTGACTTCCTCAGCCAGTTGGATGTATTTTTCAATTTTTTCTCCTGTTTTCTTCTGTATATTTGTTGTGTTGGGTATGGATATTTCAATTAGTTGTGTTAATTTCTTCTTTTTATTGGTGAGTATGATGTCAGGTTTGTTATGTGTTGTTGTTTTATCTGTTATAATCGTTCTGTTCCAGTATAATTTGTATTCATCATTCTCCAGTACATTTTGTGGTGCATACTTGTACGTGGGAACGTGTTGTTTTATTAGTTTATGTTTTATGGCAAGTTGTTGATGTATTATTTTTGCTACATTGTCATGTCTTCTGGGGTATTCTGTATTTGCTAGTATTGTACATCCGCTTGTTATGTGATCTACTGTTTCTATTTGTTGTTTGCAAAGTCTGCATTTATCTGTTGTGGTATTGGGATCTTTAATAATATGCTTGCTGTAATATCTGGTGTTTATTGTTTGATCCTGTATTGCGATCATGAATCCTTCCGTCTCACTGTATATATTGCTGTTTCTTAGCCATGTGTTGGATGCGTCTTGATCTATGTGTGGCTGTGTTAGATGATACGGGTGCTTGCCGTGTAGTGTTTTCTTTTTCCAATTTACTTTCTTTGTATCTGTTGATGTTATGTGATCTAAAGGGTTGTAGAAGTGGTTATGAAATTGCAATGGTGTAGCTGATGTATTTATATGAGTGATTGCTTTGTGTATTTTGCTAGTTTCTGCTCGTTCTAGAAAGAATTTTCTTAAATTGTCTACCTGTCCATAATGTAGGTTTTTTTATATCTATAAATCCCCTTCCACCTTCCTTTCTGCTTAATGTGAATCTTTCTGTTGCTGAATGTATGTGATGTATTCTATATTTGTGGCATTGTGATCATGTAAGTGTATTGAGTGCTTCCAGGTCTGTGTCACTCCATTTCACTACTCCAAATGAGTAGGTCAATACTGGTATAGCATAAGTATTTATAGCTTTTGTCTTGTTTCTTGCTGTCAATTCTGTTTTCAGTATTTTTGTTAGTCTTTGTTTATATTTTTCTTTTAGTTCTTCTTTAATATTTGTATTATCTATTCCTATTTTTTGTCTGTATCCTAGGTATTTATAGGCATCTGTTTTTTCCATCGCTTCTACGCAGTCGCTGTGGTTATCCAATATGTAATCTTCTTGTTTAGTGTGTTTGCCCTTGACTATGCTATTTTTCTTACATTTGTCTGTTCCAAAAGACATATTTATATCATTGCTGAATACTTCTGTTATCTTTAGTAATTGGTTGAGTTGTTGATTTGTTGCTGCCAGTAGTTTTAGATCATCCATGTATAGCAAATGTGTGATTTTGTGTGGGTATGTTCCAGTAATATTGTATCCATAATTTGTATTATTTAGCATGTTGGATAGTGGGTTCAGAGCAAGACAGAACCAGAAAGGACTTAATGAGTCTCCTTGGTATATTCCACGCTTAATCTGTATTGGCTGTGATGTGATGTTATCTGAATTTGTTTGGATATTAAGTGTGGTTTTCCAATTTTTCATTACTGTGTTTAGAAACTGTATCAATTTAGGATCTACTTTGTATATTTCCAAAATCTGTAGTAACCATGAGTGGGGTACACTATCAAAGGCTTTTTGGTAATCAATGTATGCGTAGTGTAGGGACCTTTGTTTAGTTTTAGCTTGATATGTCACCTCTGTATCTATTATCAGTTGCTCTTTACATCCTCGTGCTCCTTTGTAGCAGCCTTTTTGTTCTTCATTTATAATTTTGTTCTGTGTTGTATGTGTCATTAATTTCTGTGTGATGACTGAAGTTAATATTTTGTATATTGTTGGTAGGCATGTTATGGGGCGATATTTAGCTGGGTTTGCTGTGTCTGCTTGATCTTTAGGTTTCAGATAGGTTATTCCATGTGCAAATGTATCAGGGAATGTGTATGGGTCTGCAATGTAACTGTTAAATAATTTGGTTAGATGTGAATGTGTTGAGGTGAACTTCTTTAGCCAGTAATTTGCTATTTTATCATTTCCAGGGGCTTTCCAATTGTGTGTAGAATTAATTGCTTGGGTGACTTCATGTTGCAAAATTATCGCTTCAGGCATTTGTGGTATCATCTTGTATGTGTCTGTTTCTGCTTGTATCCACCGTGCATGCCTGTTATGTTGTACCGGGTTTGACCATATGCTGCTCCAGAAGTGTTCCATGTCTGTTATGTTTGGTGGATTGTCTATTTTAATGTGTGTATTATCCATTGTTTGGTAAAATCTCTTTTGGTTTGTGTTGAATGTTTGGTTTTGTTTCCTTCTATTTTCACTTTTTTTGTATCTTCTAAGTCGTTTGGCCAATGCTTGCAATTTCTGCTTTTTTTCATCTAATTGCTCTATTGCTTCTTGTTGTGAGATTTTACCTAACTTTTTTCGTTTTTTGTCTGATATTTCATTTCTTATAAATTGTGTTAACTGTCCGATGTCTTTTCTCAGTTTTTCTATTCTGATCTGTAACCTGTGTTGCCATGCTGGTTTTGTGGGTTTCTTCTGTGTGTTGGTTTGTTCTGATCTCTGCCTAGTGTGTATATTTAGTGTAGTGAGTGCTCCTATATAAACCAGTAGTTGTAACTCTTCCATAGTTGTGTTTTCATTTATTTGGTTGTGTATGATTGTGTTGATAGTTTTTATTGTTGTTTCGACTTGTGGGTTATTTGGCGGTCTATGCAAGAATGGTCTAATGTCTGTATTTGTGTCTTTGTATTCTATATATGTCAGCTGAAATTTCTCTTCTATATCTAACACGTGTCTCTCTTCGTGTTCTATTTGTGCTTGTTCTGGTGGCTGTCTTAAGATTTCGTTTTCCTCTGATTGTTTAATTGATGCGTTTGCTCTGGGATGTTTGAGTCCATTACTGTGTTTTCTTCCTCTTCTGATTGCACATTATTTTGTTCCAGTATTTGTTGTACTTGTTGTTTGATGTTTTCTAATTCTGACTAGGGTATCCTGTTATTTTTGATTATTACACGGATCTGATCAGCTAGTCGTTGTTCTGTTAAAAATTTTAATTCCGGGTATCTGGTAATAAATGTTGTGTATACTTGTGATCTGTATCCAGTTGTGTTGGTTCCTAGGTTTGTTGCTTGGTAATAACAGAACATGAGGTGTCGATTAACTTCATCTGACCATCTCATCCTCTGTTTTTGTTTTCCTTCTAGGGTGGTTGCAGGAAGCATATCCTGCAAAACACCTCTATTCGGATTTAAATCCTTTTCCAGTTGGCTAGCAGTGTCGTTACCATTGTGGGCGGGCATAGGGTTCAAGCGTCGTCCCCGACCATGACGGCACTTGTCCGAGGCTTCTTTAGTTCTGTTATTATTATTATTATTATTATTGTTTAAAAAATGTTCAAATGTGTGTGAAATCTTACGGGACTTAACTGCTAAGGCCATCAGTCCCTAAGCTTACACACTACTTAACCTAAATTATCCTAAGGACAAACACACACACCCATGCCCGAGGGAGGACTCGAACCTCCGCCGGGACCAGCCGCACAGTGCATGACTGCAGCGCCTTAGAGCGCTCGGCTATTATTATTATTATTATTATGTAATACCAGCAACAGTAAATGCAACTTTTAAAAAAATAAAAAAATTAATTTATAGATAATTTTTACTTTTTTCCGGTACACAAGGTCAATAAACTGGGCTCATCGGCCAGTTTTTCGCTGTCACTCACGAAAAATGAATGAATTTATGATACTTGACTCTAAAACGCGATAAACGCAGAGTGGCAGTACTCACAGTTAACTTCTGTTCGGGTAGTGAGTATATATTATACGTTATGATTACTGATGATCTGCCCATACTTTGAATACAGCCATTAAACCATTCTTAAATACTTTGAATACAGCCATTAAACCATTCTTAAAGAAGAATGGTCATGGCACGATGTTGGTGTATTAAAGAGAGCTGCTTAGCCCAGACCTTCTAAATATACTAGAACTAATTATTCCTGAATATATCACGACACTTCATCTGGAGGACTATGACTTCTACAAGAGAAAAGATGAGGAACTTGTTACTTGATATTAGAAGCACATATTCGAGTGGCTGAAAACTAAATATGTGTGTAAACTGCTTTTTGACATTTATAGGAGATGTACAGTAGGATGTCGTAGTTTAAATTGTATTTACTATTATTTATTTCCTACATAGCTTATATCATTGTTATATGATATTTCACACGGATTTAACTGGCTGCCCAAGTGTTCAAGACTGATGTGCCTTGCTATAAACATTATAATGTGAATATACGATGTCAGGTTGATGGCGGCCCTCCTATTAAACTGCACTGAGATGGTTGAAAAAGGAAGATATAAAAATTGTTTTCTCAATGTATTATTATATTTTCTTTCTTAAAAATAATAAAGTGTGTAGTCATCGCAGCGTAGCAAGTTGGTTGGGTTATGGTAACAGGGAATCTATTTCTATTTAGGAATCTAACACCACACCCACTAAGCCTTAGTCACTATGAGTACTGATGAACTTTTAAGTCTCATTCTAATCCTGAATGTTGTTGAAGAAGGAAGTGCTGCAACAGAGTGTGTTTCATTCACATGCGGGAAGCACGGTATGGCTTGTCCATTAGCCAGAGCGTTAAGAAGGTTGAGAGAGCCCTCGAGCTCAAGAGGTTTTCACCTTGATGATCTGACCGACACAGCTTCTGAAGCAGACCGCTCCTCAGGAGCGAATAATGATTAATTAAGTTGCACAACGGAATTTAAACAGTGCGATAAGTTATAAAGCCCTGTGCACGGTGTACTGAGGGGATCTCACTTAACTTTCATTTAATTCTACCTATGGATAATGGGTTGTATTAACTACGAAAGGAAAATCAAGAAGTAAAGTATATTCATCATTCAATAATTAGGATGTTAATGTTGAAGTAATTAAGCATTCATTATAAACAGTTCTGAATCAAGCGGTACATAGGGGTTCAAGTTAATGAGTGAATCTATTTGTTAACAAGGTTCTGAGATGGAGGAGTGTAGAAATTTTATTAAACCTTTTTCCTTTCGTTATTATCCTATAGCGAAGTTAAACAACAGATATGCATGGATTGCAAGATGAGAGAATGACAGAAACTGAAGAAAAACATATTACTGGAGCAGAATGACCAATCCAGCGTTCACTACTTCCATACTTCAACGGGCTAACGCCCCTATGCAGCCCAATACGCTGTGGCTACAATATGTTCTTCCCAGAGTCAGAGATGGCTAGCATCGAGAATTATCGCGCTAGCTCGTGGCGGTCCTCCATCTTTCCTCACAGTCTGCCTTTGAAGTCTCCTCTCTCCCCGTCTATGAAGCCGAAGTGTCCTCCATCATCTCTGTAGCCAAAGTCCGTCTTCTCCAACCTCCTCCAGTTGAGTCTGCTGTCTGAATGTCTATAAACACGGCTCCTCTCAACTTGGTGGCTGTTTTTCACGTGCGAAAAATTTTCCAACCAATCACCGAATTTAACGCCATCACTGGCGAATCGTATATTTTTTTTATTTTTTTCATTATTCATGGTGTGGGTTCCTGTAGTCATGTCCTAGTTCATGAACCACGGGCAACGTATGAGTGGCCAAGTAAGTGGTCCCGACAGTCGGGATACCAGCTACTTTGGAATAAGGCTGGGCATCTCGGGCATATTCTGAGTCGTGGTCACCTTTGTGCTCATACGGCAAAGACTACCAAATCCACCGGTTAGTCCCTCAGCCGTTAGGGGTAAAACCCACTGGGACTCGGGGCAAGTAAGGCTAGCAACCTGCTTCACTGGTACTTTAAATATGATGCTGGCAACAATCAGAGCAAAATGCCTCGGACCTTTGGAGGTGACGGAGTCCCACCTCTAACTGACAAACCAGGGACTCCTAAGATACGACTTGGCAAACAAATGATAATGAGATGGGGAGATATTAGTATCAATGGGGGCTACTCTGGGAAGAAGGTAGAGCTGGCAGAGGCTGCAAGTAAGATGGGGCTGGACGTTTTAGCTGCTAGTGACATTCGGGTAAGGGGTGAGAAAGAAGAGGAAGTGGGAGAATACAAGGTCTACCTGTCAGGAGTCAAAGCAGGAATAGCACAATGGGATGTAGGGCTTTACATCAGGAAAGAAATGGAACCCAGCGTAGTTGCAATAAGGTATGTAAACGAACGACTGATGTGGATAGATTTGACAGTGTCTAGCAAGAAAATTAGGATTGTGTCAGCATATTCGCATTGTGAAGGGACAGATCAAGATAAGATGGATAGTTTTTATGAGGCACTGAGTGATGTAGTTGTTAGAGTAAAGGACAAGGACAGTGTTCTGCTCATGGGTGATTTTAACGCCAGGATTGGAAATCGAACAGAAGGGTATGAAAAGGTTATGGGTAAATATGGAGAGGATATGGAGACCAACAGGAACGGGAAACAACTCTTGGATTTCTGTGCCAGTATGGGCTTAGTAATCACAAACTCCTTTTTTAAACATAAGAACATTCACCGGTATACTTGGGAAGGCAGGGGAACCAGATCTGTCATTGACTATATAATAACAGATCAGGAATTCAGGAAGGCTGTGAGGGACACACGTGTATTCAGGGGATTCTTTGATGACACTGATCATTATTTAATCTGCAGTGAAATTGGGATTGTGAGGCCGAAAGTGCAGGAGGTCAGGTCCATATGTAGGAGGATAAGAGTGGAGAAACTTCAGGATAAGGAAATCAGGCACAAGTACGTAACAGCGATCTCAAAAAGGTACCAGTTAGTTGAATGTAGTCAATTACAGTCATTGGAAAAGGAATGGACAAGGTACAGGGACACAGTACTAGAAGTGGCTAAAGAATGTCTTTGAACAGTAGTGTCTAAAAGTAGGATGAAGCAAACAGCTTGGTGGAATGATACAGTCAAGGCAGCCTGTAAAAGGAAAAAGAAGGCGTATCAAAAATGGCTACATACCAGAACCCAGGTAGACAGAGAAAGTTATGTTGAAAAATGAAACAAAGCCAAACAGATAATTGCAGCATCCAAGAAGAAATCGTGGGAAGACTTTGGAAACAGGTTGGAGACTATGGGCCAAGCTGCTGGAAAACCATTCTGGAGTGTAATTAGCAGTCTTCGAAAGGGAGGTGAGAAGGAAATGACAAGTATTTTGGACAGGTCAGGAAAACTGCTGGTGAATCCTGTGGATGCCTTGGGCAGGTGGAGGGAATATTTTGAAAAGTTGCTCAATGTAGGTGAAAATGCGATCAGTAATCTTTCAGATTTTGAGGTAGAATGGGATAGGAATGATGATGGAAATAGGATCACATTTGAGGAAGTGGAAAAATGGTCAATAGATTGCAGTGCAATAAAGCGGCTGGGGTGGATGAAATTAAGTCCGAACTCATCAAATACAGTGGAATGTCAGGTCTTAAATGGCTATACAGGATAACTGAAATGGCCTGGGAGTCGGGACAGGTTCCATCAGACTGGACAAAAGCAGTAATCACACCAATCTTTAAACATGGAAACAGAAAAGATTGTAACAACTACAGAGGTATCTCTTTAATCAGCGTTGTGGGTAAAATCTTCTCAGGTATTGTTGAAAGGAAAGTGCGAGTATTAGTTGAGGACCAATTGGATGAAAATCAGTGTGGGTTTAGGCCTCTTAGAGGTTGTCAGGACCAGATCTTTAGCTTACGGCAAATAATGGAGAAGTGTTATGAGTGGAACAGGGAATTGTATCTATGCTTTATAGATCTAGAAAAGGCATATGACCGGGTTCCTAGGAGGAAGTTATTGTCTGTTCTACAAGGTTATGGAATAGGAGGCAAACTTTTGCAAGCAATTAAAGGTCTTTACATGGATAGTCAGGCAGCAGTTAGAGTTGACGGTAAATTGAGTTCATGGTTCAGAGTAGTTTCAGGGGTAAGACAAGGCTGCAACCTGTCTCCACTGTTTTTCATATTATTTATGGATCATATGTTGAAAACAATAGACTGGCTGGACGAGAGTAAGATATGTGAACACAAAATAAGCAGTCTTGCATATGCGGATGACTTAGTTGTGATGGCAGATTCGATTGAAAGTTTGCAAAGTAATATTTTAGAGCTAGATCAGAAATGTAAGGACTATGGTATGAAGATTAGCATCTCCAAAACGAAGGTAATGTCAGTGGGAAAGAAATATAAACGGATTGAGTGCCAAATAGGAGGAACAAAGTTAGAACAGGTGGACGGTTTCAAGTACTTAGGATGCATATTCTCACAGGATGGCAACATAGTGAAAGAACTGAAAGCGAGGTGTAACAAAGCTAATGCAGTGAGCGCTCAGCTACGATCTACTCTCTTCTGCAAGAAGGAAGTCAGTACCAAGACTAAGTTATCTGTGCACCGTTCAATCTTTCGACCAACTTTGTTGTATGGGAGCGAAAGCTGGGTGGATTCAGGTTACCTTATCAACAAGGTTGAGGTTACGGATATGAAAGTAGCTAGGATGATTGCAGGTACTAGTAGATGGGAACAATGACAGGAGGGTGTCCACAATGAGGAAATCAAAGAAAACCTGGGAATGAACTCTATAGATGTAGCAGTCAGGGCGAACAGGCTTAGATGGTGGGGTCATGTTACACGCATGGGAGAAGCAAGATTACCCAAGAGACTCATGGATTCAGGAGTAGAGGGTAGGAGGAGTCGGGGCAGACCGAGGAGAAGGTACCTGGATTCGGTTAAGAATGATTTTGAAGTAATAGGTTTAACATCAGAAGAGGCACCAATGTTAGCACTGAATAGGGGATCATGGAGGAACTGTATAAGGGGGGCTATGCTCCAGACTGAACGCTGAAAGGCATAATCAGTCTTAAATGATGATGATGATTATTTTTTTTATCTTCCCTCTAGCGTCTCTGTAAAACTATTCTCCCAATCAACTGCGTTTTCAATCTTATCGGTATAAGAGGTGGGAGTCAGGAGCTATGTCACTGGCCATCTACCAATGTCAGATCGTGTTTTCCCCGCCGGTAGATTTTCGCCACCGTGGAAGAACAAAAAGGAAAAGAAAAACTCCTACTTTCTTGGCAGGTAACCAGCCACCAACAAAAACGTCGATCAGTGGTGTTTTGAGTACACTTTATAAAGATGTTATCTGCAGGCAGGGCCTATCCTTTGCAAACTTAGAGATGCCGACAGCACTTCCCTGAAACCCCTCACAACACCAGACAAGTTTATTTCGTTAACCTATGGGCACATGGTGTGACCCGCAGGTTAGACTGAGGAACAGGAGCAGTGGGGAGACAATGCAGCTGTGTGTCTGTGTACTGTCCACTGGCACTGGCGGTCTGTCACCCAGCGCCTGCCTGGCTGCTGTCTGGCCATTCACACAAAGCACCATTCAAAAATGGTTCAAATGGCTCTGAGCGATATGGGACTTAACATCTGAGGTCATTAGTCGCCTAGAACTTAGAACTACTTAAACCTAACTAACCTAAGGACATCATTCACATCCATGCCCGAGGCAGGATTCGAACCTGCGACCGTAGCGGTCGCGCGGTTCCAGACTGAAGCTCCTAGAACCGTTCGGCCACTACGGCCGGCAAAGCACCGTTCTTCCGCTCTTTCCTGGCCAGGAGTTCACTGTGCAGCTGGAAAGAACACCACCTCTACGTTCCAAAGGATAACACCTGGTGCGGCTGTCAATCTCTCTCTGGCGGTATCTTGTCTGCCTCTGAACATCATGCAGGAAATCCATTTAGAATATAAAGGTTCAGAGAGTTAGTACTACCTCTGCAGTCAGTGGCGTATGCCAAGTGCAGTTGTCGAGTTTAATTGTTTTGAACTTGCTATTTCGTCCTATCGCCTCTTACATGGACGAGATGTGGCTTGCTGATGTGGTTAGTCGCCTTTGAAGGAATGCCTATGTTGGTGGGGTATTTAGTGTGTGGCTATCGACGGTGGGGTGCCTGTATCTCTTTCTTTATTGCTAGGTACTAGAGAGACATCGACGATGGGTTCTGAGGTGCCTGCAGGAGCGCTAGAGGTGGCATCAGCTGCAGTGGTGGTGATGGCGGTTGCGGGTGCGGCAGCCGCGGCGGCTGGTGCCTTGTACATGGACAATGACACTTGGTAACTAACAATGTTTTTGCGTTGAATTATTTTGCATGGTTCTTCTGAGGACAAAACTTTCAGCACTGCTCTAATGCGAGCTGTGGCTGTAAGACATTTGGTGATAAGATACGGATGGCGTGGAAAATAATAATAATTTTGCAAGAAATATTTTTATTTATATATACTTATAAACGGTCACTAATTTTTGCAGTCTTTCTGTTCTTAAATGTTTCAAAAATAATAGTTTTCTATACACCTTACATTTGGCCTGTACTAGTTCTATAGGCATAACAACATAACAGAGGTATTCCATCCATAAAGTCAGCTTCTGCAGACATACTGATAGGGTCAGTATTAGTAGGCTTTGGCACAGGATGAATACAGGTCTTTATACTTTGTTTTAATTGACTAATATTTACACTGTACTGACACTAACAGTTCACAAAGCTGTAGAATACAGCTATAACGTACAGATAGATGTTAATAGCTCAGTCTATCGTAATCTTTAATGCACAGTATATATGATGTAACTTAACAACACTCTAGTGTTTTATATAAATATGTGTGTCTCCTGAAGTTAACTGTAGCACTGATTGTTTCGACGGCCAACACCGCGGTTCCTGGTGTGTCCGCTGTGCCGTGCGTGTCCGGAGCAAGTATGGTGGGTCTGACACACCGGTGTCAATGTGTTCTTTTTTCCATTTCCAGGAGTGTATGTGTTGGTGAATAGCAGTATTCTTACGGTACTTAATTGCTTCTGAGGCGTCTGTGGTGGTGGAGCAGAATAGCAAGGTGGTTGGGAAAGACCACCTGTTGAGTGCTGCTGATACTCTGATAGAGCAAGCAGTGTTCAGTTGATCACATGTATGTCATGTTCCCAGCAGGTCTGCTAGTACTGGATCAGGGGCATGTTGCACTGTTGGAAACTTAATAAAAAACGTAAGTATAAACAAATATATTAATAAATGAGTAATGACTATGATGTTAATAATAGTAATATTAATGGGTGGACAAATAGTTACTTTCAAATGTGACTGTCTTCCTCTTCTCGTCCTGGCTGCAGGCAGTGACTGATCTCTGTTGCTGCTGCACGCGCTTCATGGTTATCCTTTCACTATGGCGCGTGACCCACAAAAAACTGCCTTTACGAACGCAACGCACACTGTTTCCTGTCAGCTACTGTCTCTCACCGTCCTCTGTAGAATATTGCCGTGGCATTCTGCACTACTTGTTGTGGTGTTCAGTCCAGAGACTGGTTTGATGCAGCTGTCAATGCTACTCTATCCTGTGCCAACTTCTTCATCTCCAAGTACTACTGCAACCTACATCCTTCTGAATTTGCTTAATGTAGTCATCTCTTGAACTCCCTCTACAATTTTTACCCTCCACACTGCCTCCCAATACTAAGTTGGTGAGCCTCGATGCCTCAGAACAAGTTCTACCAACCTATACCTTCTTCTAGTCAAGTTGTGCCACAAATTCCTCTTCGCCCCAATTCAATTCCGTACCTCCTCGTTAGTTACATATCTACCCATCTAATCTTCAGCATTCTTCTGTAGCACCACATTTAGAAAGCTTCTATTCTCTCTTGTCTAAACTGTTTATCGCCCATGTTCACTTCCATACATGACTACACTCCATACAAATACTTTCAGAAAGGACGTCCTGACAATTAAATCTGTACCTGGTATTAAAGAATTTATCTTCTTCAGAAACGCTTTTCGCGGCATTAATAGTCTGCATTTTATATCCTCACTATACGACCATCATCAGTTATTTTGCTTTCCCAACAGCAGAACTCATCGACTACTTTAAGTGTCTCGTTTCCTAATCTAATTCCTTCAGCATCATCTGATTTAACATTCCATTATCCTCGTTTTGCTTTTGTTAATTTTCATTTTATATCCTTCTTTCAAGACACAGTCCATTCCGCTCAGCTGTTCTTCCAAATCCTTCCCTGTCTCTGACAGACTTACAATGTCATCGGCAAACCTTAAAGCTTTTATTACTTAATTCCTATTCCACATTTTTCTTTTGTTTCCTTTACTGCGTGCTCAGTATACAGAATGAACAACATTGGGAATAGGTTACAACCTTGTCTCACTCCCTTCTCAACCACCGCTTTCCTTTCGTGCCATCTGCTTTCTGTACAAATTGTAAATAGCCTTTCGCTCCTGTGTTTTACTCCTGCCACCTTCAAGACTTGAAAGAGAGTATTCCAGCCAACATTATCGAAAGCTTTCTCTACGTCTTCAAAGTCACAATCCACATCTGGCCCTGGAAATGTCTTACAATTTAAATCCTGGTTCAGAAATCTCTGTCTTACCATTATATAATCTATCTGAAATCTTCGTGTCTCGTGGTCTCTTCCACGTATACAACCTTCATTGACGATTCTTAAACCAAGGGTTAGCTATGGTTAATTTACGCTCTGTGCAAAATTCTAGAAGGTGGATTCGTCTTTCATTCCTGACCCTCATTCCGTATTCACCTACTACTTTTCCTTTTCCTACTATCGAATTCCAGTTCCTCATGACTATTAAATTTTCGTCTCCCATCACTATCTAAATAATTTCTTTTATTTCATCATACATTTCTTCAATATCTTCGTCATCTGCGGAGCTAGTTGGCATATAAACTTGTACTATTGTGGTAGGCGTGGGCTTCGTGTCTATCTTGGCCACAATAATGCGTTCACTATGCTGTTTGTAGTAGCTTACCCGCACTCCTATTTTGTGTCCGTTATTAAACCGACTCCTGCATTACCCCTATTTGATTTTGTATTTATAACACTATATTCACCTGACCGGAAATCTTGTTCTTTCTGCCACTTAACAAACCTAATGTAACCTGCTCATCAGATATCTTTTACACGAGTTTTGAATTAACCTTTTGACGCATGATCCTAACGGAATTTGTATTTTATTTAATTCAAGCAAAAATGATGAGATTCTATTCAAAGCACAACGACATAGGAGAGCTCGATTTGTAATTGTGGTAAACACGCTGATACACTCCACTTGTGCACTGCACTGCGTGACTTAGCCATAGGCTTCATGACTGGTTCCATCATCAGAGTAGCATTGTGTATACTCTAAGAGAAGAGGTTTTTAACTCGCCTTTTGACAATGTCCCTGATGATAGCAATGTAGGAGCATTTTGGCACCTGCTGATCAGCCGACTTGCAGCGTGGCAGTTGATCTGAGAAAGTCTGTAGAATAAGTCGAAGGCGGGAGCGGTTTGCACAATAACGCATCGGAGTGCGGAAAGTAGACACGAACATTAATAACTGTTGATTCACTTTAGTTTTGCATAAAATGATCTAACGTATAGGGTATTATTTTATGGCCACAGTGCTGAATCAGAAAAGCAATGTCTAACTCGAGTGAAGTTGTGAAATCCTGTGAATGCTAATGTACTATGAATGAACTTTTAGTCGTAGTAGGGTTGTATCTTATGAACTGGAAGTATATTAAATACTGTGTGTAGCTCAAACTTTTCTGATTTGAAGACACCTATCTCATAATTTGTTATGTGTTACGAGGAGCACACAGCTATAGGTTTTTTTTTTTTTTTTTTTTTTTTTTTTACTTTTAAGGTAAGTGAAGCTTAATACTCAAATATCACTCTCCCAAAGCATTGCAATGCAATTGTCAAAAAATTCTAAAAAAAATGGACTTTGAGTTTATCTGACGGTGTTTAATACGCTGAAGTGAGGTCGACAAGCAGCGTGAATCTGTGCTTGAGTGCTCGCCCGACGCGTGAAGGAGCATGGGTTCGCTTCCTGCCAAATGAAATTTTTAAACAAAGATTCTTCTTCTATGAGCTTTCCCGTGGAGCGTAAAATACATAAAGACAGAAAAAAATTCATTTGTAATGTTTATCAAACAATCTTGATTAGCAAATTTTTACTATCGATAACTAAGAATTTGTGATAGGACTGAAAACTGGTATTTTGTGTACGACATGAATTAGAAATAAGAAGACTTGCATTTATCGTAAAAGTGACAATTAAGTGTGTTACGTAGTTCACATATGATCAATTTCATATTTGAATGACATAGGTACTACAGCTGAAAAAAAAAACAAAAACAACAGAAATAGTGAACGGAACAAGGCCTCATTCAGCAGTTTGTAGTCTCGAGTGCTGCTGACTTTTTTCCACCTTTGTGTTTTGTACGCTAAAGAGAAATGCTCATAGAGCATACACCTTTGTTTAAAAACGTTTTTGCGATGGGGATGGAACTCAGGCTCCTCCATATAGCGAGCGAGCATTCTACTGTAGAGCTATACTCCTTGTCGGAAAAAAAGAAAAAGTTCTGCCTCATTTTAGCTTACTAAACATGGTCGGGAATCTTCAAAGTCGATTTTTTCGAGAATTTTTGAGACTAGTGTCTAACTGCTTTTGGCAATGGATGTTTGAGTTCTGAGCTTCACATAGCATAAATATAAAAAATTACAAAAATCCGATTGTCCTGAGATCTCCTTGTTAGTTATGTGCATTAGTGATAGTAAGAGTTTGATAGGTCATATGTCACAATACTATAGTGACCTTGGGAGTAAAGCTACCTGCCAGTGCTGTCAGGATCGAGCGTCTCATGCCAAACCAATGCTACACTAAATTAAAGAAGCCCGTATTGAAGAACCGACATTAATCTAAAACCATCGTGAGGATTTACAGCGCTTGTATAGTTTGCAGATGATGATTGTCGGAAGATCAAAGCAAATCACAAAATGACGAAATATCTCGTGGGTGAACAGCCTGATGTCAGTGTCCAACTGGCACGCGACGGAAAACAGCAGTAGACTGCTGAGATATGCGCTTGAATAATTCCTCAGGAGCAATAGAATTTCCAGTGATCCAGCAGACATTTTGAGTTGGCGGGTTGGAAAGTCACACATTGCAGTTTTAACATTACGTGGGATCTATTCAAAAAGTAACTGCTGTTCTTATTTTGGATGAAGAGCATCTGTTCATCCTCTACTATCGTGGGTATTCTACCTCTGAAGATAGCAGCAACAAGTACCGATTAGTCGTGTAAGCTCTGGAACATTGAGGGCTCTATATTGTTCGCTGCCACGAGCCGCCAATGAGGCAAACTCAGCTATGGAAAAATGCAGACATAGCAAAGGAACAAGGTTCCCTACTAATATGGGTAAATCAGCAATCAGCTGTTCTGGTAGCCTCCGACAAGTCGTTACACCGGGCATCGTATGTTCGAAAGCAGATATCATACAGAGCACAGTTTGTTAATACAGTGTATTTCATCAGTATTTTCCACTCAATGACGCAATGACAATGTGGCGCTGTATGGTTACTCAGCTGTGGCGTAAACGTTGGGCGAAGGCTGAACTGAATAGGTATTCACAGTTCTATCTATGTGTTCTTCACGAATTTTTGAAATGAGCACTGTGGCTAAGCCTGAACCGGTGCCACCAACCAATGAATGTGTAGGCTGAAAGCCTTGTGGGCCGTTTCAGTTTTCGACCTCTTTCCGTAATATATCGATTACGGTATCTATAAGTTCAGTGCCCTCCACGTAATGATCTTTCGCCAAATTATTTCCACTTGCATTTTGTTCGAAAACCAAACTGTCTTACCGAAAAAGCAGGCGAACGGTCCCTGTATGTAGTGAATTCAGTTTTCTTGGCCCCAAGTATGCCAAAACTACGCGAGGGATTATTTTGCACCAAATGCGAGGCGGTAATAAATATCACCTCGTTCCACCTGGAAAACTGAATCTCCTTTTTAGGAACCTGCCGGTCAGTTTTTTTTCAGTTGAAATCGTTACGACTATGCTTATTTGTCATGAACTCAGTTTTCAGTCATACAGCAGTTGCTCCTTCAGAACTAACCTGTTTGATTTGCATATGGTGGTCGCATTGCTACATTGCTATTGAGTGACTTCATTTGATAATTAGAATCAGTAATTTTCAAACACTAAGAATTTCACTTATTCAATAACTTCAGCTTCAAGCTGGTAGCCGTTGTGCTACATAACAATTCAGAAGTATTTATCCACCTTTTCTGTAATTGAAAGTCCTCCAGATCAAACACAGTTATTATTCAGTTTAAAGTAAATTCAGGTTTTTTTGTGAAACATTAAATTCATTTGCTCCTTCAGAGCAAGCGATCAAATCTTCTTATCCATAGTTAGCACCGCCCATGGGCTTCGGTCCGACAGAGACGAGTGAGGTCAATAAGGGATATGTAGGAACTGAACTGATATCCGTACCCTTAGAGCAAACAACTCAGGTTGTCTCCTAAATCGTTTAAATACATTAAGAACAGCAGAGCGCCTCTAATGTACCTTGGGGAACCGCAGATATAACTTTGGTTTCGTTAAACATAAATTACTATGGACTGTGACCTTTCCGACAGGAAATAAAGAATCCAGTCGCAGAGCTGAGACGATACTCGATAGGTACCCAATTTGATTAGAAGCCACTTGTGAAGAACGATGTGAAAAGCCTTCTTGAAACCTGGAAATATGGAATCAACTTAAGACCCTGCGTGAAGAGTGAGCCTGTTTTGTTTTACAGGAGCAATGTTCTTTGTATTTGTGCTGGTGCAAGTAGATCGTTCATTTAGAGGAATTTCATAGTGTTAGAACACAGTGTAGTTTCCAAAATTTTGCTAAAAGTGAATGTAATTACGTAAGTCCGTAATCAGCGGATTACTTTTACTTTCTTTCTTCTGCGTTGGTGTGATCTGTGCAACTTTCCGGTCCTTAGGTTTGATCAAGCTAGTGGTTGTATTCGACTGCGGAAAACGGAACTACGTCATCAGTATACCCTGAAATGAACCTAACTGGTGCAGTTTCTGGACTGGATCACTTTCCTTTATTGATTTAAACTGCTTCACTACACCGAGCATATCTTCATCCAAACTACTCATGTTCGCAGTTGTTAATGTTTCGTATTCTGGAATATTAACTGCACCTTCTGTGCTGAAAGGATTTCGGAAAACAACGCTTAGTAACTTAGCTTTAGTGACGTTGTCGTAGGTAACATTACCACCGCTATCATGCAGTGACCGCATTCACTGTTTTTCAAAAGAAAATTATTTTCATTTGTTTGCTGCTGGTCAGTTTTGATGTATTGTCAATATCAAGCAAGTAGGCGTGATACCGACTGTACAGTCGAAATTGGCCAACGGCAAAAAAACAGTAAAATTTTACCATCTATGACAGACAATGTTTTGTTTTGAAAAACGTGTCAAGGCTGTGGAACAGTGCACATACAAGATTATCAAGCTATTTTTGTTCCTTGCCACTCGTCTGATCAGAATGTCTTTGAACTTTCTGCCCGATTTTGAGACTGAATCTTATTATGGGAACTGTTAAAAAGTATCTCGAGATTTTGCGTTCTTTGAAAGGTGGGATGTTTTTTTCGTTTCTCGCAAGGTGTCCTGACCTGTTTTGTGTACCACAGGGAATCTTTTCCGTCTCTTTAATTGTTATAAAACTTTAATTACTGTCAAAACTAATCCTTTGAACACGAAATGTATTCGCAAAGTGCGAATACTGTACCACAACGCCTATGAAATTTACCGGAGACATTTCAAAATTTGTGCTGGCTTGGGACTCAAGCCTGAATTTTCCATCTGTCGTGAGCAGTCGCTGTAACCACTTCGGCTACCTGAGCATGCTTCCAGGACTGACCTAAATCTCTATGTGTCCCGGCGTCTGCTTCCGTTAGATATGTGATTCACGCTTAGGGAGACACTTATTTTATTTTTCTCGTTAGGTTGCTTGGCTTTGGCATGAAAAACATTAGGCAGTGTCCGTATTTGGCAGTGTCTGATGCAATGTTCCTTCGGAAATGCATGCGTGTCTGAAGGAACATATACTGCTGATGATCGATAGCTGTATTAAATCATATAACTTAAAATTGCAAATATAGTACCACGACAGCTATACAGTTTCCTGGAAACATATGAAAATTTGTGCCGGGCCAGGATTCGATGCTGGATTCCCACTTTTCACGAGCGGTCGCCTTAACCACTTCGATTTCCTGAGAATGGTTCCAGGATGAACCCAAATCTCCATTTGCCCCTGTATCTGCTTTCCACAGTGGTCACACAATTTTGTAGTTCCTGTGTAGGGAGGGATTTATTTTATTTTTCTCGTCAGATTACCATGGCTCTGACACGAAATTCATTCTATTTTAGAGGACTATAAAGTACAAACACTGAACTTACGTATTGCATGCCAAAGCCAAGTCAACCCGACGAGGAAAATGAAATGTCTGACGCCTTGTAGGAGTCACATAATTGTGTGAGAATTGTGGGAAGCAATCAAATGGTTCAAATGGCTCTGAGCACTATGCGACTTAACTTCTGAAGTCATCAGTCGCCTAGAACTTAGAACTAATTAAGCCTAACTAACGTAAGGACATCACACACATCCATGCCCGAGGCAGGATTCGAACCTGCGACCGTAGCGGTCGCTTGGTTCCAGACTGTTGCGCCTAGAATCGCACGGCCACTCCGGCCGGCGGGAAGCAATCACTGGGATTTATGGAGATTTGGAACGGTCCTGGAAGCATGCTTGGATAACCCAAGTGGTTAAAAGGAGCGCTTGCGACAAGCGCGAAATCCAGCGAGTCTTCCAGCACAAATTTTATGTGTTCAAATGTTCAAATGTGTGTGAAATCTTATGGGACTTAACTGCTAAGGTCATCAGTCCCTAAGCTTACACACTACTTAACCTGAATTATCCTAAGGGCAAACACACACACCCATGCCCGAGGGAGGACTCGAACCTCCGCCGGGAGTAGCCGCACAGTCCATGACTGCAGCGCCTGAGACCGCTCGGCTAATCCCGCGCGGCACAAATTTTATATCCTTTCAGTAAACTGTATAGGTGTTGTAGTACTATATTAGCAATTTGCGAAAAAAATTAGTGATTTAGTATAGTTATCGATCGTCAGCAGTGTCTGGTTCTTCGAACATACATACATGTGTCAAGGAACATTCCATTGAATTAGACAGACACTGTAAAATACAGGCAGTGCATTAATTTAATTCTTTGAATTTGTTGTACATTTGGTGGACGCCTACAAAATATTACACGAGGAATGGTGACTGTCTCTTAGGGAAGTTGTCAGGCGATAGTTTATAGATTTTTCGTCTTCTACCATTCATTGCCATTTTCGAGACTACTTTATCCTTCGAATGTTAGCAGAAAAATCTGGGAATTGTTATTGGCAGAAATATAAACCATTTTACTAAAATGTTTTTTGGGAGGGGTGTCATGACTCTCCTGTTGGATCTATGGCTTACGCCATTGGGTACTGACCGCCCCATGTAACACGGTTACGAGGTCGAACGGCAGTATCGTTGCGTCTGCTTCCGAGAGCGTGGGGAGGGAGGAAGAGAGTAGCTTCTCCGATAGGGGGGGGGGGGCGGGGAGGGGCGCTTTCCGCTGCGGCCGGCGCAACTTTCACTGTGGGCGGCGCGGGGCGGCGATGTTCCGGCTCGCGGCGGCCTTCAGTCGTCCGCGCGACTCTGCGCGAACAGCACAGCCGCTGGTGGCGCGCCGTGCCGTGCCGGTGCAGTGAGGTGCGCAGTGATCCTGGCCGCGTGGTGCGTCGACCCGCGCGACACCGCTCGCCGCCCCCGCATCGCTCGCTTGACCTCGACACCTAGGTCGCCGCCCCCGCCGCCTCCGCCGCCTCCGCCACTCCCGCCCCCGGCCCGGGGCCAGCCCCGCCTGGGACGCAGCCGACATGACAAGGAAGAAACTCGGCCAGCACCCGCTAAGGTGAGTCAGTTGGAGCGCACCACCTCTGCTACCCCCTCCCCTCCCCTCCGCGGAGTGCGACTGGCGAGAGGTGCGCCCGTGTAGACGCCGTGCGCAGTCCTTGCACTCGCATGTCAGTACCACGCTGTATGCCGTCGACGCGCCTGTCCTCTTCAGCCAACTGCCACTTGCTTTGATCCAATGCTACCATTTTGTCTACGTGAGGTGGAGGCTATTCTACTTTTTGAATAATAATGTCTCATATTTCTAAACGAGACAAACTATATAATAACACGATAATATTTCGACAATTTACTTGCTCTTTCAATAACGTCGCAACTGTACAAAATTCAGCGTCACCTTTTAAATCCCCTGCCTCTACCAAAGCCAACGTACTATGCTGCGGTAACATTCAAAAGTGCGATCAGTGGATTACAGCAGTGCTTCCAGAAAACTAGAAAGAGGTAAAAAGCTCGAGAGAGCCGTACATTGAATCGGTTCACCTGTCGAAGCTATCGATCAGTCCTACAATCATTTTATTTTAACGATGTGACTGGTCGGTAGCATTCAGTCACTTTATTCGCGCTTTACGCAATTCGACAACACCTTTCGAGAGGCAATGCTATCGTCATCATCAGGTTGCCACCACTCTATCTGTATGGTTAAATCAGTAAATATGCGGGGTGCGTAAAATAACGACACATTCGACAATGGGTCCTCTTCTCGCGTTAAAATCACATACTTTTGTACTTGTCAGTCCCAGCATACACCGCGACCTCGTAACAGACCCACAGCTGATGGAGAGGACACGACCTGATGCGTGGTCACGGCGTTTGATGCTACTGATGAGGACCGATCTCAAATGTGTGTGTGTGGTTTTTTTTAATTTTTATTTTTAACCACTGACAAGCCTTCTGCTCAGAAACATTAATATATGTGTGCATCCAGTGTTCAAATTTGTGATGAAGAATATCTTAGTAGTTCAGGAGCAAAGAAACATTTTTATTGTGTTGCATTACTTTTATGTCTCTGAAATTCTATACAGTCTTGCCGATGTAGACTGTAATCTAATGCCGCCTGATGTTATCTAAAAAAAAAAAAAGTCGACGATGTTTCCCTGTTATTGACAGTGATACTGGCAAGATATCAGTCCCAGGAATTTCAAGAGCTTCGAGAATGTTTTAATTTCAAGTTTGAAGTCGGATAACCTTGTAACAAAAGAATAACTTTTGTGATATATTTACAAATAAACGATTTTCGAATTTTTTCATTTACTTGTACTGTGAAGCCTTGCTTCTTGCCAAATTTCATGATTATACGTCAACGGCAAGTACCTTATAAGCTTTAATGAGTCGTTTTGCTGGTATCAAAGTATGTGACATAAATGGCTGTATCTTTTGATTGCATTGACTTAAAAGGTTTTATTTACTACATCGCCAAGGGACTATAGACGTTATTATGCGACGTAAATTTCAACTTGATACGTTTATCCGGGTTTTTAACTGTTGGACACAAATACAGACGGACAAAAAGGTGATCCTACAGCGGTTCCGTTTTTGCAGGTTTTCTGACACCCGCCAACTGTCATAATAGTTTCTAATAGGATCTCGTGAAAGAGATGATTTAGGAGCCAGCGGTATTGTTGCAGTCTTGTCATGATATGCAGTGTAGAAGTTGATGCTGACAAAGAATCTGCTACATTTTCTACTACGATAAAGCTAAACGTGTATTCTGTCGTATTACCATGTTTCGTCAGCGATCATCGCTGCCCAACAAAGCACAGAAAACAGCAGAGCACCGCCATTGCGCACTACTCCTGGTACCACGTTCCACGTTCTACGTAATGCCGTGATAAAAATTGCGCAGCCGCCTCGTTGCCGCCCGCATCCAGACCTATCCGCCTGTGACATAGGACCCACACGACGATACTTATTATGACTCATACAAACTACATCCAGTACCATCTAAAATAGAAAGGTGCGACCTGAGATACAGTTCTTTGTACGGTATGCTTGAAGTATTTATGGGTCACTGTTCGAGCTGAAGAACTTCCTATCGATGTTACTCAAGTTGGCTATTTGAGTAATAACAGGTAGTTAACTTGCTTGGTACACTATTTTAAACCTCTCCAATACGCCCTTCCTACTGTTTACCGTGTCTAAAAGGATTGTAAAAGTAATACAGACGTAGAGAATGACTGTCTCAGAACGCGTCAGGAAGTAAGTTGAAATGTCACCAACTGCTTCAATTTTATGTTCTTAAATAAGACGTATTATTTTGCACCCATGTGTTTTATCACTATTTCGATAGCTTGAAGACGCGCATGTAATTCGATAGATGCAGCTTGAATATTTTAAGAATACATCTATGAAAGTACCCAAAGAAATTCAACTTTGAGTTTTGAAAAATTTGAAAATGTTTAATACAAAATTGAAATTAAATAAATTCTGCGTTTTGTGCCCGTCACTTATTCTCTTCCACCATTGTTTTACACGTATAGAAAGCATTCAATTGAAAAAAAAAATAACTTTTGTGTTTTACTAGCCCCAGATTCATGAGATCAGCCTCAAGATACAAGTTATCAGGTTGACTCAAATCGTTGCAAAACGTACTCTCATGCGAAAAACCCAGCTTTGGATACAGCTGGAAGTTATACATAACTCGGAAGAATTAGCTGACTTTTTGCGGCAATAATAGTATTTGTGCTCCCGATGTAACTGAAACGTACATGCACATTTATTGTATTAAATATAATCTAAATTATTTAAACCTTCGTTTTCTTTTCCGTCTTGATGATTCTCCGTATTTTGAGGGCATGACCTGAATTTACGCTCCAAAGTATTCACAAGTAAAAGCTTTCCAAGATATGTTGTCTTCAAAGATATCAGATTTAGGAACTGGCCTAAAATTAAAGACTTATTTTTAGATAAGATATAATTTTGCACACACTTTTATCGAATCTGATTATCAGAAAGGTGTAAAATGGTACATGTAGGATAAAATTCTCAATTTTACATCAGTGGCAGTGTATAGTAATTCAGTATTCATAGTTAATTCCAAAATTGCACTTAAATGTTATTTGGATTATAATCAGTTTCGTTATACTATCTTCCGACAAGCAAAATACATAATTAAAAACGGGCGGTACAAATATCTCTTTACAGGTGACCAAGTACTATACAGTGGCAGGCAAATGCTGACTGTATCTATTCAGTTCGAATAAGATTGTTGGTCTGGTTGTCTTATGTACTTCAACTAGTTCCCTGGAGATGACTTAACGAAAGCAGTTACAACTTGATTAAATTTTACCTGCGATTTCGACGGCAAAGAGTATCAAAATATTAAAACAGTCTCTTATGGATTCCAGTTGTTAAAAAGGCCAATGTTCTTTGTGTCCTTGAAACTTATGGACTTCATGTGATCTCACAAAGCACTACCATATCGTTGTTAAAGCATTCTAACACCATCTTCACCCCTTCAATTCGAAAATTAATTTTATTCTGCAGCGAAGTGTCAGATGATTTGAAACTTCCTGGCAGATAAAAAGATTGTCAAACCGGGAACGATTCCCCAGACTATGGCTAACGCACGTTTCGTCCGTATCCTTCCTTCCAGGATAGCTACTCCCACAAGGTATGTAGGAGTACTCTGCCAGGAAGAGTTATATCAGCGCACACTCCGCTGCAGAGTGAACATCTCATTCAACTTCTGTGAAGTTTGCAAAGTACGAGGTGAGGTATTGGCAGAAGTGGAGTGGGTGGGGGCGGGGCGGAGGCTTGGTGGGGAGGGGGGAAGGAGAAGTGTCGTGATTCCTGCTTGGGTAGCTCGGTTGATAGAGTTCTTGCCCGCAAAAGACAGAGATCCCAGGTTCGAGCCCCAACTCTGGCTAACAGTTTTAATCTGTCAGGAAGTGTCAGGTTATATATACGTGACGTTGTCGGTTGGAGAGCGACCAATTAATTAATTCAATGTAAAGGAAGCTTCTGATATCAATTTTGTATTGCCTGGATTGCGTGTATGTACACTGGACTACTGGTTTCGGCAGGACTAAGCTGCCATCTTTAAATCTACCTGTAGTACTTGGTTCTGAAGATGGCGACTTAGTAATACATTGTACATACACGCGATCAAGGCAATAGAAAACTTCATATCAGAAGCTTTTTTTACATTATTAAACGCACTGGAAGACAGTCTTTGAAACTACTAAGTTCTAACTGGTTAGTAATTACAAAAGAAGGATTTCAAATATCTTCAATGACTGTAAAGCAAATACGGCTCACACAAATGCAAAAAAAAAAAAAAGTTTGTTATGAGAAGATAGGAGAGTTTATGAGTTTCGCAGAAGAAAGGAGCATTCAAGGAGAAGAACAGCATCAGTTAGATTAGTAGAAGTTAAGGGAGCAAGAGAGAGAGAGAAGGAGGGGGGGTAGGAGGGGGGGGGGGTAGGAGGGGAAGGGGATTGATACGTGATTCTGGAGAATAGTGAAATAGGGCTGAAGAAGGATGGATTGAAAAGTGATGAATGTAGATAAGGATAGTTAGTTCTTTTGTGCTCAGACTACTTTGTCAGATTATGAAACTTTATTACGGAATGTAACCGACAATAATCCTGACAATCCTCTTTCGTGGTAGAGAGAAAGCGTTTCACTGTGGCGACCTTTTAAGTGAGATGCGGACCCAGAAGTGGTACACGGCACGTATCGGGACCGGCCCTCTATAGCGGGGTTAGAGTGCGTCAGGACAGTTCCCCGGAATACGTGTCAGAATAGGGTCGGAGGTGAGGTCCAGCCAGCTAGCTTGCAGCCGTGCCAGCCGGAGGAAGAAAGGAGAGCGTGCCCCCACTGCGGGCGCCAGCTGTCAGTAGCGGCTGCGCTGGTATTTATTTACTCCGGCTAACCTCTCCGAAGTGGGTCAAGTTTCGTTGGGCGTTGCAGTACGGCACGTCAGGAGTCAGCAACGGGGCGAATGAGGTCCGCCTGCAACTCTCGCGGCCGCGCCGTCGCCGGCTGCAGTGCGTTCCGCTGCACTCACTGTGGCGCCGTGTTTCTACGGAGTCAGTTGAGCAGCTAAAATCGAGGCCAAAACAACCGCGTGCTGTTAGCGACGCCCAGTATGCCGCTACTCTGATGCGAGCTCTATTCTAGCAGCTGACATGCACGCGTCCCTAAACAGTGGACTGCGTCTGTTATTCTCGCTTGGCCGCAAATGGCCAACCTTAGCGTTAAACTAGGTCGTCTACAGAGTGTAAGAGTCCGTAGATATGAAACGCTGCTAATACTGGACCAATAGAGGTGGCATATAAGGGAGGACGGCGATTCAAATTCCTGAACGACATTTCAGCATTAGTTTTATCGTGATTTCCTTAAATCGGTTAAGGCAAATGCCGGGATGGATCCTTTGAAAGGGCGTGTCGACTTCCTTCCTGAACCTCCTCCAATCCGAGCTTGTGTTCCGTCTCTAATGCTCGAATCGTTGACGAGACAATACACCATAATCTTCCTCCGTCATCTACATCTAGATACATACATACTCCGGATCAACCGTACGGTGTACGGTGAGGGTATTTTGTACCACGGCTGGTCATTTCCTTTGCTGTTCCACTTGCAAACGGAACGAGGGAAAAACGACCATCTATTTTGTATGCTTCTGTACGAGCCCTGATTTCTCCTACATGATGCGTATTCGCATTTATGGATATGAATAACCATGAGCTGTTAAAGGATTGACGACGGTGAAAATTTGTGCCGGAAACGTTAATGCTATCGTCTAATGCTCTGTGCTATAGGAGGATTCACACCTTATCTAGTACGAAAGTCACGCTGAACAGTTATTACTGACCCGCACTGCACAAAACATAGAACACAAAAAGCGTTCTATTGTCCCGACACCACTTTTACTAGAGCAGAAGGGGGCGCACACTGTTGCTACCTAGCGGGAATCATGTAAAATTCGAGGGTTTGCTCTTTCCAACAGTATATTGTTCACGCGCATATCTCAAATAACAAAATAGTTACGATTTTTTTTCCAAATCGAATGATTCTTTTTGATACACCCTGTACATAATGAACGTACGAGTGCAGGTTGTAGACACACGGTAGACGACGTATGGAAGTATGGGTCTGGCTGTAAGTCGTGTTCGGATAGCCTAATGGCAAGGAGACCGCTCGCAATAAGCCGGCAATCCGGGCTCGAGTCCCGGTCTGGAATAAATTTTCACTGTCATCATTCCATTGTACAGGTGATGGGTGTCTACATTCGCAACTGCCAATGAATGCATGTCCGAAGAAACTTTGCAGTACTTCTGAACAACACAAGCGCTGCAATATCGTACTGATTTCTCTTATCTTGTCTTCGCGGTCCGTACTTGAGACGTTCATTAGAGTTGTAGAATCATTCTGCAGTCTCTCGTAAATTCCGGTTTTCTAAACTTCGTCTTTCCTCCATGGATTCCCATTTGAGTTCGTGGAGCATTTTCATAATGTTCGCTTGTTGATCGAATCCACCGGTAAGAAATCTAGCAGCACGCCTCTGAACTGATGTTTTCCTTTAATCCGAACTGATGGTGAAGCAAAACACCGGATCAGTACTCAAAAAGGGATCACACAAGTGTTCTGTACGCGGTCTCCTTTATCGGTGATCCACACATTCCTAGAGTTCTCTTAATAAACTAATGCAAATCATTCGCTTCCAATACAACCACCCTTACGTGTTAGTTCCGTTTCATATCCGACTGCAAAGTTACGCCTAGAAATTTAATCGACATGACCGTATCAGGCGGTACACCACTAATATTGTAGTGAACATGACAGGATTATTTTTCTTACTCATTTCTAATAACTTATATGTTTCCACATTTAGAGCAAGGTTTCGTCCATCACACGAAATCAAAATTGTTTCCAAGCCATCCTGCATCCTCCCACAGTCACTTTAAGGCGGCACTTTCCCGCATACTACAGCGTCATCAGCAGATTGCTGCTCATCATGTCTGTCATATTGTTTACGTATATAGATAACTGGAGCAGTCTTACTAATACAGCTCCTTGGGATACCCCTGACGCTACTCACCTCTCTGATGAAGATTCGTCGTCGAGGACACCGTACTGCTCTGTACCACTTAAGAAGTCTTCGAGCCACTTACATACGTGAGAACCTATTCCGTACGCTCGAATCTTAGTTAACAGTCTGGAGCGGGGCACTGCCTCAAACGCTTCCCGGAAATCTAGGAATATGGAATGTGCCTGTTTCCCTTCGCAGGACATCGTGCGAGAAAAGGGCGAGCTGAGTTACACACGAGTTTTCCTTTCTAAAGCCGCGCCGATCTGTGGGCAGAGGTTTTTCTCTCTTAAGTAAATTTACTACAATGAACCTAGCATATTTTCAAGAATTCTGCAGCAAACCAACATTAAGGCTATTTGCAATTTTGCGGGTCCATTAATTCGCCCTTGTTAAAAAAAAATTGTGACTGAATTCAAAGCTGTCGCTTTATTTGTTTTCAACTCTATCAGTTGCTTTTCAACGCCAGGGATGCGAGTTTCTGTGTACTCCATACGGGAGTTAGTGCGACGTTCAAACAGTGGTATATCTCTATGATCCACCTGCGTGGATGATTTTTTAAACAGGAATTTTAGATCTTCGGTTTCATCTTGCTATCTTCTATCGTTAAACCTGAATAGTCGACGATTTCCTGAGTTCAAGCCTTCGACGTGCTTACCTGTTTTAGGTAGAGTTAGAATTCTTGGAAAAATCTTTCACTAACTTATGACTGTTAAGTTGCTGTATGCTCAAAATGTTTGTGTTAGTTTATGAACCGAGAGTGCAACAATCTCAGTTTTCTCACTATTTTCCGAATTTTGATATTAAATCACGGTAGATCCTTTCTCCCTTCAATCCACTTGCTCGCCACACACCTCTTCAGAGCGCGATTTACTTTAAACTTCATCCGTAATTCCTCTGCGTACATCACTATTCATCGTCTAAGCAGGTAGCTAACAGTATGTTATCTGTTCTTTCAAGGGTAAAAGTCTCTTAGCCTTCTTCGTGAACTTCCTTCTTTCTTCTCTAACGCTGATAACTTAGAAATGTCACCACTGTATGTCACAAGCGGGTGGAGAGACCATAAAATTTATTTTGTTGCTTCCCTAGTGCTGCCAAAGGAGGGCATCAGTTGTTAAATATTTTATTATGAAGTATAAAGGATATTCTCTTACTACTTAGTTTTTGCTCAGCTAAGTTTGTTTTCCATTTGTTTGCTAGCGACTTTGAAGCAACTACCGCTTCATTTTTAAGTACTCTAGCATGATGACCGATGTGATACGCCACCGTAAGCATAATAGCTTTATGTTGTCCAGCTGTGGAATGAACAAATAGTGAATCATATCTATGAATAGGACATTAGGGGCTGTCTAGAGCCCGTTACAAATTTCTGCCTCAAGTTAAGGCCGATGTTCATTACTGGCAGATTTCTTTCGGTCAGGTATGCCCTGTTTGCCTCAACTAGTCTGCTTCCAAGGAAGCAGAATTCCTTATCATTGTCTACTTCGTGGTCACCAGTTTTGATGTTAAGTTTGTCGCTAGTCACTTTGTTGCCACTTCTCATTACGTTCGTCTTTTTTCGGTGTACTCTTTATCTATTACCTGTACTCATTGGTCTGTTCATTCGATTCAGTGGGTTCTGCAATTCTTTCTCATTTTTCACTGAGGACAGCAACTTCATCTGCGAATCTTATCACTAGTATCTTGTCACCCTGAATTTTAATCCCGCTCTTGATCTCTTCTTTTATTTCCGTTATTGCTTCTCCGATGTATGGACCGAACAGTAGGAGCGGAACAACTGCATCTCTGCCATATATCACTTCTAATCCGATCACTTCGATCATGGCCTTCCATTCACATTTTCCATTATGGTTCTTGTACATACTACGTATTACCTGTCTTTCCTTATAGCTTACACCTACATGTTGCACCATTTCACACTATCAAACGTAATCCAATGAAAATGTCTTAATTTTCCTAAATCTTGCTTCCATTATCAAGCACGACGTCGCAACTGCCTCTCTGGTGCCTTCACGAAATATTGAATGGTCAGTAGTTGCAACAGCCGTGTATCGTTCGTTGAAAACCTACAGACTATACATTTGATAATCCACAAACACAGATTCACTGTGAACTTATAGGTTGGCATAGTGACGGATTGCCTAATAGGTCCGAACTTCCCTCGTCCTCTCTTAATCGTACAAGACTATACTGCATCTCAGAGACAAATGGTCTACGTTGTTGGACGATATACAACTTGATCTTCGAACATGTATTTGGTTGCAACTAAGTGGAGTCGCCACTTACTTAGCATATCTTGTTCTTGAACAACGGTGTTCCCTGAAAGATGCATAG
Organism: Schistocerca cancellata; assembly: GCF_023864275.1. Classification (NCBI taxonomy): domain Eukaryota; kingdom Metazoa; phylum Arthropoda; class Insecta; order Orthoptera; family Acrididae; genus Schistocerca; species Schistocerca cancellata. The sequence continues at coordinate 151,172,180 of NC_064628.1, forward strand.
CAAAAGGCGATGCCGTTTTGTAGCTACGTCGTTCACCTCTTCTAGAGCTAATACATTCTTTTCGGGCGGTATGTGAAATGTGTTGAGTGCGAGAGATCTGCCGAACCTGAAGAGCATACTTTGCAAAGAATTGTTTCTGCCTCTGACAGTGTTGTAACAACACATTAGTTCTGTGAACTCATTTCTTGAAACTTTGTGCGACAACATAATTCCTACATAGCAACTGAGAGATGCTACTTTTAATAACTGTTTCAAATGAAGCATTTGGGGCTGATTCTGCAGATACAGTAAATTATGACAAAATCGTACTCAAACTAATATATTCGGCCTTGTTCCTCCTTGAAACCTAAATCCTCATCACCTAAATTCTTTTACCTTAAGATACAGATATATAAGGTATGATCAAAAAATATCTGTTTGAAGTCGTTGTTGCGATGTACATGCAACGCAGTGCGTCTCCGATGCGGGCAAATAAACGCCGACATGTAGGCAAGGGACACGTGTGGCTTGCGGTAAATGTGGAAACGTGAACTATGGTGACGTTTTAACCAAATGCTTCCAAACAGGAACAACGTGCTGTTATTCTGTTCTTGGTTACCGAAGGACAAACACCGGTAGACATCCATCGGATAAAAAAGAATGCCCATAGGGTAGCATGTTTTTCGGAAACCGCTGTTGTGAAATGATGCTCCAAGTTCCGTGCTGATTGCTGCTGCTTCATGATAACGGACGTCCCCATGTCGCAAATGTCTTAAAACAGAAGTCACTCCAACTTAAGTGGGAGAGACTTGAGCGGCAGACCTACGGTCCTAATCTCTTCGCATGCGGTTATTGCGGTTATTACGCCTACAGCCCCTTAAAAAATGCCTTGCAGGGTCGACAATTCCTGTCGGACGAGAACGTGTGCAGAAGACAGTTACCGACTTCTTGACGCAGCGGGACACCGTGTTGTACCAAACAGTTATCTTGAACACGGTGCGTCGGTTGGATGAGTGACTCCAGGCTCAAGGCGATTTTGCTTGATTCGCATGCCGAATGTAGACTGCACAGTCTTGAACGGAAGCTTTCTGATCGCCCTTTATATATACGTTTTTCTATCAAATATCATCCTACGTCGTAAGCACACTGCAAAGACCTCCCCCATGGACACATGGGCACCGTAACTGGCTACGGCCACGGAAGTTCTGAACTCAGTTTCCGTTAATCACTTTAAACATTCCTGCAGTTCAGAGGATGAGGTACGGAGTATTGAGCAAGCACTTCAGGAGTAACAACTCTTACGTACGAGCCACGGGTTTACTGTCGTCCCAATCTGCACCATGTAATGTGAACCACAACATTTTCTTCTTTCGATCGTGTTATATTTTGGACGATTAAGCTTGTAAATTTCATCGAAATGAAATAGTCTTAAACATCTCCAACGTTGACAGTCGACGAAGGAGAAGCAACATCACTTGCAAGATAATTACGTGTAAAGAGTGTAGATGCACGATGAAGAGAAGAATGAGCAAAAACATATCTCAGATACGAGAGCAAGAAGAATTTTTGTCAATCTGATTTCGAAATGAGCTTGATATTCTTGATTTAAAATCGTGTTACGTTTTTTTATTTCACAACCAGTATATCTTGCCATCATCGCTGAATGAGAGTTTATAGAGTCCCATCATACATTTTCAACAGATAGCAATTGGTCAACATAATTAGAAAAGATAAAGACACCAAAAGAAAGTTCTGACATGCAGGTTGATAATGGAAATAATACTGAAGACAAATCAAGACACGATGATTAGGGGTTATCAACACGGAAAAAGCGCCTGACGACGTAAAATGGTGCAAGATGTTCAAAATTCTCAGGAAATTTAGGGGTAATCTATAGAGAAAGATGGGTAAAATACAGTATGTACAAAGACCAAGAGGGAACAATAAGACTGGAAGACCAAGAACGAAGTGCTCGGACTAAAGAGGTTGTAAGAGAGGGATGTAGTCTTTGGGCCCTACTTTTCAATTTATAAATTGATGAAGCAATGATGATAGAAGAAAGATGCAAGAGTGGAATTAAAATTCAAGCTGAAGGAATATCAATGCTAAGATTCGCTGATGACATTGCTATCCTGAGTGAAATTGAAGAATTACATTTTCTGTTGAACGGAATTGAGCACAGAATATGGTTGACAGTAAATCGACGAAAGACGAAAGTAAAGAGAAGCAGCAGAAGGAGGGACAGCCAGGAACATAACATCAGGATTGGTAGTCATGAAGTAGATGAAGTTAAATAACTCTGGTACCTAAGCAGCAAAATAACACTTGACGGTCGGAGCAAGGACGACGTTAAAAGCAGATTAGCACTGGCAAAAATGCTATTCTTGGCCAAGAGAAGGCTACTAATATCGAACATGGGACTTAATTCAAGGACGAGTTTTCTGAGAATAAACGGTTGGAGTACAGCATCGTATGGTAGTGAAACATGGACTGTTGGAAAACCGGAACGGAAAACAAAAATGGTTCAAATGGCTCTGAGCACTATGGGACATAACATTTGAGGTCATCAGTCCCCTACACTTAGAACTACTTAAACCTAACTAACCTAAGAACATCATACATCCATGCCCGAGGTAGGATTCGAACCTGCGACCGTAGCAGCAGCGCGGTTCCGGACTGAAGCACCTAGAACCGCTCGGTCACAGCGGCCGGCAACAGAAGACAATCGAAGCAGTTGAGATATGGTGTTACAGAAGAATGTTGAAAATTAGGTGGACCTATAATGTAAGGAATGAAGTTTTCCATAGAATCGACGAGGAAAGGAATATATGGAAAAAACTGCCAAGAAAAGGAACAGGATTATAGGACATATGTTAAAAACATCAGGGAATGGTGATAGAGGGAGCTGTTAAGCCATTTGAATTCATCCAACAAATGACTGAGGACGTAGGTTGCAAGTGCTATTCAGAGATGAACACTTCGGCACTGGATAGGAATTCGTGGTGGACACCGGGTGACCGAGGCTTTTTGGAGGAACCAGGTAAAAGATATTCGAAAACTGCAACCACAGATGAAAACTTGGATCAAGTGCACATTGTAGAGTTGGAAAAGCAGCGATTTAAGGTATACAAAGTAGCTGGCACCATGGGAATAATCGCAGGAAGTACGGAGCATATTTTACCTGATGTACGAATACTAAGAAAGCATTGTGCAAGTTGAGTATCATACTCGTTAAGTTCAGACTGCAGATACATACGAAATTCTCAGTGACGTGAGTCGAAAATGGAATATAATTACTCTGTAACGAACCACTAGAGCTCACGGGTCTCAGAATTGTCTCAGAAAATATCCCTGAACAACCACCTAACTTTTGTCGCTGGAGTCCTGGTTCCCCCTGCACAACAGCTGTAGTGCGCGCGTGAGCGGACACTGGTTTGCACGAGAGTCTCTAGGAAAACTGTCGTCGGGCAGACCTGCTTTTTCAATTAGCAGCGCTAGATAGAGCTGGGTGTCCAGACAGCCGTGGAGCGGGCAGCCGCAGTTTGTAAGCAGACGGGCGGCCGGACCGCAGAAGGCCGCGCGGTGACGCCACAGGTGCTGCTGGCAGGGTCCGCGGCTTGTCTAGCGCGAGGCCGTCCAACGGCGGACACGGTTTCACTCTCAAAAGCGACGAGGGCTCTGTGCTAACAAGTGGCCGCTCCAAGTCCGCCCTAGACATCGGCACGCAGGCGACAGCATGCGCTACCTGATGTGTTCCAAAATGCCGCCAGAAAAACGGGATTTTTCCGGGACTCATTCAAAAATGGCTCTGAGCACTATGGAACTTCTGAGCTCATCACTCCCCTAGAACTTAGAACTACTTAAAGCTAACTAACCTAAGGACATCACACACATCCATGCCCGAGGCAGGATTCGAACCTGCGACCGTAGCGGTCGCGCGGTTCCAGACTGTAGCGCCGGGACTCATACCTCGAATTCTGTTTCTAATAGAAAGGCAAGGTCTCCTGTTTTAGATATCCCTTGGGCTAGAGACTATTTATGTACCCAACAGAAGGATAGTCTTACTGTAACTACCCTACAGTACAGGGTCAAAATTTGAATATTACACACTTCCTCCAGCTCAGGCAAATGGAGCAAATTGGTTGGTTCTTTTTGCTTTACATGTGGCCTACGGTGCAGCTTAAGGGGCATATGGAGGCATCATTTAATTCATGGGCGATTCCAGAGAAAACCCGAACAACATAGTTTTTGGGTACCAAAACCGAACCGCGGATTCCAAGACGGTAATGCACACCTAATGGCAGAAACTTGCGCAACATATTCCTAAGAAATGGTTCAAATCGCTCTAAGCACTATGGGACTTAACATCTGAGGTTCAAATGGTTCAAATGGCTCTGAGCACTATGAGACTTAACCTCTGAGGTCATCAGTCCCCTAGAACTTAGAACTACTTAAACCTAACTAACCTAAGGGCATCACACACATCCATGCCCGAGGCAGGATTCGAACCTGCGACCGTAGCAGCAGCGCGGTTCCGGACTGAAGCGCCTAGAACCGATCGCCCACAGCGGCCGGCTATTCCTAAGATCCCGGTCTCGAATAACCCTGAAAATGTTCTTGATATCTTTATCTGTTTTGGAGATACAGAGGTTCAAAGTCATTCCACTTGGCAACATAAAATACGCACGTAAAAGCTGATGTGAGGGGAGTCTTTAGCTTATAAAATGACACAGCACAGGAAAACTAGCTGGAAAGTGTCTCTGTCATCTTCAGAAGGCTTCCGGGAGCCTCATCTCTTTGTAGTACTGACGCAAGTGCAAAATTGTTTTTGCACCTAAAATCTGGTCTGAGTTGTAAAAGCATATAATTCTGCGTTATTTCAGTTTCACATAAGTAAATTATCAAAATTTTATTGACCCCTAAAGTTCTTTTTTTATGAATACCATGTCGTGTTGTAGCAGGAAAAGAAGGGCGCCAACGGAAAAATGATCCCGTCGGTGCACAAAGTAGGTGAATATGCCCCTGTGTTTTAAAAGACTCTGACTGAAAAGACGGGAACCACCCGCCTCATTCTATCTTCCTCAGCACCTTTAAAAATTTTCCCAAAAATTTTCATATGCGAACACATCGCGCTTTTTTATGCGGGGAAGGAAGAAGACAGTGGCAGTGGCAAAGGGACGGAAAAGAATACTGGAAGACAGTAGACAGTGGCTGTGTTACGGAATGAGTGAAGGCGGTGTGGTAGAAAGAGAGGAACACAGTGGCAGCGGAGTATAGTCCAACAATGACAGTACTGTGCTAAGAAAAGGGTAAAGGAGACACTGCCAGTGGGAGAGGAATACAGAGAAGAGGAAAATGGAAGTGGGTGAGAGCCAGTGATAATGAGAGACAGATTCTATGACAATGAAAACGAGCAAGAGAGAACAATGACAGCAGTAAGAGACAGCACCAGCAGGAAGGAATGAAGGGGATGGTAGCAATAAAAGGAAGCGAGAGGGAGACAGTGGCACTGAGAGGAGACATTACTAACGGGAGAGAACGAAGGAGACTGTGGCTGTGTGACGAGGGACAGTGTCAGAGAGACACAAAGAGATAAATGTATGAGTGATTGAGAATATGAGAGTAGGAGTGGATAGTTATGAGCGATCTACAGTGGGTGTGAGCCAGTTACTGTTAGGGTAGCTTATGGAGTGAGGGGTGAGCTGGGTGTTAAAAAGAGCGCGAATATGAAGCGAAAATTTTTGGGAAAATTGTAAAGGTGCTTAGAAAGATAAAATGAGGAAGCTGGTATCCCACTTTTCAGATTATTTTAATAAACACGACCTTATGAAACTTTTTTGTACTCCGATAAGAGCACATTTCCATTGGTTTGTAGTTGCAATCGAAAATAGTTAAATTGATCCAGACACTGCTGCAATTTAATTACTAAATTCTTTCTGAAAATCATGATTTGGCACAACACCTGTATGTTACTTTAAAATTACCAGTTTCAATCACCAATTACAAGGCTTGGGTCCAGTCATGATCAGTTGCATCCAGATCAACGTTATAAATTAATATCAAAATGATACATGGTGTAAGCTATAATTATTTACTACGTCCCACAGTGGTGCAGGGGAGGTCCAGACGAACAGTTTGATTTACCAGATTTGCGGTCTATCAAGCCGACAAGTAATCTCAAATTAGCCCACATGAGCTAATGCAGCTCATGCGCGCCGCGTGAGGTTTTCAACATCTTTAACACTATTAATTTAAACTTTCTCGCAACGGTAATGAAAGGAAACAGACTTTTGTAAACATTTTGCAGAAACTAACTACATACTCGATCCAAACCTAACCTTTTAGAGCACAGTAGTTTCGTAGTAAGAAGGCCAGACAAACGAAACAACTTAAGTGTTAAATTTCTGCTGTTAAAATTCACAGTATTTTGATGAAATGTTTACACAAACGTCAACTTTACATTTCGTAAGTGCATGAACAATAGGTTTTTAAAATTCTAGGACGATTTTAGTCAAAATTTGGGGCTGCAGGGCAATTTGAAGCCGTTTCCCGGTTTGGTAGACCACAAGTTCATATATCAATTTGCTCATCCGACTTCACATGTATCACTGTAGCATGCTATAAATAGTTTATTGAGGAGTATTTTGAATCTTTCCATAGTATATTCATTGACACGATGCGATTTGAATTACATCAGCTGGAAAGGAAGGAAGTAAGATTGCGATTTAACGTACCATCGACGTGGAGGTCATTAGAGACAGAGCACACGCTCGCTTTCAAGAATTGCGAGGGAAATCACTCGTTCCCTTTCAAAGGAACCATCCCGACAGCTACTAGGAAAATCACGGTAATCCTGAATATGAATGGCCAGACACGGATTTGAGACGTCGTTTTCCCGATTGTTGGTCTTGCTCTGGTATAATTCGTCCATTTGGAGTAAGCAGATTCCTAAGTTTGATATGATTCTTGATGGCGTTAACGATATTGGCAAGTCAGGCACAATCAAAAATTTAATTAGTAATCATCAGGCCTTCTAACTACAAAACTAATATGGTTGTAAGGTTAAGGCTGGATCGAATTGTCAACGTAATTGGTTTTAGGGTAACGTTTACAAAAGTTGTTTTTCTTTCATTAACCTCAGGGGCACGTTTAAATTAATAATGTTAACGAAGTATCCGACTATGCTGGTGGCGTAATGTCTTAATCAGTAGAGACCAAAAAGGGTCGAATACTGGAAATAGTTCATATAGTCGGAAATTTTTGTACAGTGATAGGACGGAGTCCCGCGAACAACATACCCTTAATCTTGACTGGTGAGTTATGAATGTGGGTGGAGGTGCGTTTGAAGGTCACTTTCGTACGTTTTTCTTGAATAACTAGAAAACCGTGACCTATAGCGAGAGCGTATTCTCGTACAAGATTTACCTATATTAATTTTTCTACAAAATGGTACTACTCATTTTTTCTGTGGGACTAATAATTTGTGCGTAGGGAGCGAGAGAATATGAAAATCTCACACGTGGTTTATGAAGGCCAGTTTTAACATTGCGATTTGGATAAAACGACAGCAGTTGGGCAAGGGAATCGTCCTACATACGTAAATCCATTTTTATGATATGCAGATGGATACGGGCTTTAGCTGGGCAACTATTTAGCCGTTTACATTGTTGTTTAATATTTACAAATACATATTCATTTGTTACATTTACAGTGAATTTTAGGTATATATTATTAACTAAATAACAGAAATGTCAAGTTTCTTATTCTATTGCTTAGTGTGTCAAGAACTGGCAATTATTCTTCCACCTAGTAAGTTTTATGAGGCTCATCATTCGAAATAAATAACAGGGCTAGGGATTAACACCGTGCACCAAACGAATATCCGTCTCTTCAGTGGACATAGTTTTGATTGTCGGTCTATGTTTATCACACTATTGGCTAGAGGAATTCCAGCTTGACGATCGCCTTATAGAATTTTGCCTGCTGACCACCTTAGTGGCAAAAGCTTGGGGGTTAAGAGCTGCCAGTTCTGAAAGTTGGTCTTCCCAACATGCAGATGTTAAAACCTTGAATCTATAGAGATGTGCAGAACAACACCCGCGTCCATTTTACGTTCTTGTTATTGATGTACGCCGTATTGAAAGTTATAACTTTCAATATCATATTCTTTTAGCAATTATGGTTGAATCCTTGCGAAGTGTCGTCCTCTTATCGTCTGGCACGTTTTACAGAATTGATACCATTCATCAAATGCCCCTTTCGTTATGGTCGTTGTATAAGACAGACGTAGAAAAAAATGATAATACTTTCTTCATAGTGTTCTTTGCCATTTAGCCAACTATTTCGTCTTCGCTGTTTTCGGAATGCCTTTTGACGTAGATAAATGTACTGTTCGATACACCTATAAATTTATTCTTATACATCGAAGATGTAATAGTGTGGGTATTGCACAGTAGTTATTTGAAAGAATTCCAAACACTTTTTTCTCATTTAAAAATGATGTTGCTGACAAGATACACATGAGCTCAATCTCTAAGTAGTGCTCTTCTGTTTGAGATGACTGAAGAAGAACTGAAAATATGAGAAAAGAAGCGAAGAAGTGTGATCTGTTCACAGATATGAGAGCGTCATACCGAAGCTAAAACGTTGCAATTGAAAGCACTGAAAAAAGCAATCGACGCAAAGACATACTTTTGGATGTCATGGCCGCATCTTGGCAAATAATTTTGTTGACGTGTTTGTCATTTGTCCCTAGACACACGAAACGAACTTAAATATTAGCAGAGGTGCGTGTGCACTTTTCCTGCGCAGCATACGTAAGTGGAATAGAAAATCAAATCGGCATTAATGTGTGGAGTTGGACGCAATTGTAGGTTCCAGTCTGTCGACTTTGGACGCAATTATAATGTCAAGCAAATTTGTGTACAAGTAGTCATACTGAAGACTAAACTAACAATCAACAAAATTATTGCATTTTTGTCAACATATTCTTAACCCTTAACTATACTCGCTCTTTGGACTGATATTAGTAACTTCAGGAGACTGATATTAGTAACTTATTTAGTTCTAAGTTTCTCTAAACTGTTATTAACAAGTCAATAAAAGAAAGGCTTCTGTTTATGAGAAATCAATCTTTCTTAAGGAAAAAACTATAATCTTACCAACAATTAGGTATCTTACATTAACATTGGTTTTTAAATAGGTTTTGGGATTAACTTCTAAAACAAACAAAATATACGTCAACAATGTTTAGAAACATGTTTTGAGATTAATTAAAAAGTAAACAAAGACTTTCGATAAAAAAAATCATCATTTATTTTGAATCATCACGATCAAGATATACCTTTTTGTCACTAGAATGCATTTTTCACACGTGTTTTTCACATTTACAACACGTTTTGGTTGTTTTTATGTCTCTAAAGTGTGGAAATATGTTGCATCGTGACGCCTTTAACTTATTGCTGAGACTTGCACTGCAGATTCGTTTACCTTGCTACTAATTTCAAAATTTTTGCGAAGAACATCGTTCATTACAGTCTGAAAAGCCCTAGTAAAATTGCTGGAATTCATTTCCCTCTCTTTTATATTTGCTTTGAAAAATTATATGCCGAGTTGTTTTATAATATCTCGATGTACCATCTTGTTATTCTAATTTGTGACAGTTGTTCCCATAAAAGTAGCCAGATTGTATTACTATTTTTTTTGTTCGCGAACATTCTCTTCTTCTGCCTTTTTATCGTTCTCTATTTCACTGCCAGTTTCATGATCAGGTATTTATGTTTCATTCTCATTAAAATCGGATACATCTTGTAAAAAAATCTGGTGTGTCCAATGAGTCAGAGTCTTTACTAGCTAACAATGAATCGAAAATTTGATCATCGTTTGGATATCGTTTCATTCTGTTTAAAACAATGGAGAACAATTTGTGATGACGGATAAGAAAACTAACGTTTATAACCCAACTGGTATATACCTACGAAAGTAATGGTCGCTACTTCGCACGTAATGCCATAGTGCAGCTGATACTGAAATTATACAGAAGCGGAGTGGCAGTACGAACGGAATTGTAAACAAGAGAGTGAATTAAGAGTTACACAGTTTTTCCATCAAAAGAATACCTATAGTTATTTCATATACTAAATACACACTCCTACTCCGATGGAGAACTCACATTTGATCCGTACAATCGTGTATCTAGTATCCACTGCAACCTCAGCTCATAAGTGTAAAATGGCTTTATTGATCTCCTATGAAACAGTTTAACATGTGTTCTGGTTCTGGTTCACGGAAGCTTAGTGCCCTAGGGCATGAATTACCTATGTAAAACCTGTAAAAGTTTCTGTGACAGGATTCGATGAACAAAATACAGTTTGCCGTAACAAATGAGGGATCTGTGCTGCTTAATGTTGCTTCATTCCACAGCTGAGCATCTACGGCCGGTTTTTGATCACTTTTTCGATATATGGAGATCCGTTAGCTAACAAATTACTGGTACTCCCGGTGTCACGGGAGCGTTCTTTGTTGTTTTACGCTATTTTATAACTGATGTCAGCTACACAACGAAAAATTACTGACCGTTAGCGCTGGGTCGTCCCATTCTCTTTCTTTGAGAAGAACATGACTTGATTTTATTGCACCTGATGATGCGGCTAAAATACCGCGAAACTGGTCGTGCTTATAAATAAAACACTTACAGCTGAAGCGATTTTGTCTTCAGAAAAAGTATTTTAACTTTGGTATTCCACATAACAGATTTCTTTCTTGTCTGGCTAAAGACTTCCAAGTCTCACTACATGTAACACCAATAGTCCTTTACGTCAGATTTTCCGATTCTCTTTTATCCTGTAAAAGAAACTCTGTGAACCCATTTTACCGAGCGAGGTATCGCAGTGGTTAGTAGACTACACTCTCATTTGGGAGGACGAGGATTCAAATCTGCCTCTTGCCGTCATGATTTAGATTTTCCATGATTTCCGTAAATCGCTTAAGGCAAATGGCAGGATGGTTCCTTTGAAAGGGCACTACCGATTTCCTTCCTTACTCAGACCTTATGCTCTGTCTCTAATGAGTACGTAGTCGACGGAACGTTAAACACGAATCATATTTACTTCTTTCAACGCGTTTTCTTTGTTTCGTTACTTTAAGGCTTTAGTTTCATCCTGGTATCTATGGATTCACCGTTTATCAGACTTTTAAGGAGACGTGAGTGATACTCCACATAAGACGCCTGCAGTGTAATTGATTCAGTTTAAGAAGTCTTCTTCACAAACGAAAATCCACGAGGAGTTAATTTTGAAGACTGAGCTGTAAAAACAGTGTTGTTGTACAATACTTATATTACTATTTCGATTCTATAAAAACTAATGCTTGCTGCAGGTATTGAGTGGGCAGCCTTCATGCTTAGTAAATGGCGGGGGTAATACTGTTCTTAATAAAGAAATTTAGCGTTCCTTTGTAGAAAAAAATTACTGCATTAATCAGAAAATCTGTTACCGAATGGTATTTACAACCTGTAAGTTTCCTAGTCTGCTTGTAACTTGGCAGTAGATTCACAGTCTATATGAAATAAATAATGTACACGTTTCAAGATATGCGCTAGTTGCTGTAATCATTCCTGGAAATTTCTGCTAATATATGAACCAAGGAGCACAGAGAATATACTAAGTCTTCTGAAACTTTACTCAGAGACTGGTTGAACAGTAATAGATGGCTGTGAGGATAAACATCAAGTGAAACCAGACAAGACGTTTACAAATGACTATAGTCTTTCTTTGTATCTACTGTGGTTCCGCTTCACTTTTCTTTTATTTAAACATTTCTAAATACGTCCTCAGCTAGACAGAAACTGTCACTGACGGAGAATGAATGGGGAAGAACTTGGAAATAAGCATAATTCACTTGAAAAATTTGTGATGTTAACCTAGAAGCTCAGACATTCTGAACAGATATTGGCCATATATTATTTCATATCATAATGCAGGAATCTGTACCAGAACACTTCAGTTCAATAAAATGTATTATAAAAGTAGTCCGCATCTGTGTGGGCCTATGGTCTGAGCTACCTCACACTAGAAGCTGGCACAAGGCGATGAGTCACGGAGGAAATTTCCACATGTCTGACCATTCTCGAAACCTCATAGGGGACAAAGGAAATAATAAAGATTTCAAGAGTTATCTCACTGTTAAAATCGTAAGTTTCAAAGCAGCCTTTGTCCATTGACGTAGAGGTTAATTGGGATTTACGATTGTGTCGACCTATATAGCTGCATATCATTACAAAATAGAGCACAGTTTCTATTAGTTAGGTACTCTTTCAAGCTGCGTCCTTGGGAGTCTTTGTTCGGTGTTGGTGAGGTGATGTGGAAACGTATGAAGAAAGATGACACAATCATCTCTTACTACTGTGATAAAATCACGTAAAAACGCTTGTCTCGGAAAGAAAACGGAAGCCAGCTGCATATTAGAGCTGACATAATGTTAGTCTATTTCAGGGAGAATTTATTATTTTAAATAAATATCCTACTGGACTGCATGTGTGTTGTCGTACGCATTACAGTGTCCGAATGGAAAGAATACTCTTACGAGCACACGCAAGAAAACAAGTGAATATCCAGAAACACATAGTACAGCAAAAAATATAGTAAAGAGCAAACTGTGTGTATTTCTCACCAAAGGCACACTACTATTTCTATAGTTAAATATTGTAACTACTGCTTTGGACTAGAAAAGTTATTGTGATTGCAGTTTTGAGTATTCCTGATTTTGAAACAAATATCACAAATGCAAATACGCATAGAGGCATAAATACAGCCGTTTTTCATAAATTCAAACGATTCGAGCGTTGTGCAGGTCTCACAAGAGATGGATACACATAAAACCATGCCAAAACCACGGCAGTAACATATTTATATTCTAGCGATTGTGCTCTCGCGATTGACCGTCGTTCCCGGGTTCGATTCCCGGCGGGGTCAGGGATTTTCTCTGCCTCGTGATGGCTGGGTGTTGTGTGCTGTCCTTAGGTTAGTTAGGTTTAAGTAGTTCTAAGTTCTAGGGGACTTATGACCACAGCAGTTGAGTCCCATAGTGCTCAGAGCCATTTGAACCATTTTTGATTGACCGTCTTATAGTAGCTCTACCTATCTTTCACATATCCAGTTACTGTAAAAATATACACAACAGTCTACTGGAAGCTAGGTTTATGTGTTACCCGAAGTTACTAGGTTCGAAAATTCTTGAGGGAGCCTGTGGAACATGTTCTATAAGAAAAGAATGGCTCATTTTATTACTGCTGAAGGAAATGAAAATAGACCAATTTACCGACGCCTTTTTATACTTCTGTGTCTTTTGTTTTGAGCTAACTTTGTGCTCTGTCTCTAATGACTACGTAGTCAACGGAACGTTAAAACTAATCATCTTTACTTCTTTCAACACGTTTTGGTGGTTTCGTTAATGTACGGCTTTAGTTTCATCCTGGTATCTATGGATTCACCATTTATCAAACTTTTCACGGATACGTGAGTGATACTCCACGTAAGACGCCTGCAGTGTAATTGATTTAGTTTAGTGCATTGTATTGTGCAAGAAGAAGCATATTTTGCGTTTTTATTTCTAAGTAGTCATATAATGGTCGAAGAAACACGGCCTGAATACAAATTGGAACAATTACTTACTAACTTTAAGCTCCTGCAGCGGTTTTGACATTGGCACTCGGTTCGTTGTTTAAATAACTGCTGTACCACGGGAGGGTATCGTTTTATATACGCTGGAGTTCTCTGCAGGACAGTCCATTATTCAACTGCAATGTTGATTCCATCCCAGACTCAATAAACTTTCCGTCGCGTAAAAGTTACGAGTGACACTGGGAGCTTGTAAACATGGCTGCACATACTGATGAAAAACCGCCCGTCATCGTCGTCAGAATCTGCAATGAGGCTGTCATTTTGGCCAGTTTTTTTTTTTTTTTTTGAAGGCTTGACGTGACGTCCTTTTCCTTCATTCTTCTGTTTTACATGCTTTTTTAGGCGTTGAAGACTGATAAATTACCAGTTGTCTTCCTTCATTAGCTCGAAGTCACTCTTCTTCTCGAAGGATCAAATTTTCGTTTCTCTCGTAACGTTAAAGTAATTATGATTTATTTTGGCCACAAGGCCAATGTCGCTCATGGACGTGCTCTGGATCGAATCCGTACACCTGACCAAGGCCGTAAATATTTTGCACCAGTCATTCGTAGTTTTCAAGCTGTTTTCCACTCTTTTACGAATGAATACTGGTTCAAATTCTGGCTTGTTCACTGACATCAGAAACATGAGATGCAAGTACTTACAATACAAAAAGAAAAGTTTTTCTAGATTGACAAACAATATGCTTCATGCGGATTACCTCCAGTGCGGTAGCTGATATTCGCACCAGCAAGAAGGCCATTCGACTACAAAAAAAATAACATAAATGCCTAAGTGTAGATGGAAAATTATGCATTACGAGCAAAACTTGTCACATGCGGGACTAACGCTGAAGAAATAAAGGAGGAGAAACTTATTGCCTTGTGGACGAATATGAGAGGCAATGCTGTTGATAAGAATAACTATTATTCGTGTTTTGCAACTGAGTGCTGGCCGGTGGGGCCGAGCGGTTCTAGGCGCTTCAGTCTGGAACCGCGCGACTGCTACGGTCGCAGGTTTGATTCCTGCCTCGGGCATGGATATGTGTGATGTCCTTAGGTTAGTTAGGTTTAAGTAGTTCTGAGTTCTAGGGGACTGATGACCTCAGATGTTAAGTCCCATAGTACTCAGAGCCATTTGAACCATTTTTTTGCAACTGAGTTTTTACTATTGCTTTTAACATTATTTGATTCATTTAATTATGTTAGGCGTATTCATTAGTCTACAACACGAGAGACAGTTGTTTAGCTATAAATATTTTGGTTTGAGATTTGTTGTATCCCATGGCAGCACTTTAAGTATACCCTAAGTTTTGCTTTTAATTGCAAGTACCGGTTTGTGATTTAGTTTCTGTGTTTTAGATATGTACGTCGGCTCTTACGTAAGCACTTGTAAACTCAAACTTCTTTGTTAAGTTTGTCAGTCAACTGCATATGTCAGCCTAATACTTCACCGCATTAACGTTGCTGTTACAACCTTGCCGTAAACTGCAAGGTTATGTGCAATGAACCGAAATGTTGTAGCGCGCAGGTGACGGAAACCTTGTCAAATAAGCTTGGTTCCAGATGTGATAATACAAGTGCTGTTGGTTTAAAGGATAACAGCGCCACCAATAGGTTGGGAAGATAGAAACCGCATCGTTGTATCTAGCGCCTTGCTCACTGAGTGAGCGACTGTCATGAAAACGCTTAGGAATAGACCGGCTGACATCAGAATCGTTCTCGTAACCGAACTATTTCATTATATGAGACGACATTTCTGCTATCATTGTGGCAGCTATACCCTCATTTCATGTATTCTGTTTATGAGAAGTCTTGTGCAAAGTGAACAGGTAGAGATAACTCGTAAATTTTGGGAAGCACAGAAGCAGGACACATGGAAATCAAGAAAGAGGGACTGGATTCGTAGACAGAATATATTTGTAGTGTTATGTTACATTCAAAACAGATTTTTAGTTAGAGGGCATTTTCTCTTGTTAAAACTAGTTTATACTGAATGCCTTTCTTACAACTATATTTCATAATTGTATCTAGAATTTACTGCTATATATGTTTGAATTTTTAGATAAAACTAATTATAGCTCTGAACATTAGATAAAATTAGTTTTAACTAAAGAAACCTGTTTGCAGTAAATAATTAAACCAAAAGCAATTAAGTGCTGATTGGGATTAAAAACACATTTGTATTGTTTAATATAATACTACACAAATAATTATGAAAGAGAAATGAAAATAATCATACATTATAAATCAAAGCCAAATTTGACCTAAAAAATCACACCACAAAATTAAGAAAGTCCGTAGAATTGACACAAAATTGCTGTCAAACAACGGAAACTAAATCGTCAAAAAGATTCACACAAAGAAGATGGGGGATTGGGATAAGATCAGAAAAGCAAGAACTAAAACTGCCACGCAGAAGAAACATAGATGGTGGAACAAGTTGTATGATGAAGCGATAGAGCATAGACTAACAACTTGGAAAAATGGGACTCCTGCAAAAAGGAAAGGGGCTGGAACACATTCACTGAGATCACAGATCAGACAGAAAAAATTTATTCGCAAAGAGAAACGAAAATATGAAGAAAAAAAATATTAGAGGAAACGGATACAGATTTTAGGTGGAACAACACTAGAAACCTCTACAAAGTTTTCAAAGGAAAAATAACAGGGGTACAAGCCGGTGAGCCTTCATTTCAAAGCTTCAACAGGCAAACTCATTACAAACAACAAAGACAACTGTGGGTTACTAGCAAAAAACTTCAAAAATCTTCTAAACTGTGAGGTATCAACACAATGACTAATTTTCAGACAGCTTCGAAAGGAAAATCAACCTTCGGAACCATACTCATAGCATCAAACTGAACAATACACTGACCAGCTGAAAAACACCAGAGTGCCAGGTGAATACGGGATATTAGTTGAGATGTGGAAACTGGGAGGGAAGCGGGTAGCTGAAATAGTTTATGAAGTTATTAAAGGTTGTTGGGAGAAAGGAAGAGTACCAGACAAGTGGAAACAAGCCATAATCCATTCGATACATAAGAAGGGTGATAGGACAGACACCAACAATTACTGAGGGATATCTCTGTTTCCAGTCACCTACAAAATTATATCAAAGATCCATTGAATAAGATAAAAGACGAACCAGAACAAACAACTGGCGAGTATCAAGAGGGATTCAGAAAAAAATAGATCGTGCCCAGAGCAAATTTTTAACTTGAAAATAGTTCTCAAGACCAGAACAATGTGGAATCTTAATACAGTAGCTACATTCATTGATTTCAAAAAAGCCTAAAATTCTGTAGACAGACAATATTCCTAATACTGGAAGAAGCCCGTGCACGTTGAAACGTCCCCTTAGAAAAATTAATGAAGTACTGTGCTGATAAACCTCTTACATTATTTGATTTTCAAACAGCTGAGCAGAACTGAACGTATTAAGACATTTCGCTCTTTAACTATTCTGATCAACACTAAACTGACAGCCAATATTTTTTAGCGCAACGCAGTCTGACTTTCAATAATCCCTACAAAAGAATGGCCTTGACTAACATTAACCTATACCTTTCACAAATCACTTACCTCACAAAAATCTTCGTTACTCGAACTACTGCAATACAGCGAGCGCCACTACTGCCAGCTAAATAAAAGATTCAAACTACTGAAGGCACTAACTACTGATAGGCATAGTTAGCAAATGAAAGATTTTGATAGAGAACAAACAATGTATTTACCTTAATAGTGTTCAAAAGTCATAACATATATAGCAGTTCATGACATCCAGCCTTACAAATTTACTGTCTCTGATGGACACACGTCCAGATCATCCGCTCTCAAAACTCCGCCATTTATCTCCCCACATCCACCACTGCTGGCGACTCACCTCCAACTGCGCAACGCTACGCGCTGTTAACATCCAGCTGCCCAACACTACAATAGCAAACAACAATGCAAACCAGCCACAGACTGCACACAGCACAGCCAGTGATTTTCATACCGAGCGCTATGTGGCGTTACTAATATAAAAACCTAAACAGCCTACTTACAACATGTTGCCAAGCACGTTTCTACTACGCTGCAGAAGTTTCGCTGGGAAGCCCTCACATATCCTCCATACAGTCCCTATCTCTCCCTTCGCGATTTCTATATTTTTGGAGTCCTGAAGAAAGACATTCATTGCCGTCGATTTGCTTCAGACGAACAGGTGCGCGCCTGGGTACCATCATGGTTCCGTGAGCAACCGCAAACATTTTTCCATAAAGACGTTAAACGTCTTGCCTCACAATGGGATAAATGTATTTGCAGTGATTACCTTTGAAATAATAAAGAGTTTACCTATTTTTTCTCGTCTCTCATTTTCGTTTGACGGCAAACTAGATATATTTGTGGATGTGTAATGCTCTGTAAAAAGTGGATTATCACAATTAAATACAAAATGGATGTTAGTGCTTGTTTAGTACATTCATTATAGCTGAGAATAAAACCAACTCACTGGCTGTATGGCCTAGTGCTAGAACGTCGATTAAGCAAAAAAGGAAAAGCGATTGGCTGCAGGTTCAGCTCCGTAGCCAATAGATCGAGACTGACGTTCTTGCCGTCGGTTTGCTCGGCTTGTTACGGAGCACTGACAATTTTCAGCACAACCGATTACTCGACTACTCAGCGTGCGAAAGCTGCCAATTACTATTTTATGAAAATCTACTCTTGAATACAAATACTCTCTGATGACCGCACTTCACATGTCACAGATATTTGCGTGGGAGCAGGAATATCGTCACTGGACGTTCTAATTACGGAATGATGTCACTGGAATTAGAAGTCGTGGTACACGTCAGTATAAGTTGGCGTCGGGAAATTATATCATCGAAAATTACTTGAGACGAAGGGTTCTTCTTTTTAACAGTGGAATGGGAGCCGTAGTGGTAAGCTCGCAGTGTGATATGTTTGCGGGATGAAATGGCAGTGGCGATACGTTTGTCATTGCTCATCATACGCGGACAATACGTACTCTTGCTGGAGGATCCCGTGCTCTCTCTGTTGTCACACAACTCTTTTCTTCGCATCTGTATGATCTGTGAGGTGATACACGACATGTATGTTCTATGAAAACTCCGCGGACATCAATACCCCAGAGGTCACCTTACAGGAGTCCGACAGGACAAATCTAGGGTACCACCGAAAGCCGGGTGTGCCCCTTGGGCTTCGTAACGACCAATGTCTCTGAATTGCGGCGGCGGTTGTCATTTTTATCTCCAAGCGACGTGCTAAGTTATGTTTTGTGTTGTCTATCTCGTGAAGAGTTGTCGGTGCAGTGTCGTAAACAGTAGATAATAAAGTGAAAACGCGAAAGGGAAGGAGGCTTGGGGCAGGGAGAAAGGAATGTGGCTACGTGGCAGTAGGGAGTCCGATCTTTGACAGTCGCTTGTTGGACATACGATGGAATTTTAAATTCACACTTTATGTAGTTCCGCGCGCAGAGATACAATGTACTATGTTACTGATTATACTTTATGTGTGTTTACGGTTAAATAAAACTTACATCTCATCAACGGCTATGGAATGCAGCACTTTCAGCATGTGCCGCATTCTAGTCATTTTGTTCTTTTTATTGTCTCCAGTCAGAAGACTGGTTTGATGAGGCCCATCCTGTGCAAGTCTCATCGTCTCCAAATACGACTGAAATCTACATCCTTTTGAACCTGCTTACCGTTACCATTCCTTCTCCTCTACAGTTTCTACCTCCTCCAAAAACTTTACTCCAATAAGAAATCGACGATTGCTTGATGCCTTAAGATGCGTTCTATCAACCAATATTTTCTTTTAGATGTCCCATAAATTTCTTTTTTTCAGACCCTAATCTGCATCTCGTCGATAGTTATTCTATGTGCCCATTCAATCTCAACTATTCTTCCATCGCACCATATTTCAAAGGCTTCTATTCTCTTCTTGTCTGAACTGCTAATCTTCCTTGTTTGACTACTGTACAAGACTATGCTCCACACAAATACACTCCTGGAAATGGAAAAAAGAACACATTGACACCGGTGTGTCAGACCCACCATACTTGCTCCGGACACTGCGAGAGGGCTGTACAAGCAATGATCACACGCACGGCACAGCGGACACACCAGGTACCGCGGTGTTGGCCGTCGAATGGCGCTAGCTGCGCAGCATTTGTGCACCGCCGCCGTCAGTGTCAGCCAGTTTGCAGTGGCATACGGAGCTCCATCGCAGTCTTTAACACTGCTAGCATGCCGCGACAGCGTGGACGTGAACCGTATGTGCAGTTGACGGACTTTGAGCGAGGGCGTATAGTAGGCATGCGGGAGGCCGGGTGGACGTACCGCCGAATTGCTCAACACGTGGGGCGTTAGGTCTCCACAGTACATCGATGTTGTCGCCAGTGGTCGGCGGAAGGTGCACGTGCCCGTCGACCTGGGACCGGACCGCAGCGACGCACGGATGCACGCCAAGACCGTAGGATCCTACGCAGTGCCGTAGGGGACCGCACCGCCACTTCCCAGCAAATTAGGGACACTGTTGCTCCTGGGGTATCGGCGAGGACCATTCGCAACCGTCTCCATGAAGCTGGGCTACGGTCCCGCACACCGTTAGGCCGTCTTCCGCTCACGCCCCAACATCGTGCAGCCCGCCTCCAGTGGTGTCGCGACAGGCGTGAATGGAGGGACGAATGGAGACGTGTCGTCTTCAGCGATGAGAGTCGCTTCTGCCTTGGTGCCAATGATGGTCGTATGCGTGTTTGGCGCCGTGCAGGTGAGCGCCACAATCAGGACTGCATACGACCGAGGCACACAGGGCCAACACCCGGCATCATGGTGTGGGGAGCGATCTCCTACACTGGCCGTACACCACTGGTGATCGTCGAGGGGACACTGAACAGTGCACGGTACATCCAAACCGTCATCGAACCCATCGTTCTACCATTCCTAGACCGGCAAGGGAACTTGCTGTTCCAACAGGACAATGCACGTCCGCATGTATCCCGTGCCACCCAACGTGCTCTTGAAGGTGTAAGTCAACTACCCTGGCCAGCAAGATCTCCGGATCTGTCCCCCATTGAGCATGTTTGGGACTGGATGAAGCGTCGTCTCACGCGGTCTGCACGTCCAGCACGAACGCTGGTCCAACTGAGGCGCCAGGTGGAAATGGCATGGCAAGCCGTTCCACAGGACTACATCCAGCATCTCTACGATCGTCTCCATGGGAGAATAGCAGCCTGCATTGCTGCGAAAGGTGGATATACACTGTACTAGTGCCGACATTGTGCATGCTCTGTTGCCTGTGTCTATGTGCCTGTGGTTCTGTCAGTGTGATCATGTGATGTATCTGACCCCAGGAATGTGTCAATAAAGTTTCCCCTTCCTGAGACAATGAATTCACGGTGTTCTTATTTCAATTTCCAGGAGTGTAGATTCCTCTTTTCCATAAATGGTTCTCTAGCTATATATCCCTACTACTTTGGATTTCATCAGTTATTTTATTGCCAAAATAGCGAAATTGGTCTATATCTTTTTGTGTCTCATTTTCTACTCTGATTCTCTCAGCATCGAGTGATTTAATTCGGTTACAGGCCAATTACCCACTGTATTACTTTTGTTGATGTTTATCTTATAACTTCTTTTCAAGACACTATCCATGCCGTTCAATTGCTCTCCCAAGTCCTTTGTCGTCTCTAATAGAATTACAATATCAGAATATCTCAGAGTTTTTATTTATTTGCCGTCAACTTTTGATCCCCTTTCCAAATTTCTCCTTGGTTTCCTTTACTGCTTGCTATATGTACTTGCCAAATGTACAGACTGAATAATATTGTGGATGAGCTACAGCTCTATTTCACTCTCTTCTCTACAACTTTTTCCCCTCTCATGCCCCTCGCGTCTTGCAAGTGGATTTTGGTTCCTATGCAAGTGGTGTATAACCTTACAGAACTAAAATGTTCGAATGACTGACGCAACAAATGTTAAAGAATGCAAATAAGCGTCAGTGATCTACGTAAACGTCTTTTACCACGTACATTAACCATTTGTGTTTCCACTAATCTAGTGGTGTTGTTTCAGCTGCATGGGAACGAAGTTTTTCGCGACGGCACTTATATGTAAAACATTCTCGGTATTCTTGCCGCGTCAGTTCTGGATAAAATCTCCAGCTTTCGACGATTACCTCCATCGTCATCATCAGGAGCAACTGACTGTCTTCACTGCTGCTGTGGTAGCCTTTTTTATAGCCCGTGGACGGCTTCTGATTAGTCGGCTTATGATTGGTCGGCGATTACGTACGCAGACGGTGTCTGCTGTCCCAAGTCTCCACTTTTTGGGATTCTGTTATTAAGAAGGCTGTTGAAATAAGAATGAGCCAAAAGAACATTAACCGCGATAGCGGATACCATCTGAGCCGTGCATGGAAACGAGCGCCGTGGCGCCACTGGCGCACACAGTGACACCGTGTGCGACAGCAGTACGTCAGTACGTAATCGCCGACCAATCAGAGGCCGTCCACGGGCTACAAAAAAAAAAAAAGAGAGAGAGAGAGAGAGCAGCTGTCAGCTATTGCTACTACTGTTTCAACATTATTAGAGGAGAAGGATGTGGAATAATATCGTATTCAAAACGATTTCTTTCTGGGGTATTGTCTAGTCTGGTAAAAGCGTCAGCGTAAAGTTGTCGACATAACAAAGCACGAGTGCGTTCTGAAAGTTACGCGTGCTCTCGTTTTTATGCACTGTTTGTTCTGACATACCGCTTTCACCTCGGATACCTGCGTAGCATTTAGTTTCCTCAGAGGATCAGCCCGTATATTTACTGAGGCAGTGTTTTCGAAACTACTGTCGAAATGATGACTATTCAGCTATGTGTTGTAACTCTTGCACTGACCTTATGAAGGGGGCGCCTTGTTTACAATCAGGAAAGTATTCTTTTAGTCATCTGTAATTTTTCATTGGAGACACAGTAGATCTGTTGTGACTGAGGTATGTAAACATCAGCTCAATAACTTGTCAAAATTCCTCCCTTATGTGTAATGGATATTACACTCTCCAGTCACATTAATGTGGCCATCTGTTGAAAGCCAGAATATCCACCTTTTGCAGAGCGGACCACTGCGACACGTGTAGAAAAGTAGTTAGTGAGGTACTGGAAGATATCCACAGCGATTGGCCGGCCGGTATGGCCGAGCGGTTCTAGGCGCTACAGTCTGGTACCGCGCGACCGCTACGGTCGCAGGTTCGAATCCTGCCTCGGGCATGGATGTTTGTGATGTCCTTAGATTAGTTAGGTTTAAGTAGTTCTAAGTTCTAGGGGACTGATGACCTCAGAAGTTAAGTCCCATAGTGCTCAGAGCCATTTGAATCCACAGCGATTTTGAGCCACGCCGACACCACTGCCGTGGCCAGCTGCGCCAGGTTTCTCGGTTGAGGATCCATGGCGCGAGCAGCCCGATCGCAGTGATTCCACATACTCTCGAATGGTTTTAAATCCGGGGAATATGGCGGCCAGGCGAGTACGGTAAACCCGTGTCGGTGCTCTTCTGACCACGCACGTATACTGTGAGCTATGTGACACGTTGCATTGTCCTGCTGGTAGATGCTGTCGTGCCGAGGAAAAACAAACAGCATGTAGGGGTGGACATGATCCCGAGGAAGATTCCATACTTGTGTTGATCAATTGTGTCTTGGGAATGCCATGAAAACATTCCCCCAGCCATAACACTCCCTCCCCTGGCCTGGACCCTTCCGATGATTGTCACAGGGTGTTTGGTTTCATACGTTTCACGCTGTACACACTAACTGCCTTTTGACCGAAGGACCATAAAACGTGATTCACCTGAAAAGGCCACCTGTCACCACTCAGTGGACGTCAAGTTGCGATATTGGCTTGCAGATTCCAGGCTTCGTCGTCCATGAACAGCATTCTGCACCATTCGAATGCTGCAACGTTCGCTGAACGGTTGTTGAGGAGACACTGTTGGTAGACTCTTGGTTCATCTGGGCGGTCAGTTGCACGTCTATTCGTCCGCACATATCTCCACAGACGTCAATCACTCCTGTCATGAATGGCCCGTGGTGCCCCTCAGTTGCCTCGGCGCCGGTTTTAGTTAGCGCCATTTTACCATACACGGTATACTTAATAGACGGTGGTACGAAGATGGTTAAGAGAGTTAGTGTTTTCGGAAATGTTTCTACCCTTGGCCCGAAAACCAATGATCATGCCGTTTTGGACGTCAGATAGTTCGCTCCACTTCCGCATTACGATAACTACTATACTGTTTTCAACGTCCCCCCGGACATCCATTCTATCCCTTCCACTGCTACTGCTGCCAGGTAGCGGTGGTGTCTGTGAGTGGTTACTGCACGTTGAAGTCGAACGTGGTCGGTGGGTGCATTAATGTGAAAGATTGTACTTATTTCAGGTACAATGTTTCATTAATGACGGTACTTCCCCAGCTATTATGATACCAAACATCGTTATGTATAAAAAATTCAGCTTTAGCAGCGATGCTGTTCTTTTCTGTAGGCTGTAGACTGCAGGTCTACGATGAAAAAATCGTACACGTTCCACTAGGGAACACTGGAAGGCGTGTCACTGAGAGTTGTCTTGAATATACGAGCGCGGGCTTTCGCGGCTGTAGTCTGTTTCTACGCCTTTCAGTGTATCCCACGAAAAAAGAAAGTATGAATGTATAATAAAATGATTGTGCTTAAATCTTCCCAAAACTAATTGTTCGGAAGCGTTATACATCACAGTGAGCACAGCAGGAGAACATTAAAGAACGCGAATAATTATAATTTCACTATTAAATAGTATTAAAATACCTACCTGGCCAAATATGGCTCCTTTACGTGTATATTTTGGGGATTTCTTTTCGTATCAGGTGCAGAGTCGTCATCTGGGGTGCGGAAAAGCTGGGTGAAGGCGGACTGTGATAACATAGAATGTAATGCACCCAAATGATTTGCATAACACAAAACACCAATCGGACTTCGTAATAAGGAAATGGGACTCCAAGGTTCGACTTGTAGAAAACGAAAATATGCATATGACGTCGTGCTGATGGGACGAAATCGACAAGTCACTAAACCAGTCGCTTCCCAACATAGTTAAACAGCTGAAAGATAAAATCTGAATACATCAGCAGTAAATGGATTTCAACCAAATGCCTACTAAATAAAAGTGTAAGTCAACTTAAATATCATAATTTATGTTACTAAGGTTACAAGTAACAAAAATATGTCCTTACATGAAGACGGACGGAAAACAAGGGGGCAGCAGAGAGGAGATTTTTAGTGCCTCAGTTATTGTAAAAAATATAAAAACAAAATTGCAGCAACGATAGCAAAACATTAGAGATACAGAGTATAATTTTGTCCATGATATAGTGAGATGTTTTAACCTGCTTCGTGCCCTGATAAAAAAACTACCGACGCTTCCGCTCCTGCCACAGGTAACCTTCGCCAAGGTGACTACTTACTATTTATGGATGTAGCTTTTTTTTATATTTACCATTTGGTCCCTACATCTTTCGTTGGAAATGACTGGTCGTCCGGGAATGCTGTGTGACACACACAGTGTCATCTTACGGAAAATATCTTCCTCTCCTTTAATTTGAAGGTGTTGATTTAAATTTGTTACTTTTTATTCAAATTAGAGGCACTGTTGTTTTTTCTTCCACTGTTAAAAGTGATTTCATGTGGCTTTTTTTGTCGATGTTTATGTATCTTAGCTGACAACAATAAGTTTTGCATTAATTATGATGGTCACCACTGGAACAAGACAAACGTAAACTGCAGGAGTACATGTAACGTATTTGCTGTACTTAGCTTTTGACGCGGCTCTCGCACTACTCACCACTCCGCCACCGATGCATCGACACAAATGCAGGATAAAAATGTAAATGTCGTATGGCATTGTCGGCTGGGATATCCCACTGGATGGGTTCAGCCACCTGTCGCACATTGGCCCCTTTCCTTGCAGATTTGTCAGAGATGTGTCGTATACGAATTCGCTGAGTGCAGGTGAGTGTAATGGAAGCGTATGCAATGTAGTGTTACGTTTGTGACGTGTGATGTCGGTAAGGAAGACGGATCACTATCAGCAGTATCAAAAGCCATCACTTCATGAGACACTGCAGAGAGGTATGAAATATAATTTCACCCACTATCTGCTTTCGAACCGACTTACCTCCGATTCGAGCGCCAACATTCACGCATGCGTTAGCGATCTCGGCTACGGAAAACACGGCGGACGGAAAAAGTCAAAGCTTTCCATGACGCTGCAGATGAATTTGAGATGACTTAGTGATTCATTCCGGTCAGAAACAGCAAACACTATTTTACTAGTGTCGGTGTTCGAATGCTTGTCCTAAACATTGCCTTATTAACATGTTTGAAAATATCGCCATCGATTCGGATTTCTTGAGCAGTGGCAGCAACTCATGTCACAAGCCTCCATTTTGAAATGTACAGGTATGTCATAATCAAATCATTTCTTATAAAGAGTCTCCTACAATTTCCAAAGACTTTTAGAAAACAATCGTACTCAGATAATACTGCAGAAAGTATCTGATTTTTTAAGTAATACAAGACCATCTCTTTGTGGTCAATTTTAAAGTGTTATTGAACCACAGGGGCCCCAGGTGTCTTTTATCAATTTATTTCTCTACATATACATCTACATTATTATTCTGCAGTTCACAATTAAGTACCTGGCACAGGGATCATCGAACCACCTTCAAGTTATTTCTCTATCTTTCCACTGTTGAAAGGCGCGCTGGGAAAATGAACACTTAAATCATTCCGTACGAACTGTGATTTCTCATATTTACGAGGATGATCATTTCTCCATATATAGGTGGGAGCCAACAAAATATTTTCACAGCCTGAAGAGAAAGTATGTGAGTCGAATTATGAAAGTAGATCCTGATGCAACAAAAACGCTTTTGTTTTAATGATTGCCAACACTATTTGGGTATCATACTCGTGGCACCCACTCCCCTATTTCGTGATAATACAAAATGGGCTGCTCTTCTCTGAACTTTCTCGATGTCACTCCTACCTGATGCGGATCCCATACTGCACAGCATTACTCCAGATAGGGGCGGACAAGCGTAATGTAAGCAGTTTCTTTAGTAGACACGTGTTCAGTCAATTTTATTTCCCCACAACATTATCTATATATACGTCCGAATTTAAATTATTCGTAATTGTAACCCGTACGTATGAGTTGAAGTTACAGCCTTTAGATTTGTGTGATTTATTGTGTAATGGAAATTTAGCGAATTCCTTTTAGTACTCATGTGGATGACTTCGCACATTTCATTACTTGCAGTCAGTTTCCACTTTTCGCACCACATAGATATCTTGTCGAAATCATTTCGCAGCTTTTTGGTCATCTGATGACTTTATAACACAGTAAATGAAAGCATCATCTACAGACATTCTGAGAGGTCTGCTCAGACTGTCTGGTATGTCGTAGGTCAGGCATTGCAGAGGGCCTATAAATTTCCCTGGGGAACGCTAGATAAAACTTCTGTTTTACTCGATGACTTCCCGTCAATTACTACGAACTGCAACCTTTTCGACAGGAATTCACAAATCCTTTTGCACAACTGAGACGATACTCTGTAAACACTCAATTTCATTGGAAGTCGCTTGTGAAGAACGGTGCCTTGGGGAAATCTTACAGCATGGAGTCAATTTGAGATCGCCCTTCAATATCATTCATTACTTCGTGAGAAAAAAGAGATAGTTGTGTTTCACAAGAACGATATTTTCTGAATCCGTGCTGGCTATTTGTCAATAAATCGTTTTCTTCGAGGTAATTCACAACATTCGAAAGCGACATGTGTGTTCCAAAATCCTATTGCAAATCGACGTTATTGATAAGGGTCTATAATTCAGCGGATCACCCTTTTTTTCCCTTGCGTACTTGTGTGACTTGTGCTACTTTCCAGCCTTTAGGTACAACCCTTTCTACGAGTGAGCCATTGTGTATGATACTAAGTATGGAGCTGTTGTACCAGAAGACTCTGAAAGTAACCTGACTTGTATATAATCTGGACCGGTGACCTTGTCTTTACTAAGAAACTGAAGTTAATTCACTACACCCAGGATATCTGATTCGAGTTACTTCAAGTCGGCATTAGTTCTTGATTCGAATTCTCGAATATTTACTTCGTCTTCTTTGGTGAAGGAATTTCAGAAAACCGTTTTTAGAAACTCTCTCTCAGAATCGTTGAAACCGTCACAAAAATATGCAAAAGTCCTTCTCTAAGGTACTGTACATCTTACTCACAGTTACTCGTATTGAAGTAATTGCAATGTTTTTCTTCTAATCCATGCGCATTGTAAAAATGCACTCGTATGTATGTAACTATGCTCACCATTTCCTTCTAAACCACAGGACCAATTTCAACGAAACTTGGTGCACATATCACTCGCTATCTGGAAAGAAAAGGAGAGACTAAAGCAGGATTGTTGGACACGACGGACGAATACGCAGACTTCATTCATCCAGTATCTGAGAATGAGAACACTTAGCAACTTCCACTAAATTTTACACATATTTTCAAACCTTGACAAACCTCTTTCTCGATTACATCCTCGACAATATCAAAGAAAACCGTTTATCGCATAATCTATTTTCGCTGTTTATGCGGTAAAACTGCCGCATCAGGCGAGATGTTTAAATTTTTTTCTTCTTTGCTAAGAACTGCATTTGCGACAAATCTTACATACGGTATTCACATGTATCACTAAATATGCTTAAGGGTTACTGCTGCTAAGTAGTTTCTCTTTTAAACAGCATCCCATACAAGCCAACCTGTTGCGTCTTTACCTGTAGTTACTCGTACTTCAGATAATTGAGCAGTGCACGGCTCCGTTTAAAAAGAGTGGCTCGATGTAGTTGTAAGATCGAGCCGTGTACGTCTGATTTCATACCATGCAGCTAATTCGCTGGAAATAATAACCTGTAGCTCTTCTTGCAGTCAAATGGTCTATGCACTGGTTAGAACTGCGACTTAATAAAATATACGGTAACGCAAAATATGTCAAATGAATCGTTTAGTAATAAGGGTTCTATTGTAACGTCAGTAATTGATGCAGACGACAGATAACCATGTTCAATAATGTTCATTCAAGAAACCAAACAATGGAATATTCAGGATAAAATAATAATAATAATATTATAAAACGGATAATTGCTACTCACCTTATAGCGGAGATGCTGAGTCGCAGACGGGCACAACAAAAAGACTGTCAAACAAA
The DNA here is from genome assembly GCF_023864275.1 of Schistocerca cancellata. Classification (NCBI taxonomy): domain Eukaryota; kingdom Metazoa; phylum Arthropoda; class Insecta; order Orthoptera; family Acrididae; genus Schistocerca; species Schistocerca cancellata. Next base: position 151,201,099 of record NC_064628.1, read on the forward strand.
ACTTTTAACCAAACATGCCTTCATCAGAATAGACAAAATACACACACACAAACTCACGCAAATGCAATTTACATTCACGCAAACGCAATTCGCACTCACGCAACGCCTTGGCTGCCAGAGACTGTGGTGTGTGCGTGTGTGTACATTTTCTATTGTGATGAAGGTCTGTTCAGCCGAAAGCTTTGTTTGACAGTCTTTTTGTTGTGCCTATCTGCAACTCAGCGTATCTGCTGTATGGTGAGTAGCAACTATTCTTTTCGTAATATTTTATTCAACATTTGATATCTCAAATAAACGGAAATTGATCCTACGATAAACAGGTGTAATACAGACAGAAATACTCTTCTTAAATGAATTAAAATTGCGTTGAGAATTTTACGAGAACAATAGCAAAATCCCCAAACTAAAATGTTATCAAAGATACGTGACAACTACGCCCATTTCGTGATCACAATGTACCAAGTATTCACCTGCTCAAAGGAGTTCAGAGGTCAACACGATAACTTACAAATTATCACACGTGATGAAATGAATAGTCACTCAAACGCTGTCTGTTCTCAGTTACGTAATTCAAACGGAAAAACAGAGTCCTACTCTGGAGCACATTCAGACCTCTCGAAATATAAAGTCCCTTCAGAAGTTAAAGTATGACGGTGACTGTTCAATACCCAGAATCAGCCACATATACAACTGAATCATGCACATTACCATAGACAGATCTTCCTTCTTCCAGCAGTCGACAAAGTGTCCAAAATAGCTCCCTCGAGCTCTGCACTATAGTCGTCCCAGTCTCCACGTGACTCCCATAGTGTTTTGCTACTGTCTACTTTTCTATTGGTTTAAGGCGGTCCCCACAAAACCGCAACATTTTTACATTCTACAGGTATCATTTGAGTCTACTTGACCACTTCACGCATTAAATTAATGTATTACAACAATATTTAAATAAAGAAACTTCATAAACATTTGGTTACACTCAGCTCATTTACAGTAAGTATAAGTAATAGTTGGTTCATAAATAAGTAAACTAGCATTCTTGCGCAAGTTTTCTCACAATAAATGACAACAGATTGCCCTTAAATATTGTTTAAACAGTTATTTACGATTTATTGAAAGAAGTGTATTTTGGTTCTCTTTTTAGTTTTGGTGTCCACCAACACATGCATCTGACCACTTTTAAATTAGCACAATTTTTAATAGCACTTGCAATCTACATTTGACTAAAGTTCTGTTCATTAAATAATTACACAAGTTTGACAATATGTGAGATATTGATGCAGTATTAATTGGCTTTGTAAATGTGGAGAATACGACAGGTATAGTACATTGCTATCATCTCAGATACTGCATGCTGAAATGACAGGACTTATAATATTAACTTCTGTAGTATTAAATATATTGAAATATTGTTGTGTCATTGGATGCGCCTCATTTTTCTTAGATCACAGATATATTCAGAGTTGCATTAATGTTTGACTGTGATTTATTGTCGAAGTTCAGAGAGCTGTAACTTAGCCATCTTTTAGATTGTCTGACACTTCGCCATTTCTTGGAGCATTGTCTGTCCTCCTAACCGACCGTCGCCAAAATTACCCATATTGGTGTTAACCCACATCCGGTCCCTTGGCACATGAGACACGTGGAGCGGCCACGGTACCCCTCCCAGCCGCGACGCGCTCTTGGCTCTTTGTCCCTGACACCACACAGCTTCGCGAACAAATTCACCCTATCTTGTGCCAGTTCTAGGAGGCCGATTAGCTCGCCTACATAAGCGTAACGTTACAGTATACTATCGTGGCAGCTCCCAGAATTACGAAAGGGGTGCAATATTGATTGGACCCATCATTTTAGCGACATCGTAAAGAAATAATTATCTGTGCATCTATGAGGATTTTAAATGCTTGCGTGGTTTTCGTCTATTTTCTTTTTTCTTTAATTTAGTTAGTATTATATTTCAGTAGGTTGACACCTTTCTTTTCTGACTTCATTCTCATCACCGTCGTCATTATCATCATCATCAACGTCATCATTATCATCAACACCTTGACGAGGTATCTGTTCTGGTATGTCTTACGTTATGTGTACCATTTGGTTGTAACCGTTGGTGTTCATTCCACCAATCACATTTTGTGGTGTGGATGCACTGAGTCTACCTCTCAATTTCTTACCGGTACTTTTCTAAAGTTTTGCTTTATGAATTGATCATGCATCGCACTAATGTCGTTTCTCTTTTATGTAAAAACTAACTAAAAATGTAAATGTCATGCGACTAGGGCCTCCCGTCGTGTAGACCGTTCGCCGGGTGCAAGTCTTTCGATTTGACGCCACTTCGCCACTTGCGCGTCGATGGGGATGAAATGATGATGATTAGGACAACGTAACACCCAGTCCCTGAGGAGAGAAAAATCTACAACCCAGCCGGGAATCGACCCCGGGCTCTTGGGAGTGACATTCTGTCACGCTGACCACTTTCTTTTTTTACCACTCAGCTACCGGGGGCGGACAATTTGTGTGTCAAACAAATATTTTCGTTTTGTTTGTGTTTACTTGTGGTTTTTCAGGGCGTCAAACTTCTTGACACATAAATTTCACGAGGAACGTAGACAAATACAGAATAATGGAACTTAAGGCATTACATTTTTAGTTTTATGGATTTACTTTCTAGCAGTACAGAGTGACTCTGCAGAATAAGCACTAATTCTCAAGTTACACCTAGCAGCGTATTATCGCTAATTCTGTGCTTAATGTTTTCGTCCCGTGTCTGAGGCTGGTTTGCTGCGGGCCGCCATGACTCTCTCTCCTGTGCGAACCTCTTCATGTCAGAGTAAACCTTAAACCTAAAGTCCTCAATTATTTATTGGATGTATTCCAACGTGTGTCTTCCCCAGCAGTTTTTTGTGCTCTACTACTCCCTATAGTACTATGGAAGTTATTCCTTGAACTCTTAACAGATGTCCTATCATCTAGTCCTTTCTTCTTCTTATAAGGGAACCTCCCCATCGCACCCCCCTCAGATTTAGTTATAAGTTGGCACAGTGGATAAGCCTTGAAAAAATGAACACAGATCAATCGAGAAAACAGGAAAAAGTTGTGTGGAACTACGAGAAAAATAAGCAAAATATACAAACTGATTAATCCATCCGGAGAATAAGCAACAACAAGAATAGTCCGGGTCTCAGGAGCGCCGTGGTCCCGTGGTTAGTGTCAGCAGCTGCGGAACGACAGGTCCTTGGTTTAAGCCTTCCCTTGAGTGAAAATTTTAATTTTTTTCAGACAATTATTATCTGTCCTTCCGATGCGAGGTAACTGCGGCGTAGTATGGGGACGCTACACCTAAACAAACATCGAAACACACGACGTCAGTCAACTACAGCGCACGGAAGAGAGAGTATTCCTGCTAACGAGGCTCTCTGGCTGGCAGTTGATTGTTCGCTACTTTGGACGAGAGTGCATTAAATACGTGAGATGTATTCCGTGGGCAATATGAATCCAGAAAATATAGCTCGCGACTTCAATAACAAGGTCAATGAATATTTTCCGAACTGTAAGTTTGCGGTGAGGTCGCAAAACACAGACGCAAAACTTATTACAGTGAACAGAGACGTCAATGAACGAACGGACAGATCATAACTTTGCGAAAATAAAGAAAGTAAAGTTTTCACTCGAGTGAAGACTTGAACCAAGGACCTCTCATTCCGCAGTTGCTCACGCTAACCACGGGACCACGGCGCTCCTGAGCTCACACTATCCTTGATGTTGCCTATCTTGCGCATGGACTACTCAGTTTGTATATTTTGCTTATTTTTTTCATAGTTCCACACAACTTCTTCCTGTTTTCTCGATTGATCTATGTTCAGTTTTTCAAGGCCTATCCACTGTGTCAACTTATAACCAAATCTGAGGGGGGTGCGATGGGGAGGTTCCCTTGTTAGTATTTTCCACACATTCCTTTCCTCGACAATTCTCTGGAGAATTCTTCATGTCATACCTGATAGTCAACTAAACTTTTACCAATCTTTTGTAACATCACATCTCCAACACTTCTATTCCCTTCTTTACCGATTCTCCCGCAGTCCATGATTCAAGACCATTGCTGACCACCAGACATTCGTTCTTAAGAAGTTTCTTTCTCAGATTATGGCTATGTTTGCTACAGATAGGCTCCTTCTTCTGCTTCCGATAGTGTTCAGTTTTCGTCTTTTATACGTTATTTTTGTTCCCGAGCTAGCAGAATTCTTCCACGTCTTCTGCTACGTGGTTCCCAATTTTGATGTCAAGTTCATCGCTAATTTCAGTTCTGCTACACATTATTACTTTAGCCTTTCTTCAGTTTACTCTGATCCGTAATCGGTGCTCATTAGACTGTTCATTCCATTATACTGGTCCTGTAATTGTTACCTTACGCCACACCGATTTTTTCTTAAGGCTTTCTAACTACGTGGTGACGAAAAATGCTAACTTTCGTTAGCATATACTTGTGTCTGACTGACATTTCTTCTTTTTTTTCTCGTCTCTATATTTTTCTTTTTTGCTCTCAGGCGTTAATTTAATTTAAGAGTGCATGTTCTCGTTCCGAACGAGAGAGACTGCAAGTAGCTCGAAGTATCCAACTGAAGGACAGTTGTAGCCCGGTGCGAATACATGACTCTTTATTTGCGCATATCCCGTCGTTATAAAGAGGAAACTGGCAGGGGCCTGTAACGAGTTGTAATTAACGGGGTGGAAGGCCGATAGCGATCTGGCATGTAATTAAGTAGAGCCACCGCCGTGATGGATGCTTCCTGCGGCCGCCGACAGCCGCCTGTCAGGATTTGCTCACGACTTGGGACTGGTCTGCTGTTTGAGATCTTTGGCGCAATCGCCGCTGTCGTCCATTTGGACGCAGCGACCTCCAAGTCCTTCTAAAAGAACTTGACGAAACCCTCACTACATTCTTTCCCATGCTTCCAACCGCACGCCTGTTTCTCAGTTGCCTCGTATCTGCGAATTACCTCATTGTCCTCCATCAATACCGTCAAATGGACGTGCGTACCACGCTGTAGTGTCGGTAGTCTCTCATTTTTCACTTTTGTCGCAACGAGTCAGAAATATAAATATTCGACACTGTTTTTACGAATACTCAGATTTGTTCACAAACTGGAACACAGTAAAGTACAATAAGCGAAATAGCTCACAACTGTTTCGTGCCGAGTCAAAGACGGCATTTGACACCGTTCCTCACACGAGACTTCTAATCAAATTACTTGGCTAAAGAGTATCGCTTCAGTTGTGCAGATGGATTCGTACTTTCCTGTCAGAAAGGTCACAGTACGTAGTAATGGATGGAAAGTCGGCTAGTAAAACGGATGTAATATCCGACGTTCCCCAAGGAATATATGGCCTCTGCGGTTTTGTAAAGTACATAAACCATTTAGTATACAATCTGAGCAGTCCTTTTAAACTTTATGCAGATGGTGCTGTCATTTATCGTCTAGTAAAGTCATCAGAAGATCAAAGCCAATCCCAAAAAGACTTACGCCCGATATCTGTATGGTGCGAAAAGTGGCAACTGTCTCTGAATAAGGAAACTATGAGGTTATACCTAGAAATTATAGTTGTGACCAATTTAAATTTGAACTATCACATAGATAATGTTGTGGGGAGGACAAACCAGAGATTGCATTTTATTGGCAGAACAGTTATAAGATGCATCAGGTCTACTAAACAGACCGCCTACGCTACGCTTGCTACAGTACTCTGCCAGAGTACTGTTGCGCGATAAGGGATTCTTACCAGATAGGACTGACGGAAGACATCGGAAAAGTCGAAACAATGGGAGCTCGTTTTGTATTATAGGAACATAGGGGGGAGAGAGTCACGGATATGATAAGAGGATCTGGATGGCAATCATTAAACCAAAGGTGTTTCTCGATACGGCGAGACCTTTCCATGAAATTTAGATCACCTACTTTCTCCTCTGAAAGTGGAAATATTTTACTGTCACAGCCTACAGAGGAAAAATAGATCATCGAAATAAAATAAGAGAATTCAGAGCTCGTACAGAAAGATTTAAGTGTTTATACACTCCTGGAAATGGAAAACAGAACACATTGACACCGGTGTGTCAGACCCACCATACTTGCTCCGGACACTGCGAGAGGGCTGTACAAGCAATGATCACACGCACGCCACAGCGGACACACCAGGAACCGCGGTGTTGGCCGTCGAATGGCGCTAGCTGCGCAGCATTTGTGCACCGCCGCCGTCAGTGTCAGCCAGTTTGCCGTGGCATACGGAACTCAATCGCAGTCTTTAACACTGGTAGCATGCCGCGACAGCGTGGACGTGAACCGTATGTGCAGTTGACGGACTTTGAGCGAGGGCGTATAGTGGGCATGCGGGAGGCCGGGTGGACGTACCGCCGAATTGCTCAACACGTGGGGCGTGAGGACTCCACAGTACATCGATGTTGTCGCCAGTGGTCGGCGGAAGGTGCACGTGCCCGTCGACCTGGGACCGGACCGCAGCGACGCACGGATGCACGCCAAGACCGTAGGATCCTACGCAGTGCCGTAGGGGACCGCACCGCCACTTCCCAGCAAATTAGGGACACTGTTGCTCCTGGGGTATCGGCGAGGACCATTCGCAACCGTCTCCATGAAGCTGGGCTACGGTCCCGCACACCGTTAGGCCGTCTTCCGCTCGCGCCCCAACATCGTGCAGCCCGCCTCCAGTGGCGTCGCGACAGGCGTGAATGGAGGGACGAATGGAGACGTGTCGTCTTCAGCGATGAGAGTCGCTTCTGCCTTGGTGCCAATGATGGTCGTATGCGTGTTTGGCGCCGTGCAGGTGAGCGCCACAATCAGGACTGCATACGACCGAGGCACACAGGGCCAACACCCGGCATCATGGTGTGGGGAGCGATCTCCTACACTGGCCGTACACCACTGGTGATCGTCGAGGGGACACTGAATAGTGCACGGTACATCCAAACCGTCATCGAACCCATCGTTCTACCATTCCTAGACCGGCAAGGGAACTTGCTGTTCCAACAGGACAATGCACGTCCGCATGTATCCCGTGCCACCCAACGTGCTCTTGAAGGTGTAAGTCAACTACCCTGGCCAGCAAGATCTCCGGATCTGTCCCCCATTGAGCATGTTTGGGACTGGATGAAGCGTCGTCTCACGCGGTCTGCACGTCCAGCACGAACGCTGGTCCAACTGAGGCGCCAGGTGGAAATGGTATGGCAAGCCGTTCCACAGGACTACATCCAGCATCTCTACGATCGTCTCCATGGGAGAATAGCAGCCTGCATTGCTGCGAAAGTTGGATATACACTGTACTAGTGCCGACATTGTGCATGCTCTGTTGCCTGTGTCTATGTGCCTGTGGTTCTGTCAGTGTGATCATGTGATGTATCTGACCCCAGGAATGTGTCAATAAAGTTTCCCCTTCCTGGGACAATGAATTCACGGTGTTCTTATTTCAATTTCCAGGAGTGTATTTCCCACGCGCTGTTGGAGAATGGAACGGTAGTGAATTAGTCTGAAGGTGTTTCGAAGAACCCTCTACCAGACACTTATGTGTGCACTGCAGAGTTGTCATGGAGATGTAGAAGGACGACTAGAGCCAAATCAGAGCAAGATAGTTTAACCAGAAAATCTAGGAATGCAAAGCCCAGTAGCGATAGGCAATAACGGAGTCTTTAGAAGCAGCATTCCGGTAATAACCAAAGTTCACAAGCCAAAGAAAATTTTTGCGCTCAGACAGGCGATTTCACAAGGTGCTAGAAGATTCCTAGTGAAGTGCCAGGGCGAATGGCGGTTCCTTAACATCGGCTTGCTGTACGTGAGAGCGTGCAGTGAAAGTGAAGCTCATGTTATTCTGTTGGAGGGTGAAATGCAAGTGTACTTTTTTTCCTTCGTTTTCTTTTCGTTTGTGACGTTCGTGTAACGTCGATGCAGTGATAATGATGGACAAGAAATGGTGAGATCATGGCAACAAAAATGAATGAGAGCAGCCAGTTGAGTCTTACGAACGAATGATTAACTGTGGAGCAGAATGTACAATGAAACAATCCTTGTCAGGTTAAAATTATGCAGCTCCAGCGCATGACTTTCCTTTCAGCAGACAATATTCTACCAACTGGATCAACCGATCACGCTTCACACCATGGCTCTCGACTTCAACTTGATAGGCCTCCGTTACGCTCCCGTAAACTCTGTAGTGTGGTTTCGTGATGTTACGAACTTTCAGGGATGATGGAGAAGGGTAAATGCATCAATTTGAGGTAAAGAACGCTGGTCCAGAAACGACCGAGTCGAAAGTTGTAAGCGAAAATTGTTCTCATACATCTGACGGTGGGCCTCTTGTACTACAAGCTCTTTGCTTCCCATATTTTAGGGGGAAGTCGTACGGACCAAAACAAGAAAAAATGACCAGTAAACATGGGCTCTAAAGTGCATACCTTAAGAGCTACGACCACACGTTCATCCTTGCTACTGAGAAATACATTTGTTCTACTTAATAAGTGCTTATATGACACGATATTTAAACTGGATGCAGCCTAAATTTGTCGAAGGACATGTTGGCTGTGCATCATTGGAAACCGGACAGAGATTACTTGAGGACAAGACTGGTCAGATGGTTTAACTGTAGTTCTACAACAAAAGATAGCTTCCGCAAGTAACAACGACTGCAAGCAATCTATTAAAAGTTTGGGCATTGTATGAAAAGGAGCTTGAGTAAATAAGAAGTAAGTCGCATAGGCGACGAGAAGCAAGCAATCTGCTGCTTCTTCGCCGTAGGGCCAGGAAGTGTAGGAAACAGGTGAATAAGTTCACACGGTTTACTATTTTCAGTATAAAGTGGAAGTAAAATTTGTTTATGTCGGAATGTGTCCTGCTTTGTTAAACCCGTGTAACTTTGTATCAGGGTGAAACTTCAACTAATGTATCGGGTGATTCAAAAATAAAGAATAGATTTCAGTTGCTTATTTCAGACAGACTACAAAAGACAGAAACACATTCCACATGTCTTTGGATAGAGGAAGGTTCAAAGTTTTGACACAGCACAGTTGTTTGTTTGTAGCAACATGAGGAAGACATCACGGAGAAAACATTTTTCGCGTGGGAATTTGTGCGAAGTGCAACAAGTATTTCGTCACTGATTTAGGAAGAGCCTCTTCACAAACATATTTATGAATCGCACACAAAATTCTTGGAAGTCGGTTGCATATCCAAAGGGAAGAGCACTATTCGACCACGCATGTCTGATGAAGATGTCAACCGTATCCGAGATGCATTCACACAGAGCCGTCGGAAATACACAAGACTAACAGGCCAGGAACTTGAACTTTCTCAAACAACGGTGTGTCGTGTTCTGAAACAACGCATGTATATGAAGTCTTACACGTTGCAGTTACTGAAACGATTGCGTCTCGACGCACATAGCAGAAGGTACGAATTTTGCTTTCCACGTCACCCGAATATGGCAGAGGACACTTTTTCCGAAAGACTCATGTTTGCCGATGAATAGACGTTTCATAATAAACAGCCATAAAGTAAAACTTTGAGGGTCTCGAAATCCTGGCATTGTTGTCGAACGTGAAGGAGACTCACCGAAACTGAACATGTTTTGTGCTATTTCTGTTCACGAAGTTTATGGATCTTTCGTTTTTTTGGAGGAAACTACGACAAGGATGTCATACTTGGACATGCTGCAAAAATGGTCGTTTCCTCAACTTCATGAATATCCCAATGATTTCGTTTTTATATATGACGGTACCCCGCCTCACTTTCACCTTGAGGTGCGGCGTTATTAAGATAACAGCATCCTATAACATCGGACTGGAAGAGGTGGAGAACAAGACCTTTTTCATTGCTTTTACCCTCTTGGGGACACCAGACCTCACACCTTGCGATTTTCTTCCGTAGCGTTGCATAAATGACAAAGTCTTTATTCCATCAATGGCAGCTACTGTTCAAGAGCTGGGAATTCGAACTGTTGAAGCTGTCGATTCAATAAACAGGGACTTGCTGATTCATTTGTGGAATGAAATGGACTGCCGTTTCGATGTTTCTCGAGCAACCCATGATACTCCTATTGAGTGTTTGATAGTGTTAATGTTGAACGTCTGTAAGAACATAAAACTTTGAATCTTCCCTGCCCAATGCGTAACGTGTTTCTATCGTTCATAGTTTGTCTGTAATAAACAACTGAAATACGTTCCTTCTTTTTGAATCACCCTGTAGACTCTGCCTTGTCAAAACAAACCGTAATATAACATTCACAGTGTTGAGATGGCTGTATGGACACGTCAAAAAAGCTAATAAATTAAAAAAAACGCTGTACGTGAGAAGGTGCCTGAGCGTGAGGTATTGTCACTAGGAGAGGCATGTAGGGCGGGTAACTTTCGAAGTGCTGATGGTGCTTAATGGGCAGTGTCTATGAAAATGGAATTTTAGGCAGAATCTATTTTTTAATATCTGTGTATCTGGTTTCACGTACCGGATATTGCAACATTTGTTAGAAAAGAAAGAAAGACATTGTCCCGACGACTCTGCGTAATGGACCATCTTTTTCGGTGGGGCAACGACGTTTAGTGAAACACCAACTTCAGTCGTGAAATATATTACTTAACACAAGTCCGCCTCTTCGTTACACGTGCGAGCCTGAGAATAGGTAGTTACAACCGTGAGTTACGTTCTCAGTATCTGGAATTGGAATGGTAATAGTGCTTCTCATTTTGCTTCACCGCTGTGATGAATCATAAATTGTGTGGGAATTGAAATTAAGCTTTTCTTTCTGCGTCAGTGTCTCCAAGACGTACTCCAAGAAGCGAACAAGATTTTCAGTTACGTTTCGAAATTATGTGGTGTTACACTGAGCTATCCTTAATCAGTTTAAATGGGATGGTGTTGATAGAAGTTATTTTCCAGTCAATAAGAGTCCTGATTTTACAACTACTGAGTTTTTCATGGAAGTTGTTAATATTTGTGCATGGATATTTTTAAATCGACTATTAAGGCATCAACATCGCTGCTTCCAAACTGGAGACTTTCGACCAACTCTAACTATTGCGTATTACCCGCATGGGTGACGAAACACGCAGCGGGCGAAGATAACGTATGCTGGTATTGCGAGTGCCTATGGACGCAATGGATACGAGTCGACAATGCTAGGCTGTGAAATAAAAACAGTGAGCTGTTTACAGCAAAGTTAACAAAACCGAGTTTGCGATACATTTATTTGTTGCTACCCTTTGCGGAGTGAAATACAAATGGATAAACATGTACTACCCTTACAATTTCATGTCACTCCTGCAGAATAACTATATTCGATTGTGTTATGAGCTTTAGTTAAGTTCGTTATCCCATTCGTTTTAATAGTTGCAAATGAATGCACCGTTGTTTACTATGCTTAAAAGAACATTATATTACTCGTAATTTCTAAAATTTTCTGCTTAAAGTATCATAATGGATGTTTTAACCAACTAGAAAAATCTGTTGAATTCTATAACATGTGTAAAATAATGTAAAATATGTTTTTTTTTAGTACGATTGCCTAGATATTTCAGCTTAAATTTTCTTTTATAGCGAACAAGGTTGCCAAACGATCGTTGATAAGTTACTCGGAGGTGATGATATACTTTAGGCATCCAAATAACTTAATGCATATTACTTTTAGTGCCTAAGTCACAGTAATTACAGGAAAACCATGGGAAAAGGACTCACTAGAAGGAAGGAACAGGCTACTCTTGTCAACGAATAGGAGAATTATTCTCTAGAGAAAAGGCGCTACTAACGGTGGGATGACTGACGTCAGTCCGCAGCTCGTGGTCGTGCGGTAGCGTTCTCGCTTCCCACGCCCGGGTTCCCGGGTTCGATTCCGGCGGGGTCAGGGATTTTCTCTGCCTCGTGATGACTGGGTGTTTTGTGATGTCCTTAGGTTAGTTAGATTTAAGTAGGTCTAAGTTCTAGGGGACTGATGACCATAGATGTTAAGTCCCATAGTGCTCAGAGCCATTTGATCCATTTGAACTGACGTCAGACCGCAGCAAAGTAACCACTCAGACAACTAATGGAAGAGAGAGCGGAAATTTTCATTGTAAGGCTTTCAAATATTTTTGTGTTTTATTTAGACAGCTGAATATATTCGGTGAATAGCAAGTAATCTTTGTACGCATTTCTCTGCGATTACAGCATTACGTTAGGAACGTGGAGGGCAATAACGGTTCTTTCAGATCCGTAGTGCAGTATACGCAAGGTTTGACTTTAGAACCTGAGATTCATCTTCTGTGGAGAAAATGAGCTATGTACAGCACACATAGAATGTACAACACACCAAAATCTTAGATCACTGAACCAATGACAAAGTGTCTGACCAAAACACACTGACGGTGCTGGGGCACACAACAACCACAATTACATTGTGTTTTGATGACGTGCAAAGTGCTTTTACGACCTTATTTGTGAAAATACGTGTTATATTTACTTGTGCTTCACAACACCTCACCATGGTGCTGTGAATAATAGGGCTTGCCACACAAAAACGTAAGTAAAAACGAATTTTGGCGCGAAATATCGCGACAAACTAAATTACGTTTGGGGCATAAAATGATAGGTTAACTTCCAAAAAAATTTCTCATCAACATCATTTGATTGCAGATTTCAAGCTACCTGTAATAAATAATACACAAGTGGTTCTGAAAAATCATGCAAACCGAGTGAAAACGTATTAAAAAAAGAAACGAACTATTGTTTGAACTAAATATCCACATAATTTTGTAATCATTTAGTAAAAATGTTCACAGTACACATTAAATAAAACAGAAACCCAATGATGATGGCGCAGAGATGCTGAAACATGTTTGGGAACTTGGAGAAAACTGTGTTTAGCACAACTGGCGGACCTTACATCCATCAATTTTACTTACAAACAGGGTAAACACAAGGAGCTGCAAATACAAATGATGAATATCTTACATTTATGTTCAGTAACAGATAAACGCATAGCGAAGATAACTGGCGTCAGTTTTCAGCAAACCAAGATAATAGAAATTTCAAGACTACGTTTTACAGGCAAAACTATGCACTTCACACCAGCCAGTTACAATGATCCGAAGCTCTGTATCCGAATTGGTGGATTTACGAAGGCATGCTGACGAGCAATACCTCCGAATTTTTTATTCTGATCTCAGTATCGGCTAAGGTATTATACACTACTGGCCACTAAAATTGCTACACCAAGAAGAAATGCAGATGATAAACGGGTATTCATTGGGCAAATGTATTATACTAGAACTGACATGTGATTACATTTTCACGCAATTTTGGTTCATAGATCGTGAGAAATCAGTACCCAGAACAACCACCTCTGGCCGTAATAGCGGCCTTGATACGCCTGAGCATTGAGTCGAACAGAATTTGGATGGCGTGTGCCCATGCAGCTTCAACACGATACCACAGTTCATCAAGAGTAGTGACTGGCGTATTGTGACGAGCCAGTTGCTCGGCCACCATTAACCAGACGTTTTCAGTTGGTGAGAGATCTGGAGAATGTGCTCGCCAGGGCTGCAGTCGAACATTTCCTGTATCCAGAAAGACCCGTACAGGACCTGCAACATGCGGTCGTGCATTATCCTGCTGAAATGTAGGGTTTCACAGGGATCGAATGAAGGGTAGAGCCACGGGTCGTAACACATCTGAAATGTAACGTCCACTGTTCAAAGTGCTGTCAATGTGAACAAGAGGTGACCTTGACGTGTAACCAATGGCACGCCGGGTGATACGCCAGTATGGCGATGACGAATACACTCTTCCAATGTGCGTTCACCGCAGTGTCGCCAAACACGGATGCGACCATCATGATGCTGTAAACAGAACCTGGATTCATCCGAAAAAATGACGTTTTGCCATTCGTGCACCCAGGTTCGTCGTTGATTACACCGTCGCAGGCGCTCCTGTCTGTGATGCAGCGTCAAGGGTAACCGCCGTCATGGACTCCGAGCTGATAGTCCATGCTGCTGCAAACGTCATCAAACTGTTAGTGCTGATGGTCGTTGTCTTGCAAATGTCCCCATCTTTTGAGTCAGGGTTCGAGACGTGGCTGCACGATCCGTTATAGCCATGCGGATAACGTGACTGTCATCTCGACTGCTAGTGACACGAGGCCGTTGGGGTCCAGCACGGCGTTCCGTATTACCCTCCTGAACCCACCGATTCCATATTCTGCTAACAGTCATTGGATCTGGACCAACGAGATCAGCAATGTCGCGAAACGATAAACCGCAATCGCAATAGGCTACAATCCGACCTTTATCAAAGTCGGAAACGTGATGGTAAGCATTTCTCCTCTTTACACGAGGCATCACAACAACGTTTCACCAGGCAACGCCGTCAACTACTGTTTGTGTATGAGAAATCGGTTGGAAACGTTTACTCATGTCAGCACGTTGTAGGCGTCGGCACTACCGCCAACCTTGTGTGAATGCTCTGAAAAGCTAATCATTTGCATACCACAGCATCTTCTTCCCGTCGGTTAAATTTCGCGCCTGTAGCACGTCATCTTCGGGGTGTGGCAATTTTAATGGCCAGTAGTGTATCTCATGCATATTACTCTATCGACTTTGAAACTTCGCTGGCGCGAATTGCAACCCATTTCCGGCAGTGGGCTTCGAACTGTAGCGTATTATATGGTAGTGTTTAACGAAACTACGTCGGTGCTTGAAAAACACCGTGCTGTAATCGAGTTTCTAATCTCAGAAAACGTGCCTCCAATTGAAATCCATAGAAGAATGAAAGCTGCGTACCGTGACGATTGTATCGTCCTCGGTTACGCCCAAAGATGGGTATTCGTGTTCGTACTGAAGGAAACGGTAGTGCTAACCTCAACGTGTGCGGCAGAGCTCTGACTGGACGACCGTGTACGACAACCGACGAGACTCGTCAGAATCGGGTTGATGACTCACTTGAGAAAATCAAACCCCATCACACACATAGTTTTCTGTGGCGCAATTCTGCAACGATGGTCTGTACATGCTCTCGTGATATGCCACACTTATCTGACAACTGTGTCTGTGTTATCGACGATTTTATTTCGTGAGTCTCATTTGCAGTTCGAAATTCGATTACAACTCGCTCTTTCTCGCGCAACGACATAGTTCAGCCCTCGGCACACGGAACGAAACAGGTAACGTTGACGTGTACGCAAACGTCACGAGACACAGCGCCGCTCGCACACGGCATGATCTGGTTAACGTGATTGCGCTCTCAGCGTCCTCCAGCGGCAGTTGTCGGCTCTATTTGGTTCGCATACCGTACCGTTTGTTCACGAAACTGGACGCGAGCAGTATTCTTACCTTAGCTCGATTAAAAGCCACATTGTCTTTCCTGCCCATGTTGTTCTGTCTATGGTATACATAAATAAAAACTCAGTATCTGTGAACGTGGAATAAGACAAAAAATGAAAGATAAATGTCTATTGAGTAGGGACATTAGTTTATTAAAGTTCACCAAATCGAACAAAATCTCTCCTGACAGCTGAAGTTTTATTTTTATTGATTTCATAGAGAAGTCCCACAAACTTTTTGAAAACACTAAGGCGAAGAAAAGAAACTGTATACAGCAGGAAGCGAACCCTGTAGAAACCTTCAACGGGTTGTTGCCTTAAAACTGCTTACTCTGATAGCACGCGAGTTATAATGCGAAACTAAATACGAAAACTCTTTAAGCATCAATGTGACATTTCCCGTCATTTTATTGCAACAAATCGTACCAATAACGATTCGTTCTCGAGACATCCAATGTTCGTGTGCTTAGAAACGGCATATATTAACATGGTATAACGTATAAAATAAAACTCATTGAATATGGGCTTCTACTAAACACGACAAAATTAATACCGCATGGCGTCGTGCTTTCCGCTTGTGACGTAAGGAGTGTTCTTGCTTACTATTGGTTCTACTTTACGTGGCACGTTGCCGAAATATTTCAGAATTTATTTTGTGTTTCACGTGAGGGAATGGGCCCTCGGCGTGAAATAACAGTAACGTCACAAAACTAACAGAGCGCCACATCAACGTTAGCTAAATCGTCCCGTGTCACGAAGGTTTTAAGTTACACGCCACCATGATAGACGCTTGAGAGCCTGTATAGGGAGAGAGTGGCCAACCGGACGATACGGCGGCCATTTTTCTGCCAAACTGTGGCGGCATTTTTGAATGGCCAGTAGTGGAGTAGTGGAGCACACACTCATCGAATAAAAATCACAAGACAAGATGGCGAAATCATTCATTAAATGCCTTTGTTTATAAGAATGTGTTACAATAATTTTCACACAGCCAATTTAGAGGTCTGTTTTCAAATTGAACTATGTATTTTGAAAGTTGTTTTATATGTAATAAAAAGCCAAAACGACTTACTTCGCATAGATAAGAGTACTTGGTTGGTTTTCACAAGGTTTCTGTTTGATTTATGTCAGCCCTGTTGACAGCGACTGCCCACTGCTTTCGTCTATCTTCATTCCGTGGAAATGCTAACATGCGAAATCCACTTTCGTCTGCAGAACGAATTACAGATGTCAAAAACAATACTGTACAATTACTAATGTGTTTACTTCACACATGTAGGCCAACCGACTTCATCACAAAACGCTTCATAATTTCAACTCGTATTTAAGATCGCAAACGCTAATTACGTACTAAAAACGATATACAACTAAATCGAACATGCATGCACAACGCATAACAAGTCTCTCAATAATTCAAATACCTTTTAATCATTTCCAAAAGTCCTCTGAACTACAATTGAATTCAAAAGCACGGCGAACATAGGCAGCGCGAGAGACGTTTGGCGCCATTTTTCTGCTAAAGCTTATCAACCAATCACGGGCAACTTCACCTATGACCACTCTCTGTGTATACAGGCTCTCTAATACATACTACAATTCGGAGCCATCTAGCGGCAGAGGGCTGCAACTTGCGTGAGCGAAGCGGGAAGGTAGACCGAGTAACACGCGTGGCATGTAATACCTCAACTGATGTTGAGAACGATAAAAAGTTCGGAAGCGTTACTTCTCATCTCGCTCTCCTATTTGACTTCACCACGAATAGTTGTATCACGAGTGGCGCACGTCGCTCACGAGCTGGATCTAGAATCTGACGCTCGTGATACGTCACGCTGTCTTCTTCCCATCATTCTTTCACGGAGGAGGTAAGGTGCCTAGACGCAGCTGAGCGTGGCCCAGTGCAGGGTTAGGCTCGCCGGTTTCCGCGTGGCATGTAAACAGCCTGCCGGCTGAGCGGGGCGGGGCGGCCAGCTTTCTAGCGGCCGGCATCCACCGCGAGCCGCGGGCAAGGAATTTCGCGCCGTGAAGGACGTTCGCGAGCGCACTGCACACGCACGGGCACACGCCGCACGCCGCCGCCTTACGCAATCCCCGCGGGCCGTTTTAATTTCGGGGGGCGGCGGTGGGGGTGTTGCGTAAGAGCGCCTCGCACTTTTCGGATCGCCTCGGCTCTCCATCGCGACACCGTTACGAAAGCTGCTGCAGCAGCGCAGCCACCAATCCCGGAAAAACTGCCGACAGTTTTCCCAAAACGCTGCACGTAGCTTGCTGTAACGTGTTGTATGGTCTACAAACGTTACGCTGTTCACAGTCGTGAATCACGAGCCACGTCCCTCTCGTACTGTTACTATAGTCCGCGCGGCGAAAGAAGAACTCTGCCAGTTACAATGAGCTTGGCGTGGCTGTTTTGCACGTCTACCTCAACAAATCCACGTAACGCCAATTGGCGAGGATTTGCATCTTTCAGTCTGCCACAAAGATGGATTTTGCGCTGCGATCCTACCATTCATTAGAAGCATCCGCTAGTTGCGAAAATTTCAGGCGAGCAGCGAGCTGATAACTTTAAAAATGACAGGGAGCACCAATCAGTTGTCGTTCCCCTTTTAGTTTTATTAAAGCAGAGCCAGGTTTCGGCTAGTTACTAGCCATTATCAGTGTAGTATTTCAGACTTATTATAAATGCCCTAGTACGTCTATACCTGATAACTGCTAAGCTGGTACATAAATTCGTAGTGTTTTCCGTTAGTTTAATAAAGACAACAGATACACATAACAGAGAATTTAGTCATCAATAATATATTTTCCTTCAATATACATGGTGTTACAAAAAGGTACGGCCAAACTTTCAGAAAACATTCCTCACACACAAAGAAAGAAAATATGTTATGTGGACAAGTGTCCAGAAACGCTTACTTTCCATGTTAGAGCTCATTTTATTACTTCTCTGCAAATCACATTAATCATGGAATGCAAACACACAGCGTGACTTCAAACACTTTGTTACAGGAAATGTTCAAAATGTCCTCCGTTAGCGAGGATACATGCATCCACCCTCCGTCGCATGGAATCCCTGATGCGCTGATGCAGCCCTGGAGAATGGCGTATTGTATCATAGCTGTCCACAATACGAGCACGAAGAGTCTCTACATTTGGTACCGGCGTTGCATAGACAAGAGCTTTCAAATGCCCCCATAAATGAAAGTCAAGAGGGTTGAGGTCAGGAGAGCGTGGAGGCCATGGAATTGGCCCGCCTCTACCAATCCATCGGTCACCGAATCTGTTGTTGAGAAGCGTACGAACACTTCGACTGAAATGTGCAGGAGCTCCATCGTGCATGAACCACATGTTGTGTCGTACTTGTAAAGGCACATGTTATAGCAGCACAGGTAGAGTATCCCGTATGAAATCATGATAACATGCTCCATTGAGCGTAGGTGGAAGAACATAGGGCCCCAATCAAGACATCACCAACAATGCCTGCCGAAACGTTCACAGAAAATCTGTGTTGATGACGTGATTGCACAATTGCGTGCGGATTCTCGTCAGCCCACAATTGTTGATTGTGAAAATTTACAATTTGATCAAGTTGGAATGAAGCCTCATCCATAAAGAGAACATTTACACTGAAATGAGAATTGACACATTGTTGGATGAACCATTCGCAGAAGTGTACCCGTGGAGGCCAATCAGCTGCTGATAGTACCTGCACACGCTGTACGTGGTACGGAAACAACTGGTTCTCCCGTAGCATTCTCCATACTGTGACGTGGTCAACGTTACCTTGTACAGCAGCAACGTCTCTGACGCTGACATTGGGGTTATCGTCAATTGCACGAAGATTTGCCTCGTCCATTGCAGGTGTCCTCGTCGTTCTAGGTCTTCGCGAGTCATAGGCTGGAATGTTCCGTGCTCCCTAAGACGCCGATCAATTGCTTCGAACGTCTTCCTGTCGGGACGCCTTCGTTATGGAAATCTGTCTGGATACAAACGTACCGCGCCACGGCTATTGCCCCGTGCTAATCCATACATCAAATGGGCGTCTGCCAACTCCGCATTTGTAAACATTGCACTGACTGCAAAACCACGTTCGTGATGAACACTAACCTGTTGATGTTACGTACTGATGTGCTTGATGCTAGTACAGTAGAGTAATGAGTCGCATGTCAACACAAGCACCGAAGTCAACATTACCTTCCTTCAATTGGGCCAACTGGCGGTGAACCGAGGAAGTACAGTACATACTGACGAAACGAAAATGAGCTCTAACATGGAAATTAAGCGTTTCCGGACACATGTCCACATAACAGCTTTTCTTTATTTGTGTGTGAGGAATGTTTCCTGAAAGTTTGGCCGTACCTTTTTGTAACACCCTGTATACAACAGACTGCCAACGCTGAGGTAACTTCTCGATTCCACGACTGTAGAAATCACATGATTTTGAGGCGAACAACTCGTCGAGCCATGTTCGGTTCGCATCATATGGAAAGGAATTTCCTTGAAGGTTGTTTGATAGAGAGCGGAATGGGTGAAAATCTGAGGACGCAGGGTACAGAATGGCTTCCCAATCCAACTCGTGCATAATGTTTTTTGTCAGTCTAGCAGAATGCGGGCTGACGTTATCGTGGAGTAGCATCACTTCACGCAGTCTTTCTAGTCATTGACCTTGGATTGCGTCTGCAAGACGTCTCAGTTGTTGACAATAAATGTCAGCAGTGATGGTTACACCTCGGGGAAGCAATTCGTAGCACACCACACCGTCGCTTTTCCACCAGATGCGTAACATTATCTTTTGTGGATGCGCTGCTTTATTTGGGTTCAACCATTCCTTCCTTTTCTTGTGTTAGTATAAAGACACCATTTATCGTCACCAGTAATGATACAGCCAATTGATGATGAGCAGCCGGCCGCTGTGGCTGAGCGCTTCTAGGCGCTTCAGTCTGGAACTGCGCGACCGCTACGGTCGCAGGTTCGAATCCTGCCTCGGGCCTAGATGTGTGTGATGTCCTTAGGTTAGTTAGGTTTAAGTAGTTCTAAGTTCTACGGGACTGATGACCTCAGATGTTAAATCCCATAGTGCTCAGAGCCATTTGAATCATTTAATGACGAGCAAGCAGGATACACATATGGCCACCCTCTGATTTTTGTGATTTTGGCTTAGAACATGCAGCTCGCATAGTCCCGATTTTTGAACCTTCCCCATTGCATGTAAATGTCGCACGATGGTGATATGACCACAATTCATCACTTTGCCAGTTCTCGAATGTACTGACGTGAATCATTGTGGATTAATCTTCATCAAACCCCGATGGTCTTCCTGAACGTGGAGAATCACTAGTATCAAAACGATCCTCCTAAATACGAGAAAACCATTTTCTTGCCGTGTTCTGTCCAGTTGCATTATTTCCGTACATGGCACAAATGTTTCCGGCTGCCTCCGCTGCTGTCATCCTTCTACTGAAGTCAAACAGAAGAATATGTCGCCGGCCGTTGTGACCGAACGGTTCTAGGCGCTTCAGTCCGGAACCGCGCTGCTGCTACGGTAGCAGGTTCGAATCCTGCCTCGGGCATGGATGTGTGTGATGTCCTTAGGTTAGTTAGGTTTAAGTAGTTCTAAGTTCTAGGGGACTGATGACCAAAAATGTTATCCCATAGTGCTCAGAGCAATTTGAACAATATAATACCTTTGTACGAATGCGTACCAAACATGATTCAACCCCTTTTGACTTACATCACGTTTGTATCAAGGATAAGCCTTTCTACGACTGCCAGACGTAATAAAGAGATGTGAACTACTTGCTGTTTTCCTTCAGTTTCTTCGAACCGCAGCAAAATCGCTTACTGCAACACCTTGTGAATTTGAAGGTCCCCTTCCAATAGTATTCCTGTATTATTATGTCGTGAAGACCCTGAAATTTACAAAACCTTTTTCTTTATTTTCTACGAGACTGTAGTGTGTGTATGAAAGTTGGTGTTCTGTATGTTTTTGCGGAAACACTGTCATCTCCTACTGTATGCTTTACAATCTCTGCTGAGTTCTCCTTTTTGTATTCTATTTCGTCTGTAAATGATATTATGGCATACTGTAGCAAGACTAGTTCAGGAGGAGGACGAACGGATACTACGGGAT
This sequence comes from Schistocerca cancellata, assembly GCF_023864275.1. Taxonomy (NCBI): domain Eukaryota; kingdom Metazoa; phylum Arthropoda; class Insecta; order Orthoptera; family Acrididae; genus Schistocerca; species Schistocerca cancellata. The sequence continues at coordinate 151,222,556 of NC_064628.1, forward strand.
ACATATAAATTATTAGTAATTTACTGAAACCTGAACATGGTAAATACTTCATTTTGGAAAAAAGTGATGCCCACACAGATGACTTGAAACTGATGTTGTCGCCGAGATTTGTAAGATTTATTCATTACACATTAGAGTACAATAGTGTTTAACTGGATTTAAAGTTCAGTACAACTGCTCCAGTCGTACGCAGTCGGATCTGTACTACGGCGATACTGTCGTAAGTAATGTGTACAGATCGCTGATTACATAGAGAGAGTGGACAGAACTGCCCTGCGTTCGAACATTATAGCTTCACGGCTGCGGTAGCGGCTAGGCCGCTAGGGGATGTGTCTAAGTCGATACTTCCGATTCGTTACTGCGTTTGGCAGTGATTGTCCTTACTTCGAGGACCACGAGAAAGACACGTGACACCGCAGTTCTTACGAGTGTCAGCAGCCGTCTCCGGCTGGGAGCGAGTAACTACAGGTACTTCAGACGAGTTTAATAATTCTTGGCGGCGAGTTTAAATGCATGCAAACTCTCGACAGCGCACGACAATGTTAATACATATTAATTTCCCGTGGGTCATGCACGAAGCCGAGCGTTAGTGAAGTGTGGCGGACGAGCCGACTAGTATGACATCACAAATTCGTTACAGGGACATATTTTTCTTGGGCTCCGCATTACTAGTGGTGCTGTCTTGAGGTACCAACTTCTGCATGGTGCCTCGTCCTGCGGACGACACCGCAGATATGTCAAGATTCCTCAGTTATAAGTATCATTGTTCACACTATTTTTATGACGATATCTATGTGGACATGATTTGACTCCATCCAGCACTGCCGTTTAGTGAAGAACGTACGAGCTTCGCAAGGATCAGACCACATTTGCGACTGGATTCGAGACTTCCTTGCAGACAGAACACGTCGTTCTTAAAGGAACAAAATCGACAAGTGTAAATGTAAATTCAGGATTACCACAAGGAAGTGTGATAAAACCATTACTACAAAACGACTCTGTGGTCGGGGCAACCCCAGCTGTCGTAGTACATTTTATGACAAGAACTCGTCAAACAGCAGTAATTTCAAACAATTTCACTAACGCAATACCGGTTTTGTGGTTTATAGACACATTATAAATATTTATTTTCTAATGTCACCCAAAAGTTTGAATATGTATGCAACACCAAATGGAAACATAACGAAGCGTGGAATTAACATTCCCATTGCAGGCGGGCTTGCTAGCGAAGTTTATCATGTTGTACGGATCGCAGACTGACGTCTGCTTTGAAGCCCCGCCCAGGAATGCTGCAGGCATTGCTTGGGCGTGTTTTGTACCGGCCAGGTGCGATAGTGGGCTGCAGCTGTCATTTTACATTCCTGTGCAACTTATCGAGCTACCAGTACATGGAAGTTCTCCGCTGCTGCAACGGTGATCGGAGACTTGGAGGCTGATGGAAGCGATACATTCAGTTCTCTGGAAAGAACAGACCGTGCAAAACATGATTAGCCATGGAAAATTTTTTGGAAGTTTGTGGTAAGGTTCCATGTGACCAAACTAATGAGGTTATCGGTCCATAGGCTTACACACTAATTAAACTAACTTACGCTAAGGACAACAGACACACACATCCATGCCCGAGGGAGGACTCGAACCCCTGACGGGGCAAACCGCGTCAACCGTGATTCAAGACGCCTCAGATCGCATGGCTACCCCGCGCGGCATTAGCCATGGTTTAGGAGAGTTTACGAATAATGGAGTGACATTTTGTAAAAGAAAACCTTGAAACAACCGATCGACACACACAAAAGGGATCCGTTAACGAGAGCGTACTGGATGTCTGAAAGGCGTAATCGGGACGCAGGGCAGCTTCCTGCTGTTCAGTTGAGACGTAACAGTTTTTGTTGTTTTGTTTCTTTAATGGCATTTAGCATCGCTATAAAGGAAACAGGAAGGAAGGAAGATTAAAATTTAACATCCCGTCGACATCGAGGTCATTAGAGATGGAGCACAAGCTCAGATTTTGTCAAGGATTCGAAGGAAATCCCTTCGAAAGGAACTATCCGGTCATTTGCCTGGAGTGATTTAGAAAAATCATGGAAAACCTAAAACGGGAAAAACGGATTTGAACCAGATGCGAGTGCAGTGTGCTAACCACTGAACCAGCCGTACAGCCATCCACGTCATTTAAATATCCTTCTTGATTCTTCTTCTACTATGCACTTGGCTAATTGCTATTTTCAATAAAAGCTGTGTTATGAATAAATGTTTTGAAAGGTGACACCACTAGAAACTATTCACAAAGTAATTATATCATAACAAAAGAGACAATATGATCATAAGAAATTTCTACACATCAAGGGCACAGAATATATACAAAGATCACACGTATTTTAGTGGTTGAACATAACATCTAATACTAGTTCACTCTTTCTAAGACGTAACACTAGTATGAAGATGAAAAAGAATGCTGGACGTGTCCTGACAAATAATAATCCGTGACTGAAATTTTCGAAAGAAGTATTTCGAATAAACGAAATAAAGACGGGTAGAATTTCGTATCACATTTGCAGTTAAATTATGCGTGACAATAAATTCTAGAGGTTTATAACTAAAAAACAAACACACTTAGAGGTACCAGTTAATTTATGAAGCAAATCACATGAAACTGAGAAAAACCTTTTTGTATTTTCATGTGACTTCTCTATCTTTCTCTAAATTTTAAAAGTGGCAGGTATAAACCATAACGAAGGCAATTGGTCTGAGGTATAAAATAATAAATTTAATGCCAAACATAAATACACGATCAGTTCAAGGTTAGACACCAAACTAAACTAATCCACAGCTCTTGGATTCATGTCATTTCTTATGTTTGCTGTGCTTCCTGTCAACGTGTGAACTACACATTGGGCTTATTTAATGATAATTTTCCCTCTGTTAGACTGCATGTCCACTCCAACTTACGTTAACATTAAAAAGGAACATTTTACCCACATAACGTAATCATTGCAAATGTTAACGGTAACCAGAAAAGTTATTTTTGCGGTTAATCAGAAGTATTGTAAATTCCATATTCTGTACAATAAAGTACACTTGGTTGTTACTGTTATGGAAGTCCTCCCTACCCATTATGCCAAATCCGTCAGATGCCCTCTCGGTCCAGGAAGTTATTGGATGTTTGTGCAGAAAAAGAGCATCAGTATTTCTCCAGCACTTCCGATCCAGAAATAGAACTTTGTGTGGTCGCGCCTTTGCCAGGATTACTACATTTCAATGGTGGTGACACTGTTTATATGTTTCCTCTTCTCCAGAATGTCTTTCGAACCGCTCCCTGACCATCCACCCATTTCCAGGTCTTACCGTTTCTTCTCTTTCTCTCGGACCATCGTCTTGCACTGGTCGAGCTCGGGCTGGTACTTCGGCCTTTGTGATTCCGAACAAGTCGGCTAGTGTTTTCCCCACGTAGTCGAACGCTCGCAGGGTAGCGGGCCCTGTGCCACAGCCACGGTCATAAAGACATTTTCCATAGATCCACTGCTGCAACAGTGGGTGAAGTTGTGCTTGATGCTAGTACTGTAGAGTAATGAGTCGCATGTCAACACAAGCACCGAAGTCAACATTACCTTCCTTCAATTGGGCCAACTGGCAGTGAATCGAGGAAGTACACTACATACTGACGAAACTAAAATGAGCTCTAACATGGAAATTAAGCGTTTCCGGACACGTGTCCACATAACAGCTTTTCTTTATTTGTGTGTGAGGAATGTTTCCTGAAAGTTTGGTCGTACCTTTTTGTAACACCATGTACAGGGTTATTACAAATGATTGAAGCGATTTCACAGCTCTACAATAACTTTATTATTTGAGATATTTTCACAATGCTTTGCACACACATACAAAAACTCAAAAAGTTTTTTTAGGCATTCACAAATGTTCGATATGTGCCCCTTTAGTGATTCGGCAGACATCAAGCCGCTAATCAAGTTCCTCCCACACTCGGCGCAGCATGTCCCCATCTATGAGTTCGAAAGCATCGTTGATGCGAGCTCGCAGTTCTGGCACGTTTCTTGGTAACGGAGGTTTAAACACTGAATCTTTCACATAACCCCACAGAAAGAAATCGCATGGGGTTAAGTCGGGAGAGCGTGGAGGCCATGACATGAATTGCTGATCATGATCTCCACCACGACCGATTCATCGGTTTTCCAATCTCCTGTTTAAGAAATGCCGCACATCATGATGGAAGTGCGGTGGAGCACCATCCTGTTGACCGTCGGCTGTGGTACGTTTAGCTCCCTGCTTGCTTTATTCATCGACTTCCGCAGGCTACGCATGAAACTTGTCCGCACGCATTCAACCGTTTCTTCGCTCACTGCAGGCCGACCCGTTGATTTCCCCTTACAGAGGCATCCAGAGGCTTTAAACTGCGCATACCATCGCCGAATGGAGTTAGCAGTTGGTGGATCTTTGTTGAACTTCGTCCTGAAGTGTCGTTGCACTGTTATGACTGACTGATGTGAGTGCATTTCAAGCACGACATACGCTTTCTCGGCTCCTGTCGCCATTTTGTCTCACTGCGCTCTCGAGCGCTCTGGCGGCTGAAACCTGAAGTGCGGCTTCAGCCGAACAAAACTTTATGAGTTTTTCTACGTATCTGTAGTGTGTCGTGACCATATGTCAATGAATGGAGCTACAGTGAATTTATGAAATCGCTTCAATCATTTGTAATAGCCCTGTATAATACTAGTAATTTTGGATTTTTTATCCAACACTTTTTTCTGTGCTTAACTGTAATTCCAATTCTTTCGTAGGTAACATTCAAATTCAGTATATTTAACGAAGTTAATAAAGCATCTCCTAAAAACTCAGTCCGAACAAGCCTTGGAAGGCCCAACGGTACCCACCGGCCGCCGTGGCATCCTCAGCCACAAGCGTCACTGGATGCGGATATGGAGGGGCATGTGGTCAGCACAACGCTCTTCCCGGCCGTTTGTGAGTTTACGAGGCCGGAGCCGCTACTTCTCAAGTAGCTCCTCAGTTTGCCTCACAAGGGCTGAATGCACCCCGCGTGCCAACAGCGGGGTGCAGCCCGACAGCGCTTAACTTCGGTGATCTGAAGGGAAACGGTATTACCACTGCGGCAAGGCCGTTGGGACTCAAAGACAGTTAAAAGAACTGCGTTTCAAAGAAGCGTGTACCGCATTATATAGATAGACCGATGAGCAAAATTTTACAACCACCTGTCGAACAGCGTGTTACTACACCTTTGGAATGCAATACGCAATACGGCACCATTTCTGCATGGCATGTATTCGACTATTCCTTGATAGTTTTCCAGAGCTATGTGGCACCAGATGTTTACACATACGTTATGCAATACCTGGTGGTTTGCGCTCACGGATCAGGCCCCCGACAGCATCTCAGATGTATTCCATCGGTTTGAGATCGCAAGAATTTGTAGCCAAGACAAAAACGAGTTCCCTATCACGCTCCTCAGTGCTATAGCACGATTTTGGGCGTGTTACACGGACAGTTATGCAGCTCGAAGGTATCATCGCAATCGTAGAGAAAGCCCTGAATGTCCCCTGTAGCTTAATAACGCCCGCACAGGGTTGCATCCTTCACGCGGTTCGTATTTCCAGCACCCATTCGTCAGGATGACGACCTATCCGGACACTATGATCGATCATATTTTACAAGACAGGTGATTCATCCGAGCAGCCGATACATTTTCACTGATCCACGGTCCAGTCTCGACGATCCCGTGCCCACTTCAATCGCAAATGGCAATGTCGCTGGGTCAACAGGAAAAGGCATAGGGGTCGTCATCTGCTAAGGAGCAACATTTCAACAATATCTACGTCTACATACATACTCCGCAAGCTACCGTTCGGTTCGTGGCGGAGGGTATCCTGTATGACTACTACCTTTACTGTTCTACTCGCAAAGAGAACGAAGGAAAAACAGCTATCTCTATGCCTTCGAACGAGCCCTAATTTCCCTTACATTCGCAGTCCTTACGCAAAATGTACAGTGGAGGCAGTAGAATCGTTTTGCAGTCAACTCTAAATTTTCCTAATAGTGTTCCTCGAAAAGGAAGTCCCCTTCCGTCCAGTTATTCCCATTCGAGTTCCCGAAGCACCTCAATAATTGCTTGTTGTTAGAATCTCTCACTAACAAATCTTAACAGCCCCCCTCTGAACTGCTTCGTTGTGTCCCTTGAATCCCTCTTGGTGTGGATCCCAAACATTCGAGCAGTGGGTCGCAGTAGTGTCCTATACGCGGCCTCCTTTAAAGATGAACTGGACTTCCCTAAAATCCTCCGAATTAACCGAGATCGACCACTCGCCTTCGTACTACAATCCTCACTGGTCCTTCAATTTCATACCATTTTGCAGCGTTACGCCTAGATATTTAATCGACGTGACTGTATCAAGCAGCACACGCTAATGCTGTACTCTAACATTATGGGTTTGTTTTTCCTACTCATCCGCATTAACTTACATTTTTCTAGTTTCTGTTTCCAGGGCTCTCGGGTTCCCAGCCGGATGCGATCGTTGAAGTCCCACGATATATCGGCGAATAACCTTTCCGCCATCATCAGGGGGTTCTGACGGAATGGTCTGTCTGCTTATTGTCGGTGTTATTTATGTCCGTCAGTCGGGCTTCGATACCCTGCGCAGAAGGTCCGATTACGGCCTCCGACATTCCGATTGCGAACGCCGACCTTCGATAGCGGTCGCCGACAATCCGTTTGCGGGCGGCGACGCAGGTCCGCGCTGTCCCCTGCAACGCGCCGGGTGGTGGAAGATGCTAAATCCCGTCTTCTTGGATCTTGTGTTCGCTTGAGGCGCCAATCCTTGATGAAGCAAAGTAATGGTTTCCATGCCTTGCTGAGATGAAAACCTTTGTCTCGGTTTATGCGATTGTCCGTTATGTGAATTTCAATGGCCTTCTTGCTGTCGCAGTAGAAGCTGGTGGGGGCCAGAATCTTCATCTCTTCGTATTTCGCGTTGTGTCCAGTTTCCAAGCAGTGTTGCGCCAGTGCCGATTTGTTGGGCTGGCCTAGGTGCGTGTGGCGTTGGTATTCTTTGCAGCGGTCTTCGACTGTTCGACCGATGTAGGATTTGCCTCAACCACATGGAATATTATATACGCCCGCTTTCTTGAGGCCAAATCCGTCTTTCACTGTCCCCAGTAAGGCACGTATTTTGGACTGTGGTCGGAAGACCGTGTCAATTTTGTGTTGTTTTAGCAGTCTTCCAATTTTTGACGTCACGTTCCCTGCATACTGCAGAAAGGCAAGGCCTGGTTCCTAATCTTTAAATTGTTCATCTGGGTTTCTGCTGTGTTTCCGTCGTCTGAGGGCTGTCTCGATCTGTCGATTGCTGTACATTTTCTAGGTGTGAGTTCTTTGTGCAGATTTTGTTCGTCCGATATAGAGTATGCTCTATGAACCAATGTGTTGAGCATCCCGTTGAGTTGTGCAGGATGGTGGCAACTCGAGGCATGTAAATGGCTGACTGGACACACCTGAAATACACTGACAAACAGATTGACAAGTTTGCATGGCTACCAGGCAGACAACAAGAAGAGACGCAGCCGATGAAACGAACTATTGTTGTGATGCCTCGTGTGAGGAGGAGAAATGCGTACCATCACGTTTCAGACTTTGATAAAGGTCGGATTGTAGCCTATCGTGATTGCGGTTTATCGTATCGCGACATTGCTTCTCGCGTTGGTCAAGATCCAGCATCTTGATGGTCGCATCCGTGTTTGGCGACATCGCGGTGAACGCACATTGGAAGCGTGTATTCGTCATCGCCATACTGGCGTATCACCCGGCGTGATGGTATTGGGTGCCAGTGGTTACACGTCAAGGTCACCTCTTGTTCGCATTGACGGCACTTTGAACAGTGAACGTTACATTTCAGATGTCTTAGGACCCGTGGCTCTATCCTTCATTCGATCCCTGCGAAACCCTACGTTTCAGCAGGATAATGCACGACCGTATGTTGCAGGTCCTGTACGGGCCTTTCTGGATACAGAAAATGTTCGACTGCTACCCTGGCCAGCACATTCTCCAGATCTCCCTCCAATTGAAAACGTCTGGTCAATGGTGGCCGAGCAACTGGCTCATCACAATACTCCAGTCACAACTCTTGATGAAATGTGGTATCGTGTTGAAGCTGCATGGGCAGCTGTAGCTGTACACGCCATCCAAGCTCTGTTCGACTCAATGCCCAGCCGTATCAAGGCCGTTATTACGGCCAGAGGTGGTTGTTGTGGGTACTGATTTCTCAGGATCTATGAACCCAAATTGCGTGAAAATGTAATCACATGTCAGTTCTAGTATAATATATTTGCCCAATGCATACCCGTTTATCATCTCCATATCTTCTTGGTGTAGCAATTTTAATAGCCAGTAGTGTATTAGTTCCTATGTTCAGGTCTCATTGCGCTGTACCAGGATTAGAAGATTTAGCCTATCCAGAAGAAAAGTACAATGAACAAATGCCTTACAAAAATGTGAAGCACCCAGAAGATATGGTAGGATGTCAATGTGTCTTCATATGTGTACAGACTATCGGCAGTTACGTAAATGATTAGAGTGACAAGTAGAATGTCCACCAGAGTGCGTTAGAGCTTTTCGTGTTTAGTGTATTTACCAGACCTGGTAGAGCACATAAAGGGCACGAACAGTGTCAAATGTTGACATATCGCTGTAAAGGATACGGAGAAGTCGCGTATATGTATAAGACAGCATTATCAGCCTTTCACAGTTAGAAAGGGATTTGCTCGTGGGTCTCCATTTGGGCAAGTGGTATAAACGTGCTGTATCGAAATTTGTCAGATGTGACAGTGCCCCGGTGTTCAACTGCATGGGAACGTGAGGGCACTCATACTCGTCGTCAAGGTTCTGTCAAGTACGTCTGCCCACCGCAAGGGAGGGTCGCCGTATTGTTCACCATGCAAATTGTAACCTCTTCGCATCTGCGTCTGTCATACGAGAACATGTAATAGACTCCAACATTTTGTGTCGTCCTACACCATTTTTGGAGACTAGCAGCACTTGGAATAGTGAATTACCATAGCACGCATAGGCTGCCGTTAACACCACAACACGAACTGCTATATTTGGACGAGTGCCGTGATCGGGAAGCATGGACTGCTGATGAATGGCGTCACATTGTGTTCAGCGATGAAGCGTGGCGCTCTACTACCCCAGATGACCGTCGTCGGCAAGTATGGCGACCACCTGGGGAAAGGCCACGTTCCTCCAGTGTTTTGGGGAGGCACAGCGGTGTTAATTCTATCATCATGATTTCAGAACGCGGCTGTTAGTGATTGAGGGGCCTCTGACAGCACAACGACACGTGACGGACATCCTGTGTCCTCATGTGTTACCTCTCAAGTGACAGTATCGTGGTGCCATACTTCACCAGGAAAACTCTCTTCTACACACGGCACACGTCCCTATGAACTAATGCGTGATATTGAAATACTCTCGTGGCCTGCAAGACCACCAGATCTGTTCCCAATAGCATTTGTATTGGACCAGGTCATATGTCAGCTCATTTTCAGCGCCAGTATCCAGGATATCAAGGAGCAGTTCTGGGCGAGCTTGCGTCAGAAGAGGATGCAACAGCTTTATGACCTCATTCCC